>NC_136689.1:90228384-90975884 GCF_903797595.1 Erithacus rubecula | reverse complement strand
AAAATTTCTTCCAACTGAAACTGAAATGCTGGTGAAAGGAAAGATTTTGGATCAGTATCTGATCATCTTTATAAGGTCATACCCTCAGAACCTTAGACCATATCATATTTCGTACAGATTTCATGTATTTACCCTGCAGTTCTTTTCCCAGCATGTTTGGCTTTGAGCATGATACCTAATATTTGTTTGTCACATGTCCGTGGCAGTGCCTTACCTGGCTTACATATGATTCAGAGTTGATAGCAGGTCAAATCCTGGAAACCTCATTCTAGTCATACTCCTATGAAGAGCAGTGGCAATGAAAGTGATTGATCATAAAAAATAATATTCTCATCAGTCTCCAAAATAAACAGGATTTTCATCTTTCTGAGGTGCTTTCTGGGATGCATCTGGGGACTTTGTGTCATTGTAACAGTGAAACCCTAGAGCTGATTCTTCTCTCCATGAGTAGGAATTAATATATATACCATCCATATAATATTTATTTGCTGAAGAAAACATTTTAAAAGGTTGAAGAGCAGTGAAACAGCTTTAAAATGTTTCAGGAAGCAAGAATTCCAATGTTATCAGTACTTTGAACCTCAACTTCAGAAGCATTTGGGACACTTGTTATGCTGGAACTAAGGATGCTCAGCACTTCTGACTCACCCACAGGATTCTTGAAGAGCACAGGCAATATTCACAGTCAGCTGCTGCTGCTGAAATCATAGATACTGCTGCATGGTGTTGGCATTCACAAGTGCTGCAAGGCTGGTAAGTAGCACCTATCATGAGGACTAGCAGCAGAAATTATATTTCAGTAGGCACTGATAAACTTTTTCTGCCCAGGTTTCCTGATCTCTGGGTTGTCTCCCATTACCTGCAGCTAAGAGCCCTGAAGTGGAAACTTTCAGGCAATACAGATATTATGAAGCTGACTTTAGGAGCCTAACTTCATTCCTGCTTGAGCTAGGTATTAGAAAGGGCCCATTTTAACTATCTGTGAAAGGGCTAAATTTGACATTTGATTCACCCTATTCTAGGATTTTAAACTGTGATGTAAATTAGTCAGAAACCAGTCTTTCTTCCATTTTCTCTTTTGAAAATGTAATACAGTTAAATGACAGAGATTAATTACTAAAGTAATTACTATTGGAAAGCAAAAGGACAGTTGTATAAGACAGTCTCTCTCATGATGACCAAGTCTTTCTTGACAATTATGCTTAATTCCAACAATGATTATTCTGTGTGGCAAAATCTATCAGCACAAGGGCACACAAGCATTGATGCATTCTCACTCACTAGGAAATATGAGAATGAGGTAATTATATTTGACTGCAGCTCAGACGTTTTCATTCCCAGGGGCATCTGTAGGACCTTTTTTTGGAGGGATACATATTATCTCCTCCCTTCCTTCTACTGAGTACCCCATTTATTCCACTTCTGCTGCTCCTTCAGTCAGACTTGAATAAAATTAGCCCTTTCTTATATAGGCTACAACTCCTTGCTATCTTGTACTTACACACTGATCACATACATGAAGACATACAGACTCATACACATGTGAAAATTCCTGTCTACATCTCTCAATGTTTATGGGGATATGAGACTTGGCTGCATTGTTTCTAGCCAAAACAAGGAGGCAGTGTTTTCAAATCACTAAATATCTTGCTCTATGCACTAAATAAAGCAAACAATTCAAACAATTATTTGGAAAAGTAGACTAAGAAACTATATAAGTAATTGCTGATTGATGTAACTTTTTCACAGTACCCAAGTTCCTAAACTCACTGTAAATTAATAGCAAGCACTTCTAAGGGCAAGATATTGTATGACATTCATATGGCTGATGATATCTCTTTCAAACAGCTCGGCTAAAATTTGCCAAATGGTCTCTTCCCTATAAAAAACGCCCAGCTACCATCTCATTAGTCAGTGCTGAAATCCTTTACCCACAGTACTAGATGCCACCAATATGTCACCAGAGGCAGGGGATGTTATAGTCTTAAAATGAGCAGTTCATTCTAAGTACTGATAGAAGAAAAATGAATGTACCCTACCACGCTTTCCTTTATTTCTGTGAGTTTCTGTCCTAACCAGGCACAGCTGCACTTTAATAATCTTTGAAGCAAAAGCTTTTATTCCTAGGAGTGTGTGTACCTAATTGCGTGTGTGTGTGCGTGCATGTGCGTGTGTGTGGGAGAGAGAGAGGGAGAGAAGAGGCTTCAGGCTCTAGTGCTTCCTTCCAGGTGTCTTCGTCTGCATGATTTCATCTGTGAACCATAATCAACTTCCTTAATGAAATACGTAATTAACATATTATAATTGTGGTAAAGATGATTTTGACAGAAATCATTTTCCATATCTAATACTATGCTAATTTAATCTGTTCCTCACTCCCCGACATGACCTTTAGTGATTAAGTTTCATGGCAGAATTGTTTTTTTTTTTTTTTGTGATGGATTGATTTATCCACAGCAGTTGATACCCCTCTGCCTCCATGGCTGTCATTTTTCTCTGTGTCTCTGCTACAGAAGGGAAACACAGTGATGAGTGGATATATGGGGAAAGGAACTGAGGATCTACTGTAGGGTTTTGTTCTGAATAGAATTCTAAAAGGTGATTATGAGAACATTCAAGGCAGGAGGTGATTAGATTGGCTACTGACATAACAAATTCTCCCTCTGGTAAAAATACCTATAACAAAGCAGAGAAAAAAGGTACGACTTGGTAGGCAAAAGGGAATGGAAAAAGCTACATTAGATGGTGTTTGTACATAACTAGAATGTTTATAGACATTTAAATGTTAAGACTCTTTCCACCTTCAGCTATGTTGAGGTGCAATCTCCAGGAACCATTTTTAAATGAAAGTCACGTCAGTGGCACTGTAGAGAAGATTTTGGTAGCACATTGCTGCCTTCTGTCAAGGAGGCAATTTTCTGGTTGGCTCCTGAGAGCTGACACTGAGGGGATGCTGGAGGACTGAGCAAGTTTATCAGGCCCAGGTAGAAAACTGATTCTAGACAGAATATTAGACTCCCAGTTTGCTTCCCTACTGAGATGATTTACTTCAGATGACAACAGGCAGAAAATAAAGAGGACCTCCGTTCGTCATGGGCACCCTCCAATTCTTTTTTCTGTAGAAGGGAAATGAGAGCTTTTCAGCGAACTACCTCAATCCTTGTGAAAAATCTGGGATCCATTTGTTTTGAGATATGGAGCCTATTTATTTTTTATGTGAAGGAGACAGACTGTGGATAATAATACAGAAGGTAAAGCTGGAATACTCATTTTCATGCCACTGCAGTATTGTTCCTGAGAATACATTTGCTGGTGTTGGGCCCAGCCTGTTTTGTAACTATCACAGGTGATTTGGCTTATATTATGGTGCAACTGAATGGATCCTATTGCCAAGGAGTCTGAATTGTCTGGAATTGTTCTTTGCCTCCTGAGCATAAATATTACCTTCAGCAATTAGTAGGTGGTTGTCATGCTAACCTCTCTTCCACCTCCATTTACTCATGTCTGAGGCAGCCTTTGGTTTCTTTTACTGTTAAATTTCTCTGGCAGAATTTCTCCCATGATTCAGGATGTCCCTGGTAAGGATGTGCAAACTATTTTAAGTAAAATTTGTATCAGTGCACACAAAATGGGGCTTTTACCTCCATACACCAGAGATATAACTCCCCCCCAGACAGGCTCACCAAAATCCCAGTAATGCTTTTACATGAATGTATGACACCACAGAATTTTGTTCATCACACATCCCCTTGTGGCATTATCACTTCTCACTTTCCAAATTTCCTATTCTGCTTAGATGTTTGCTTTACTCTTTGGATTATCTCAGGTACTCCACTTGGACATGACTTTCAAAATTGATCTTTTTTTGCATAATCCTGAAGGTTTGTGTTTTTTGTTAATTTTTAGTCCAAATCTTATTTGTAGGGGTTGTCCAGCTACATTACAAATTATGGCATGGTCTGTGCATGATCAGTTCAATTATGCAAATGAAAAATAAATCCAACAGTTGACGAATATGATAATGTTTATCTTAATGCAGCATTATTTGAGCAAAAATTTCCTAGTGCAGTCTTAGAAAAGATCCTGTAAAGTTAATTTTATTGTATAAAAAAATATACATGTATTTTTTTAATAGACCTTGGAATGTTCAGCATTCAGAAGAAAAAGGAAAGGGTGTACAGGGAAGAATGACAAGGGAAATCAAAGACTTCTGTATCTGGAAATCTAGACTAGGACTCTTCAACTCATAAAAGATGTGAAACAGAAGAATCTCAATTCATTTTTGTTGCCGGTGTTGGTAAAAATCAGTTCCCAATGGACTAAGAAAAAAACCCCAAAAAACCCTCAAAAAACCCAAGAAACATAAAGCTTACTAGATATGAAGACACAGGTTCTGGTTGAGATGGTCTGGTTTCAGAAAAGTACCATGGTAAAACAAAGGCAATATTATGTCTTTTTCTTGTTCTTATAAGTTTTACCTGTGTGTCAGAGATTTTCCTAGGTTTCAATATAATGATATTATTTCAGATCTTTTACTCATATGATAGCAAAACAAGGTTTGAAAACAGGATCGCACTATCATGCTGACTTAAAAAAAAAAAGTAAAATGAATGCAGGGGTTGCCAATCTCTTTTAAAATATGAGGGTTAGGAACTGCTAAAATTATATATATATATTTTTTTTTTATCCTTAAATTTTTCCAGTGACCTGGGTCTGGGGTTTTTGAGATGAAGATTTAATCCTTCTTTACTGGAGTGTCTCATCTCCACTCACCTCACAGAGCACTTGTAGAGTAAGAACCTGACAGTGTGGCAGATCAAGTGTGAGCAACTTTTGGATGATCTGAAGCAGCGCTTGAATCTCAGCTACCTGTGCAATAGTCCCTCCTGTAATTAGTGCATTTAAGTCTATTTCATTAGCATAGAAGTCACTTAGGTAAGGGAACGCACTATTTCCATCAACATAGGCTAAAAGCATGATATTAAATTAAATAGCTTTATGTAAATATTTCCTCTGCAATAGTTTACAGAAAGGAATAATGGCACTGAAAAAAACCTTTGTCAGTTCAGTATTATCAAAGAAGAGGAGAATTGAAGTTTTGGGCCATGTCTTCAACCAGTACACATTGGTTTTGCTCAGGTTTACGCAAGTAGATGAGCAATCCCAGTCTAACCAAATCTTATTTATAGACAATATTCAGGAGTGAAAAATAAAAAGACAAATCTCTTGGAAGTTATTGCTGGTATGATTCAATGCTGTGGCTCTTTGTTCTGTAACTTTGCAAATAAAATCACCACTTTTTAAATAACCTAATTTTTCTTGATGTTTATTTAAGCATAAATTTGTAAAGTCAGTAAAACTCCTATCTGCTGAAAGGAAGATGAAGATGAAAGTGTGTACTGGAATACCATAACAAGGATGGTATCCTTTTCTGTCAACCAATAATTTTAGTGAGATTGTCTACATTCTGTTCTTTTTTGTACATAACTGTGCTTTACTAGGTGAATGTATTTCCTTTAACTCCAAAGTAACATTCTGAGAGGGAGCAAAAATTTCCTTCTGTTGAAGTCTAAAATAGAGTTAACTTAGCTCACAACAGGTAAAGACCTGAAGGGCACAGGAAAAAGAAATTTCTGTTGGGTTGTGAGTATGCGTACCTAGTATCATTTCCAGCTCTAGTTTCTCCAAAGATATTGGTGTTCATGTCTTGCCCTTTTCAGTAAAAAAGGGATTCTTCCCACAGTACAATTTTCAGCATATTCACATATCACCATGGACATCTTTGGATCATTTGGCAAGTCCCCAAAAGTTCATGTGGTCATAGAAGTCTCGGTCAGGACTCTTCACACACCCTTGAGCTGCAAGGCAATTTATACATTTGGCATCCCATGGTGTCCATCCAATATCTCAGTCCTAGCCAAGAAAATGAAATCTAAAATCAGTAATGTGGAACTGTGTTATAGATACGAGCAGTGTGTCGTGATTTTTCTGCCTTGGAAAGGCACTGTGGTGAGTCACTAGAGTTACATGGTGTCTCTAAGTGGCCTTTATGAAGCAAGTAAGCAGGTTCTGAGGGAGTCATGGTTGCTATAAAATGAATTTGAAAAGGAAATACAATAGTGGGAGTTATGGATCAGATTCTAAAAAGCTAGGTATCTAACATCTTGGGGTATCTGTCTGGCCCTGTGATTCTTCTGTGTTTGTCAGGAAGAGGAGGAGGGGAGTGAAGGGATGTTTACAGATGTCAGCACAGGGAAGTTGCCAAGTTGGTCTGGGTTTGTAATGGGATTCTTCATACCTCTTTCACCTTAGGGATTTTTTAATTTATTTGTTTTAAACTATATTGCACTGCTCTGTTTCTTGCTCTCATCAACTTGTTTAGCATAGCCTGCTATAGCATAACATAATGCTAAGCAATGAAATATTGAACAAAGCCATTTTATTCTCCTCTCTTCTCATCCCTTCCCCTGCCAAAATATCGTAGTTAAGAGCCAGGTAGAAGATGCTAATATGGGAGTAAATAGCTACCTCTGTGATGAAGCAATGCAAAATAGGTATTTTGTTACAATTTTGGACCATTTATTAACATTAATCTGCCAGTGAGAATGGAGCATTGACTGCAATTTCTTTCAGGCCTTACAGGGAAGAAAACACAGTTTGTGTCATAATACAAATTTTCTAGCCTACCCAGAAGCATGAATTCTGTAGCCATTATGTGTGCCTGGCTGTAGGGTAACATTTAAATATCAGTTCCATATGACTAGAGATGTGTCAATAATTGTAAAGATAGAGATGTGTCAAGAAGCAGTTGGCTGAGTCAGCTAACTGCAATATTTGCTGACTCTTACAGCCGCATACAGTCACCAAACCACTTCCATTCAACACTTCAATTTTGTTGGTGTACTGATAAATTGACAACACATATGGTACTGCATCTAATTTGGAGATGAATTATATTCATTTTCATTCCAGCTCAAACTCCATGCAATATAACAATATTGTGCTTAAGCAAAGCAGTCCAATTACACCAAGGAAAAAATCCTGATTTTCAGCATGCTTCTCAACTTGCTATGTGATTTTTTCCCCCTGGCAGCTGCACCAATATACCTCCAGAAACAGCCTTTTTTAAATTAAAAATGCTGGAATTAAACCCAGTTTAACTGTGGCAACCCAGTAAAACTGTAAGTGCTACAGGCATATCAGGCATATTCAAACAGTTTAAAGGATCAGGAAGAAAACAAGACTATCCACAGAATCTGATTTGGATTTACTGCAATTTGAATTATTAAGGTCAGAATACTTTCAAAGAGTTCATTTACTTTTCCATTGCTTGGATCCCAAAAGATGAACCATATTCACTCTTTGAATAATTTTTCTTTCTGACTTGAATTCACAATCACTCTTCATTTCACTGAGGCTTTGCACACTGTTGAAAAAGACAGGTTAAACAAAGAAAAGGATTTCTAGAACTGTTTGAGAAGCCACCGGACTATTCCTGTTCCTTGTGTCCACAGGAATTTCTTGTGATATCAGGGTTGGGTGAATTTGGCCTGGGAAGAAAAACCACAGGAAGAACATAGGGAATCCACTTTCCCACTGATGGCTTGAGCACTCATCCTGGATTTCATCAAACCTTCACTCCTATACTTGTCCTCCAGCCCTTGTTTGGTTTTTGGCAGAACAGGAAAATGACTGACTGCCATTGGTCAGCCCTATGAAGGTTGTTTTGGGCATTTCATGAGGAATCTAACTTAATTTAGTGTATCCCCATTAAGAAAACTTTTTTCATTTTGAGGCCCTAAGTTTAAATATAATGGGTTTCCACTGTCTTTGTCCCTTTGCAACTTTCCAGCTTTGACTAACCAGCTTAGGTAGTGCCAGTCAATGAAATCATAAACAATTTTGTCAACATAATTTTAAACCCAGATGGAAAACATACAATATGTTAATATTGTGATGTTCACAAGACAAAGCTGAATGTCCTGTTATCCTATCTCTCCTGCTGTCATAAATGGGAAAGTAATTTTTTACATGATAACTTTTCCAGTTTTAGAGTGACTTACAGCACCAGAAAGCAGTTTTTGCTCATTAGACATGTGCATAATTAATCATTAATTCTTCCTTTACTAGATGTGTTTACTGGAGATATTTGTAAGCAAAACCACAACAGGCCTCAATATTCACTGCTAACTAAATAAGAGGGACATCCTTAATGGGGTTTCAATTTAAATGAAAGGATCATCCTCCCTAAAAAAACAAGTTACAAAGAAAAAAAAAACAACTTACCCTGTTAGCCCTGTTAGTTTCCTCTGATGTGCCCACAATCAGGTACTTCAGTTTCACTGGTGTGAGAAGGGGTGATTCCCATAGTTTGAGGCTTAGCAGATAAGAGACTCTGTCAGCATTTTTGTTTGTAAGGGTCTGAGAGGTGCTTGGTATGTTTTCCCAATGAGGTATTTTTTTCTTTTTTAGGAAAGCCATTTCACTACAAGTGGACCCTCCTGAAGAAATATGTAAAAAGATAACTTAAAAATCTCAGAATAACATGTTGTACTAATAGTTTGCTTTTTAATTTGATAAAATAAAATCATGGCAAGAAATCCTTACCTTTCCTGGTCCCTCTTTCTACCTATGTGCCTACCTACACGGGTGGCCTTGGACAGGTGTGTGACTTTTCTCCTGTTTAACAAAGAAGGCTCCCATCTAGTAAAGAATCTCCTGTAAAATAGAACTTCTGCTGGAAGTTTCTCCCATCTCATCTCGTATCTCAGACTAGAGGAAAAAAATGTTAAATAAATGCTTAGGAACAGAAGCAACAGTCCAGAGGCAGAGCACAAGGCCTTTGTCTGATGCTGAAGATGTGCACTTCCTAAAATAATGCCATGATCTACTTGCAGACTTAAAATTTCAAAGACCTATTTTAATTTCTGTTTTATTGTGTATCAAGACTGACTTATGCAGATACTTGCCCAGCATGGAATAGTTTTCTTATGCATACCACCTTAAGTACATTGGTTTTAGTTTTTTCCTTCTTAAAAATAAAATCCAGTAATAATAACAGGGTCTTTTCTTTCATCATGTTGGAAAGTTTATGTATTCTTATCCCCTCCTCCACAAGTCCTTCAGGGATTATTTAATTATGGTCTTGTAGAAAGCTGTGCTGTATGGGATTTGGGTTTATGGGAAGTTCAGTTTTGCCTTTTCTTTTCTTTTATTTCTGCTGAGGGTCTCTTATGCAACATTTGACTGTTTTATTTTTATGATTTAAAGCAATAAATTGTGTTTTAGAGAAAGAAAGGAGACAAGGTCTTTTTTGAATTTGCCTTTGTATTTCCTAGAGTACAGAATGCAAGCAATAATTTCTGGCTGTAACTTATATATATTTTTTTGAGGGGGTGGAGGAAGGAAATTACTACCTACTTTTTATATACATATATATTTTTTAACAAAGCAATAGGGATTTATATAGACACAATTGTTTAGAAAGTCCCAGAAGAATAATTCTGAGATGATGTGAAGTTATACACAAATGCAAGTCTTTCAAAAAGTCCACATGGCCTACAGTCTTCAGATTTTAAACAGCTCCTGACTGTTATACACATTAAAAAAATGTTTAGAAAAATGACATATTTTTATTACTTTTATTTGACAATCTAATTGAGTCCCCGACCATGCATATATCAAAAAGCTGTTATCAGCAGTGGCTTAATGCAGGGAAGGAGCACCCATCCTCCCCATCTCTTTTGCTTAGCCCCAGGGCTTGGCTTCTTCATGTGAAAGGTGTCTAAAGACAGAGAGAAATCTCACCACACTGAATATAGAGAGAAAACAAATCTTTTCCCACCCACCACCACAACAAAAATACTCTCTGCTATTCAGCGAAGCAATTTAGAATTATGAGCTGCCTTTGACAAACACAGCCCATAAGGACTTTGTCACATAAATCACACACTGTGTGACCCTAAGACATTTTTCTATTATTTAATATTTAACAAAGGATTTGCACAATGGTGACACCATGCCAATCTTAAACCCATTTAAATCTTTAACCAGCAAGTTTTTAATCATGGGTGAGTGGGTGAAATAGCCTCTGCCGAGCAACACTTATTTTTCACCAAACAGATGCAATTTGAAGGCTTCTGTTTTCTGTAAGAATTGTTGACCATCTAAGCATGGTAGTAGTAGGTGATTTACATACCAAACACAATCAAATTGTTACAAGCCAAATAGATTAAGGTTTTTTTCTACTTCTAGAACAATAGTATAATTCATATTAACGATTGAATGGGTGCAGATAAAATAAAAGCTGACCTGAGCCTCTGAACAGAAACTGAACATAGCTAAAGCAAGCCTTTTCACATGCAGACTAGTTCCTCTCATAGCAGAGAAGTTCATTTTTGGGTCACATATTGCCCTTAAACAACTGGGTTAGTTAAGGTCAGTCAGTCTGTGTCCACTGACTGATGAAAGCATCCTGATTGCCGCAGTAAGGAATATTTCTAGCACCATACATCATGTCATTTGTACCCAGAGCAATTTGGATGAATCCTCAACTCTATGCATTCTCCAAAAGCAGGAAAGGTCAAAAGTTTTCTTCTTGCTACAGGATACTCTGCTACTGTATGTACATCAAATTAGATTGCACGTACGACAGGCTATCGAGATGACTTGTGTACTCCTTTTATTTGGCACGTATTAAACAGCATACAGCATGCAGAGGGCTGATAGATCCTGCGGCCAAAAACGAAGTTTAGATTCAGTTTTTCTTTCTAAGTACAGATAAATTGGGGGGGAGGGGGACAGTGCTGTTTGTTTTGGGTTTAGTGCAGTAGCAGTTCCATAACATGAAGGAAAATATCACTGCTGCATTTGGAAACAAGTTTCTGTTACATTGACGAGGTGAAAAGAAATTTCAAGTTGAACAAAACTATTTGCTTCTGTGAAACCAAAAGCTTTAAATGCTGCTTATTTTTAAAAATACATTAATGTTTAACACATGTAAAATACAACTTATATTTTAAACAACATTGAGGAACAAATTTTCCTGAAAAATTATTTTCTCAGAGCAAACAATGCTTTATTTATGAGGACACAAATGTACTTCTTCTCTGTAAAATGTTTTCAATATTTAAAAAAAAAAAAAATCAATGAAATTTCTGAAATTGGCAGAATATAAATGAACCGAAACTTGTGTTTTTATTAAGGTGTCTTCCATGTAGTGTTTTAGAAAATACAACTGTTTTATAAGAAAAAATATCTGATTAACTTTCTATGTAAAAGACACATAGATAAGGCTGTATTTGGAGAAGCAATAAAACATCTGGATTTAAAAGCTAAAAGCATCTTTTCCATGAAAGCGCTAATGACAGCCTTCTTTTTGTTCTTTTAAATCTACACCGTTTTTCTAAGTAGGTTTTAGAGGTTTGCATTTGATTCTGGATGGCTGGCCGTATTTGTAAGAAGCAACATGTTAAACCTGAATTGCCTTCCTATTTTCAAGGGGATTTTAGATACCATAAAGCTAGACTAACGAAGAAAAATCCTTAATAAACAATTTGCTGTAGTTTTTAAATAGCTGTTCAATCCTGATCCAGCTGTTTTATGTTGATATTACATAATAAAACAACTAAAAAGCTGGATTAATCTGCTTCTCATAGATTCTCTCAACACTGAGCTGTCTAAATTGGCATAAAGCCACTTAGAAAGCTTTCCTCCTGCCCAACAACAGGGAAGTTAGGAAGGTGCATAATTCTTTTTCTAAAACTAAAGCTCAAAACATTTTGTTTGAAATTTAAATAGTCCTGCATTATATCCTCAATTTGCAGTTTGGGATTATTCAGTTATCTGGATGCACCATGTTTCTCATTACTGACAATGTTACTGCCTTTGGATGATAAACTTAACACAGAATGTTGGACAGCTAGATCTTAATCAGATCCCTTTTGGCTTTACACATAATAAAGCATAGTTTTTTTGCTATCAATGAAATCAGAGTCAAAACACCTCTAACTTCAATCAAAATAGGATCTTTAACACCCCAGCTTCTGAATTAAAGAGAAGTACACTCTCATAATGAAACAACCTTTGCAGGCCAGTAACTAGGCTGTTATTTCTTGTGTTATTACTTAGTCTTTCAATTTCAACTTTTCAAGTGTATTCTAAGTTACTTTTCCTTTCTGTCTTTAATATGGGTTCAACTTGTAAAATGCATTATTTCCTTTTTTGTCTTATAGTATTTAATATAGGACTATTTTAATAACTCAGAAAATAAGGTATTTTTATATCCTCTTCTGACATGATATGACAATAAGATTTTTCACTTCTGTGCAAAAAATGTATGGGTTTATCTGTTTATCCCATATATAAGTGCTACATATATAAGGATAATCATTGGAAAATTACAAACCAGTGTCTGTGCCTTTCCCAAAGATCTAGGTTCATACTGGAAACAGTAGTCCCTTGTGAATAAGGCTTCCATAAAATTCTGGTCAATAACTGTTTAATACAGATATTGATGAAGTTTTATAGGGTCTTGATTCATAAAGGACTAGCACTAGCAGTATTGAATTCTATTCATGATTTGCATTCTAAATCACCTTGCAAATTGATGGCACTTATCTGAGATGAAAGTTAAAAAGTTAAGTGTTGGGCTTTCACTGCTCAGGAAAGTAACGGATTAAGTACCAAACCAAACAGAACTATAAAGGGGATTTATGCTACTCAGAACATCTTGTTTAATTGAAAAATAAATATTTATGCCAAACTGTAGGAATTAATGTGTTTATGCTTTCAATTTATTTTTTCAGCAGCATGATTCGTAGCCTTCTGGCAGTATCTTGTTATGGAGCTTTGGGATCCTGGAGGTGATGCCAGAAGACACTGAGAAATATATGTGGGCAATAAGTGTGTCTTAGATAAGTTATCTGCACTGTGTGACACTCTTGGAGCATTTCATGTAATGACTGTAGGACATATTCAGATTAGCCACCACAGACACCTTACTTAATCATAGGCATTACTGAGAATCCTTCTACCAAGAGGAAAGTTCAGATTCCTGAGCATTTGGGCTTACCAAGTCAGGTTCCCTGTCCAGCAGTGAAGGTGTTAAAGCACTTGTTTGTCATTGTGCCTAGCTTAAAGACTAGAACTATCCTGAAAACATCCATATAGTTAGGAAGGTGGTAAGCCTGCCTGTATTGGTTTTTAATCACATAGATTTGGAAGATGTTTATGGAGCAGTTCTTGAGGTCTGCCCTAAAGAAAGTTCATCTCATTCCATAAGTGTGAGCTTCTCTCCAGAATGTCCTTTGCTGTGGGGATGCTCCTGAATCATGTGGATCAGGTTTTTTTTCTTGTCTTTACATACATGATGTGATTTAAAATTAATTACACAAGAAAATAATGACCCAAGACTAGGACTCTATTCTAGACAAGGATTGCAATGGAATTTTTCAAACGTGCACAATACTAGATGAGACCAGAAAGCAGCTAATATATATGACCTGGAAAATGTGGCACTAGAATGGTGTGCTGGCTTTATCTCAGGTAGAGTTAGTTTTCTTCCCTGTAGCTGCATGGGGCTGTGTTTTGTATTTGTAATGAATACAGAGTTGATAATACAGAGTTGCATTTGTTATTGCTGAGCAGGTCTTCCACAGAGCCAAGGCTTCTTCTGCTTTCCATACCACCACACTGGCAAGGACGTTGAGAGTACATGGGAGTTTGGGAGGAGACACAGCAGGGACAGGTGACCCAAACTGACCAAAGGGATATTCCAGACCCCGTGGCATCACATTCAGTGTATAAAGTTGGGATAAGAAGGAAGAGAGGGGGGACACTTGGAGTGATGATGCTTGTCTTCCCAAGTCACCATTACATGTGATGGGGCCCTGCTCTGCCTGAGATGGCTGAACAGCTTCCTGCCCATGGAAAGAAGAGAGTTAATTCTTTGTTTTGCTTTGCTAGGCGTGCACAGCTTTTGCTTTCCCTATTAAACTGTCTTTATCTCAGCCCAGGAATTTTCTGTCTTTTACTCTTCTGATTCTGTCCCTGATCCTACTGGTAGGAGTGTGAGGGAGCAGGTACGTAGGGCTTGGCTGCTGTCTGGGGTTAAACTATGACAAATGGTTAGACACAAAGTGTTTACCTCAGATTTATGAAGGAATCAAAAGCACAAAATTCACTTGTAGTATTTATCTCTCCAGATTTCACCCACTGGAAAGTTTCTCACATGGTGGACAAACATATTGCAGGAAGATAACAAGAGACAGGTGGACCAAAGAACAAAAGGAAGCTAATGCATCCAGAGTAAATCATGACTGCAAACACATTTGGAAATCTTGTTATTGATCTTCCCAAGAAAAGGATATGAATGCCTGCACGTGTACACATGCATTAGCAAACCTTAACTCACCTGCTGACAAGAGACTGCTCTGACAGCTGTTCATCCAGTTGGAGTGTGGTTTGTACATGGTTACAAAAGATATGAGCCTGCCAATTTGATAGATGGCCTCTTTTTTATTGTTTAGAAGAGGAAGAATATGCTGTTCTGGAATGTGGCCTCTTTTATTCCACAAACTTGAAAGAATTGTATCAGAAATGCTCAAAGGATGTAGAATTATGCCATTACACACCTGCAATTCAAAGCACACATGCTCCAATAATGCAAACTGACTACAATGTGCTTAGCAGGAAAGGAAAGATTTACACCCTGGGTGATATTATATGTGACTACCTAACTAAACAACATTTACATTAGAACTGTATGACAAACCACGATGGAAAGCAGCTATGTCTCTTGTTCAGCCAAGCCTTTGTTCTATTTTTTACATCCTGTGGCAAATAACTCAATCTGTGTACTATTATCACCATTACCAGTAGAGAGGTATTATTAATCCTTACTTTCATACAAATCTCTACCTTTTCTACAGCTAAAGTAGGGAAGGCACAGTGATGTATGGCTGAAGTGACTCAGAGTATTAGGGTCACTTCCTATATTTGAGGTTCTGACTTTTTTTATTCTAAAGTAAGCCTGATCTTTGATAAAATCAAGCGTATTAAACAGGAGTGGTAAGTTATAGTCAATTCTGCTGTGGACAGACTTACATCAACATTCTCATACTAACTCCTGTATAGTTTATACCAATTTCCAAAGCTGATTTTAACAGCGTGGTGTTGTATGCTATAACACCAAAATCTGTTCCCTAGGCTTACTTTCTTCATCATAAAGAAAAAAAAAAAAATCCTTCCTCCTGCAGTAGCTTTTCTGCTTTGTTTGTGGACAGAAACACTTACATGTTGGTATGCAGGAAAGTGTTTCGAAACTCCTTGGAGGCTCCATGAATCACAGCAACACAGGAATTAACACATTTGATTTGTGATGTTAGGTTTCTAGTTATTCATATTACTAGTTAAAGCCTAGATACTACAAATCTTCAGTCTTTCAATTAGTCTTAAGCTATTGAAGCCAGTGAAATTTTTTTGTATGGGTAGAGTCAATTTACATGAATCAAAGTTTTTGATATTGGTTTTTTAGTTTTATTTGCTCGTTCAAATGTTTACTTCAGTACAGTAATATTTAAGCATATAATTTCAAGATCCTGTATGGATTGAATCAGCTGACAATGAAAAAAGAAAAAATACTTCATATATCTTGGACACTGCTAATCATCTAAACTCACAGAACTAGAAGAGGTCTATAATTTCTGTTTCAAAAGCTTGCATGTTCTCATCCCATAGGGGGGGCTTGACGGGGTTCCCAACCTCTTCTCTTTCTTCCCCACCACATACACACATACCACTTCCTTCCCCCAGCAAGAAGGAAACACAAAAACTCCAAGACAGAAAATAAACAAGACTTGTCCAGCAAGGTCAATTAGAAAGCAGAACTCTCCAGTGTGTCACTGTAAACAATCCTTTAGGAACATCCTTTTTGCTCTTTAGGTGCTTTCAAGTCCCAGTCTTGCTCTGTCTTCTGAACATAACTGCTATAAATTAAGTAGGAAAAAGAGATGTTGCCCTCTTAGTCATGCTGACAACAATAACAGAGAGCAGCACAAGCTGTTCCTCAGAAGTGTGGAGCACTGTATTCCATACTCATAAACTCAAGACACTCTAACCCACATACTTACTTAGTTCTTCAAAAACCTGGAACACTTGAAGTCTTAACTATCTTCTAACATACTAAATAAGGTCTTCCCATTTGCATTACTATCAATTAGCTGAGCTAACTTCTTAAACGTAGTTAAATGTTATTATTCATTATACAGACAAATCTAATTTTTGCTACCTAGTGAATCTTTATATTTATGGCTTTGAGAAGACAATTTCTGATTTCATCAGTTATCATCCACTAGCATAGTCTTCAAATTCTATCTAGTACTATCTAGTAGCAGGTTTATTATATTGACATCATTTCCACAGCAATTAAACTTCTGTATTTATATTTCACAGATATTTTCTATAATTTAAAAAATTACAGCTGTAGTATGAGAACAGTAAGAATCACACAGTAAACTTTGCATTCAGATGATTGTCAGTGTTTCCAGCTTTAGGATGCAAGAGGATGCAACCTGGATAAGATCTGATTAAAGTGATAAAAGTGGTCAGACAGAAAAATGAGGGGGGAGAACAGGATTTTGTTATTAAAATCATGGAAATGTTTTCTGAAAAATCAAGCATCAGAATTTTTTTGGCTGTGATCCACAGAGCTCTTGGAATAGTGTGCAGAAAGGGAACTTGCTAAAGTGTTGGCTATTCCTCTGCTGTAAAGAAATAAAAGGAAGGAGACACATACTTCTTCCTAATATTATCTTGATCATGTTGGCAATTATTCTGAAGGACTGCTAAGGTCAGGGAGAGAAAAAACTTGTGCACATGGCTCAGTAAAACAATCTCCCCGTTGAATACTGGAGTGGGCAGAAAGACAAATGGAAGATACAAACCTACTGTTCCTCATAATGGTTGAGGCAGGGAGGGAACAGCAAGGTGCAATCTGTGAATCAAGCTGAAAAGCTCTGCAAGTCTGTAGAAGCACGATTCAGTATGTAAGTACTGAGTATTAAAACTAAGGATAAGTAAAAATGGCAGTTTCTTCATATGAAATACATTTCAGAAGTTTAGCAGTTCACACCTTGGTGTGAAAATGAGGATTCTCTCTGTACATATTTGTCACTTTCTCATAGCCATGACCCATTTGATTTCTCTTCATTGCATGCCCTTTCTGGAAATTCCCAGTCCTTAGTTGTCTTAATCTAGGCAGCAAGTTTGTCTAAGCATTTTAAAAGCCAGTTTGGCCCTAAATAGTCTGTATGAAAAGCTTCAAAATCATGATCCAAAATAGATGCCATCAAGAAAAAAAAGACAAGATTGAGACAAGAAATAACTCTAGATTCAGTATGAGAACCTGGCAGATCTTTAGTGTCTACATTCATACACACTCTGCCAAAATGCAGTGCTTGAGCAGTAGAGATATCTCATTGCAGCTGCTGAGGCACAGGCCCAAGCCATACTCTGGTTTCATACCCAAAGATGTTCACAGGCAGCTTGGATGAAATTATTTGGCCTGTAATCCTAGAAATGAATACTGCCCAGAAGACCCACTTCTGTGGTCTCATTTTGGGCCACTCTTGGAGAACCTGTTCTGGTGATTCATTTACACCATGAGGATCAGCACATCTACTGTGGGTACAATTATTTTGTTGACAAAGTAAAACCATATTATTAACATTAATCTGAAAAAAATATGAAAATATACCTGAAATGAACATAAAATTACCAAAATGAAATTAAAGGCATTAAGTAGTGACCCAAAGAGTTGAAGGTGAAGGCTATGGAGCCTCAGCACTGTGCCTTTGATTCACTTCCCATGTCTCCTGGCTATGGTGACAAGACATGACAGACAGAGAAAAGGAATAGTTTCCTTCAGCTGTAAATTCACCCAATCCAATCAATAAAATCTGGCATTACAGTTTTACTAGAATTTTCTTTCTGTAAAAATTACTCTTGCATCTGTTTCTGCCTGGCAGCAGAATTTCAGGAGGAAAGATCATGACTCACAGCAGAGTACAGTCTGCTAAAAGGTATAGAATTTGGGTAAATACTCCCTGAAGCTGGACAAAGAATTGAAAGTAGGTCTTCTCTATTGTCAGTGAACATCCCAGCTATAATTGCATCACAGGAATGGGAAGATGAATCATCTTTCAGTAACACTCTTTTTTTAAGTTGATCTGAGCAAGATCATTGCCAAGACAAGCTCGAATTAAATCTACTATTCTAGATCCATAGGAGGTTTCAGCAGAATATGTGGATCCCTGCTAGACCCAGATACTGAAGTAACACCAAATCACTTAATTCATCTGCTGAAATGATGGTAATTTTTCTGTGTTTACGCACAGAAACAGGACTCTAGAAATCAGAGCAATTCTACAAGTGTAAATGTTGATATCCACAGATTTCCAAATAGGTTTTCACTCAGGAATCAAATTCTAACCAGGTGCACCACTGTAGTCAGCAAAATGGACATATTCTAAATGATTTGAACAACATACCCAAGGAATCCCTTGATGGACAATGAGATAGGACCAAGTAATTAGTTATTGGCCTTGAGACTGGATTCTCAAAGTACCCTGTCTTTCTCATGCTAAAACATTTAAAAATGGTAAAAGATTGTTGTGGGGTTTTTTTAATTAAATCTTTTGCCAACAATTTGTTGGCAAAAAGTTTTGAAAATTTCTGAGCACAATAAAATCATAAAATCCACTCATGCACTTGAGCTACTCCCCTGCTTAATGCTGTGGGAACACAGGAATTAGTAGAGGATCTCACTATTTCTGCAGCACAATGCACTGTGATTTCCACATAGTTCTTCCAGAGAAGATCTGAGAATCTTTCTATAATTTTCTATCATTTAAGAAAAATAATTTTCAAAAGTCTGGAGTCATTTATCTCAGTAGACTCATCTCCATCTCATCTCCCCTCCCATGATTAATCTTTCACATCTTTAAACAAATTAATTGATTTTGGAAACAAATTTATCACAATTCCATTGCTCATAGCAAATCTAAATATAAGTTACCCTTGCCAATCTCAGTATCTTTGTCGTGGTAGAAGAAGAAAGGACAAGGGAAAATATTAAAAAGTGTTGGAGGAAAATAAAATGAACCATGGTGCTTATATTAGATCTGATCTTTTACTTACAATAGCAGACACAATCCAGAGTTCAATAGCCCACCTGGATCTAAATAGCCAAAAAGCAATCTGGGTTGTTCTGGTCTGTGATTTTAATTCAGGTTCAATACTTGTTCTGAAAATTAATCTCATTAAGATAAGTGTAGCAGCTAATTGTATTTAAAAATTGCCAAATATTTTCAAAGGCAATAGTAAATCCTTGGTATGGATTATTTGGTAGAACCACAGACGAAGAATTGTCTGAGCTTGCATACATGGATTGCTCATGAAAAAGGATATGAAACTAGTTAATCACCTGTTGTGTATTTTGGGTTGCCAGATTCATTTTTTCTGTCCTGCTATAACTTAAATGTGTTGAGCCTGGCTTTCCCCAGAGGAATCTTGACACTGCCAGGTTCCAGTGTCTTACCCCTTGTTATGAACATACCCCTGCAACTGATGAAACCTGGCTAAATTCTTAAATTCATTCCCCTAGTCTCTGAAGACTAGTCCACAACATTCTGGACATTATAATGGACATTATCGATGTAAAGCAAAGGTGAACTGCATCAATTACATTGCATTTATCTTGTGCACTTGCACAAGTCACTACATTCCTGAAAAATTAAATATATTTAAGCCTTCCCTGAAAAGTTTGAACAGTTTTACTCACCAGCTTCATCATGTTCATGTGTCAGCAGCAAGCACTGTCTTCCTGTCTGGTTATGAACACGAGGACTCGTTTTTCAATGATGAGGAACAAGAAATATTACTATGTATTGAAGAACTCTTCCCACAAATACACAATCCCCCTGATTCTGTAATTTTAATATATTGCAATGGAAAAAAGCAAAAAAAAAAAAAAATTATTAAATGTGATGAGGCAATGATGACACAATAGGAACCTGGAGAGAAAACCATCCTCACAACCATCCACAGTCAGCACACTGATTTCCTGGCCTCTGCTTGGTGCTCAATAGCAGAACAGGAACTGATGTGGGGACACGACGTACTGTGGGGCACAGCACAGAGGGAAGGCTCAGGGCTGACAGGAACCTTCACACAGCAGATTGTGATGGTCTGCTTGGGTTGCTTCAGGTTTAAGCTGTTGTGGTGAATTGTGGGGACTCTCCACTGCTCAGGAGTCCAGTCTCTGTGGAAGGACCAGTCTAACCAGTCTACAAGCTGCAAAACCAATTCCTGAGGGGAATGAAATGGAAAGAGTAAAGTGACTGCTGAGGATGTTGTGTGTGCTTGTTTGCACACAACCCTCCCTTCTGTGCCTTCTCTGCAATGCTAGCTTAGCTCTGGGAAACAGGTCTACTTTAAAATGACACCAGGGATCAACAGGAGTATAATTTCTGAAGACACCCAGGAAATGTACTCTGTCCCCTAGAAATCCCAGTGCTAATGTCTCTGGAGATTTTAATGGGAATCTTGCATTATTTCAGTGCAACCTAATTAAATACTTGGGAAAACTTCATTTTGTGGGGGGGAAAAAATCTGAGATTTGGACTTGTTTCAATTTGGAGTGACTCCATATGTTAAGTTCTTGGAATTTCCTGTAGGAAATACCATTTTTTAACCAGAGGGTAAGACGAGGCTCATTGGCAGCAGAGCATGAAGAAGCCTCTGTGTCACCATCTTTGTTTTAGTTATTCTTCACACTAATTGAAGTTTGCCAGGACTGTAAGTAAGAGGACCTATTTATTCCATACAAACCACAGATTTCCAGGTGTTGCGGCTTTCAGTCATTACCAATCTTTCTATTTACAAAGGCAAGAGGCAATCTCTAGCATACTTCAATCTATCTCTCGTACAGCACCACAAAATTCTCACAGATAAACCAGATGAATACAGAAAAGACTGTATTTTCTGTGTTTCTTTATTCCTTAAAAGAAGAATAGTTGTTTTTAAGTTTGGTCAAACTCTAGAATTGATTCACAGGTAAACTGACATTATTCCAAGAACGCGAAGTAATCACAAAGGTCATTTAACAGATTCATGAGCAGTTTCTAAGGAAAATGGGGAAGTTTTTTTAGGATTAACCTTACTCAGACCGATGCTGGTGACATGTTGCATTCTTGAGGTCCTTTGGGATGAAGGCACTAAGCAACTGGAACAATTATATGCAGTGGAAATATGTGCTTTACACATAGATTGGCAGATACTGTGCTCTCATGTCTGAATATATTTCTCCATACTGGTTCAGCTCATAACTTATTATGAACAATTTTTTTATTCTTTCTTGCTAGCATATGTCTGCTTTTATCTCATCCATTACTGGCACATGTATCTTCACAACATTATACCACAGCGGCCATTTTAGTATAACAGATGGGCAAGAGGATTATTTGTCTTGATACTTCATTCAGAAACCACGTTTTGTTTATATTTTGTATTGACATTAAAAAGCTTTTCAACCAATGGGGGTTTTCTTTTGAGTTAGTTTTATTTTATTTTATTTTTAGTGATCCAAAAAGGCATAGTCTTTTTTTTCCACTTCAAGACAGAATGATAGCACTGCCTGGGGGTTACCCATAGCAGTAAGCCAACTTCTAACACAAATCTAGCACAAAGGCTGATGAAGAAGAGATGCAAAATTGCTACTGTAAAATTGGAAATAAAACTTAAACATGAGATTCAAAGGCTGCCTGCTGGATAATACAAAGGGAAAAGAGAAAACCCTATTACGAGAAAAGCTATTGGAAATGGTCAAAGCCAGGGTAAGCAAAAAAAAAAAAAAAAACCATCAAACCTGTCACAAACTAAAATGGATTTTTCAGATTTATCAGATACATGTTTTTAAACTTTTATACTAGAATCAAACAGGCAGACAAAGTAGGGAATAGTCTACTGTTTTGAGGAGGAATGTATATTTAGGGTATGGGGCTTGTGACTGCCTGTGTTCCGTCTCTGTGTGATCTGTCTCTTTCCCTTCCTTTGGAGCACTGAAAGTTTATGCTTCAGTATGATGACCTGATGATCAGGCAAATGCTCTTCATGGTGAGCAATGCTATTGTCCCTCTTCATTGGAGGTAGGACCTTCTTTGCCCTTGCCTTGCTCAGGTTTTCCCACTTTTTGCAACCTCTGTACAGTAATAAAGCAAGATTACTGCACTTAACAAGGATCTGCAAAAAGAGGTTCATATTCCTGGAGTTTGCAGTCCTCAGTGAACACATAAATCAAAGTAAAGTTTTGCTGCCCAAGTAATAGAATGGCTGGAATGTAGCACTGGGGGATTGATATCCCTTAGGTTAAACAACTGACACTAATTGAAAGGGTGAAGTCTGAATTGAGATGTACAAGTTTAAAGTCAATATGTTGCAGAAGCCTTCAATTTGAGGGTTAGATCTGCCAAATTTTCCACTTTCCATACCGGGACTGAAGTCAGAAATGTTATTAACTCTGATCTTGGGTGGTCACTTACAGCAATTTCTATGTAACTGAAACTTAAACCCCTGTTTGAGTTCATTCAGTCCATGAAAATATCAAAACTGGCATTACTGAGAAGTACACTAAAAAATAATCAATAACTGAGATAGTTCCCATTAACAATGAAACAATAAATTCAGGTTCAGATGCTCATCAGAAGAATTTTAGTAGCATCTAGAAAACCTAAAAGCATCTGCATGGATGATATAACACTACATCTATAGGAACATAAAGTGTTTTCCTATAAACTTATATGTAAACTAAGACTGAAAACATGCTAACCTGTACTTTACATTGCATCATTCCTTCCAAAAGAGAAACAAAATATACTTTATTTTTCTCTCTTTTCTTATACAGAAAACTGAAGTAGACAGTAAAAAAACCAAAGCACCTGCATTTATAAATTATACAGAGACTTTTCTTCATGGAAAGTTTCCAACATTCATCTCACAGAGCTCTACGATCTAGAATATAGAGTGAATAAAGTTTGTTCACAAAATATGATGAAGCAGCTAAGTAGGCTGCAGTTTCCTTTTCCTGGTGATATTATGATAACTGATAAAAACAACTCCTCTCAACATTTTTACATTTTTCCTCATTTCTTTTGTTTAATTTTAGGTCTTTAGTGAGCATCAAAACAAACATATGTGAACCTAAGTATTTGTACTAGCAAACTTTTGAATGTTGCTATTCCCCTGACATTCCAATTACTTCTAGAAAGTTTTGGTTATCTAAAAATGTTTCTGCTTGATTCATCTCCTCCCCCCAACCTCTTCTGATTTTCTGGATTTCCTGGTTATTCAACTGAGCACAAATTGCTGTTCATACAGATGCACTGCCATGATTTCTGATTTGCAGGCTGTCACTCCCATTAATAACCTACTAGGCTGTCATGCTGTCATTCCTTGTTGCTGCAACGATTTGTTTCAAACATAGGGGCTGATTCATGAAGAATAAAAAAAGCAGTTGTCCTGTTTTACAGGAACCTCAAAATATTTATGCAGAAAATGTGTGAAAAGCACACACACCATTTTTATCCTGAGGTATGTGATTGCTAAATACTCAACTTGTTTTCCTGTGAGAAAAGAGAAAGAATATAGACTCCACTCATTTTTTTCTATATGAAAACATAATGCCTTTAATAAAATCTTCTCCTTGTAAAATATTTGAAGTTCAGTTCCAGAGCTATGATCTGATAAATCCCCAGGATGATGCAATGGCTTAAAAACTGACATCAAAGCTGATTTTAGGGATTTTTTTTTTCATTTCTCACTCTGTCTTTCCCAAAAGTATTAATGGCAGCTATATTAGCAACAAGAAACAAAGGTATAACAGTGCCCTCCAGCCTATTCTTTTTCTTTCCTCATTCAGAAGCACTTGGCCAAATTTCACTCTTGATGACACAGGTGCAGCTTCATTGCCTCTTACAGGCTTGTGCTTTCAGAAAAGATGAAACAACATGACCCATTGGACTCACTGTTCAATATCCCTCTATACTGTTGGACTGGGAATGGCCAGATAATTTTCATGATGGAAATATGCCACTGATGAATAAACCAGCACATGCATCCACACAAAGCAAAGAAGGAACTGGGACTGAACCAAAACCCGCAGAGGTTTTGACCCACTGCAGGTGTGCAGGGACTGCCCTGTCCCTGTGGGCTGGAGGCAGACAGCTCTTTGACAGGTGATGCTGGTGCCTGTGGGGAGCAGGGCAGGTCTCCTCCACTGTGCCTTCTCCCCTGAGTGCTTCCAGCACATCGTGGCATCACACTGGGACGCCTGTCTCAGCTGCACTGGGGCTGGCCAGCCACTCCCTCTTGACACACCTTGTCCCAGCATTTCCATTCAGCTCACATCACCACAGCGTTTCAAGGAGATGGAGCTGCCAGGAGCTGAGCTCCTGCACTTTTTCTACTGCCAAGGCCCGACAGTTGGCACATCTCCCAAAGAAACAGGCAGAAGAGGGTTTCTGAAGAAGGAAAAGAAATAGGAGAACAACACAGGATGCTGATGTAAATCAAAACTGGGAGAGAAGATGAATGTGGAGGCTGTTTGGATCTCAGCTGCAGTTCTGGCTGCTGGTTTCCCATTTTTCCCCTGTCATCCCTGAGCTGTTTCTCTGCACCCCAGACCTGCACTCTTTGAGCTGTGCAAAAGTTTCTGCTCCCCTTCTGCTCCTCTCCCCACACCTCTCACTAGGCAGTCTGCTCCTAGTGCTGCCTACATAGCTGATAATGGGTGAACTACTCTAAAATAACTGTGCAAAATACTTAAATCATTAGGCTCACTTTGTACATTGTAATTTAAACCAATATTTTAGGGGCAGTCTCCCAGTTACAGCATGATTGTCTCTATAAGGCTCACACATTAACCCACCTGAAAATTTGTCCCTGCCAAACAGTATCAGCAGCCAGTCCCAAGCCTGTCAATGCCATAATACTTTCTAAATTGATGCTTAATTAATGAAGTATGATAGCAACAGGTTCTCTCTCTCCTTTTTTAATTTGATCTCCATGGCATTATAGGAACCTAAAGCTTCCACTAGGCATATATTCCTACCGTTTCCTTGTCAGAGGAAATGTATATTCATTTCAGACTTGTGGAGGCAATTACAGTAGCCACCAGTTGCCTACAGCAGCTAATCAAAGTGATAACCTGCAAGTTCTCAACTCCCCATGAGACAGCCCACTTGCCTCCAGCTGATGAATGCCAAAAGAGCAGCATGGGCCTACCAGTAATGACACCATCATCTAAGGCAAGTTTTTAACTAACCCATGGTTTTGTAAAGACTCTATTAATGTCTCATAAAAAGAGGTCTAGATAAAACACTCCAAAAATAATTATTTTTAAAGGGAAATATCAGTGCTGATGTGAATGTCCATTCTATAATACTAAGCTGGTATTTGCCTACTTGTAACCTTTGCACTTCTCATGTTCTGGAAAATTATGAACCCCTCCCTGAGCATTTTCAAATGTGTGACAAGCCTCTGACTGATGTGCTATCATGTCCTTGCCAATGTCCAGCCACCCAGTCAGGCACGTGCTTCATCCTAAACAAACGCACAATTTCACCTATTTCAAAAGAGGTTTAAATTTAAATGTACAGAAGCACCACAGGAAAGTGGGCTATGATGCTGCTGGAAAGTAACATTCCAGATTTTTAATTTATGCATTAATTGGTGTTGCCTACAACTGCAATAAACAAAACAAATTTCAGAAGTAGAAGAAAACAGCATTTATAAATAGCTCACAATTAATTGCTAGCAGAAGGGATTCACCACATTGGTAGGAAACACGTAGATTCTTCTGCATGACCAGCCCCTTGTTTTTGCTGGAATTTTATTATTTACAACACAGGCATACTTGGCAACAGTATGACCCCCTCCACAATCTGCCACTCTATTAGCGAGAAAAACAGCATTAAAGATACACAATATATTTTTGCTTTATTCCATCAGCATTTCAGAGACTTCAGTGTATAGAAATTTAAAGTAAAGAGAATTAAAAGATTTGATGCCTGTTCTCTGACCTTTGCTTGTTTCAAAGTGACAGGCTTTATAACCAAACAAAACCACAATTTCGTGGTCCCATTAAGATTCTCTGAAAAAAAAACAAATTTAAAAAAAAAGTCACAGAACCTTCTTCCCCCTGAAATATGAAAGCTCCCCAAGTGAAGAAATTCTCTGTGCTGTTACTTTACTTGAGTTCTTAAATATGGGATTTCTCTTTAAGGCTTCTGGCCAGGTTTTGACATTGAATTTCGGGATATTCTAATTAGCTGTGATCCCAAAGGAGGCATTCCTGGCTTCTTCCCTGCATAGTTGGAGTCCTGAAGGACTCCAGGCTGCAGGCTGCAAAGAGAGCGGGTTAGGTTTGTACATTTCCTACTCATGTTGCTATCATCATCCAGGGAATGGACTTCTGCTCTACTATTTCCTAGTCTCATTAAAAAGTTTGTGAGCTTTTAAAGGCTGCACTTTCCAGTTTTTCAGACTGTCACCACCTGCAGTGGACATTTCGTGCTTTGAAAGACACACATCATCATGCTATCATTATTTCTTGCTTGCACTAGCACTCAAAGGGCCTGAACAAAGCCAGTCCAGAATTTAGAAAGTTCCTCCATGTAAAGGAACAGGTGATGACCACACTGGGAGCTCAGGCTCTGCACAGCTTGAAAATCACACCAACTCAGTCATGTAAGCAGAACCAATCTTTTTCTCCATAGCAAATGTGAGGACAAACAATTCATCCTAATCTGAAAAATCAAGATTAAAAAATCTTCCAGCACTTTTCTCTCTGAACAGCAGTAAAACACAGGTACTCATCCAGGGCCAGCCTGCATGGTCAGCTCTTCTGCAGCCCCAGGGAGGCATAACCAGTGGTGAGGGGACAAGCAATAAGCTCAGGATCTACATCCAGGTCATGAACTCATCATCCACAGAGGTGTCCATGCAAGATTTTTGGAATTCCCCAAAGGTTTGGGTACTGTCTCTCGCAGTATTCTTTTGGACAAAATATCCAGCACATGACTGGATAAACACCATGTGATGGCTAAGCAATAGGCTTACAGGTCAAAGGGTTACAGTGAATGGGGTGACATCAGACTGGTGACCTGTCACTAATGGGGCACTGCAGAGCTCTATCCTCAGCCCTGTGCTCTTCAATATCTTCATTAATGACTCAGACTCATGACTAAAGGAATACTAAGGAAGTTTACCAATGACTCAAAACTGGGAGGAACTGTTGACTCCCTTGAGAACAAAGAGACCTAGACAAATTAGAGGACTGGACAATCACCAGC
The DNA here is from genome assembly GCF_903797595.1 of Erithacus rubecula. Taxonomy (NCBI): domain Eukaryota; kingdom Metazoa; phylum Chordata; class Aves; order Passeriformes; family Muscicapidae; genus Erithacus; species Erithacus rubecula. The sequence continues at coordinate 90,948,477 of NC_136689.1, read as the reverse complement.
CATATGAAATGTAGCAAGGCCAAGTTCTGGATTCTGCACGTGTGACAGGGAAACCCTGGGTGTGTGTACAGACTGGAGAATGAGAGGATGGAGAGCAGCACAGTGGAAAGGGATCTGGGGGTGATGGCAAGTTGAACATGAGTCAGCAGTGTCCTGGCAGCCAGGAGGGCCAAGCCTGTCCTGGGGGACTTCAGGCACAGCATCACAGCTGGGCAAGGGAGGGGATTGTCCTGCTCTGCTCTGAGCTGGGGCAGCCTCACCTCCAGGGCTGGGGGCAGCTTTGGGTGACTCAGTGTAAAAAATATATTAAACTACTAGAAATCATCCATAGTAGAGCCATGAGGATTTTGAAAGCTCTTGAGTGGAAGAAGAATGAAGAGCAACTGAGATCACTTGGTTTGTGCAGTCTGGAGAAGAGATGGAGGGGAGACCTCATTTGGACAATGCTTTCTGCTACATGCTGTGGATCTTGGGGTGTCCTGCACAGGAATAGGAGTTCATCAAGTTGGACTTGATGACCCTGATGGGTCCCTTCCTACTCAGTGTGATTCAATTCCATGATTCTATGAAGATTGTCTGGCACCAGGGCTGCTGTGCTTGCTAAAGCATTGGTAAAGAGGCTCTGTTTGAGACATGAGCAGTATATAACTGATACTGCAATGCTGGATTTGTCACTCTTTGAAGAGAATACTAGGAATAATGAACAGAAGCCAGGTATGTTGGTTGACATGAAATTACAAACCCTTTAATTAATAGATAGCAGACATCCTTACAGAAACAAATACGTGTTACTCATGTTTGCAGTTTTTCACCAATGGCCCCTGGTACACCAGCCATTTCTGAAGCCCAGACACTCTTTGATTGTCCTACTCTCACGAGTAAGGACTTGTTTAGCGGGGTTATGATGGGCCTGGTTATGAGTTCCTATCTTGTGAGTGAGCCCCATTTGATGAGATGATATGACAAGGCTTTAGTTGTCTTTTCATTTCATTGGGAGCTGTGCCCAGCTGTCCTGAGGCTTAGCTCAGTTCTTGTTTCCAAATTTCTCTCTCTTCAACCTCAGATTTTTTTCCTGTTTCTCCAGTTTTTACCAATTTTGAATACAATTACTACACAGTGGGAAACATCATACAGAAAAAGGCTTTTTTTTACTGAGAAGTCCCACTTAATTTTCACGGTACAGTCAGCAGAAAGGATTTTCTAATGCTTTTGAAAGCATAAGCACATTTCTAAAACTTTTCATCCTCTCAGAACAATGTGCTGTAGCTTGGAGGACACTCTGGCTAGTTTGGGAAGAGAATCTTAGAATTGCCCAGAAAGAGGGACATTTCTGTGAAGATCTTAACATTTTGGTTTTTGCATTTCAAACTTCAGCAAAAAAAACCACCATAAACAAAGACTCAGAATTGCAAACTTCAAAATGCTTTGATTCACCTTTTGACGTATTGGTTAGCTGAATTCTACCTGCAGGAACAAACTCACTTATAAACATTTTACATAAATGTAAGAATGTTGTAGCTTTGGAGTTGTGAGACAAATCTGAAGACAATTTAGAAGCAAGAGAAGCAAAATTTGCCCTGTATCATCTCTCTTAGAAATAATGATGCCAGGGAATGGCTTTCCTTGGAGACAGAAATACCTTTTGTGAACTGCTTTCATTTGATCTGAGACACTGAGACAGTAACTAAAATAGTTCTCACATTTGTAGTTCTACAGGCACTTTCCAGAAACAAGTTTCATTTTTCTCACTTTAGAAAGTATGCAGGAAAATAATGACCCTCTGTTTCAGATATCTATTGAAATGGGGTGGTGTTCTTAAGGTCTAATTTCATTTTCCTCCAATAGCACAGGGAGATGACACCCAACAGATTATACTAGCTGTCAGCCTTACACAACCATATCTGTAGACTTCAGACAATTATCTGTAATCAATAGCTGTAGCATCATGGTGATAAAATTATAGTACTTACATATAATTACACTTACATTCAAATATAATCAGTTCCATTCAGAGCATATGTCAATGGAGTAAATCATAGTAAGTCTGTAATTCTCAAAGGAGAGGAGGGAAGGTCAGATCCATGTTTTCCAAGAAATTTAGTTCTGAAAGAACTTTCCTTTTCGGTTAACCTTCTAATGTTCTTTTAGATCTGAAAAGAAACTTTTCTGGGTAAAGCCTTTGCAGAAGTAACCTTGCTAATCCTACACATGTGATTCTTTATTTTTCTACTAGGTAAATTTCTTACTACTATATGCATATGAATGAGTATAACATAATTTATCACATGCTGATTCTGTTACTTGAAGTCAGAAATTAGTGGACACTCTTGAATTCACAATTGCTTGTAAATCCACCTAGATGAATTTTTCATGTAAGTATAAAAATAGGCTTTTATTATATCTTTCATTTTGCACTTTCTCCATTCAGTGTCTATACTATCTCTGTGTTCCTTTTCTGTTCTCCTTCTATTCTTTCATTTCCTGGTCCTCTATTCATTCTGTGTTTCTTCTTTATTTTTTTTTTCTCCTTCTACTAGTTTTGATTCTTAGCATTGATCTTGGAGATAGAATTCTGTGCTAATAAGGTGTTTGTATTTGTTTAAAAAGACTTCTGCGCTATTACTTCATTCCCCTTCTCTCCCATATAAAGATACTTTAATACCTTGGTTGTGTTACAGACCCTGATTTCAGTAGTTACAGGACTAGTCACCCTGCTGTTAAGAAAGGTGTAAAGGAGACTCTTAAAAAAAATCCTAATGTGCAGCTCTCTGGACATGATTCCCAGAGGTCACCACTCATGTTAAAGTACATTAAAAACCAGATATGTGCAAGCAGCAACCAGGTAGGAAATGAGATGCGTTGTGGAAGGACAGACAGGATCAGTTCTTCCTTTATGACTTACATGTGCAGGCTTCTGCTAAGAGCTTCTCCTCTTCCTGGAAGAAGCACCTTTCTCAAAAAGTGCAGCATTTCTGGTGAAAGTTTAAAATTTCTACAGTTTTCTTTACAAAGAGTAGTGTTTAATCATATCATTATAGCTTTTCCTAGCCAGCACTACCTGCAGCTGAGATGATTAAAGCTGTGAATATTGACAGCTAAGCTGTTTTGGGTATGCCTATGAAGAATTCAAGCCTGTTGTTCCTAGTGGCATTTCTGAACCAATTTTAAACCAGGTGCCTTAGTCCTGCCAGCAGCACAAAGGTTTTTCTCCTTCTCCTGTGACCTTTGCAACCCATATAAATGGAATAGTGCTGCAAATGTGGCGGTATGGACATGACACAGGACAGAGAGACTGCAGGCAGACTGCATCCCTGGGTACCTCCTGTGGGTCCCATGGGCTTGGAGAGAGGATGTTCTTGTCCTGCAGAGCACAAGAACAAGGAGAGACAGCTCATCCGTGTCATGCTTCCAAAAGCTCTCCTTGCAAATTGTCCTGATCCTCATTGAGAAAACCAACCCTGACCTGACCCAGGAGCGAGGGTCACTGCCATTATCCCTGTGTCAAATTTCAGGTGGTTAACATCAAATCTTCAGTATTTCCCAAAGCTGCAGCACTGAGCTACATTCAAAGTGAGTTTAGGCACTTAAAGCCTACAAAATTAATATTTTAGTCAAAGATTTCTTTTTGAAAAGATAGGTCATGTCCTAAAAGCCAAGGATACTCAGAAGATGGTCAATGTCTCTTAGAATACGATCTACAGCCCCTCAGGTTCTAGCTAAAGAAATAACGTGCAGCCAGACAAAAAAGCTAGAGCTGTCAGAACCTGAAAAATCTGATTTATGAGAGATTTTTAATTTTCTTTTTTCTTTACTCTCTTCATTAACTAGAGGTAAAACCAAAGCAATCACACCATAATTATAGCTTTGATCAGTTCTCTGCTGAAGACAAAAATGGTTCTATATAGGTCACTTTCTGATATCTAAGAGTGTCAAAACAGATTTATATGACAATAATATCAATCTGAAATCATCTGTGGCATACACACATAAAAACTACAACTATTTCAGGTATTGCCACCAATCACTTATTCCATATTTCCTTATAAACTGTTCATAAATTAAGTTTATTGTCTTATAATTAGTAGTACTAACAGTGTATAATATCAATAAGGCCATTAAATATGTAAACAATAAATGATAGCAATATTAATGCCACTAAGTAGCAATGCTTGACAGCATCATGCATATTCAGACAGCCTATGACTATATTTCTGTGCACTTTGACAGCCAGACATGGAATTATGCCAGTCTCTGTTTTAATGATCATCAAAATGAGTGCAGAAGTTGAAAAGTTACAGTTAGTTAGCAGTTGGTTAAAAGAAAAAAAAAAAAGAAAAGAAAAGCTAATGAAATAAGTGTGTTCTAATTCTTTCATAATTAATTTGTGGACTTTTTGGATCCTTTTTTTACCATATCAGTTCTACATGCTCATTCCCTTTTCCTGGACAAGCAGGGATACTAAGCTTCCTTGTTGTACCACCCAAACTGGTGGACTTAGCTAGTTTGCTATGAGAGCTGGAGTGATAGATTTGACCTCTAGATTACTTAAGGATAAATCAAAGACAAAAAATTGAAAAGTAAGTAGATTGGATGATTGGATGCTGTAATATGTTTTCTTTTTTTTTGTTTCCTTTTTTTTTTTTTTTTTTCCAAAGCTCCTTTGGAGAGGGTCAAATGGAGTTTTTTGTTTTTCAAATGGAAATTCTACACTCTGCACAGATTTGTTATCTGCTGAATTTGGCTGGCACTAGTGGAGAGGCCAGGTAAGGAATGAAGGAAAATAAAAGATTTGCAAACCAATGGAAACCTTGTCAAAGCTTTGCATTAGGTGTTATATTGGCTTTACCTCTTCAGTTGGAGGGCATATAAAAATGCCTTTATACTTACAGATTGATATGAAGTGTTTCATTTTCCTTGTCTCTCCATCTCAGAAGATTAGAAATGAGCTCTTTGTCAAAGAAGGGTAACATCACCTTTTTGCCACAACTAGGATGGCACATTGAGAGGGACTATGCACTCCTTAACATTTGGGATGTGATTCTGAAATATACTGTCTCTTTTAAGGCTGTCTTCTCCATTTATTCCAGAACTAATGAGCAAACTCATGGGATTTTCTTTTTCCAGACTTTTCTTCCCATGTGTCCCAAGTTAATGACCATTGTCCAAGCAGCCCTCATTGCTTGCAGTACTGGGAGTCCCGCCCTGTTATAGATCAGCTCCTCCATAAAAACTAGCCTCACATGGATTCCTTTAAACATCACCACTATGGCAGGTGCTAAGAGGGTTTTTGGTCACTTCACAATTAAATTTTCCAAGAATCTGAGTACCCTGGGAGCTTTTAGGTTGAATCCAGCAATATTTAATGCAAAAGCAAAAATAAACACACTTTAGCTGTTTTGCACTCAGGCTACTTGTTACACTTTGCTGGACACAGCTGAACTCCATTCAACAGCATTAACTGCATCCCAAAACCTCTTTAATGTCTGTCATTCTAGTCTGTTTAACAAGAAAGGCATGTATACCCATTCTTGTCCATGATGACAGTAACAATGCCATATCTCATGGGCTCAGCTAAGATTGTCTTCAGCTGTGTTATTATCCTGGGAAAAACACTCTATGCTCCTCGGTCCTACAATGGATAAATGTCCACACAGCATAAAAACTGCTACTCCAGGCCTGTCCCCCCACACTGCTAGAAGAAGCTTACTGCTGTCATGGCCAGACTATGTAATTTGAAATTCACCATGATGAGATGACTGATGATCCCAGTGGGCAGCAAACTGACCATGAGCCAGCATTGCAGCCCTGCAGCAAAGAAGGTCAACAGCATCCTGGGGTGCAGTACAAGGAGTGCTGCCAGCAGGGCAAAAATGGTGAACCTTCCCCTGGCTCATCACTGGAGAGACACACTGGAATTCTTCATCTAGCTCTAGGATTCCTAGATCCTGGATCCCAATGGAAAGGAGTGGAGAAGAGGCAGCCAGACTGTTAGTAGTGGTGCCCAGTGACAGGACAAAAGGAAATGTGTGTAAATTTAGATATTGGGAATTCATGTGACTATGAGAAAGCACTTTTGCACTGTGAGGATGGTAAAACTTTGGCAGAGTTTGCCTGGACAGGTAGTGGAGTATCCATTCTTGATGACATTCAACGGCCTACTAGACTTGGGCCTGGGCAACTTGTGCTTGAGGTCCATGCTAGAATGAAGGAGTCAGGCTAAATAAGATTAGAGCTCCCTTCCCACCCAACAATTCTGTGACACTGTGAAGATCCTCAGGCTGAAGAAAAAATTAAATTTGTGGTTATGTCTGGTCCAATTATGCCAATTACTAGGAACAGTACATTAACTAAAATGTTGTACTGCTGAAAAAGCATATTTCACAGAATTTCACAGAATAAGCTGGCTTGGAAGAGACCCACAAGGATCATCAAGTCCAATATCTGGCTTTGCACAGGACAGCCCTGAGTCACACCACATAGAGTACACCTGAGAGTGTTGTGCAAATGCTTTTTGAACTCTGGCAGGTTGGTTTTATGACCCAGACACCCTCTGGATGAATAAGTTTTTTCTAATGTCCTACTTAAACTTCCCCTGACACAACTTCAGGTCATTCCTTTGGGCCCTATCACTGATAACCACAGAGAAGAGCTCAGCGCTTGCCCCTCCTCTTCCCCTCATGAGGAAGTTGTAATTTCAGGGTCTCCCCTCAGTCTTCCTCTCCTCCTCTTGTTCTCCAGACTGATCCAACCAAGTGACCTCAGCTGCCCCTCATTCTACTTCCCCTCCAGGCCCTTCACCATCTTTGTTGCCCTCGTTTGGACACTGTCTAATAGTTCAATATTTCATATTGTGTCACCCAGAGCTGTCCCCAGCACTGGAGGTGAGGCTGCCCCAGCTCAGAGCAGAGCAGGACAATCCCCTCCCTTGCCTGGCTGTGATGCTGTGCCTGATGTCCCCCAGGACAGGGCTGGCCCTCCTGGCTGCCAGGACACTGCTGACTCATGTTCAATTCACCATCAACCAGGACCCCCAGATCCCTTTCCTTGGCACTGCTTTCCAGTACCTTGGTCCCCAGTCTGTACATCCAGGATTGACCCATCCCAGGGGCAGAATGGGGCACTTTCCCTTGTTGAACTTCATATTGTTGGTATATACATATAGGCTGAAGAGGAAATACTTCCCAGCAGTCCATGCCTTATTAGATTCTTTGCATTTCTTAATTTTCTTCCTACATTGTTTGTTTTTCCTGTACACCATGGCTACTATTGTGGATCCCATTCTGAGGTCTTAGTTCTGATTGTTGGAGGAAATCTGCATGTCCATTGCAATGCTATGGATCTTCTGGGTAGCTGGACCTCTGAATTATAGAATTTCATTCTGAAAATTGTTCAGTTTGCTATAAAATACCCATATGCATCTGTTAATTTTGTTATTTCAAAACACATGAACATAACAGTAAATTCTGATAATGCAAAATCCAGCTACTGCTTGGAGGACAAGCTGAGGTTTTCATACCAGATACTTTTTCATCAGCATTCATCTGTTCTTGGCAGCCAGAACTGACCAATGCACCAGAAATACTTCACATGACAATGAGTAGCACTACCAAGTGGCAGACACATCTGAGCTAGCCAAGATTATGCATTTGGCTTCAAATATTTGGGCTTGATGGAAGACATCTTGAAATCAATTTTTCAATACAGATACAATTACAAGATCATTGCTCCAAAGAATTACGAGATACACTCCAACTGAAACTGGGAACATGTGCCTCTTCTCAATGAGGTATATCAAAGTGCTACAATGCAGGTGAAAACAATTCTCAGATACAATCCAAATCATACCAAATTCTTTCTGATGACTTGACTCTTGAATGACTTAAAATTAACTCATCCTTGATCTCTTCCTTAAGACTGGCTGTCCATACATTTCCTTAAGAGTGCTTCCTAGCTACAGGCTCTTTAACAAATATTCATCACCCCATCTCAGGATCTCTTTGTTCCTTTTGAGGATGCTTGTATTACAACAGGTGAGCTCCAAGATCCACTCTATCCATTCTTTATTCCTGAACTAAAATTTGGTGGAGTGTAGGGACAGTTTTAGATCTCCTGGCAAGGTGATTTCATTTCTTTTAGATTAAATTTTTCAAGCACATTCTCTTTGCTCTCTTGTTCCAGCATAATTCTCTGTGTGAAACACTTGAAACAATATTTATTCTTTTCCTTTCTCTTACTTTGCTATTTCATAATTTTTTCCATGTTTTTTTTTTTTTTTTTCTGTTTGCAGGCACTCCTGCTCTTTGAGGCCTCTCTGCTTGTCAGACTCTCAATGCAGAACCCTCCTCCATTCTCTCACTAGAAATATGAAGCTAGATGTTTAACATACGGATCTTTGAAAGTGCTGGGCACCCTCTAACAGACAGTGATAGCTCTTCCCTGGTTTCTGCTGGAGTTGAATTTCCTTGGCACCTTCTATCGTGCCTGTATACTTAGGGCTCTTCCATTTTGGAGCGCAGCCTTCACTACCTTTCAACACTTCTCCTGTTTCTGAGGACTGTCTTTCATGCAGTTCCCGTTGCTCTCTTTCAGTCTGCTTAAAATGCTATCTTTAGCTGTCTTCAATTTTAGAAGACTCCAATTTTGTTTGGAAAACTAAGTCAGACTTTAGCAGTAAAGCTACACAAGAGCACACATTCATGAATTTGATATTCCAGGCTGCAACTGCAATGCATCTCAGTTTCTCAGTGTAATGATTGCTTCCACCTAACTGGGGATAAAAGAGAGTCCTGTGAATAGGAAGCAGAGATTTTGCCTTATAGTGCACTAAAATCCTAATAGTGCTGATTAAAATAACCCAGCTACATTGCTTGTTTTTTCATCCCACATTCCTGGCTTGAAAGCCCAGATGTTCTGATCTTGAATTCCGTGCTCATTTCTAGAATAGTATAGTATGAGAGGAGGGCCATGGAAATAATTTTCCTTACAGCTGAAGAACAGAGGGCATAATCAAGGACTGTAGGCCACTAATTCACAATGATCTACTTCACCTGCAAATCTGGCTCACAACACAGAATTGCTGTTAACATCTTAAATCCCTCCCAACCAAGTCAGAAAAGCTGTATTCTTTGCTTACTTCCTCTTGTGTACATTGAATTTTTCTTGATTTGAACACCTATCCCTTGGGAAATGGAGATGACCAATTTCTGAAAGCAAGCAAACATTAATTTTAATAGAAGGTCTGCTTGATTCCTCAAAGCAGGTCAAAGCTGGGATGATTCTGGGTATCTGACTGATGTTCAGATGCTTAACTCCCTGATGAATCCACAGCTAACTCCATGCGATAGAAATATCTCACATTGTTCCTGTGTTTGCCAGCTTGCAGTGTCATTCCAGATGGCAAACACAAAAATAGCTTTGAAAAAATGCTTTCTGAAATTCAGGCTCTAAAAGGATTTTGTTAATCCTACATCAGATTTTCAAAGATGTTCAAAATGTCCATTCCTTATTGACAATAAAACATCCAAGCAGGAGTATCTTGTAAAACCATTGTTACAGTAAATTTCAGGCCATTACTAATTTCATTACTGGCTACTTACTAAAAGTATATTTATTTCTTCATCACTCCTCTTGAAAATCTACCTCTGCTTCATTTTATTCTTTGCTTGATGCTGCTTTCATTAGAGTAGGAGTATCTTCAGAGCAATAGAATCATAAAAGTCTCAGTTGTTAGCATGAAAGTGGGACTGCTTAAATTTGATTACTGTGTTTAATGAAGTGTCACATTTATTTACAAGATGACATGATGAATCACATTACAGTTATTATAAATCAGCTTATAAGAATGGACAAATGGTTCAATAAAGCAATGGATTTACAAATTTGAGATGAACACATTCAGGTTCCTTGTCATATTTCCCTTTAAAAAAAATGGCAGTGCACTATTTACTTTATCCCAGGAGCTAAATTGGCAATTTGTTTGAAAAAGAGAGAGAGAAGATAGGATTCACATTACATTTTGCATTATACTTTCTGTCTCACTGACCAAAAATGTCAGATCATTCACATGGACAAATCCAGTTCATCTCAACATGTTTGTTAACCTTAGAGCCATACATATGTGCTGTTTTCTTCCTCTTCCAATGCAGTTTTGTCCTATCCCTTGCCAAAGATGCTTCCCACATCCATACCAGATAAAATATTTCCCGAAAAAATTGCTTGGCCTGTCTCCTTCATTTGCCTGTAAGCTGGGCCTTTTACTGCAGTTCAGATTACCCCCAAATCCTATGATTAACATAAAATTTTATCTGCTTGCCTTTTGACACTTTCAACACCTTGCCTTGTTTAACAACAGTGATGTGAGTGGCCCAAAGCCTGAAGAAAATAAAAAAGGAAATAAGCATTTATCCAGCAACCCCTCCTTGGCCTTGGAGTCTTCATTAAAAGGGTCTTAGTTCCCTTCCACGTGAAGAAAATTGACTCATTTGTGTGCTATACTTTCTCCCTCTCTCTCTCTGCCTGACTTGCAAAGAAATTTGTTTGAAACATTTTTTTTTTTCAGCACATTTCTGTTTATTTGTGTTTGCCCTGCAGAAATGCTAATGCAGGATCATTGCATTAAACAGTCCTGATAACGTCTGAGTGCACTCACATATGTGTAGGCTGAAAAGCAGCCACATCCTGGGAAGGAGGGGGCTCAGGAGGACATGTGTGTGTTTTGGGGTGTGTGTGCATGGTGAGAGGGGGGAGGCTTCCGAGTGAGTGAGCTCAGGTTTTTGTGCCACATCTGCATGTTGCTCTGCTTGAGTGACAGGTGTACATGGATGCCACATCGGCTGCCAATATGCTATGAGACCATGGTAACAATCGCTCATCTCTGGGGAGCTGTGCTGCCTCGTTCCTCACTATCAGACATGAAAGAAATAATTTCAGGTGCCAGAAAAGGAACTGTGATAAAAGAAAACATTTCGGCTTTCATGGCACTGGAGTTTGCCCCGAGGCAACAGCTTTGATAAAAAAAAGTGTCTCTTTCTTTACATTCACAATTAATCCATGATTATCTACAAGCAATCCTTTGGCCTATAGGATACTGTCAGAAAAAGTTGTTTTTCTTTTTTTTAATTCCTTGTACATTTCACCTCTGTTTTTTCCTGCTGCATGCTCCTATTGTATCATGCAAATCTTCAAACCCTGCTGAAGCTAGAGACAGCTTGCCACCCCCACTCTGGGAACTTTTGTGGATATCAGACATATCTGTGTAGAATAGCTATTGTTAGCTGAAGTATTAGCATATAATGTTTCTTCAGTTGTACATTTCAGAAAGATATGAAAGAGGGCTATTATAACACAAGGAAAGTTGAACCAAGCCCTCTTTTCTGCAGTGCTCTGTGTCATCAGCCAAAATAAAGTTTGGATATATTTTTAAGAGCAAAACAATGAGCTTCATTCAGAAGGCAGTATTATTCCTGTCTGCATGAGTTCACTTTCATTTGACATTGGTTGGATTCTAGCATTTATTGTGTCCATCTGATATCCACAAGACCATGCTTCACTCTGGAGTCCAGGTCCTAAGGGGCCAAGGGACATGGGAGGGTCACAGTGTAAAGCAAATAGCACCAGGGTTTTGACCCAGGCAGCCTCGCTCTCCCTTTGGTCCTTCATGAGTACTGGGGACAAACAACCTCCTCCTCAAAATCTTAATTGCCCAACCCAGTAGTGGAGACAAAGGGAGACTGAAAGATCTTTGCAAAAAATAGCCAGGAATTGTTTTAGAGACAATGCTTAACCTGACATAACCATCACTAATAATGAGAGTTAAGATTTCTCTTCTCATTCATCTCAGTCATGGTTGACTTCTTGAACCCCTTCCAGCTTTCAGATTTTATGCCAGTGGCTCTTAAATTGAAATAAAATGTAACTCCTTCATGTTGCTTATTTTGAGTCTTTCTAAGGGGTACAATGACATAGCTTTCATACAGCAGATCAACTTTGGCAAAAGCTGTTTACCTACAAGGTCGAGCAATTAAGCAGTTTGAACAAGGGAATGGAACAAAAAGCTAGAGAAATTACTGAACTCATCAGCACCATGGATGTAGAAAGTCTGTTTCCCCTTCCCATTTTCTCCATTCAGATGTATCTGTCCATATGGATGGATGTCTCTTTTTGTTTATCACTTTCTCCCTTTCTTTCCTTTTTTTCCTGCATCAACATGGATCATTGTCCACCCCATGAACAGTTTCATGGTGCTGTATTCTGACTAACCCAACCAGCAACATTTTCAGCAATGGGCTGATTAGTGAAAAGGAAAAGAAACAGTGTGAAGGATAATAATAAATAGACTGAAGAGATGAAGAATTATCAAGCAGCAAAGGTCTAACACAGTATTACTAAGTTATGTACTCATTGCTCTCTTGCTCTAACAAGCAGCTGCATAGAGCTAGGTAGATTTTCTTCTCAAACAAAGCTAAGGGCAGAAAAACAAAGCAAGTCTTCTGTGTGTATGTTGGTACGTGTTTCAGGGGGAAAAAAATCAGGACACTGTGAGCAAACTGGCTCTGCAATGGATCGACAAGGGTTTATTATTCTGAGCAGCACTCAATCAAATGTGGCCCCTATGAACAGAGAGTAATGTTGGCGAATCATCCTGGGGGCTTTTTTTCTGTGTGTGAGTGGTATCCATCTGTCAGCTGTCAGTGCCAGTGAGAGATATACAGAGCTGTCACTTCTTGTCAGCCAGCATTTGTGAGGCCTTTTGCAGCTGCTACACAACACATACTGTCCTTATTGAAGGCCAACAAGGAGTCCTGGAGAAGATTCTGCTGGGCAGGGTGAAAAGGGGAAGAGAGATGTCAGGACCACTCTAGGAGAACAGCCTTGAACTATCAAAGATTTTTAACTTCCCTCTCAAAATCCCATTTTTTTCTGAATATTAATGATAATAAATGGCAGATGGAGAGCTGAGGTAGTGGCACAGCTATATGCTCTGCATTCTGAGATTCAAGGCAACTCTTGCACTTCCTTTGGTACCTCTGGAACCTGTAATAATAAGCACGGTGGGATGTGGGTGGTGATGCATTCATTCCAAAGAGTCCAGTGGTGTATCCTGAATGAAATGAGAGAGGGCACAAACAGTCATTCCTCCAAGGAAAAAGAAATATCCCCATCTATCACTTCCAAATACACACACACACATACACAAAAGATAGATGTGTGTGTGGAAAACTTAGATGCGTATCCACACCTTTTAGAAGTGTTGGAACTGTGCTGGGCTTGTGCTGAATTTAAGGCTAAACCAAAATTCAGGTTCCAAGGCACTGAAATCTTGCCAACTGTTTTCTGAAAATGTTGGCTCCAAATGTTGAAAATCTCATGAGATCAGCTGTTCTTCTGAGTTTTCCTCCATTATGGGTTGTATCAGAACCAGCAAATAAGAGGCCTTTTGAGTTTGTGATCTGCTGCAGATTTACAGCATTGATAAGGGAAAAAAAGTTTTGCATCCAGCCTGTTTGTTCTCACATGTTATTAATCACAGATGGAACTGAAATACTGTTTTTAAGTAAAGGATCCTGATTTTAGAACAGTATTTTAAGTGTGTAGTTATGCCAAATTGATTTGCGTCATTTAATTGACTAAATCTATAGAGAACCTTTAGGTTTGGTTTATATGTTTACAGCTGCTTTTGCAACAATGGCAAACTAGCATGGCAAAAGTGCAAGGCAGCAGGGTCAGGAGAAATGAGTGTACGTGGGGCTGGGAGGTGCTAAATTCTACCCTGCTTTTCCATCCAAGTCGCCTCAAGCTAGCCATGTCGATTCTCTACCTGTTTCCCATTTGGTGATAACATTTCATTACCACTCTCACAAGAGCATCAAGTTGATGGATCTTTCAACCAACCCTTGAACTTCCAGAGATCTCTACAGGCACATATCTCTCCTGAGTACATAATGAAACAAAGTTGTGTGGTTCTGGTTGTGGGCTCATGATGCTAAACTAGAAACTTAGCCCTAGATGTGCAACAATGATTTTGAAAGGGGGGAAGATCAAGTGATATTTACAATTCTGAGAGTTCAGTGCAGCTTTGGACATGAACAAGTCATTACTTAAACATGAGATCTCACATCAAGTAATCTTCTATTAGAAGTTATTTTGCTCTTATGATGAGAAATTTCTTTGTCAAGAAATATAGAAATTCAGGATTAAAAAATGCAATCAAGGGTACTGTAGCAAGTCTTGTTCAATAGCTAGGGTTTGTACACACTATATAAACCAAATAATATAATAAAAATATCTATAATATAATAATTAGATAGCAATATTATATAAAAATGCAAACAATTAATTTAAATTATTTTACGTGGTTCCGTTACATTACATGTAAATGAAATTCCAAATCCTGTAAAACACTAAAATATAATCAGACTGGATAATTGTATTTGTTGTTTTTACTAGGATGACTGGTTTTCTCAAGCAGACTGCTATTGTTAAGCCCAAGCAGCAAGTACTTCACTGATTCATTTTGTGCCTGTAGAATTACTTTTTATTTAAAAGATGCAAAAAAGATTTATAATTTAGCTTAGGGTTGCTTGAAAGACTGCTTTGTTTGGTTACCAGTTTCAAACACATATGGTATAACTCATATTGCTGCAAGTAAAACAAGGCTGACTGTTGAATGAGCATAACACTGTAATAGCAGAATGTCTGCATTTAGCCCTTTTAACTCAGACCTGCTTGCAAGCCAAAATCAAATGGGAAACAATTAGTGCCTGTCAGAAAATGATTTCCTCCTTCCCCCTGAGAAAATACAAAAAATGCAAAAGAAAAAAAGAAGAAATTTTCAGATGAAAACTATTAATTTTATTGTAGAGATGCTTTTCCAATGTCTCATGGGAACTGTAGTTTGTATGCCTCATGACCCAATTCCTTTTCAACAACTTAATCCCTTAATAGTCTGTCTCTTGCCCTCAGTCACCCCTACACCCTCCCATGAACAGTTTAGCCATAACATGGAGGATTCCATGGTTTGTACAGCAGAAGATGCAGAAAACTCTGTAAGAGGAACACCATGCATCCATGACAGGGAAGCTTGTGATTCTGAACAACAACTTCTGTCAAACCTTGGGGAAAAGTTCAAAAGTCTGCACAATTTTGTGATTTTGATAAGAAATCACAGATATAATTGTCCTCTCTAAGTCAAAAATCTAAAACTTATCCTGCTGCAGGCTATCAAAGTTTAGGATACTCCTCGATTTCTTTTCCTATTTAGAATAAGAGGAGTAAATATTTTGAATAGACCTTCACAACAAAACCCCTTAAATAAATATGTTTCTGTGAATAACACAGAAATCACACTGCCAAAGCATTGTACAGCTAAAATGTATCAGCATTTCTTGTGAAAGCAGGAGGTATGTGAAAGAATTCTTAGACCATAGAAGGGAACACTTCCTCATGACTCCCTGGAAGTGTGCTGTACTATGGCCTTTGTCAACTAAAGCACAATTTGTTGGATTACCACAGAGTACTTTAAAAGTAAAATTCTTACCTGGGGAGAACAAAAGAAGGACACTGCTTCAGATAGGAGTAGTGAGGGGAACATAATGGGTAATATTGTGATTAGAAAGAATAGTGGATCTCTATAAACTCATGTTTTTCTTGGGTTTAGAAAATGGCAAGCCTGGAGTAAATTGGGACTGAGACAGAGAAGCTTGTTTACAGCAATGTGCTACCTAGCATCTATTCAGAAAATTCTGATGGGCACAGACACACTGGTTTTCCTGTGTTGCAATCAAAACAGTGTGGTGATCTCAGCAAAATGTGTCTGCTATCTTTTTTTACTTTTAGTGACATATTTACATATTCCAAACCTCTCCAAACAAGAGTAGGAGGACCTTGTACCCTTTCCAGCCCTCAAATGTTATCAATTTGTATGACTCTTCTCCATATTTATTGTAGTGTTTTTGTCTTGTTTTTGTTTTTTGTTTTTTGGGTTTTTTTAGTTTACTATTGGGCATTTCCCCAGTCTGCCTACACCATCTATATTTAAAAATGGATTTCATTTCTTTCCCAGAATCTCCCTGCTTCTCACGGTTATATGCTGCCTTTGCTGATCCTGACTCTGCTTTCCCCATCACATCTACTGGGGCTTCTCCCATGGCTCCTCAGTAGGTGGGTCAGCAGAAAACATGGAACAAAAAACCCAGTTGTGTAGGGTAGCAGCCAGACATGGTGTAGGACAACACAGTCCCAAATAAGAGAGACAGACATCTCACAGCAGTGTCTATGGCTCAGACCCCAGAAACTCAGCTATGAGTGCACCAAGCTACATGGGCCAGTAAGCCTTTAGTAGATGCTGTTTGTTGACCCTGCTGTTTAGTGTCCCTGATGTTTCAAGCATAAGGGCAGAGGGGAATTAAGTCTAGAGACTGGCTGTGGTCTTGCTCATCTCCTCCATTTCTGACTGGCAGGACTGTACAGGCTCAGCAGAATCAGACAATCAGAGCTCAGCACAGACAGAAGAGCTTCCCTGGCCTTGACACCCAGAGTTTAAAAGATGGTGTAGAAATATAGTTCCCTCAGAGTTTCTGACTAAGAAATCTCCAGATAACCTCAGTGAAAACGTAATCAGGCAGCTTGCAAGAAACCAGAGTGATATACCTATTTCAAGATGTATTAAAGACAAAATAGAAGCCACTGAGAATAGACAATTCCAAATTGGGGTTTACCCAGTAACACCAGGAATTTACAGATCTCCAACTAACTGTGGGCTCCCAACAGAAGGAATAAACTCAACCACTTGGTCAGTAAATAAAGATCATCAGCATTAGTTTTCTGTCACCCACAGCAGCAGTTTAGGTTTCCAGCCTCATCCAGGTAACATAAGTGGAGGAAGAACCCCCATGGGAATTCAGTGAGGAACAGGATTTGTGAAACTGTGAGGACTCCAGGGGTTAATTACAGGGCACAGACACAGGGCCAGCATAAAATCTGATTGATAGTGCCAGCAGCTAAGAGGACCACTGCTTCTGGCAGCATTTCTCTGTCTAGTGTAGTGATGACTCACAGATTTCCTCATCACCTGTTGACAAACCTGGAAAAAATAGAGAGAAGATGTACGTTGTGGCTTGCAGATGCCTTTGGCAGAGAAAAGAAGAGTAAATGATCAGAATTTATCTCTAAGATGGAGATTATGTATACCAAGCTACACAAGTACACACACTTTAGTGGGATTGACCCCAAGGACTGGGAAAAAGGACAGAGTCTACAAATTATAAATGAGCATGTCTGCTTCAGACATTCCAAAACAGAAACAAGCAGGACCATTGGATTGCATAGTGCCACCTATTATTCAGCATTGCTTAACTCCTTGCTTTGTGGGAGAGTTTCCAGTTACTCAAAACACTAATAAACTTTATTCACAGTGGCTGACATTTTCCATGCCTCAGGCTAAGTGCTTGTGGAATAGTGCAGCCAAAATGTGGCTCAACTATTCCTAAGCATTCAACAGTCATGCTTATAGCTTGAGAATTACCCAGCTTCATCCTTTGCCTTGTGGCCAAAACAGTTGATGAGGCTCAGACACATGTGTTTGTCCATCAGCTTGAGACTTGGATATGCATTTGTGCTATCTAGAATGTGATATTGATACAACACTTGATGTTACGTGGCAGTTTAAAGGGTTTCTTTGGCTTGAGACCCACAAATTTATTAATATTCCATGAAGGCCACACCAAGTTAGTCACAGGCCAACACCTCATCAACTATTTTGTTGATGCAATGCTAGAGAGAAAAGCCTAAAAAATACTAAGATTTTTTTTTATACATTGCCATATTTATAGTCTCATATTTCTTTGTTTTTAAAACCAAATTGAATCACTGGCTATGTTCAGACAGTTGTGAAAGGGGGAAAATATGAGCTTAAGTCTGAAAATCCCTTCTAAATCATTGAAGATAGCTTTTCTATGCAGTAAAAATGTGTTGTGAAGTGAAGATCTGTAACTGAAAGGTTAAATTTGTTTTAAGCGTGCTGCAGTTATCAAGAAGTAACTATTAAAACACAGGAAATTCTGACTTAAGGTTAAACTTAAAAGGAAGTCAAGACAGATGTTAGTCCATGACTTCAAGGAATAAGTGTTAGTAAGATTTATTGGGCCAAATTCATCTGAATCAAACCTAGTGTAAGCCAACAGAGTTTTTAAAGTTAGTGATAAGAAACCACTGCTATGCTAGATAGATAAGAGATGCAGACTTTTGTTTTTCTCAGGTTGTTCAAATAAACTGACTTTAGGTGGCTTGGATATCTTAATCAGCAGCTTTTATCACTGTAGAAATTTATATTCCTTTTTGTCCTTTATTTTTCTGCCCATTTAAAAAGATGGGGTTTGTCTTTCTTGATCTTAGGCTGGGCAGTTTCATTTTACAGATTTTATGTACTCTTTCTTGACCTACTTTTCCTGATTTTCTTTCTACCATTTTTGAAGTGTCATTTTATTATTATCTTTCCCTGCTGTGCATATGATAATATAGGAAAGAAGGAGAAATATTCAGGGATGAACCAGTCTTTGTGTAGAAACACTCATTTTCACATCCTTCCCATTCTGGAGACCCCTGTGGTTGTTCAAGTCTAGAAAGGGTGTCCCATGGAAGTCATCCACATTTTATGAGGTTCAGATTCATAGTCTGGGATGCTTTCCTATTAGTGAATAGGAAACATTAAATAGGTGAATGCAGATTGACAAAAAGACAGAGAAATCCTTGATTGATGAGAGGCCATCTTAAGAGCCTTTTTAATATTTTTATAACATCTTATACAAAGATTATACAATTTTATTACATGTATTACATTTTCATAATGATTTTTTTCAAGAATCTGAAATAAAATGTAGACATGAAAAAATTTAAAAAGTGGGAATAATGTAAATGTATCAACTTAGCTTCACTTGAAGCATATCTGAACAGCTGTCTCCCACATGAAGTGTTATTCTTCTTAGTGATTGCCAAAAAGAAAAAGAAAAGCCAGTGGTATTAGTGTATAGGGCGTTCTAGATTTCCCTGGCACTATAGCAGAACAAAGAAATAAGAAAAGTGGTACAAAAAAAAAAAAAAAAAAAAAAAAGAATAAAGGTTACTCCAAAGCAGGCTGTTTGTTTGCTAGCAGAAGTGTCAGTAATTTTTACTGACATAGTCACTTTGAACACTACAGAAGTAAAACCAGTGAAATACAGGACAAGAGAGATCAAAATATGTCTATGTCTCCAGGATCTTTTTGCCTTTCCTTTACCAAAAACCCCAGGATATTAATCACATAGACCAGGGCTACCAAGCCCTAGCAGCTGATCTCTGCTCTGCTTTCCTGGGAAAGGAGACCTTCTTTTCAAATTTCTGTCAATATGTCACAGGGGAAGGGAAAGTCATGCAAAAATCACGTCAGTGCTTTCCCAGTGATGAAGCTTTTTTACAAAAAGCAAATGTTTTCCTTAGAATTATTACCATCTGAGTTATTTTCATGTTGCAGCTGAAGGCCAGTAGTTTGCAAGGGCAAATACTTGGAGGGAGGAATTAGGGAAGAGGGATTGTTTCCATTTTTGCCAGTGTGTAAATCTTGTTTTCTGCTGGCTGCAGTGATCCTGATGGACTTGCACTCAGTGAAGGCCCCCCTGTTTCATGACATGAATATGATTTTTGGAGTCAATAATGTAAATGCTTTCTTATATTCAGCATAAGCAGGCACAAGAGCAAATGGTCTCATTTACAGTGAAGGTGCCGTTTAAAATAACCATTATATGTTTATCTACCCAGAGCTCCCAAAAGATCTGCATATGTGTGTCTACTGCCTAGATCTTTCCACTGAAAAAGAGGAGAACATAGTTAAGTCTCCTTGGACTCATCATCTGTAGTGCTTTTGGCACAGTTCTTCATCACACCATCCCCTTCTGCCTATTTGTTTTTTCCATTGTCTGTCTATATCATCTGAACCTGTAAATGCATGGAACTCAAAACATTCTGTGATTAAAAACAGGAATACTTTCTCTTGCAGTAAGTAAGGTTAATCATGCTCAGAAATGGGCTCATAATACAGCATCCCAAATATCTTCCTTGAAAATGTCCTATGGGCCCTAATTATCTCTCTCCAAATAAAAAGGATTGAGTCAAGAGTTTTATGTATCTGCTTAGTTTTCAGCTGGATTTTGCTGGTGGTTTAAATAAGCATGCTCATTAGCATCTGTCAGCTGCCCAGACTTATTATTTTATTGCTATGTGTTGATTTGACTTTATTAAGACCTACAAGCCTTGATCCTGCCTGAGAGATGGACTCCAGAGCAGATCTGCCACAGCAGTTACAGTCATCTGCACAGGCTGCATCAATGCCCACAGTCATGTGGTGCCTGCTGCCCTGCCCTGCACAAGGTTTTCACCTCCAGGTTTTCTTATTTCTTCTGTCAGCTGAATCCAGAGCTTCTGCTGTTAGAGCACACTGCTGAAACATTCCCTCTCCTCCAGTCTTTGGTGGAAGCTGCCCACTTCTTTCCTTAGCTTAAAAGGAAGAATGGATTCCTGGAAGCTGGAAAAGCATATTAATGCTTCTAACAATAAGACAAATCACCCAAATAAGCAGCGTGTTCACCCCTTTCCTTGTCCTCTCTTCCCTCCTCAGCCCTATCTCTGTTCCTCCCAAGTAAGAAATGCTAATATGTTGAGTAATTCAGGAGCAGTTTGGTGTGCTCCTCACTTGCCCTGGAGCTGATGGTTGTTTGGACTGTGGTATAATTGCTTCTGTGGCTGCTCTCAGAACTGTGGCTTCAGGTTTGTAGGCATTGTTGTAGGAGAGTGGAGAAAATATTACCATGGCAGCCCATCTTTTTTTTCCAGACTGGGGAGAAAACTCATTAGTAGTTTTTGGTCATGGTTTTTAAATTCTTAAATAAATTTCTGAAGGAATGCTTATGGGAAAGGGTGACAGACTAGTGAGTGAAAAATCTATGCTTGGGCCTTTCAGGTGACTCCAATGGAAATGCTCCCCTAAGAAAGGCTTGCAAATTATGAGAGATTTTTCATTTCAATTCTTTTAAAACTTCTTCAACTCACATGGTATGAGAGTGTCTTCCGTGGACATTGATGCAAACAATCTCTATTTTATTCACTTCTTTCTTTTCCAGTATCTCTCTTCTCCTTCCGTTTTTCTGTTAGAAAGTGAACCTTTCATTTTCCTTCCAGGTCCTGTCAAACATTGCTTTGATGTCTTTTAATCCATCTATTGTCTCCCAAAACTTTGGAGTCAGCTCATATTCTGAAGAAGGAAGATAATCCCGGACTGTCCTCAGCTGAGAGACCTGAGACAGGGCTGAGAGGGACGAGAAATTATATGATCCAAAAGAACATTCAGGGATCACAATGCTTTTGGAAAACAGGGGTTACCTGGCACTGCAGCCAGTCTGCAGCCCTGTCTTGCCTGCAACCCACTTGGAGTTGCCTGTGATGGCAAAAGGGACAAACTCATCTTTGGAAATCAGACAGGAAAAGGGTCCAGCCCATATCTTGTGTCAAGATAAGGTTGGAGAGGTAAATGCTGTTTCCTCACAAGTACTGAAGGCAGTTCCCTATCATCTGCAAAGGGTTAGTTATGATTTCACCACCCACCTTCCCTGAGAGACAAATACTTACCAGGGTTGTGAGCTATATCAGCCTAGGAAGAATTAGCATCCATGTACCTAAAAAAGAAATGCTGAAGCAACAGCCTGCTATGTCACTTAGCCTGGGACAATGAAACATCAATGATCTCACATTTCAAGTCCTTTCACCTAGCAATGCTTTCAAGCACTGTCCATTAGCCCTCCTCCAGCCCCCCAGTGCCACCTCGAGAAATGATGAAGTAAAATTCAGTTTGAGATCGCACTTATTCCTGCATCCAAATCCATCACATATTATAGCCTCTCATGTTAGCACAAACATCCTTTAGAATGAAACTTTCCTATTACCATTTCCATTACAGAATCATTTCATCTGTAATAATTTTCCATCAGAGCCTGGAGAGGAGTCTGCTGCAGCTTTACCTGCATGTTCATACCAAGCACGATTGAGAGATACCATTTTTCTTTGTGTTTGAAACCAACAGGAGGAGGAAAAGGGTCTATAAATACAGGCGATCAAGAGTCTTTTACATCTAGCAGTATGCTGTGAAGCACACCTGTAACAAAATAGGAGAGCAGAAGGGGCTGGGGGGGAGGTTTAGGAAAAATCGGAGCAGAATTAATCCTTCAGGCTGAACCGCCTCTGCAGAGCACAGCTACAGAGTCCTGCTGACTCGAAGGGCCATTATTCAAGGGTTAAATGTCACTCAAATCAAGCTCATTATGAACTGAAGGATGAGGAGGGGCTCGGGGGAGACACTGCTTTCTTATGCATTTACAATTGAGCCGCTCTGGCCTGGAGATGACCCGCCGCACAATTTTTAAATTATCTCTGCGCGCTCTGCTTGTTTTGGAAATGCTCTAAATAAAAATAATGGACTGTCTTTTAATAAGTCTCATTGTGAAGATTCCACATATCAAACAACGCAGCGCAGCTTGGAGGCAAGCGACGGGCATGTGTGATCTAGCTGGAAGAGAGACAAATGGTGATGGGAGCAACTCCATCTAGGGACCGCTGACAAGAAAATGGCATTCGCAAACTGACACATCTGTCAGGGTGGAGAATATTGGCACCTGTCACGCAATTTCAGTCATGACTTTTAATAAAGCTGCTTTCCCTTAGGTAAAATTGGAACTTGACTGTAATATTAGCTGCAAGCACGTCTTGTTTTCCCCTTCAGAGCTCTTTTGTACGTGAGACGTTTCAAATGAATCTTAAAGCTGAAGTAATGATGTTTACTACTTCTTTCCTCCTCCCCCCCTCCATTCCCTTTCCAAGTCTGGATTTGAAAGAGATGTTGTGCTGAGTTTTTTTTTCTTTGCAAAATGTCTCCCCTTCATCCACCAATACAAGATTTTTTGGTATGTGAGTGTGTATGCATGTGTGTGTGTGTGCGTAGCGCTTTTCTGTATCACTCTTTATTTTTTTTTCCTTTCCTTCTCCTTTTCAGCTGGGCTGTTGTTTGAGTGAATTTAGCCTAGGGAGGCATGTATATCATAAAAACTGGGTTGGGATTTGTTGGCTGTCAGTCAATAAATCAGTCAGGGTTTAATTACCAGGCATGTGATGGGAAGCGGTGACAGGCACCAGGTCTGTTGGATAGCATTTCTTATGGGGCAGCAGCTACTAAAAACAAAAAGTTAGGGAGTATGTGTGCGTGAGTAGATGCCGGATGGGAAGGAGGGGGAGAGTTTGGGGGACGGGGGGAGGAGAAGTGGAGAAGGAGGAAGGGGGAAAGGAAAAGTTGAGGAGTCTGCAGCTGGAATCTGCTATTACAAGAGGGGAAGAAAAAAAAAAAAGTTTTGTGTTCTTAAAACAAAGACTATGAGTCTTTATTTCAAGACAAAAAAATAAGTTTTTTTAACTGAATTTCCCATGTTTTGCTTGAAATATGTCAGCGTGTTCTGAGTGTTACCTGATGCCTGCATTAACATGCTACACTAAAGAGCACCCCTTTGTTTAACACTTACAAACATTTTATCAGAAATATTTTTTTAAAAGGAAAGAAAATAACTACAGTTGAGAGAACACATCAGGGAGATGGGGCTGGAAGGAGTTGGAGAGCTATTGTATTACAAAATGACATAATGTGTTAAAGGACGTTTCACAAAGTGAGAGTAAAGTTTTTTAATAAAATATGAAGGTTATATAACATTCCCAATGAGGAAATCAATAACATTTTTTCCCCTTTTCTTTTTCCCTTCCTTCTTTCCCCTTTTTGGAAGTTTTCCAGGATGCCTGACCATGGAAATCATGTACAGTATTTTTTTCAAAGGCAATTCATTCTTGACATGGTTTTTATTATTGACTAGTGATGAGAGATGTCATCTTCTTCCTGTCATATGCCATGAAGCATTATGTGGAGATACTGCAGGATGTTTTGACTGAAAAGATGCTCTATTTTCTTTTAACTGTCCTCCTGTGGTGTGTCTCAGTGTGTGTTTCAGAAATCTTTTGTCCATTTTAATGCATTATGGGCAATGGATACAAAAGTCGCTGTCTTGAGGTAGTGTAGCTGCTCCTCTCCTGGCAAGGCATTTGTCCATGAACACAAGAGAGAACAAGGGATTTGTGAGAAGAAGAGGAAAATGTTCAGCAGAGGAAGAACGTGTTGCAAGTGGACTTCAGCTGGTGAAAATTTAGCTGAGAAGACCTATAGGTTCAAATTTCATAGAAACCTCTGAACACAAAAAAAATGCCAGATTAAATATGAAAATTTGCTGTATTTAGAAGTCTAATTTAAATATTTACTTTATTCAAGAATAAGGAAAAAAAACTATATGGTTTGGTCAGTTAGCTGGACTCCCATGCCAACAGCCTGTTTATTCCTTGTCAGGTTGCACAGCTGCCTCTGTGACTTCACCTATGTGAATCTGGATATCCAGCAAGACCTCCCAGAAATCACCTGGAGGACCTTGTCCCATCTATACTCTTAAGTGCTCCTGTCAAGTACATCTGACTGCATGTAAACATTCCATTGCTCCCCTTCTACCCTCTGTCAACTTTTGCCACCACTCATAGATGGCAAAATCCTCGGAGCAGAAAACTTTCTCCTTGATTGTGTGACCAGGGCCTAGCTTACAGTGTGGACTACTATAAATAGGTAACAATAAGTCCAGACCTTGCCCTGTGTTCATATTCAAACCACAAGGGTTGCAATACCTGGGGTGCAGATGCTGTCTCTCAATTGTATTCACAGTGAATCAGAAGAAGGAGAGGCTGGAGAGGAAGAAAGTTTCAGGTGGAAGAGATATAGCCACATGAAGCCACAGTGTCAGTGGAAACTTCTGTGAATATTCCCCCTTTAATGACCTTTTCTCCCCCATTCCTTCCCTTTCCTTTATCTGTGATGTGGAGATTTCCAGAAGAGAAAAGCAGTTTTGAAATTCATGCCTTACTCCCACTCAAGTCACCAGTAGCACTGGTTTCATCAGTCTGAAAAGACCTCAGTCTTAAATGTCTTATGGGTCTAAAGCAAAATAAATACTTTTATTTAAACCTTCTCTTTGGAGTTGCTTGCTTCATTCCCTAACCCCACATTGGCTAGATCCAGTTTTCTCTCAGAATACTGGAAATTCCCCTGGTGTCCTCCCAGTGTTAGCTTGTCCAGCATCAGTAAAATTTGTGTAAACCAAGTAATGGTAAAACACTTTTTAAACAGACTGCCCAGCAGCAGCAGCAGAACCTTGTGGTTGGTAGGAATTCAGCCAGGTCCCACAGGGCATTCCACCAGCTCCTGCCATCAGAGCTCTGGCTGCCTTGGACAGCAGTTTCATTACATCAAATTTTCCCTGCATGGGATGGCCACTCTAAATCTCAGTGCCCTGTGCAGAACTGAAGAAAAAAAAGTTCAAAAAGACTCCAATGCCTGATGGCACATAAAGCAGGCTGACCTCCATGCAAAATGCTCCCCAGCAGCAAAGCAGGGTGTCCGCTCAGCCAGTGGTGGCTGAGAAACAGGGAATCAGGAAAATAGTTTCTTAACTGGTTTAATCTCCTACTACACACCAAAGCTACATGAAAACCCACTGGGGTTGAAGCTTTAAGCCTCATATTAACACAGAAATAATAATGGGACCAAAGCAGATCGAGTCTGAAGTTGTAAGTCAGAATCCACTCCCCAAATGAGTCACTCTGGCTATTAATGTGGTGCAAGAATGTCAAATTATTATAATCTTTGTCAGAGGTCAACCTATATTAAAACAGCAGCTCAATAGACATAGGATAAATACTTCTTAATAATATAGGAAAGCTGATTTTTTTTTTTGACAATAATTAACTTTACTCTCCAAACATTTGCCTCTGCTCTGCTCTTCTCCTTATGTGAGCAAGGGCATCAGGCTCTCCAGTGTGGAGTTCAGCTTAATCACAGGTCCGTGTGGAAGCACAGGTAGTATCCCTGAAGACGCACTAATTTTGGGTAGTAAGATTTTACCCTTCCCATCTTCCGCTTTGAGTTTTGGAATAAAATCCTTTCAGGATCTTTACTGGCTTTTTACTAGCTTTAAATCACAATCAGGGATTTTCCTGGATTTCCACTGAAAAATTTGAATGCCCAGGACTATTCAAGTTTTGCTTATCAGAAAATCACCTGTGCCTCCAAATGTCAGAAAATGTTTAGTCAGGCCAAATAACTCCTTGAGGTCTGCTGCAAATGGTTACAATTTGTCTCAAGGAGCGGAGTGATCTGGATGTAGTAAACCAATCCAAGCTGCCTCTGCAAGGCAGGAAATGTGCTGAAAGTGGAAGTGAAGCAGGCACAAACTTTAGAAGCAGGAAAACTTTCCCCATTGCCCAATTTGCCTGCAAACATTGTTCACTTTTCTTGATAGCCAAAGGAAAAGGGCTTGCTTTTTTCCACTTTCATTTGATACCCACTTTTATTCAAAGGAATATTCAAAGTCTGATGCATTCTGCATATGGACCAAAGGATTCCTTAAAACAACTTCATTCTTGACGGATATTTTGCACAGATCTGTTAGCCAAAGGGCCTGAACCCTGAACTGAAGTACAGTGCTGCAAGAGTAGATTAAGGGGCCCAGGCCCCATCTCCTGGAATTCCCCAAAAGCAAGTGTATTAATTGATATTTATTTAGGGAAGTGTGTGATGGCCTCTAGTGGTGCACACTGTCGACAAGCACCGAAACACCACAGCTTCTCTTGTCTGTTTTTTGAGTGGCACTGGGAGAGAAGTGTTGTGGATGTACTGACACGGGTATATTGCTGCTGCATGAGTAACAAGACAGCCCAGTGACAGAAAGACCTATTTCTTTTGTAGCTCCCTCCTTCCCTTCTCCTCCATGCACTGAGGAGGAGGGTGCACAGCACACGCTGGGAGCAAGTGCACAAACTGATATTTAGCAGTGACACATTAAGTACTACAGATTTCCTGAGAACACACCACCATGTTCCTGTGTCCAGCATCAGGGAATAAAAACAGATTGACTTCATCACAGTTTTCTTTTCCTGCTAACTCACCAGGCTCACACCATGCTCAGAAACAAAAATCTTGATTTGATGCTTCTTTTTTGCTGCAGGATTTTCCCCCCTTTATCACGATATATTCATGGCATCATGAGATCATGACCATGACAGGAACATCACGACTATAGGACATTTCCTCCCTGCCATCAGATGGACTGAACCTCAACAGCACAAACATGCCAAGGCTTCTTGCTGTGAGTGCAGCCTCTACCATTACCACAGTGAACGTGATAGCCATTAACTAATCGTCATCAGAAAAAAATATAGCACTCTCTCTCTCCTCCACTGCACACTGAGGCACATACCATATAAACATCATAAAGGACACAGTGAGAGAGAAAAAACACACTAGAGGCCATACTAAACCACATATAACCCTGATCTGAGAAGAGACTGTTATTCAAAGCAGCGAAAGCTTTCATGTGCTGTATGGCCATAGAGTCGGATGTTTTCTCAACAGTTTTCTAAGCAATAATACATAGATAAAGAGGCTGGAATCTGCCATCCCCTTTATAACATATGCACGTCTATTTATGAAGACACTTAAGCATGGATTTAGTAAGTCCGAGACAAAGCTCTAGAGGCGGCTGTCTCTTTAAATCCGTCTCCTACCAAGTGAAATTTGTGGCCCTGATGAATGGCAGAGCAGAGTCATCCATAAAAGGGCAGAGGAAAATCACACTCATTTGCATACAGTAATTATTCTCTGAATCGGGCCACCTTTATTGCTGCCAGAAAATCTACTGTCAGCATCGCTCTATAGATCATGTTGGAAAAGCCCGCAGCTGAGGAGAGGGGTGGTGGCTTCAGACCCTGGGGCTGGCACCCCAGCCAGCCTCACCACTGGGACAGTTTCTGTTTTGCCTCACTCCCCACCCAGGGTACCTCTAGGTCTGTCCTCTTTTGGGTCCTGGGTATTTTCAGCAGAATAGCAGCATTGGTGCTGCTGTTGGTGGGTGAATATTTGGTGCTGGCATTGATGGGTGAATATTTGCCCCCAGATAATAGGTGGGCAGCCATGCAGGATGGCTGGGGAGGTTCCCAACTGCACCAAGGAAGACTGGATATTTTTCACCATTTTTTCTTCTCACATAACATCTTCTTCACAGGAAAATAAAATAAAGGAGAAACATTGTACGAGCAGAGCAACATCGCATTGCCTTATCGTTGTGATACCTGTGCTTATGCTCCTGTTTGACTCTACATCAGTGAGCACCAGTGGATTAAAAAAGGGAAGAGCGTGCTGGTAGGAGCAGCAAGAGGGGAAAGGGCACAGCCAGGGACTGCATAGGCAAAACCAAACAGGGACTCTGAAAAATGAGCAAAGATCTGTGGGGCCAGAATCTCATCACAGCACAAACAAACCTGTCACCCATCTGGGTCTCCTGTCCCAGGTCCTCTGCTGTGACCCAGCAGGAGGGCCTCAACACACAGCATGAAAACAGAGTTTATTCAGATGCCCCTGGAAAGCTATAGGAGAGCACCTTCCCATCCACTTATGCCTGTCTACTTGCAATGCTACCAAAAACTGAAGTCTGATAGAAGCTTTGTGGCAAGTATGTCCTTGGCAGGAATCCAGTTGAGATCACACTTCCTGTGAAACCAAAACCTGACATGCAGAAAACATTCACTCCCAGTAATGAATCACAAAGAAGAGAGCAGTTTGGAGCTGGAAGCGACAACAGCAGCTTTGGTGCCAGCGCTGCAATTTGCCACACTGTGGAGCAGCTACCACCTGGCACAGGGGCTTTCCACCACTGCAACAGCTGGGAGTGGAACGTTGATGGCTCCCATTTTGCAGAACCTGCTCACCAGCTCATGTGTGTTTGCAGTTTTTCCATAGGCCCAAACTCACAATCAGATGTATATTTGAATTTCCTGCTCAGGGCTGCTGCCACAGACTTTGGGGAGTCTGTGTGGATATGGGCTCCCCATGAGGCTGGATACAAGGATTTTTTGGACAGTCATTATCCTACGGCACCATGGCACTCCATGGAATCATCAGTTAGTCAATGATTGGTGCAATATTGAGCCCGTCCTTAAAAGGATCCAATTTTGTGACTCATAAGGAAAGCAATAATATGAGACTGAAAAAAAAAATCTAGAAGTCCTGTGTTCAGATACCACAGTTTGCACCTTATGTTCTGTCCTAGGAGGACCAGACCTAGAGGCAAAAGGTCTGGAAAATAGGTGATAACTTCCCAAGTACCATAGTAGTGTTGCTTGCATGTCAGGGATGTTACATAGGTGAAAAGCTTTGATATCAGTGAGTACTGGAAAAACTTGCTATGAGAAAATGGAGTAAGAAGTCCACTTGAAACTGCATGAGTGATAAGTGTTTTAAAATATAACCTGAAAAAACCTGACCCTAATTTTGCTATAGACAGGGAATTAGTTGATCAAAACTCTGCCTGACATCTCTGAAAATAATTTTTATTTGATTGACTGGAAGCATCCTGAAGTTGAAATTTTTCTCTATAGTCAGACCAACTTAGGAACTTTACTCTTCTTTTAATTTGTGATCTAACCAAACAGTTTGTGTTTCCAAAAAGCCACAAACAGACAAAAAGCTTTCTTACAGTGTTTTTATGACCAAGCCAAAATTAAAACTTTATGAAAAAACACAATGGCTTTTTCTGGCAGGTACTTTCAGCATCATCATACCATCCAGATAGGGAGTTACTGAGAGGCTTCTTAAGTAGGGATTTTTTTATCCAACCAGAATTACTGAACTGTTACAGATTTTGTTAGTGACCTGTTATATGCTTCAGATCTATAACAAAAGTTTCAGTCAAAGCAGAACCTGGTCTTTTCCTCAATAAGTTTGAGGTGATGGAAAGCCATTTGAATTAGACAGTATTTGCTGTGCTTAGGTACATAAAGATTATATATATAGAGAGAGAAAAATATCTGTAAACTACCAAAGTTTCATGAATCTTCACTGGTCTATATAAAATAGAGTGTATTTCACAGTTCTGTTTCCAGAGCAGGCATCTGTCCACATCAGGTCCACTAATTTTTTCCTTTTTCCCTCCTTTCATTCCTCAGGAAGGAAGTATAATAAGCCAGAGGGAGAAACCTTTTCTAAAGCAAATTTCTGCTGACCAAAACTTCTCCTGCCATGTGCAAGAGAAAGGCTTTTTCCTTGATCAGGCTGACAATAGGGTATTTTGCAAATATTAAATTAAATAAGAAGCAGTAGAAAGAGAAAGAAAAAGGAAAGGAAAAAAAGAGAGAAGGGAAGTCAACATTGCTGAACAGTAACACCTCACCTTGCCTAAAACTCTGTCAAAGTACCTGACCCCTGACAGATCTAAAGGAAAATCTTTTAAATTATGTAAGGGACATAACTTTTTTTTTTTTTTTTTTTTTTTTTTTTTTTTTTTTTTTTTTTTTTTAACAAGCAGCACAAGCTCATGGCTTTGCTGTTTATTAGGGAACGAATCTTCCAATATTGGCTTGCTGAGATGAGCACTTATAAAACCATACCAGTATATGTGTTTGCATTCCTCTTCGGGTAAAAATTTGTCAGTGAAGGAAGACATTAAACCTGTCATTTCAGATAAAGATCAGATGTTTGATTCCAAACAGAAGAAAGCAAACACTCCACCATCGGCTCCATTAACCCCTTGAGTGCCCCATGGAAACTGCTTGACGGGATGGGCAGCTGGTGCTGTCTGGGCTGGGGACTTGCAGCTGCAGAGTTTTCTTGGGGAACATGTCAGCTACAGGCTATTTCTTTCTGTCTTCTCTGTCTTTCCAGCATTTTCAAAGCAGAGTTTGTCTGCTGCCTGCAGAAAGGGGTGTGATTCAGAGCAGAAACTAGCTTAGATATTTGTATATAGTCCTAGTGCCCCTTGCTGGATCTGCTTTTTAAAAAAATGTACTTTCAGGGTATCTGAAGCAGAAGCAGAGTTCAGATCTTCTCCAATAAAGTGAGAGAACTAGTGTATTATGGAGATCTCTCTATTATTTCTCTGGCAACAAGAGGCTGCACTTTTTGCACCCTTAGACATGTGTCTAGGTTACAGCTGTTCAAAATGTCTACTAGAGGGACCTTACATTAGGAACTAAAACTCTCTGGTAAATCTATCTATGGTAATATCTGCTATAGTTAACTGGCTTAGAGTGAAGTGAATAAACTTTATTGAAGAAAAAAAAAGAGAAGAAAAAGCAGAAATCAACCTGTTTCTAGACACCTTCATGCATAAAGTCAGGGGTTAAATAATTCAAAAGAGAGGCGTAATGAGAAGTGCTAATAAATATTTTCATCTGGAAAATCTGATCCATGCAAGACTGGGAATGTAAGTATGAGGCAAACTTTTATGATCTCCAGTTCAAGGCAGATCGTGTGGAACATTTGGAAGTATGTGAGATCATGCCACACAAGTGTTTGCTATATTAATCAAACAGCACAATAGTTGCCTGGATACCCACATCATTTCATCAGCTGTGGTGGCCTGTTACCAGTTTTCAGAAAATGAAATGTGACCCCTGAGGACTGTAATTGGGTGAGTATAGTAATTTAGGAACGTTCAGGGGATCTGGAAAATCTGTCCAGCCAATTCACTTACAGCCAGCCATGGCAGAAGGGTATTTCAGCACCAAAGAATCCCGCATGTTGCCTGTTATCACTGCTGATACCCAGTTCTGTCCTTTGCCTCTTTGCTGCTTGGTGCCAGTTACGATGAACTCCAGAGTCTTAATGAGACTAGAGATAATTTTGTTTAGTAAAGGATTAAGGCAGTGCCTTAGAATACTTGAAAAAAGGGTGGAAAAAAAATAAAAGCCTGTTCTGTGCTAGCAGAAACTGTGGAGCATTTGCAATATAAACTGCTGTATCCTCTTACACAGAATGTTTGTTGTGATACAATTTGAAACATAAAGGGCAGTGATCTCATATTTTAGTGCAGAATGCAAAAGCCCTTCTGGATTCATCCAAGCTTGTGGCATTTAGTTTAACCCAGTGTAACCTGAGGCAGTTTTAAGGCAGGTAAACTGTGTGTATGTTTTAATTACAGCTGGGCTATGTAACCAGTCCAAAGTTCAGGTCAATAGAGTGATGAATTCTCTAGCCACACAATCTTTAATACTGGCTGAGCTGGTTATTAATTTTCTTTATTTGTACTGTTAAAGACCTATATAATTTGTAGCTTTGATAATTTGTTTTTTAAAAGCTCAGAAATGCTCACCCACTTTAATCAATTCATTTTCGTGGGGTAATAAACTTATTGTGTGCTCTTTTCATAATTTATACAGGGTGCTATTATTTACATATCTCTTATTTATTCTATTTCTAGTAGGCTATAAGGCTTCCTATTTCTGTGGCAGCAGATTGTATTAGATGCATGATATAGGAATACTAAAGGGCAGAAGAAGACCATATGTTCCATCATAGGCTGCATTTTAATCCCTGAAATACCAAATCATCAGCCTAATCCTTCCAGTTGACTCAGGAGTGGTCTGTTATAACCCTGGAACTGGGATGGAAGACAAAAGAAGGCACAGAGCCAGAACTTCTGCTAATGTAAATCAGTGTGCTTCCACTGACTTCAGCAGTAACATCTTTGACAGCAGCTGAGGTTTTACCCCGGATTGCTTGGCTCAGTGGTATCAAAAGGAAAGGTGGGCTTCTCAGAGCTTGTTCTCCAGGTCAAACACTGGTAGAACATTATTCAGAGGTAAATCAAACCATCTGAAGTGTTCTGAACATTGCTATTGCTGTAACAGGTTTTTAAAATTTCATATACTTCTCTTCAGAAAACTCTTCTATGGTCTTTTCTAAACTCAACCAAGCAGAATGCATCCTTCATAATGTATGAAGACAGCAAAAGTGGCAATATTCAATGTTCTGATTAGTACCCAACTGAGAAGCTTGAATCATACATACATACATAGAATTGTAGAATAGTTTGGGTTTGAAGGAACCTTAAAATCATCTCATTCCAACCCTCCTGCCGTGGGTGGGGACACCTTCCACTAGACCAGACTGCTCAGTTATTTACTGTTTTGTACATCAGTCATAAGCTTACGGTAAAGAAAACTTATTCTGCCAAAAAACTCATGACAAAAGATAGGCTTGCTTCAAGATGGTTTTGTTCTGTCGTTGTTCAGGCTCTTCAATTGTTTCATTGAATGCTGCCACTCAGCTAGAAAATGCTCTGGCAGGCACGGCTGTACATTTTAATCGTGCTGCCAGAAATTGCCTCTTTCCATGATGATCCAGCTGCAGTGGATACCCTATTGGCATTCCCTTGGCATATTAGCCTGGAAATTTGCAGTTGGTTATCTTAAGGTGAGCCACCTTCTCTAAAGTTTTCAAAGAGCACTGCGGGTGATCATTTGTGCTGCTGCAACACCGTTCCCAGGAAGCTCTCCTATCACACATGGCAGCATTCCGAACTGGCTTAGGCTGATTCAGTGGGGAGGCTGTCTCTAGGAATATTTCAAAAGAGTTAGTATCAGGCTGCAGAGACACCACAAGTGCAACTTTTCAAAGTGAAAAGTTGCTGCTTCTCCTTCAAGGCTCACCGATAGCGTCCGAGTGGGAATTGAGCAGTACACTGATACTGTACATGATTAGCAGCGTGGCTGTGGGATGAGAACAGTTATGTACTGGATAAATTTAAGATGACAAATTTGCATGTAAAACCAGAGACTCTTGTCAAAACAAAGGAATCAATGAAAAGCTGTCCATCTGATGACAGGTTGCTTAGGCTATCCATGACAGATAACACAACTTTAAATAGTCTGTCTCAATGTATTTGAAAATGTTTTGGGAATGTATTAATAAAAATTACTTAAAATTTTTTTTGTATGAATCATCTTGGTGGTGAACCTTCTGAAAAACAGCTGGGGAACAGAAAACCTTTAACAGATTTTGCAAATATTCTCAGTTCCGAACTGTGTGTTATTTTATTGATATACCCTTACTCCAGAAGGCAGATTTCACTGCAACAAGATTTTTTTACCCCTAAGAAAAAAAAAGAAAAACCTGAAACCAGAAGATGGGTGCATAATACATGGCTCCTCTGAGGCAGACATTCCTACAGTTATTCAGAGTTTCTGCAAAACAGTATTTCGTATTCTCTGTACTGGAAAAGAAAAAAGACTAAATTTGAAACATCTCTCTGCTTTGTGCACCAATAACACTCCAGCCTTGATGCATGGCACTCCAAAAGTGAAGAAAAAATTAATGGGTAAAAAACAAAATTTTAGAAACTACTGAAACTTATGCTTATCAAATAAATATTCCGACTAATATCGTGCTCAAGATAAAGAAGTTAGTAGAGGAATGACAGTGGAGGGGTGGAGAGGAAAGAGGGAAGTGCATTAAGAGTCAGGTGATTTTGTGATTTTTTTTTTTTTTTTCCTTCAGGTAAACTTTTCATGAAGGGGCTGTGGTCTTGGAAAACTTTATTTTCACAGAAATGCTTTGAATAGCTGTATTCGTTTTAGCCAATGAATTACTTATTAATTCTGTTTACTCAATGTGTTAGATATTTGCGAGTCAATATTTGCACAGATTATTTAATCCCCTCCAAGTAATCTGGTATGATATTAATTAGAAATGGTTTCCTAAATATGTCTGCAGGCAAAAAAAAAAAAAAAAAAAAAAAATCACCAGTTGGAATTTTTGCATAAAAAACCAGCCACAGATCATGACTCAGAAGAATTTTTGCAAGGACCTATCGAGACATATTTTCTCTATTTAGACACATACATGTTGTCATCAGAGTAGTTAAAAATAGCAGTTCTTACTGAGTTTATGTTGTGAAAACAGATTTCTAAGTAATAAAACTATATGACCCGAAGCAAATTAAGGTTTCTTCCCACTTAAATTGTACAATGGTATAACTTTTCAAATGCTAATGGGACACTAGATTTTTGGATGCCCCACATACACCCTCTCCATAGACCTGATTATTAAAAATCATTAGACTCCCAGAATCATATTTATTGCAAAACTTCCAAGTTAGGTGTCAAATTGTAAGGACCTAGAAAAATACCATTCTGTCCTGTAAATATTACCATTTGATCTCTTGCTGAGTCATTCATAGCAGCCTCTGATTTTCATTTGTTTATGAGTATATGCATATGCACATATATGTGTGAGTGTGTACACATGTGCTTATTTGTGTGTTGGGACTACAGAAAATTATTTTTGTGGACAATCAGATTGGTTACCAGAAAAAGGTGCTTAAGTGGTCACACTGGAATTTCTCGAAGTGGTGAGAATTTCCCACAAGGCCCTGTCAATACAGAAGCAACATTAAATATAGATACCGTACATATAAAGGGACAGAAAATCTTCCTCAGTGATCCCATCCAGGTACTTGCTGTTCTTGACCAATGTCTTAAGAGTTCTTTGCAAATATATTGATCTTCATCTTAAGACCAGTTGTATTTCTGATTAGCATCTGGTCAGAATTTCATTTCTTTGATGACTAGAGATCTGAAAATATCTGCCCTACATTTATTTATGCCTAGATTTATATTCATTTGTTTTTTTCTCAGCAGCTTTTACATATGTATTTTGATCCTCATAGCAAATGCATTTTTTCGGGGAATGTGAGGGGATGTGTCTGTTTTCTTAAGACCTCAAAGGTTACAAGAGTGCAACTACAAAAAGCTTACAACTCATCTTCTTTGTCTTTTGTTATATGCTTTCTAACAAATATTTACATACAGAAAGTTGCAGGGAAACTGAGCAATACAATCCAACAGTACCCTGTCACATCTGGGCGTTGCAGAAATATCTAAATGAACTAAAAGGGTATCACTAATGGACCAACCTGGTGATTTGCTCTTCTTGAGAGCAAATAAGCCTTTTGCTGTTCCCCAGAAACTCTCTTTGTATGGATGTGATGCCAGCAGACAGTAAGGTCTGGTTGCCCATCTCATTTGTTCCATAACACTACGTGAACCTCTCTTAGCCAAGTAAGAGAAGTGAAGCCTCCCTCTCTGCTTCAGCACACCTGATTGTCATTTCTGCCCCACATTGATCCTCTGATGGGTTCTTCAAAGCTCTCATTTCATCTCCCTGTCTTAGCCCCTTGGTCTGTCCTAATGCCCTAAAAAACATTCCCTTTCTGTGCCCTGGTAAATATCCTTACTGTTTGCCTGCAGATGGGACAACACACTTACTCAGAGACCAGCCAGTCCTATCTCCATTCTCTATTCTGACCCAAGCTCACCATTTTATATCAATTACTCTCTTTCCTTCATAGATCTCTGTTGAGTGCAAAGCCAGGCTTACTTCCCCTTCATTCAAATTCATACAGACCAAGCCAAAATACTCTCTGGCTCTCTCACTGCGTTTTCTTCAAGTGTCTACTTTCTCCAGAGCCTGGATTGCCAGCAGACTTTGCTGTATTAACAACAAATAAAGCAAGTAATTAAAACTTACATTGTAGTCAAATTTTTGGAGATCAGAATCTCAGATTTCTGACATGTCAGAGTTTAATGAAATATAAGCTGAGGAGGGAAATGGCAAACAGGGAGTACTTTGGATGTTTAAGCTCTTGGCACTGGAAAGCTTTTAGTGTGATGTTTTGGCCAGATCAGCATCATTCAGAGGGTGATCTTCTACCTCAATTCTTGCTGAAGTTGTTTGGCCATAACTAGGGGGGATTTTCTCCTCTCTTTTCCACATGTGGACAAACTACCAGAGACGTGAATATACCACAGACCATAAGGTATTCCCCTCCCTTCTTTTGTGTCACCTCTGATATGATCAGGCTAACTAATTCACTCTGAACATCCATTATTACACTGATGAGGTCTGACTGGCTGCCCTTACTGATTGACAAGGAAAAATGAGCCTTCTGAATGTAGTTCTAATCTATATTCCAGACAAAGAAGGGGAAGAAAAAAATGCAAGAGGAAAAAATTAATTTTGTCTCTTTAAATTTTGGAAATTATGAAAATTATGCCTCCAGGTTTTTAATTTTCAATTTACAGATGTGGTGAAGTACACTGAGTCACTTGACCTCTCTAAGAAGCAGTCTTGTCCTGGCATCCTCATAGGTATCTGTGTCCATCTGGCAGAGATATTACAATTCAAATCTCAAACTCCAACTGACTGCTGAGCTGTGAGCTGTGCTTCTTTTGTGCATCCTGTCATTTTCCCCTCCATAGCTTCAAAAGATTTAAAAAAATGCAAAGGGAACAATATCATATGGTGAATTCTGTTTATGTGGCATGGCTTAGTCATCTTTGTTTACATCACCCTGCCACCTAAACAGACCTATTCACAATGCATAGCTGTCATTCAGCCTGAACCTTAGATTATTGTTAATGTTTGCAAAGGGATGGTTATGCAACACTACACAACTGTACATCAAATACAGAGCCCAAGGACAACAAAACTTGGTCCAAACTGACCTAAAGACTCTGGGATTTGTGCTCTGCATACTGATTTATCTGATTACACAAGATACAAAATACCACTAACATATTTTAAAATACATAGATTTTTTTTTTATATATCTCCAACTTTTTCATCCAAGCTGTGTTTCTTCCCTCATGTTGTCAAACACACTGTGTACCCAACCTCTGTGAAAAGAGATCAGGTCAGGTTTGCTTGCAAATAAAAGCATATACTTTAATTTCTGTATGGAGGGACCATACCAATTTTACAGAGAGGAATTTCGGAGCAGTGGAGTGAAGGATGGAAGATTTAATGTGCAAAGAAGCATCAACAGAAGAGCAGCTTACACCACAAAGTTTAAAATCAAACTGATTATCATTAATCTGAAGCCTTGGTCTGATTTTCTATCCTGATGCCATTCAGTCCCTCCTCCTCACTCCCCAAAACAACCATACCCATCAGCATGAAGGGGTACAGTGGATGTCCTGGAACAAGCTGAGACAGCTCATGGACTGAGAAACCCAAAGCTCATACAGAGGCAGTGAGGCATGCCAGAAAGAGGCACGTTTCCAAAATTAAACGGACCCTTTGTAGTGCCCAGATCTCTCCCTGGAGGCTGCTGGCAGCAAGAAGCAGCCACTCTGCCACATGGGTCCGGACCTGGCTGGTACACCTCCAACCTAAAACTGTCTGAGAAAATTCACACAGTTTGTATGGCTAGCTGTGGGAGAGGATTGGGGACATGGGTTTTCCTTTTTCATCTACAAATGCCCAGGAAAACTCTCTGATGTACAAGCCCATCCAGTCCTGTAATACACAACACAGGAGACTCAGCTGGTCTGTTGAACCCAGAATTCAAAGGGGAGATTTTTTCCTTCACACCCATCCTCAGCAAGAGTAAAGGACAAGCAGTGACATCAGGCACAACTCTGCAGCCTGATTAAGGGCTCTGCCCAGATATGATCATGGGTTTTAGAAATACTCTTGGTGATGATGCTTATGAAGAAAGAATCTATGGAGGGTTTACCATCAAGCATCCGTCAGCCAATATTCTTTATCTCAGTTTTATTCAAAATTGTAACTGGTGCAGCTAAGGCAAAAAACTCTTTAAAAAGCCCCTCTTAACCAGTCTTAGTTTAGCTTATAAGCCATTCCTATGTCAAACAGGTCTAGAAGGACTTTCCACTCAGAGAAGCCACTGTTACTTTTCCAGATGGAGATGGCAATGCACAGAAGTTAAATGCCTCACAGCTGTGTATTCTAAATACACAAGAGTTACACTGGTGAGCCAAAGGGAGAATAATAATAAAAATGCTCACAAACAAGCCTTATTTTACAAAGGAAGGGTATGCATCTATAATACAGTTTATATTCTTGCCCAAATTGGTTTGGCATAACGGATTAAGTCATACATAAAGGCTCAAATCCTCCTGTTATCAACATGAGCTGTGGCAGTTCACCTTAAAAGTGTGGACTTGGCCCCACCAGCCAACAACATAACATTTCCAGAAACACAAGCCTAGGGTAGAAACATAAGTGGAAAAGGAAGGAATGTCTGGGTGGAAGAAGAGGGAAGAAGAGAGCAGGACTTCAGTGCAGAGCAGGCAGCAGGATATTCTCAGTAGTTTTGCTACTACCATTGCACAGAGCCTTCTAGGCAATTATTTACCAGTCACCCAGAACTGCATTGTTGTTAATGAGTTATTACTTATATCTCAATAAACTGAGACAACCAGCTAATTACTTAATTAGGTGTTCCCTCCCCCTTTTACTCCTTTCTTCAGAGAGATTTTAATGTGCAAGCCATCTTCTATGTCTCTGAGCAGTAATGTACACTTGAGCTTTCAATCCCATGTATCATAGAATATAAAAAAAAGCACCAAAATAATAGAGAGCTGTAATTCTACTGATGGTTTTTGGTGATAAGAAAAGCTGCAGTG
Organism: Erithacus rubecula; assembly: GCF_903797595.1. Lineage (NCBI taxonomy): Eukaryota > Metazoa > Chordata > Aves > Passeriformes > Muscicapidae > Erithacus > Erithacus rubecula. The sequence goes on along the minus strand of NC_136689.1, from coordinate 90,909,063 downwards.
GCATGGCTTGAAAGGGTTTGTCACCATAACTCCAGGATCAAATTTCCTTGTATTACAGAAAGATGGCAGAAAGGGTCTGCAAAGGACACTCAAGGAGACATGTAATAAATGCCATGAAAAGAGCAATTCTTTCTGATAGAAAAGCTTTAACACAGTCACAAAGTGCCTAATCATGGAAGTGCTGAGTGAGTTCACCCCGCCTTGAACTTCAGCAGGATGCAAGGTGCTCAGCACTCCTTTGCAGAGGCTCAGCACTTCAGAGAATCAGGTCCCAAACCAGGAGGAAAAATGGTTTTCAGAAATACACATGGCAAGATATAAATTCCAGCCTAATAATATAAATCAGGTTTTATTTAAGCATTGGCATACAGAAGGAAGAGATCCCAGACAGGGCGATATATTTAAAACAATCCATTTGTTTCCTCCTCCAGAGTGGAATCCAATGTAAGAGCCATTTTGAGAGGCATTTGACTGCCTTTAGCTTGCACTAGCACTCTGCTCAGGGGTGAATCACAACCTTCACAAAATACTTCATACATGTGAAGGGCCACACCTCAGGAAACTTAAAATTAAATAGTGTCAGAGCATGTTATAAGAGATTTTGTGCACTAAAGGCTATTTCTTAGCCATGGTTTCAGTTTCCACCTAATTATTTCATGATAAGATTTTAGTGCAACAAAATCAGCAGTTGTTTTGTTCGCTTTTGTGGGTTTTTCATTTTATGAAGATCAAAAACAGCCTGAGACAAAGATCACATCCAAAAGAGTGGCCTATGATAGAAAAGAAGGAAATGGTCCTAATGATGTCAAATTCCTTGTTCCTAAGGATGTCAAATTGCTCTTGGTCATCCCCACAAACAGCATGTAAATAAGTGCAAATTCCTTTACAGTGAAGCAGGATGTTCCAGGGAAGTCTAACCTGAGCAAAGCTTACCTCTTTCCCTATTCAATCTGGACTGCTGGAACAAGCCATTGTTGTGCTTCCTTCAGATTTGAAATTTGCTTTTCTATCTGATCTTTAAACCACTGTGTCAAGCACATCTGTGTATGGCTTAGCTGCTTTATCATGAAATTTAAGTGTGGATCCATGACTGAAAGGACAAGATAGCAAACATGGAGGTAAAAGCATATTTGGTCCTTCCCCTCTAACTGCCATGGTATACAAGACAACTATGAACATTTCACATGGTATTTGCAATGCTGTACTGCTTCAAGAGACCATAATTGCAAGACATCCTAATGCCTTGTAAAAACAAATTCAAACCCCAGATGATTTGGAAAGGAAAAAAACCCACCCATTCTTTCCTGTTGCAATTCTACTTGCATAGTTAGTCACATAATTTTGTAAATTTTTTCTGAAGAGCAGCCTTAGAAGCAGCCATAAACATTGAGACACCCCAGTCTCTGAGCCCCTCATAAGTCTCCCCTCAGACAGCTGTCACAATTAGGGTAAGCTGATGTTCATTACAATTTCCTGAATATGCACCAAACGACCTGGTAGAGTTTTCACATAAACCTAGAAATGGTCTAGACTCACTCAAAACACAGCCCAGTGAAGTTATGCCTAAACTGGGGAATGTCTGAGAAGTTATCAGTCACGTTGTAACACCAAATCAGGATTGAGCTAAGCACAAAATATTCCCAAAAATATAAACTGGAAGAATGATCTGAACAGTCAGAGGGGTCTAGGTTCTTAGTTCACAAAACACTATGTACAAGCCCAACAACAGGAAAGCTGCATAAATGAATCTTGATCGGAAAGAACAGATAAATACAGAATCCTGTTGAACCCTGCATGAAACTACATAATTCTTTCTGCTGGCCTCTCATCTGGGCGGGCTTCAGGAACTGTCTAAAGCTCTGATCATTGTCCTGGTCCAAACACCTCTGGTTTCATGACCATTCAAACCACATGTGTGTTTCTGGTCTTTGTTATGAGAATTAGTGTATTCTCATTTTTATTAGTCTTTCTGAAAGCTCCTTTGTTTTATTTTTCACCCCATCATACACTGAGTATTTCTCTGACTCATAGCACCTCTGCATCATAGCCTTGTTACTCATCAGCAGAGGTCTGTACCTCAAGCTAAGTAAAATAAGCCATGTGTCCCCCTCTATCTTAAAATGCTGGTGTGACTAACAGACACTGGAAATCCATCTTCAGGAGTCACACCTCATTTTCTGGTAATGAGCTGTAGGGTCTATGCATTGGACTGTCACTGATTGCTAAGGTGCTAACATTAAAGAATACAGTTTGCCCTGTATAAAATCACACAGTTGTAAATAGAGGACCTTTCCTACTGAGTTATCTTCATAAATGAAGTTGCTGTAGCAAGCTTTTGCAAGAACTCTCAGTCCTACATGCTGTAGTTAAGATGGGATAATGATTTACAGTGTAGTGAAGTAACCTCCTAAAGCTGAACTTTTGGGATTGCACAAGGGACTGTTCATCCACATTCCAGGTTTGATTGCTCAGAATTTATCTTAATTATAAGGGGTTCAATTAGAGTGAAGCGGGAAGGACTGAGAGAGTGAGAGTGAGCAATATTAGAGCTCAGTGTGGAATGACTGACAGCCACATAATGCCATCTTATAACTAAGATGCTGCAGCACAGAGTTTCAGTAGGCCCCATTCTTCAGGCAGATATGAAAGATTTGCTTGGTTCTGCTGTCTCTTGCACGTAGCACAATGGGTAAAGGGGCAGAGGCACACTCTGCAGACGTACAGCTTTGTTGTTGCTTGAGTTACTACAGCTATTGAAGCAACAAGAGTCCACAAGGTAGAGTGACATTACACAGTAAAAGGCTGTGGTGTACTGGGAGAGAGGATTAGAAAAGTTTAAACTTTCTTAACTATCCATCTTTAACAAGGATAAAACACTTCTTGCCATGTTTTCTCAGTTTCAGAAATAAAGGTCTAATCCCCCCAAAATGGTCTAATGGTGACATGGTCCCATCCAGCCTCTCCATTCATTTACTGTCTCAAAACCTGTTTATTTTCAGATTATTGATGTAAAAATATATGAGTCACCTGACATTACAGACACAAAACCCAGTTGCCAAAGAGGCCACTAGCACCCTGGACTTGAAGCAGTGAAGTCACACAGCAGTAGGTAGAGAACAGGAGGAAAAGGCAGAGATGCAACAGTGAGATTGTTCAGTTACTCACCACAGACACGCATTCATGCCAGACCATGTTTTATAAAACATAGCTGAGTGAAGCAGAAAAGAATCTGTTCCACACTGCCATGATGATCTTTAAACACATTTTAAACCTTTCTTTAGTGGTCTGAGCACACCCCATTTATACCTCACCAACAGCATCACCTGAGCAGTGTGCACCAGCTGGCCTTCAACAGTGCCCCCAAAGTGTGTGGGACCGACTGGGAACAGCTGGTGCCGTCCTCATTATTTCCATGGCAGCTGAGGATTCTTCTACACTCCAAAAATCCTCCTCAGCTGCTGCTTTTATCCTCCATCTCTCTTTTTTTTTTTTTTCTTTTTTTTTTTTTTTTTTTTTTTTTTTTTTTTTTTTTTTTTTTTTTTTTTTTTGCAAGAGGGTATATATTTCCCTTGAAGAAGCAATGGGGCTCATAAATTAAACTGACTTCTCCCTGCCACTGTTTCGCCTCCATTTTTCTGCATTCATTTACTCTTGTCACATTTTTCAGTAGCAACTCATGAGAGCAGCACTGCTGACTAAATATGTGTTTGTTCATCTACATAAGAGGAAACCTCCTCTTCTAGCTGCAGTTCTGAAGAGAATATCACAGTGGATTCTCCATGGTCATAAATGTGGACCAGAGCCACATTCCCAGACAGGGAACCTTGATGGGACCCTACCCTTTTGTCTAAAATCAAATATGTACTGAAGAACATGACTACAGTAAAGAAGAGGGGAATATGTGTCGGGACAGAGATTATCTCTTCTTCTCACACTAGCAGATAAAGCATTCAAGGCACCAAAACATGATAAACTGTCCACAACTTTGTGGGGGAGGCTATACAACCAGCTAACAAACCTCAGAGCCTCACAGAGAAATTTTCTAATAAACATTTGAAATTAAAGCTCCACTGCTGACAGCAAAATTACAATTTACAGTTTAAAGACGCATTCAATTATAGTTACCCAGAGACAAAGAAGACAAGAAAAATAAAATTAATCTGGAAAGAAAAGGAAGGACTTCAAATTTGCATCAAATCTTAATGCAATAATCTGCCTTTAATTACCCATAGCAGACTCTCTCCTGAAGTGATCAGTTTTGCTTCAGATCTCCAAATCTTTTGGCCCAAAGCCAAATGTTTAAGTGCTTTATCACTTGAGACTGGGAGAGCATCCGTGTCCGCAGGCTCAGTGAGAACATTTATAGCGGGTGTGCTTGGCTGCCATTGTGGATTTGGTTTAATCCACTGAGAGTCTTTTTACATCTTTGACTCTGTTTCATGCTCTGAACCAGTGGTAAGATTTTACTGGATTACTCCATTTCTCAGGACAGAAAGAGTATTGTTCTTTAGCCAACTTCTGAAAGTTTGCATTTTAGCCTGTCTGCATTTTTCTGCTATTTGTCTACCCTTTGTCTGATACTAGAAAATTTGCCAGTGCCATAAAGGTAAAGGAGCATCATGGATGCCTACTTTGGGCTTTTTTACTGAAGTTTCTAGAGTTTTTTATGTCCTAGCTGTCTGATATATCAATATCACTTTAAGATGGGGCAGAAGAAAAGCATTCTTACAGATAGTCCCTTCTTATTGCTCTATTTCGTGGCATAAAATCCACCTGATCATATGAGAGAACTATGCAGACTTTCCCTTTAGGGAGGAAAGAGAGAAGAGTGAGAAACTGAAGGCAGTAGCTCTTCCTGGTGCTGGGAATCCTTGCAAAACAAGCTCAAGCAGCAGCGTGTTGTAAAAGAGTCACTCACAAAGGTTCGAGACACCCACATTTACTGGATCAAGTCACACACACCTGAATTATAATCCCAACAATTATAGTCCTGTCCTGTCTCTCTGTGTTGATACCAACAGTTAACATTATAGCCTGCTTTCCCCTCTGATGATGATAAACCAAAGGATTATAAAAACTGCTGTCATCAAAATGCAACCAGTATAAAAAACACAAAGTTAAGAATTATCTCAGCTGTAGGACAGACTGGAGCAGAGAGACATCATTTAACAACCACTGCATTAGCATGATCAAACCCAGATCTAGCACAGACTCATTTCTATGGCCTCAGAACCACCACTGGAAACAGGAATTAATTGGTAAAAATTTGATTAGACTGGAGGATAACAGTTTGTGCTCCCTACTGTGCAGCCAATGTCTTCTGCATTGCCTTTGTTCAAGAGTTTGCATTGCAAAAAAGAGGATGATAACACTTACCTATTTAACACAGGTCAATGGGACAAGTCTGATTTACACATGTAAACTTTTTTTAATGTATGCTTTTCCTTTCGTACCATCGATAAAGCCTTTGGGGCAGACAGAAATCAGAATCACTATTTCTGAAATACTAAGATTTACATTTGTAAAATACTAAGTACTTACATTGCTGTGTGAATATTGTTGACACCAATCACTTATTTGATCTTTCACTTTTCAAAATATCTATAAACCAACTGCAGAGTTCTTAAGGTTTTCTATCTACAAATCACAGAACAAGCACTAACAAAGCTAGTTTGTTTCAAAATAATCACCTCAGGTAAGTTCAGAGCAAAAATTATCCCTTTCCAACTAGTTTCCCCATAGAAAACATTTTCGTACTTCAGCAAATATGTATTTTCCAAAAAGGAGTTATTGATTGCAAGCTAACTCTTATTCTTAATTTTTTCTCACTAACAAAGGCCTTTCTAGCAATGATCTGTGATGAAGCAGCATAGATTCTATTTAAGTAAAAGAAACCCCAAGGTTTTTGATTGAACTGGCTTTTGCCTTCTGTTTCTTCTCTCCTTTGACCATCATGGTGCATCCAAAGTTTTCCACATCCAAAACTGAAGCAGATCAAGTATTGCACCTCCAGCCTATGTTGTTTCATAAAGTTTTCCAGGTATCTCCTTTCTTTTCCAGTGCATCTGTGCATTACCAAATGCATTTGGCATTCAACTCCAGATATTTTTGCATTTTCAAGGTTATTATTATATTTTGGGTATGGCATATGTTCATACCCAGTGTACTGAACATACCAGTACTCAAGAAGCAGCATGAGTTGGTTGGACCACAGATGAGATGCAGGAAACAGCCTGAAGAGATTTATCATCACAGAACATATTTGAGGCTCAATTCTAGTACAAATCATTAGTAAAATCTTTCTTATTCATCAGATGAACACCAAAATAAGATCAACAGAGATGAAATCAGAATTGGAACATGGTAATAAGCAGGCAAGTTATAGCACAGTCTCTTAACCTAGTGTTATTGTCTACCAGGAGAAAGCAGATGTGCTTTCTCACTATCCTGACTTGAGGGATGTTTCTAAGAAAGGACAGGGTTATATTGTGAGTGCTGTAAAAAGAACTATAGTGTAAAGCACTGTAGCATGCAGAGGGTAGTACTAGAACATACTGTTATGGTTGGCTGTACCTGTAAAATTCATGAAATTATTGTCTTCTTTCAGCTGCAGTACAGTACTTTTACAGTAATTTGTCACTCTGTTTTCAGCAGGGATAATGGACCATGCCTTTTCCTAGGAGCACATTATTTGGCCACTGGCAGCTCTTTATATTTGCCATGAGATCCCCAGTAGCTACATGTTCACCCTGACCCCCCCTCTGCAGGACACTGGAGGCAATAATAGATCTGTGAGGTTAACATTTCTTTACCAGAAGCTAATGGCATCTGTGATGATTGGTGTTAATTGGCCTGGCTACATCCAGTGTGTCTGTGCTGCTCCTTTCAGCATGCCATTCCTCCACTTCTCCCTGCACAAAACAGCATGACAGCACTGCAGCCAAAACCATCTAGAAAAATACCACAGTCATTGCTCCTCCCTATCGCACCTGACACTGCTTAATGTTGCCATTTTTATACAGTCAGTATCTAGAAGCCCAGTAATAACCTTTTCTATGGCTGGAGATAAATGCCATGTAAAAATGAATGAAAAGGAAGATCAGGGAAAAAGCCCCTTCTGACCCGAGGGCTGATATTTTTCAGCTTTAAAGTCCTCTTCTACCTACACCATAACATCAGTGATGAAACTACTCTTTTCCATCTTATTTGAAAACTCTAACATGTTACTGGCATTATTTTCTATGAAAAATGGTAAGTCATTAGAATTAGGAAGGAAATTGTTTTCCTGTCTAGTGACAAGTTGTGAGATTTTCAGATTTTTCTCTTTTCTGCAGTGCAGAAAATCCAAACCATTTCTCATTCCTCAGGAGAAAAAGTAGGGTGATTTTTGCTCCAAAATTATGTGGAAGCTTGGCATCCTTCTAACATACAGTAACATGGACAACAGGGTCCAAACCTCTTCCTGTCATACACAGCCCCTATTAAAGATATTTTTTCCACATGGCTAAGTCTCTCACTCTCTTTTCCATCTGGATTTTGACCACATGTGTGGTCAACCTGATGTTAAAAATTACACAACTCCCCTCCCCATCAAAAGGCATTTTTCACAAAGTGTTTTAGATTTTCTAACCATCACCTTTATAACAATTCTTCTGCAAAGCATGATGCAATGAAGTGTTCCAAAGCCAGAAAGCACAGGTCGTTTTGGAAAGAGTATCTGACTTCAAGGTCAAGTTCTTTTCTCCCAAGGTGAGTATCATTTACACACTCTCCAGAACCAGTGGAGCTAAGCGTATGTTTAAGGAAAAGAACAAGGGTTTTTTTTAAAGCACTGAAGAGGAGTATGCCAAAATGGAAATAACACCTTTATTTTAACTGCTTGATGTCTACCACAAAATACCCAAATCAAAATGAAGCAGAAAAACAGTCATCATGTTTAATCTTAGAAGGCAGAAGAACCTTCTCCATGTATTTTTTCCAAACACTGAAGTATGCCACTGCTTTTAGATACATGTAGTGTCTTTCAACCTGCCCAGAGTTACCCAAATGCTTAAAGAGGAATATTCCAAAAGATAAAAGTGCCAAAGCATTTTTCTGAAGTAGGATTTTACCAATTCAGGAAAGAGAGAGATTTCACACCAATCAAAGAGTGAAGCTGGCAGGCTTGGTGCCATATATAGCCACAGAAGAGACACAGACTCTCACAGAGCTCCCAAATTCATCTTCTGTACTGGAGGCATCACTCTTTCCATGACTTACCCTGGGAGTCGTGGGAAAGCCAAGCCTAATCTTGGCACCTGGATTCCTCATCTAGGTTGTGTTACACATAATAATCTTTCTCTTGTTTTACAAACAGCATTTATCTGTTACTCTTGCTAATTCCAGTAAAAGAAAATACACTCATCTTTTTGTACCTTTTGTAATTAGTTTGCTCACATTTCTGAGAATAGTACTTGTTCACTGTTTTTGCAAAATATTAAAGAAAAGAAAAAATGAATGAGAAGTTTGTCTGTCTGCAAACACTAGGATATCCAGCATTATATAGAGCAGTTTACATGTTCGAAAAATCATCTTTTAAGCTTAACACAAGCCAAAGTCTTCAACCACCACCCACTGCACTTGAGAAATACACTGCCATTGCCAGCATCAGGCTTTGGCTATAGAAGTGGCTGCTCAACTCAGCCTAATCATCAGATGCACACTCTCACCCCTTACATTGTGAAAAGAGCTCCACTAAAGGTAGTGAAATGCCAAAAAGAGAAGAAAGTAGCCATTCAAGATACCATGTTTACAGATATTTTCTGTATTTAGATCTGCTCATTTATCTATATTCAAGTTAAAATTTTCAAAACTTGCACTTCAAGCCCTAGACACTGGTAAAGGGGTCATTGTCTGGAGATAAATCCATGCATTTATGTATATCTGAGCTCCAAATTGTTAGAGTCCAGTACTGAGGGAATAAAAATTGTAAAATGGCTGTAGAACTTTCTGGAACAGCTTTGAAGTCACAAAGTCTGCAGGAGGACAGTTGCAAAATAGCAGAGGGATAGCCTGCTTTTTGTGAAGCATGTAAGAGTGCCTTGGTAAGATACAGCCATGATGCTGCCAAATACCATGCTTTGGAGGCTGTGCACTGTGAATGAGGATTTCCTCCCTTTTTCCCATTAAAAATTCCATACACAAGCAAAGTTCCTCTATTCAGACATGTGAGACTGTGTTTGCAATACAAAGGAACTGAGGCAAGGGATACCAAATCATGTAATCATATTTGCCCTGCAATGCCTGTAGTGAAGCGGTACCCCAAAAAGCCAGGAATGGGTCTTTCAGGCACCAGCTGCTGCATACCCAATGTAGGGACTATGCCTGGGTATATTTTCCTGCAATTGGACTGCACCAGCACCATTGCCAGCAAGCTGCCAGTCAGCACTTCATTTTGTTCCACTTTCTCTCTCAATTTCTTGCCATAAACTATGCCATAATATCTTGCAGGTCTTGTGGGTGGGCAGAGGAAAACCTTTATGCTTCATTTAAAATCCTTGAGTCATCCTATGACTACATAAGAACAGAGTCAAGTTGTCCTTTTAATGATTAAGTGGAAGGACAGTGATGTGTTTTTCAGGGTTTATAGCACTTCCACAGCAGAATTCTGCAACACTGAACACTGCAGTTTGTCTACAGGCAACTTACCTTTGCATGGATAAATACAAAAAGCTGCTTCATTCTTAGAGAGGATTCCTGTGACCTTCTCCTTCACATGGCATGCATTACACCCTCCCCCACCTAAGAGCACTACTGGTGGCCCTGCTATAAGCTGTGCAGATGTTTCTACCCCATTATTGCAGCTTTATATTTGCAAGAGCCTTCCTCGAACAGATGTTCTTTCTGTGTGCATACACCATACTTCCCACTGCAAACACTTTTACAACACAAACAGCAGATTGTCTTGCTTCTGTCATTCGGATAAGAGAGAGTAAATGCCTCATTCTAATGATGTGAGTTTTCTTCCCATAGTGCTTAATGTCTCCCATTCTCACTGGCCCTCATCACTTCAGGTGTTTCATTTCTGTTCCTTGAGTTCTTCATCACTTATCTTTACTCAAAAGGGTCTGCCTAAAAATATCCTCTTCCTGAATTTTCTTTACTGCTTTGTCCTTCTTTTAATCCCTTTTGCTGTGTCCTCCTTGTTTTGTAGAAGCCACTCTGCCTTCTTCAACTCTGCTCAATGAGGAGCTAATTCAATGAATTTGAAGGAGTGTGTATTTTCTGGAGTAAGAATTAATATAAATTGGTGAATGTAATTCCTAAAAGTTGCAGAATAGGAGACAATAATTCAAAAACTAAAGAAAGTTAGTATTGGCTAAGTATTGCAAAACCCACACTCACATCCCTCTGATGTTTAATCAAAAGCCTAACTTATACGTGGAGCAATTTGTAAAGAATCTTGTAAAATTATGACAACATTGTGTAGATCTTTGGCCACTTTCACAGTGATTATGATTGCTTTCAGAGGACATCTTTGTTCATGACTATTTCTGATTAAAAATTATCTGTTCCTGTGCTTTTTGCTTCTGTTTTTCATCAGACGTTTGTCAGTAATATAGCAGCAATACTATAAATTTTGTAGCAATTAAAAGAAGTAATATTTTTCATTGAATAATAATACATCATGAAGAAGCAATGGTTTGGAATGGAGAGGAAAGGAATGAAGATTCCTTCTACCACAGTTAGTCTGCTTTGGATACTCAAGCTGGACTGCTTAGAGGCATCTGAACTATCCTCATGACAACAAGACATGTGACAGGATGCTGAGAGCATCTTCTTTGAATCTCCCCCAGCCTCACAATCATGGAAGACATCACTCTTGTGCACTGCAACCTCCTGAAACATAAGCTCTGTCACAGTCCTAATACCTGTGATAAAAACCCTACCCATTCTTTCCTTATCATATTTTGCCTTTTTAAAAATCTTTTAAAATAACCTTACATGCAGCTTTTCAATTGACCATATTGTTCCATTTTTGCTCACATTGTTTTCCTCTGCATCCTCTCTGCCATAGTTCTCTCCCACATAAACACCATTCCACTGAAAAATATTCTATTGCCTCCTTGTATGGGTTTCACTTCTCATGTTACAACTTCCCTGTTTCTCCTTACACAGATGGACTAAAAGCTATTTGTTGTGCTTGCTTCCAGCTTCTTGGGTACAGTATTAGATGGCTGGCACCTACTGTGCAGGCAGTCCTTGAGGGTTTTGCAGCTGAAAGCTGTACTTACCAATGGGGTCATACAGCTTAAAACATAGTTTAGGTTCTACTGACATTAAAACCAGACTATGGTCATTTTGAATACAAGGATTAAATTACTGTAGGCTGTAGACACATGAAAAGCTCAGTGGTACCCTCTTTTGCCTTTTGTAAAGCACTGTAAAATTAATAAATTCCTATTTGTTTGAAAATCACTGATTTCCCTGTCTGGTAGTCAGTGAAACTTTGTACATCTGTTTACATATACTATGGAGATGACTATTTTGACACAAATAAAATTTTCTGCTTTTTAGTAATTTTACTTGTTCACAAATTAAATGTAGCCATTCTTTAAAAGTAACTATATACCAGTGAATTAGCAATAAAGTCTAGCTGTAAAATTTTCTCTCTCAGAAATGTTTACAAACCACTTCTGCTAACTCTTAATAATACATTCCAAATACAGTCCACACTACTTCCATCTACATTGAGATTATGGCCCTGAGTTAAGCATCAGCCCTAGTTAAACATTCAGTTGGGCAAAGTGTGTGTGAAAACTGAGGAAAAACAGATTTCTGCTGTCATCCTCTCTGCACCATGCCCATCCATCTCAGTGGCATCCACCACGGGCCTGTTCAGTTCCTTTCCAAGATGCCCTGTGTGGGCTGCTGCACTGAGGATAAACACGTGAGTGTAGCTCTGGAGTTACTGCTCAGTTTGGTCATGGCTTGAGATGGTTCTACTCATCAGTATTACCAACGTTAACTCTGGGCAAGGCAGTTCTACTGAGTTAGACCCACAGCAGAGATGTTTGAAAGTGAAAATTAGTATTTTGCAAACAGGAAATAATTGCTACATCCAGGAAAATGCAAAGATATTCCATAAGATAATTATTATCATTTTACTGAACTCATCATTTTACTGAATTCCTAATATTCTGTATTTTACTGGAATTTACCTATCAGTTTTGAATACTCAGATCTTAGTGCTTGTTATTACGTAAGAGCAAAGGTGTTTAACCTTTTTCTGCCCATGAAGAAAAATAAATAATCAGATAGATAATCAGATGCTGTGAGCCAAGTAGTTCATAGTATTTTTATTTAAACAGTAGTTATATTTCACTGAAAATAAAGGAAGATTCACCTAACTCAAAGATAACCTGAAATTGCTAAGATGCTAATGATGTCACCAACATGACCAATGTTTCTATCTTCTTCAGGAAATTATGGTCTAATGGAAGTCTGAGAGGGAAAGTGCACTCTCTCAAAAATCTCACATTTTCTTAGCCAGTGCTTCTTCTCAGCCATCCTCATACACAAACTCAGTTCTGTCAAACCAGAAGAGAATGAGCCTCATCTTTTCTGTATAGTGTGCTTCCTCTCCTACCCCAAATTTGCCAGTTCCAGTTTCATTATGGGATGGGTTTTCTAATATGTTTCAGGACTGTAGATCAAGCTACATTTACTGTCTGCTACGCTCACATAAAAATTATTTTTTTATGTGCAATGAAACTTTATTTACCCAATTAAGTAAAAACCAAAACAAACTCCCAAAAAAACTAAGAGAGGGACCTACTAAACATTAAGAGCTTCAGTTTGCTGAAACACTGTAATGAGATTGATCAATTGGAAATATTTCTTCATCGTGGGCTGCATGTAGGGCATCAGCATTAACAAACTGAAGTCCTGAATTGACACAATTAGCCATCTGAAATCACATATACTACCTGAAGACAATATGCTGAAATACTAGTGCAGAAAGTGTATTGTATTTCCAGTGTCTGTGTATTTAATTTGCTTACTAACTTAGTACAATTTAGATTTCAGGGATGGAACAAGTAGGGAACTACCCAGTTTAGGGAACTGATTTGTCTGGATAAAGTGGGGGGGTTGAGTTTTTTCTTTTAGTTTTTCTTTTTTCTTTTAATTTAGGAGGATGTGGAGTGTCTGCCTAAAGAAGAAATTTTACAAAACTCATCAGCCATTGTAAAATTAAATTAGTGCTCTCCAGATCATTACAAGTTATTATCCATGAGTCTTTATACAACAGTGCTTTGCATCTCTTTTCCTCTCTATTATTTCTGCCTTTGGACTGCCATTTGATGCCTTTTAGAAGGTCCATGGTTGAGCCATTGAATGATCATGAACACTGCAATAAAAAACTGGGGTGATTTTTATTCTACCTCTCGCCACAGCTGAATGAAATGGTTCCTCTGCAGCTGTCTGCTAAAACAGGAGACCAAATTCTCAAATGTCTCCTATTCCATTTAGTGGTTTAGATCTCTTTGAAAAGTCTCCAGTCCTTGCCTACAGTCAGGGAGTTCAGAGCTAGAGAGGAAAACTGCTGGCACATTTTTGAGCAATGCAGTTATCGTGGATGTCAATTACAGGGGTCCAAATGTCCCACAGAGCTGAAACCACAACTGTGGCTCCCTGGGACGTCTCGTTCCTGCTCCGTTTTTCCCAGCATCAGAGACTGGGTAAAACTTAAGGGTGTTTTTAGGAGGCCAGATCAATCAGGCAATTCCCCACGTGCCTCCCAGTTCTCTGAGATGTCTGGCATCTCCACTGCTCTCCATGCTGCAGAACTGAAGCTTCAAGAACTTTCTCCAATGAATTGCCGGAGGATCTTTGCATCCTGCTTGATACGTGGGAGAACTGTGTGACGATTTTGGAGAATTTCAATAATTCCATGGTTTGAGTTCATTCTTTCCTGCAACATGAGTGGGCTGCAACACCACATGAAGACAACATCTGAGCCCCAGCTTATAGCCAAAAATGAGGCAGCTTGCTCAGTTAGAAGCTCTGCAACACTTCCAAGCTAGGTATTTTGTAGGTGATTGAGAGACATTCAGGAACAACATTTGAGTCAGACCTTGCAGTTAATTTTGCAGTACAGATGCACTCCCAGTTCTTTCATTCACATTCACTTGCAAAGGCAGACAATAGATATTTTCTCAAAGTGCTTTTATTTTAATCTGAAAAGGCTTTTTATAAAAAAATCCCTGGGATTCTTTTTCTACAGCTTGAATAAAAAACTAAGGGGAAAATATGGTTTTAAAGAAGCTGAGTTAGGAAATCTAATCCCCTTCCAGACTAGCAACAGTTGAGTGCCCAAAGGCAGTCTCACAACGCACCATCTGATTAACTTACAGCAAATTTGGACAGCTTTCAGAGAATACACAACGAACTATTCTCAACCATGGGAACAGAAAAGTAAAGCAAGATGATGCTTCCAAGGAAGATCATAAGTGAAAAAATTTATTGAAGAATCAGCTACCAAAAAACATTTCCCTTTGTAAAATGATTAGTCAAAGCAAGAAACAGGCTGTTAAAGGGGAAAATGTTAATTAAAAAAAAAATCTCAGCAATTATCACATTAAAATGTAATAAAATTTTATTTATTTATTTTTGCTGGGATGAAGTCAGGAAAAAGCTTCCAAAACTCTTGTTTGTCATTGTCAGATCAGGGCTGTATGACACTGAGAGAAATGCAGCAAAGATAACAACATAAATACCTAAGCTTCTCTGAAGCCAATTTTTGCATCTCTTTCATTAATCTCTGTGTTATTGGGAGGAGTGAAACAGCCACCTGATATCAAACATCTATATTGGCAGGTAGAGAACATCTCCATCCACAAAAATAGTACCATAGGATGTAATCACTCCACAAGGTTCCAGGGATCTTCTGCTCAACCACCTACCACTCACCACTGTTTCCAGCCATATCACAGGTCAGACAAATGCTCCAAGTGGAAGAGACCCCATTAAAAATATTTGAGATAAGTTTTTCCTTAGGAAGTTCTTGCAGAGATGACTTTTGAAATTATTCTGCAAAAATGAAGGAAGACATTGGCCCATCTCTATTTCTTGTTGAGAACTACTATTTCCAACACAGTGCTAAACCATCTGTGCTAGGTAGCATCCCTGGAATTCATCCTCATGATGCTAAAGAACATATTTTAGTCCAGACTGCACCAAACCAAGATGGCAGATTGTTTTTTTGTTTCCCAGTGAAATAGCTTCTGCTTTTTCCCCATTTTCAGTCTGCAAAAGCTGTCATAATACCAATAAAATGGTACATCACAAGAAAGCCACAGTCCCAATCTTTGTTTCATGTGCAACATGTTGCCCACAAGACTTTCTGATATTGCCTCTCGATACAGTAAATTAAAAACTAAAAACCAAGGCCAACAGAGAGAGCAAATCTGTCCACAAAATGCAAGTTTCTCAGTATTGTTCCTCCTGGGACCACTGTTCTAGAGTAATGTGCAAATATTCCCAACAAATCACGGCTTAAATATCAGTGTGTTTGCCAGGTGATTCTCCCAACTCCCTGCTCACAACCATGAGAAAACATTTTATTTATTAATTATTATTTGTAATTTGGGAAAACAAATGGCGGTGTTCCCAGTCAGTCAACTCTCCTATCCACATATGTGCATTCCAGGAGCACAAGCTTTACCTCTGGCTTAGAGAGGTATTTATTTTCCCTGGGATCCTTCATCAAAACATTAGCAGCACATTACTGCTTAGCAGGTGCACAGACCCCATAGCCAAATGTTACTTGTTAACTGTGGTGCAACACTATATGGCCATAAATGTCTAGGTATTAATCACATGTCTTGATTTGTATCCAAAATGTGATTTATTCACTGGATTTCTAAGACTGTATGCTAAACTAACAAGGAAGAGTGGAGGAATTCAGTTCAGTCAGGCAGCAGAATCACTCTCTGCCATGAAGTGGATGTACCTGGGAGCAGGCAGGGCAGTGCTGGGAGAGAAACTGGGATCAACCACAGGAGCAATGGGTGAGGGAAGGGAAACAGAAGCCATCTTTGACAAATTCAACTTCTTTCCCTTGCTAAGGAAAACAACAGTTCACAGCAAGGTTCAGAAGGTAAGGAAAAATACAAGTAAACAACCTTCCCAAATCCAATTTCCTTTCAAATGGAAGGTCAGAGCTGTTCCCACAAGAAGGGGAGTCTTCCACTATATTCAAAGCAGGGTTTCACAACAACAGAGTACTCTGTTGTTACTTATATGTTAATTTATACATGATTCCAAGAGGAATCACTGACTGGCAGAAGGTCTGTAGTCCAGTTTCACTAAGTCTCTCTGCAGTGCTATTTATAAAAAACACAGTGCTGCCATGAAGGTAAATAGTAGGAATTTTGTTGTCACTGCTTATACCACCTGATAAAGGAGTAACCCCTTGACATTCCTGAGTTGCTTAGCTGTGTACTGTGTGAAAACATTACAGATCATGCTTCAAGCACAGCACCCCATATGAGACATGGATGGATCAAGAAGAATTCTAAGCAAAACTGTGGAAAAGTCAAAGAGGAAAGCCTGAAGGATGTTTCTTTCCAAGCAACTGTGGCTTGATTGTTTCCTCTAATTTTAGGAAAAAGTCCCACATGGTCTGTCCTGAAGAAAAGCTTAAGAACAGGTGAGGATATTCAGGCGGATTTTTGCAAAATCTTCCCTTAATTCTTCTCTTGAGCTTCCTAATTTATACTTTGACTTAAGGACTGTATTGCAAAGGTCATTCATGAAAACAGGTGAAAGCAGTACTTGCATTCCACCTGCACATGCAACATGGTAAATAACTGGCAATTGAACTCCAAATCAAGAGGAGAAAAAAACATAGGATTCCATCCCCAAAGAAATATCTGAAGCAATGTACTTCGAACACCTGAAACAGGATAAGGGTATGCAGTTTCTCACAGAAACATTCAAGGACTGGCATCTCACTGCATAAGGACCCTTAAGTTTCCAGGGGATTTGCTGTGATTCTCTATTCCTCATCTTTCATTCAGAATCCTATTTCCTGGCACTGATTTTACCTTCACTCACCTTTGCAATGATTTGTTGTGCTTTCTGTTATAAGGGAGGAACCCTGTTGCTGGCCTGATACATTACCCAGGATAAGGCATAACATATGCAAGATATGGTATATCCTTCATCCTTGACTTCCACCTACCCCACTCTGACATTCACTTTCTCCCATAATTTCCAAGTCCAGTTAAGCAAATCACAATAATCAATTATGATCAATGAAATTTTTCATCTGTGACCTCCTTTTTGTTCATGTTGCTTCCTATTAGCTAATGCCACACAATTAATTTCTTCTCTATAATCCTTTTGTGCTCAACAAGTAGTCATAGTTATGTCCAACCCATCTTTTCAATGTAAACCTTGCTCTAACATGGGAATGAAATCACTACAGATCTATTATTTCTCGGAACAGGATATTTCATTTGCATAAAATATTCTGCACTTGACACAGTGCCAGGAAGAAACACCTAATGTCCATTCTTCATTGCACTCTTGCTGTGGCCTTAGGAGCAGAAGGAATCACTGTGTTAGCCTTATGCCTGAGTTCCCCACTTCTTAGTCCCATCTCTGATTTATATTCCCATGACTCTCTGAGAGCCCTGTCAAGTTGGTGACCAAGATAATGGACAAAAAGGAATTTCTTACATGATGTAATTTCACATTAAACAGAATGGTTCACAGGTTGTAATAGAAGGCCAATAGCAGATATTATAACCCTTAAATTGTTTGGGAAAAAATGTTTATTTGAATCAAAACCTAAATAAAGTTCTATACAAGTCAAGACAGCTGAAGGGAAGTGTCTCCATGCATGTCAGTGATATGCCTGGTCTCACAACCTCAAAGGAAGGCAGATCCCAACCTTGTTCATTTTCATAGCAGCAGGACTTACTGGCAGGGAATGACATTAGCACTGTCTTCAAATGTACAATGTCTCTTTTTACTTTTAAGTTGGATGGCTATATTCCAAAGTAAAAAAATTATCTAAATGTCATTAGTCCAATGGGAATGCAGAAAATGTACATTTTGGAGACAGATCAACCTGTTAAACAAGAAAAGGAGACCAAGAAGAAATTAATTAATTGAATGGATTCATGAGTCCCTCATTTGTTATTAATAAAGCACTGAGGAATAAAATGTTGATGAGACACAGTCATTCACCTTGGATCAGTATGCAAAAGGAAAATTCAGTGCACTGCAGATAGTTATCAAGGCCATATGCACAGCTTTTTGTACTGAGTTATGGATGTTATATTAAATGGTAGACTCAACATCGTGTACATACACTCTGCCTAGGGATGAATTTCACTCTGAAAAAAAACCCAATAAGGCAAATTTTAGAGAAGAAGAGAGCTGTTTTAATACAATGTATAGCATGCAGTCACTAATGGACTTTCAGTTATTCCCAAAGATAACTGATCCCATAAAGGGTTTTAAGTAATTCCTAACATTATTTTCATACGCTTCAAAGACAATCAGTCTCTTAAAACTATTTCTGTATTTGCCCATATTGCAGAGCTATATGCATCTTAGAATGTTACAGCATTACATATGCACACTACTTTCTTCTTTCATGGGCAAAAGCATCCTGTGCTAATGACAACCACTGAACTTTCCTATTTCAGAAGTCTAATGCATTTTGTCTCAGCTCTTAGGTCTTCTTTTTTGCTGTTACTTATGCTTTCCTGTTATTTATAGCAGTCTGGCTGTTGTTTTTTGTCTCTTAACAAATATTACCAAAATGAAAATTATTTTAGCCATTGTATGTTATAGCCAAGGCCTGCTCTTGCACAATGGTATCCACCTGCAGGATCTGCTGCAGTCCATTCTCTGAAGAAAACAGAAGTTATAACTTATTGATTTGCTAAATCTTGCTCAAGTCACTTGAAACTGCCAATGAGTGAAATCCTTGAATATGAGGCCAGGAACAAGGCCTAAGAAGTGCTTAAACTCATTTTGAGGCTATAAAAGTGACTGAAGTGGTTACACAGGATCAGTGCTAGTACTTCATACAGGAGAGGAGCTGACCATGTGAGAGCACTTCAGGAAATCACACCAGGTTCTGATTTCCCCCCAAATTTCAGCAACTACACTAATAATTCTAGCAGGCCATCAAAGCCATGCTACAGCTCAGGTCTGTTTTGTTTAGTCTAAGTAATTATAGAGGGATAAAACCACTCTAGGTCATGGTAGAAGTTCAAGTCATTAGAAATATGTGCTCACATCTTTTGTGCTATGATTATTCCAATATTAAAAAAATAAAAAATAAAAGCCTCAAGGCAGTTTTAGAAAAAGGAAAGAACGATAGATTAATCTAATCCATTTCTAACACAGATTTAAAGAGTACTCTGCTTTTTGCCTTCACTTGAAACCGAATCTCCCACATATCCCTAGTCATGTGCTGTGACTGGTTAGGACCAAGCCTACTAGTCTAGAAATTTACTGTTTTGTTCACTAAGTGAGTCCAGACTGTACTGAGTTGCAAAAGGTAGAATAAGAAATGGAAGAAGAGAGTTTTTTTCTAGAACAGAAAAAAAACTCAGAAGCTTCGCTGCATCTGTTTACTGCTTTATTTCTGAATTTCTAAATCACTGGTAAATTTAAAGAAGGACCAGCTAGTATTGGAAGAGATTCTGAATAGTCAGCAGTAGTTTAGTTGGATCAGTCAGGCCACAAAACCTTGCCAGAGCTGCTCCTCCCTCAGAAATTTTTGAATCTATATTTAAACATCCTTAATCTGGCCACAAAAGATGTGATAGGGCTGACAGTGAGGGAAGAGGGGCAAGGAGGAAATTAGGGTTTCCAACAGAAGGGGGGGTGGAACAGCACTTCTAGAAAATCTGGGCTCTTTGGATATAATTGTCTGGCAATGTGTAGGTATTACTAAAAGCTAGGATTATTTCCAACACTACATCATCATATCCACTACTACTGTCTGCCAGTGTGTTAGTAGTAAATCTGAAGAGCCAGGAAAATAAGTGGAGCCTGTCTGCCTGCAATGAGGGTCTGGCCTCTGTGCTGCAGCAGTCAATGCCTTTCTCAGAGAACCAAATTATCTGCTAAATATCTAAAATATTCCTGAGACAATAAATGCGCTTTGCTAAATTTGTGGGGGTGTAAGGTGGGAGAAGTCTGGATTTGAAGAGGAGAACATTTACAGATATAAATGGAATGTGGAGCACTACTGGAAGTGAAGGGCCTCATTGGCATCACTACTCTGGCTTCACCAGCAGCCAGTCTCAACCTGACAAAAGCACTTTGAGCTTTCCTTTCTCCTCAGCATAATAAAACTGCTGTAAGATTTGGGATAAAGTCTTTCCACTTGATTCTCTCTCAGGCTGTCACACACCAAGTCAAGACCTTAGGGGTGAGAAAACCAGTGCACCTCAGATAACACTGGAAAAGGATTGCCTATATGAAGGATGCTAAAGAAGAGGACGAAGTGACAGACCTATCAAATCTGGTGGATTTGGGGCAAAAGAGGGAAAGCAAAGCTCAGGATCAAGGCAATCCCACAGGCTTGTGAGTTCAAACAGGAGATGATACACTAATTTCTGCAGCATAGCTGAGAAGCAATCAATTTTTGAAATTTAAGCAGAGAGCATTTTGCCATCTAATCAGAAGATCTTTCTTGTCACAGCAACATCACTGGAAGAGGGATTATAACAAACTTAACCCAAATTAAACCTACTCTAATCTCTGTTTAGTCTTTTCTATAGGCCAAATGGGGCCTTATTGTGTCATCAGTTTTAATCACATTTTTCCATTGATCTCAATGGGAAGTTTTGGTGTAAAATAAGTGTAACTCCATTGCCTTTGCATAGTGCAGTTGAAAATGTAAAGGTACTGAACTGGACACGGGTTGCCTTGGCAGGAACCACCTGAAACTGTATATAACACCATTAGTAGGTGCTGGTAACTGCGGGTGCCACATGGTCAGTTCAAGTGATTGTCTTCCTAGAACCTGGGTAATATAAGAGAGGCCTGTCGTTTGAATCCATCCATCTATCATGTGATGGTTTTCTCTGGGATAAAGATAATTTTCTTCATACTAGCTGGCATGGTGCTTGTTTTGCATCTATGATGAAAAGAGAGTTGATGACACAGTAACACTAACGTGTTAGCTATGGCTGAGCAGTGCCTACACTGTCATGGCCTTTTCTGCTTCTCCTGTCACCTCACCAGAGAACAGGCTGCTGGGGGTGCACAAGAAGTTGAGAGACAACTCCCCAGCTGACCAAAGGGACACCCCATGCCATATGACCTTGTGCACAGCCATAAAAGCTGGGGAAGAAGTTTCCCAGGGCTGCAATTGCTTCCAGGAAATGCCTGGGCATCAGTCAGCTGGCAAAGAACAATTGTGGGTGGGTTTGCATCCCTTGTTTTTTTCTTTGCTTGTTCTGTTTGGTTTTTTTCCTTTTTTTTTTTTTTTTTTTTTTTTTAATCTTAAACTGTGAACTCAACTCACAAATTTTCACACCTGTTCTCTTTTGTTCCCAGCCTCCATCCCACCAGGATGTGATGTGGACAAGCAGCTATGTGGGCCTGAGCTGCCCACCAGGGTTAACCCACAACTCATGTCTAGATCTGTCATTGGGGTCACCAGAGCACTCCCCAGGGAGCCTCTTGGGGCAAGAACAAGCCTCTCCCTCTAACAGGCTCACTCTAAATTCTGTTCCCAGCATTCAGAGTAGAGCAGTCTTTCACAAGCCCAGGACTTGTCCTTCAGTTTCCAGGCTCAATTTCTTCCCATTCCTTTTCATCTCTTTGCACCCTGATATCATCCTTCAACTCAAACAGCTCATCTTCCTTATTGGTGTTTGTCCTCATTCACTGAGGAAACAATTTAGTTTCTTGATTTCTGTGTGAAGGCCAAGCAAACCAAGCTCTTCCAGCTTCTTCTCATTTCACATGCTCTTCATGCTCCCAATCACTGTAGTAGTCATCCTACAAAATCTATGTTCACTTTTTTAAACATGGGACACCACAACTGCATGCAAGACTCTGTATGAAGTTATCTGCCTGATTACTCTTATTAAAGCTAATAAAATTATACATGCAGGGATTTTTACTACAGTAAAAATCATAGCCATAAAAAGCAGGTCTTTCATATCTTTTCTTAGTATAGCTGATATTTAATATGTGAATGATGGCAGACATATGAAAGAAAAAGTAGGTGACTGAAACCTGGAGCTACAAGGAAGGTTTTTAATAAGTATTTTTCTTGGTATAATTGCAGTGGATATTAACTAACAGTTATACTTCCTCTCAGAAAAGAAAAAATTAAATAAGCCTAAAATAGAACATTTCACTGTGAGTGTGTTAGTCACAGAACAGAGCACGATTCTTGGGAATTTTGTATGCCATCAGTGAAGAGACTTTCAGGAAAAGGATGAGATGAGTGGCTTGTGGAGAACAAGCCAATTCCATGCCAGTTCCATGCAATTAAAGCCTAATAAAGCCCTTTTGAGAAGCCTCTATCAACACAGCGGAAGATAAGTCCCATTTTCAGAGAAAAACACTAACACATCTCATACATGTGTGAACACTTTGTTCAGCCTCTTAACATACCACATTACCACTTGCTAGTAAGTAACTACAAGAACAGAATAGGAAAATTTCCCCATATTCCAAAAACTTAAAGTTTTCCTTTAAGAATAAAAAAAAAACCCCACATCATATTAAGAAAAACAAAACAAAACAAAACAAAACAAAACAAAAAATAAAATAAAAAAAAGAAAAAAAAAAGAAAAAAAAAAAAAAAAAGAAAAAAATGAAGTACAAATCACCAAAAAAAACCCAACCACAACACAACAACAAATTTAAAATAAAACCTCTTACCACCTCCACACTCCCCAGCTGCAGCATTAAGCTAAGAAGTGGCTGTGCTGACTCCAGCCCATAGTCTCCCTTGACACACTGCAGGGTCAATGCAATGCTGCCTACATTCTCCAAGCAAGTCTTACAGCAACTTCTCAGCAGCTATTTCCCTCCAGAGCTGAGCACTGAAGCCTGAGCCTGCCCTCTGAGTCAGAGAAGGTGATTATATCCTGATTTCATTCAGTGAGAGCAGGGACTTAATTAATGTTTCTCACTTCACTGGTGTAGCCTATGAACATCAGATCATGTGGCTCATGAGGGTGTTGGCTTCTCTAAAGTGAAGGTCTGGAGCCAGAAACTTTCCCTAACAAAATATTCCTGAATTGTCTGTACTTTCTGTCTCCAAAGTGTGTTTTCAGTGAATTGCCATGTTTCAATGAAAGCATTTTTATTGAGAGGTAATCTCTGGTAGGGATGTTGAACCATGGACTAGGCTCCCATATAGAAGAAGCTAAAGGACCCAACATGTTTTGTGCACACAAGCTGAAAGGAAACCTCCAGCCACATCTTATCCTACTCTGTTACTCATTCCTTGCTGACCTTCTCCAGCAGATTCATACAAAGCATTGCTTTAGCAGAAGCCAAGGAAAACTCTGGAGTTCTATGTGAGATTTCACTACCTTAACTCAAGATGACTGACCCTTGCTCTAGACAAAATCCTTTTCTTTTTACAGGCTTTTGTCCCTCTGCTACCCCTTCATGCAGGACAGACCTGGACTTCCTCTAGCTGTACAGTTTTCCAGTCTGGTTTGTGCAAAAGGAAAGACTGTGGCTTTGCCTGCTTCTTTATATATCTGAGACTGCTTTCTTCCCAAGAACAATTCTTCCTGGCTCTCTCATGAGTTATATAAGGTTGCAGTTTCTCTGAGAAGCCCTGGCCACCACAACTGTCTTGATTTTCTGTTTATGGTATTTGTTGCAAATGTTATTCCTAAATCCTCATTTCTTTCTGTAGCTCACAAATTTGATCATAGCACAAGCCCTGCCATTTTTTCCAGTTAAATACATTTTGAACCTGAACAGTTTCTCTGTAGAAAAAGAGAATCTCACAACCTTTTGAGGACACACTTGATGCCTACTACTAATGCTTAGGGGTTAAGACTTTGTGGCAAACACCTGCCAACTCAGCTCCCAGTGCTACTTACATAAATATGCTTTTGTTCTTAGAATATGTTATGCCAGGTTTCATAAAAGCACTCGTGTACCGCTATAAAAGATTTAAAAGATATAAATAATAACCTAGGAGTCATTTAAAGTTAGGATCAGCAAATTTCAAGGAAGGGATCAACCAACTTTGGTAATTTAACAACTGTTTAAAATACATTAGCAATATCTGGTTTAATCTTATGGTAATTTATAAGCTATGAGGTTTTGTAAGAAAAAAGGCACTGTAATACAGGGGCATGATAAATTAAGTACAAACCTACAAGAGTTTTTTAAAGAAAAAGTCTATCATTCTACAGAATTGCTAAAGACATATGAGCATACATGTAAACAAACAAATGAGCACACAAAAATATGTATAAAAGCATTTCAAATAGCTGTATAGGGTTGGTTTGAAAAGGAACAGGTATATTTGATTTGTGCCTTATATTTCTATTTGGTACAACAGTATTAATAATGAAGTCAGGTACTCAGAATTAGTACACAGATAGTTTTCATGCTTGAAAAAAGAATACAGTAAGCCCACAGTACCCTGCTCAAGGAAGAATACAAGAATTAATTCATTTTATGCATACCTAGTGTCTCGTTGCAGATGTACCTAGTTATGTTTTGTCTGGGCCTTCAGCACATTTTTTCTACTTTTCTTACATGCTTTCCTGCCACTAAGGCAAGGAGCTGAAGTGAAAACTGTTCACTCTCCTACCTGAACTTGGGCAGAACCAGTTGTCTAGCAAGGGCAAAACTTTTTTAGCATAGAAAATGTGGTATAAGGAATCTTTTAAAAACATGGCAAGGTGGCCATACACTTGGTGGTCCCCACTGGGGCTGTTTTTCAACACCCCTGTGTCACTTTGAAGCCAAAGCCCACAGGAAAGTGAATGAAGTCCTGTCTGTCTGCACAGGGAGCAGAGCTGGCCTTCTGCTCCAAAAAGGAATGGAAGCTGGGCTGGTACCTGGCAGGACGCCTTGGATAGCTCTAGCAGTGCCATGCTTCCATGTGCTGCCAGCAACACAGGGCCAGGTGTGCCCACAAGACCCAGGCAAGCCCCTGTTCCCAGGGTCTGATACAAGATTTCTTGCCACCCCCTTGCCAGTGGTAGCCAACATGGCACAGACCCGCCAGCATGGCTTCTGCTGTGAGCAGTGGTTTCATACATGGACATTTTCATGGTTGCCATTCAAAAGTTTCCACTTGAAACCAAAAGCCAGACACTTTTCACTGAATCCAAGCCAGGACTAAGGACAGTTGTTATCCTTTGGAAGGGTTTGATTAGTGACTTTGTCTTGCTTGTTCCCCTTCCAGATAAGAATAAAAACTTACTGAAATCTAAAAAAAACTTATTGAATCTTACATAAAAGTTATGAAAGAAATCATGCTCTTCAGTTTTAAATTCTGGTTCACAAGTCCTTCCCATTTTTGCAGGGCTTTATTTTACAAATTATGCTGAAGCTAAATCTAGTCTTTCAGTATAACTGGTGATGTAAGTTTGTGATGTAAGTATTCAAACAGGATCCTTAGCATCAGGAACAATGAAATCTAGACCTACTTTGACCTACTTCTGTTAGGTGACTTTGCCTAAACCAACAAGGGGCAAAACGGGGAAGGTGGTGCTGAAAGAATAAAAGAAAAAAACATTTATTCAAATTTCTTTGAAGTAGAGAGACTTTCTGCACCCCATTGTCCTAGTCTTGGCTATGTTTGCAAAGTCTTTCCACAACACAAGAGATTAATTTGTATTCCATGGATAATAAAAACAGCAAGCGAGGTAATACAAAAGTGGCATTATACAAATTGGCTTGGGATTGCACAAGAGGAATATCAATATTATTAAAGGAAGGACTTGCCTTGTATTATATGCTTTCCATTAAAAAAGTCCTTCACATAATTCTGCTGAGTTCTAGTGCTCTGGCAATATAAAATATCTTTCCCTAACTTTCAAAAGAAGTCGAAGAGGCAAGAGCAAGACTATGTTATTAACAAAGTCACACAATGTCAATAAGAACAGAAGATAGTAAAGAAAGTAATAAAAGTGCAAAACTCATAGTGCATATTTCACAGCTTTTAAACATACAGATTTGCAAGGGAATATAATATTCCTGAAAAGAGGATAGTCATAGGTTTGTTTTTTGTGGGACTCAGACTACCAAGAACATCTCAGGACTGGACCCCTGAGTTCAGGAAGACATTGAAGAGGTTGCCTAACACAGCTCTGCCAGCCTACTTCCAACCTGACCTAGGAAAACCCATGCAATTTTTGTTCTGAATCTCTCTGGAGAAGAGTCTGCCAACTGTACCAGACTGCAAGGTGGTTTAATGATGTGGACAAACGGGCTTTTTATTTCTCCTGTGCTCGTCTGGGAAAATTTGGAAACCATACATTGTAGTACCTTTCAGTGCTCCCAAAAACTGAATAGGGAGCTTTCCAAGGAGTACAATAAGTTGCCAGAGGTTCAGCAGCAAGACAAAACTTTGCAGCCTGTTATTGATAGTTTGCCTGCACATACAAAAGAAATGGTCCTCTATAAATACCTTTAAAAATTCAAGAAAACTGAATATGATTCTAGAAGTAAAATTTTTGCCAGATACATTCATAGTCTAAAAAGACTACAAATGTAAGATGTAAGAATATTGTCTATTCCTGAACAGTTTTCTGGTCAATACCATTTTACATGTCATTTTCTCATAATGGATAGTCCTCCAATCAAAAAATTGTTCCAAATACTGTTTTTACAATTTGCAAATTACTTTGTGAAGTTTTCTCTCTGTTGTAATGGGAGCTGTGCCTAATCCTCTTTGTAGTTGATAATCACATTTCCCATTAAAGTAATCTTCTCTCATACCCATAGGACAAGCTGGAGAGCAAGATTTCACAAGGGCATGTAGTGGTAGGACAAGGGGTAATGGCTTTAAACTGAAAGAGAGTAGGTTTAGATTAGATATTAGGAAGAAATTCCTTACTCTAAGGGTGGTAGGGCACTGGCACACATTGCCCAGAGAGGCTGTAGATGCTCAATCCCCAAAAGTGCTCAAGGCCAGGCTGGGTTGGGCTTTGAACAACCTGGTCTATTGCAGGTGTCCCTGCCCATGGCAGGTGTTTGGAACTAGAGGAACTTTAAGGTGCCTTCCAACCCAAACCATTCTGTGATTCTATGACTCCAAGACAAAGAAGCATGAGGTGGTTCAGGTCTATCTTCAAAACCTGGAGGATCCTTGCTGCTCATAACAGTCAGAATTGCCTCATCAGAGGTTGTCTCATGTCCAAATACACCCTTGCCATTCAAGAGCCAGTTAGCCAGGACACAGGAAAGAGAACTCAGCTCATTCAAACTTCAAGTATTTCCTTAAGCCTTTTTTCTTATGTTTGTGGATTTTTATGAAAGGCAACTAGGAATGGAATAGTTGTTCTTGTCCTCTCTTCTGTCCCTCCCTCCACATGAAATTCCACTAGGGAATACACTCTCCTGGCAGAAAGATGGATTCAGAGATTCAGTAACCTTTTTCGAATCATACCTTGTCTGAGTTCATAGCTCTCTGCACACATGCACACACATTCCCTTCCTGGATTCCTGTTTTCGCTCCATTTTTCCTCCTCTCTGCACCATAGTTCCTCATCTGTGGAGCACCAAAACTTTTATTTCCTTGAAAATCTTTGATTTGCCTCAGTATGAAAACACCTCTTTTGCAAATAAAAGGTACAAAACTGATTTTATCATTAGTCCTGTTGCTTTCTTCTAGGCCATCACTACGCAGGATAGGGATTCACATATGATAATGCTGACATTCAAATCAACAACTGAACTGTCCAAAGGCAATCTGCAAACACTACTCCAGTGATTAATCAACCTTACATTCACACAGAAATATTTGATGTACTGCTCTACTCACCAAAGTCTCTTATTGTACAGACAAAAGTTATTTGGAATTTATTCACCACCACCAGGCTGAAGCTCACTACTATTAAGCAAAATTCAACCTGGAGGACCAGTGAAACTCTACAAGGAATATGGAGTGCTTTGATTCCTAAAATTACTGAAAAGTAAATTTGGTACTTAGATTTAGGGAAGATTGTGTCAATATTTTAGATTAGCTCCCCACAGTCACAAGCACCCAGTACATGTGTAGTCCAGAGGGGTCACAGGAATATCTGTTCCTACTGTCTGCATACACCACATATCCTAATGTCTTATAAAACATCTGAAGAAGGCCAGAAGTTACTGCTGTAAATTTCCATGGAAATGTTACCATTATGATGGATCCCTATAATGGCACAAAATTTTAATTTCTATCATCTTTCTTCAGATGGACCGTTGTTTTAAAACTTGATCATACATCTTGAACTCATGAAAAGGAAAGAAATGAAAGTCAGACAAATACTAGGATTGTACTACAAAGATAGACTCAAAAAAAGCCATAAAATTCACACTCAAACTGAGTATCTCTTTCTTTTACTGTGAAAGAGCCACTCTATCTTTTCCTAGTATTCTTTATACATACCTGAGAAAAAAAGGTGTGCTCTTAATGCCTCATGGGGGAAAAAAAAAATCACTCAATGAAAAATGTGTGTTTCCAAAATAAAGTAATTATCTCCCCTTATTGATCTCTGAAAGGAAGTTATAAATACATCTGGCCTTATGATTATGAACTCCACGTCTCAAAAGATTTCTGAATTTCCATGAAGTGCAAAGACTCTCTGAAGATCAGGAGTGTTTCAGAGTCCAAGCCCCCTTGCTTGCACTCCAGCTCTTACCATGCCCAGGTACCTGTGTTTCTTTCCCAAAGTAGCTGGAAACTGCAGACCTGATACCAGGACTCTGGTTCTGTGTTGAATGTATTGTCCTGCAGATTGTATATAGACAAGAAGTCTTAAAATGGAAATGTTTTAAAATGTTGGTTTTTGAAGACCAAGACAGTGGCTGAAGCTACTTGTCTGTGTATAGTTTCTCACCTCTTTCAGCTTGCACAACAATTCAAGATGCAGCTGCTCAAGACAACACATTTGATGGGACACGATAATGTGTTACCATAAAATGAGAGCCTTTAACATCACTGGTTTTCATTCTTGCCATAAATGAGACCGGAAATCAGCAGGAAACCAATGTTTGTGCTGAGACCAAGTTTGGAGCCACATATCAACTTGATGGATCTGCCTATTACTATTACTTCTTGTTACTGGAAGAATCAAGGAAATCACTACCTGGGCTCCTGATCCCTCTCCCAGGGCCCCAAAGCCTCTTTTGATAGCCCTCAGTCTTCTCTTTGTTATTTCTTCCTTGCCAGTTTAAACAAGCAACAGTGGATAGTATTCAGAGGCCCTCACCAGACTGGGAAGTTTACCAGTAATGTCCCTTCTCTGAGCCCCTGGGAGACAGCAAATTTCCTTGAGATTTGGGTTCAGTCTGCATATCAGGACCACTGCTCCCCTTATAAGGCGGTCTCCTATCACAACTTCCCTTCTTTTGCTGTTCACAGAGGAGGTCTTGATAGAGGGTACAGGTGGCATTGTTTTAGGAGGCTCCACTATCTCACAGGGACTTTCTCTCACCTCATCTGTTGTCTGGCCCTCTAATTCCAGAGCCTCAGACCTGTTGTAGAATGTACTAGTCCCACTTAACAAATTCTGAGGAGGAACCTTTCTCCTGCTATGTGCAGTGACTGCTTCCAGCCCTCTTCTTTAACACATCCTTGACTAATTACCCTGCAGGGCTCCGAGTCCATCTGCTTCTGCACTACAATGCAGGTTCAGGACTAGAAGGGATATTAAGCAAGTGTACAGACAATACAAAACTGTGAGGAGCTGTTAACTCTCTTGAAGGCAGGGAGGCCCTGCAAGACATCTCAACAAATTATAGGCCTGGGAAATCACCAGCAATATGAAGTTAAAAAAGAGCAAGTGAAGGATTCTGCACCCAGGACAGAGCAACCCTGGGGAATGACTGGGGGATGAGATGCTGGAAAGCAGCACAGTGGAAAGGGACCTGGGGGTCCTGTTTGATGGTAAGTTGAACATGAGTCAGAAGTGTCCTGGCAGCCAGGAGAGCCAGCCCTGTCCTGGGGGACATCAGGCACAGCATCACAGCCAGGCAAGGGAGGGGATTGTCCTGCTCTGCTCTGAGCTGGAGCAGCCTCACCTCCAGTGCTGGGGGCAGCTTTGGGTGACACAATATAAAATATATAATATTGAACTATTAGAGAGTGTCCAAAGGAGAGCAAAACAGATGGGAAGGCCCTTGAGAGGAAGCTGTGTGAGGAGCAGCTGAGGTCACTTGGTCTGTTCAGCCTGAAGAGGGGACTGAGGACAGACCTCAGTGCAGCTGCAGCTTCCTCAGGAAGGGAAGAGGAGGAGTAGACACTCTTCCCTGTGACAGGACCAGTGACAGGACTTGGGGGAAATGGCCTGAAGTTGTATCAGGGGAAGTTTAGGTTTGATATAAGAAAAAGTTTTTTCATCCAGAGGATTTTTGGGTACTGGAGGAGGATCTGCAGGGAAGTGGTCACAGCACCAGCCTGAGTTCAAGGATCATTTGGACAATGCTCTCAGGCACATGGTGTGACTCTTGGGGTGGTCCTGTGCAGAGTCTGGAATTGGGCTTGATGATCCTTGTTGGTGCCTTCCAACTTACCTTATTCTATGTTTCAGTGACCGCATAGATAACTGGTTTCCTAAATGGTGAAACTTAACTCATCTTGAAAAATTCTCCTGTGTCCACCACTTTTTCTTTGGCTTCTACAACCTTGATATTGAAATCAAATCCAAGGCAGATAATTTGGAGATCCCAAGAAATTAATCTTCAAGTCATCAGCTCAAATCATTGATGATCTGAAAAACACAATATGAAATGAGTTACTGGTTTTACTCATTTTCTTATTTATGAAGTACTTTACATCAGAGAATCATTAGTGAAATCGGTATTACATTACCATACTTTTATTATACTCTCTGACTAAATGTTTAAGTCCTAAGGAATCTTTACCATCTGGAAAATACCTCTAGAAAAGCAATGAGACAGTGGAAAAAAATCACAGAATCACAGAATCACAGAATCAAAGAATAAGCTGCATTGGAGGGGACCCACAAGGATTATTGAGTCCAACTCCTTGATCTGCACAAGATCATTTCTGAACTGAGGATATTTCAAGCTGAAGAGCTTGAAAGAGTCACTAGTGAGACACATTATGCCTACTTGTCTGTTCTTCTGCAAAATATACTTTTCTTGAAATGAAAGAAAAGTTTTCATTTTATGGAATTTGAATTCATGGGATCTAGTGATTTGCCATCAGGAAATATGTGCTTCTACCTTAACACTTTATATAATTCTGACTCATAGATTATTATTTTAGCAATAACAATTTGGTAATGTTTTATTTGAGTTTAAAAAAATTCACCGTGCTCAGTTTTGCAATTACAGAGTTGTTTGAATAGCTTGCCTCAAAGTTCTTTCAGTCTTTCTTCCATATAGATTGTAGTTGCTCATCTGCACCTTCCCAAGCCTTAAAAATAACTTAGAATATATATATAGGGCCATAGAACCAAGACAGCTCAACTCTGTTTAGTTAGCAACCATTTCACTTTCACCACAGGGAGAACTAATGTACTAAAAGCTAGTAACACAAAAGTTATTTACATGGACATCTTGCTGGGACCAGGAAAATTGTGCTTACATGAAAACTAACATTAAAGCTCTGTTCATCTTTATTTTCTTTTTTTTCCCCCCTGTTTCCTTAAACCTTGGCAGAAAACAGGCGCTTACTGTGAAAGTAATCCAACCAGATATCTTCAAAATCTTAATAGGCAAAGTGGATTGACCTCAGTTCATCTTCACGGAGCTTAGGACAAATTGATCAATTTACTTCCTAAATAATTACCATTTGAATGTTGATTTTACCTTCCTTAGATTAGTACATTAAAAAGCCTGTATTCAGGAATGCTAATGCAATGCAGTTCTGCACACACACACAGAGACAGAAAAAAACACAATATATTCTTTATATAGACAAGCCTCAACTGATTCTGGGTAATGAGGATTTACTTATTCTTTTGTTAAGGAATGACAAAAAACCAACAGAAATAAAACAGAGAAATGGATATAGTTAGAGTTCTGGAGGGAAAGACTTTATTTAGCATTTAGATTTTTGAGGTTAGGCATTAAGATTCTATGGATACAACAACTGCAACCCAAATTTTATCTGTTTAAAATAAGCCCATGGAAGAAAGAAGGCAAGAAATTATTTATGTTTGAAAGGAGGGATCTAAAATGGGAAAATTAAAACAACATGCAATTATTTCATAAATATTGCCTAGTAGTATTCCAATGGAATACATTGATTGGGCAATAACTTTTGAAGTTCACTTGTAATAATTGGCACTTTTTTTTGTTCTCCAAACAAGTCAAACATTGAGGCAGGGTACACACTTGGATGTATATCTGTTCATTTCAGTGAAGGTTGGGGGGAATTAACTGGTATGGATAGTTTCCCAGGTGGATGAAGATTCATCAGTCCAGACTCTTTGCCATACCTAGGTAGCCTCCATTCCCCCAGTCAACCTCCCTGACAGGCATTTTATTTGTTGAGAAAAGCTTTCTCTGGTGCAGCAGATGCTGACAGATCTCCCTCAGCATCTCAAAGGATGAGGAGCAGAAGGACTTACTCTGGTTTGGCATCAGCTGAGAGCATCTGCCCCTCTAAATGTGCAGCAAATGAAGAAAGTTTAAAAAATTTGTATTTCAATTTAGTGAGGAAATTCTTCATTTCTCTTCTGTATCCCTGTGTTCATTTCTCTCATTTCTTTTCGTATCAAAAGTTTTATATTTTTTCATTCATTTTTCAATATTTTGCATTCTGATTCTTCTCTATGAATGTTGCTTATATCTATCCATTTTTCATCTCTTGGAATTTGTCTCTCCTGGAAATTCTCCACTAAAACTTCAGTATAAGTTGCTTATTCTGCACTGTTTCTCATAAGAAAGATACAGTCTTTCTGTGCTTCTTTTTAAAAGTTTTTGAGTTCTGATTCCAATACCCCAGGAGGCTGTTTTTCCTCTCTCTGGAATAAATATAAGTTCTGAGGGGAACCTCAAAATCCATCCAGCCTGATGAATTCTGCTTAGAGCCAGTCTCTGTGAGATGGGGCCTTTTCTTTTATCCTGTGCTTCAACTGGAATTTTTTAGAGTTCCCACTGACAGATGACAAAGACAATGGCTAGGTTTACTATAAAACCCATTAATTAATTTATAATCCCGGTAGGAATCACTAAGGTTACATATATATATATATATATATATATATATATATGTGGTTAATTAAAGTCTGGAAGAAATATGATTGTAAGTTGGATTACTGCTATATATGTATTGCAAATGCAATGGCTTAAAAAAATATTTTATTTTAGTCCATCGTGAAATTTCAAAGTTAATGTCCAAAATAGCTAAGTTAGGCACAAGATTCAGTCCAACTGACATACTTCAGTCCAACACCTCAGGGAGTGTGATCCAAGGCTGTTAATGCCCCATCATAGAGCCTCTTTCATCACCAGGTGAAGCATGTACAATGTGATTATATCCATAATCATTTTTCAGCACAGGTCTCTCTGAGGGTGCTAAGGGAACAGAAACACTGATTCAAGTCACACACAAATTTCCACCAAATCTGGTGTTTGGCAGGGGTGCTGAGAACACCTCACTTTTTCTGTCTTTGGCCACTGGCATCATTGAATTTACTAACATAATATTGCCAGTGTATAGCAGGGACACTGCCAGACACAAAACAGTGCAACAAGAAGCTAATACATCACATTAGGTGAGTTCATTTTAATCTTGCTTTCTTTATCCCAGCATCTATCAGACCTGTTTTCATAGTCAGACATGCCACATGTAGAAAATCTGTGAAATTTGGAGCAGACAGGTTGGTCTTAGTCCTGAGAAGTAACACACAGAGTGAAAAATGCTGACAGCCATTTATTTGGACAAATAGACTCCAAAGTGACATTTATATTTTGCTATCGTTACTATAAATACTTTGTCTTTTTTAGGAAAGCTTTTTCTGGATGTTATTCTGAGAGGATCAGTCACAGTGCTTTTGACCTTTTACTATGCACTACTCCATTAACATCCTGTGGAGAAATTTTCCTTATATATGTAATTGATGCATTTTATGAGACACAAATCAAAATAGATAGTCAAAAAAAAGATGGTATGGAGCTCAGGAAGAGCTGCCTGCCTGAGTACTTCGTTGGCATATTGCCTATAGTTGATAGTGTCAACTCAACATATGGCCCTTCAAATGCACTGATGAATCCTCTTATGGGAATAAAGTCAGACTTGTCTGTGAAATGTTTAAAGTTTCAAAGTCCAATGAATAAAGCAAGTTGTAGCTCTAGCAAGGAGGAGACTTTATAGGTTTGTATGCAAATGGTGTAGATTTCCACCACAAATATTTTTCATTATTTCCACGGGCCAGTGTGAACAGCCTTGCACATGACCAGAGCAATTGTTAAAATGGTTGCTACTTGAGCAACCAACTATGTTACAAACTGATTTAGTTGGACAAGTATTGAATTTCAAAAAAAAGAGACAGTTGTTAGCTTGTTCCGAAGCCATAGATGTATCCTCAAATTAGGGAGAACTTGAAACAGTGCAGAAAAGAAAGGATGGAAGAATTATGCAATTAAAATTCTCATCTAACCTCCTGAACAAGATCCAACAACCACAGAGTGTCTGAAATTATATATTCAGTGTTCATATGTGGCAGTGATAGAGTAAAAGAATTTGTACTAGTTTGGCTTTTCACATAGACATGCAAAACAAACACAGTCTCCATGCCAAGAAGTACAAGGGTACATGGCAAAGGACCGGGAACAGAAAGGCAGCTCTACTGCTTGCTCATCTGAATGGGGTGAAGTGATGGGCACATGACCCAAAAGGCATATAAATGACTGAAATAATGACCCTCTTAAATAATTACCCTTTTTAGCAAGGGTCTTGTTAAAATGAAACAAACACTGCTGCAAAAAGGATTTCCTCTCCAGCATTTTTTGCCAGTGTTCTAGTGGCCCTCTCAGGCAATGAATAAAGCTTCAAGAAGAGCAGTCTGGTGCACAAATGCTCTCATTATCTTAAAGGGGTCAATGGTCAAAGGTGAAAAAAATTCATAGAGTAGTTATGATTAAAGGTAGGTTTTTATATGCTTTTGATAAAGGCTTGTAAAATGGCCAAAAGAGATCCTGCAATTTTAATGTTAAGTGGCTTTTGTATTGGAAAAATGCCCAAGGCCCGAGTGTAGCACGGTCACTTACAGATGACTGATGGGAGATCAATACAGACAGAGTGGGGATGCAGCTTTGTCACTGGGAGATGCAGTTAGGATGTGATTAGCCTTAAGCAGCATTGACGTGGGTGTAGATGGGCAGTAAAGTGCTTACTATCCAGTGAGCATGATAGCTGTTTGTATACAAAAGTTAATGAAAGAGGAAAACCACATTATCATTAAGCACTCAGAGGGGCTTCCCACACCCATTTGGGGATTTTAGGAGCAGATCAGTCTGACAATGAGCTGTTTAGAGCCGCCAGTCCCAGCAGCATTAACTCGGAATTTGGTTTTCATCTCTGAGGAGCAATCCCGCAGGACTTGGTAAACCACCTAGTTAAGTTCTGTGTGCAACCTGATTATAGGGGAACAAGTAGGGCACTTTGACTTTCTGAGAGACAGAAAACGCTCCAAAGTAAGCACAAATTGAAACTTAAGAGTGGAGAGAGGAAACAAGAAGATACCTTGAGGAAGGTAAGGTCCTCTGGCACTGATAATATATTATACTAAATCTTCTCTGTTCCTTAGTGTGGGGATCATTATGCTCAATCAGATCCAGAATATCTCCCTAGGCATTTCACTTTTATTCCCTTTTTGTTCAGATGTGTTACTGGTAAACAGTGATTTTAAAATGCATTTGATTGCATTTTGATAAAGCATTTTTACCCAGGGATGTGGTAAAGTTCCTATGACTAGAAGTTTTCAAGGTGCAATTGAACATGATACTATATGATGTCCTCAATTCTCTTTCCTGGTCCAAGTTTGGACCAAAAAGTTTTATTTATTTATTTATTTATTATTTTTATTATTTTTATTTATTTCCCTCCAGCCTGAATTGTTCTATATTTCTGAGATGTTGCTAAGAAAAGAAATAGGACCTTCTTAATTCACACATATGCATATATGCACTTCCTTCATTTTCAAAAAGCAGATTTAGTGGAGGACCAATAGTCTTTAACTCACGCATGTTAGATTTACCTCAATTTGTCTTTCTGGAGGGTTTTGGGTTTCCTTTTTCCTACAGGAACTTCTGTATTGTACCACTGTTAAACAGCAAAATAACTTCAATAAGATGCAAATCCTACTCAATATCAAATTATAGACTCCCTCATTTGTTGTACAAAAAAAAAGAGGCCATCACACTGCTGAAGAAAGCAACTATGAAGTGACTAACAAGCATTTAGTAATTTCAAGTGGTCTGATTTTTCTTTTTTTTTTTCCCTACATGGAAAAGCATTAATCACACTCTGAAAAAGCATCATCTATGCTATCTTCTCTGACCTCCTACCCCTCTACTCAGAGTATTAAAAGGTTTGCCTCAATTTTAGTCACATGGTGTAAACTGAAATTATTTCATGGCTAACCTGATATTTCCAGGGCCATGGTAAAGCCAGAAATCCATGGCCTAGGGTCATCACACGCCTTTCTAATGGACCCTCAGCACACAGTTAATTACAGGGGGAGTTTGGGTATCCTGCTGTCAGAAGGCACTGCAGCACAGCACCAGTCAGAAAAGCTCCTCGCTCAGCATCTCTTCTGCATTCAAACATGAGCACCCTTTCAGATTCCCACGAGAAGTGGAGATGACCCAGAAGAGACCAGAAGGCTTAATGTTGGACATAAAATTTTGGGGCTTTATAGCAATATCCATCTAAAATCATTATACCCTTTATTAGCAAACGATAGTGCACACATCATCAGCTAATTAAAATTGGGCCAAACCACCAATGGAGCCACAACCTGGGTCATTGATCCCCAAAGCATTTCTTCTCTTACTAAGTAAAAGAGAAGCTCAGAT
The DNA here is from genome assembly GCF_903797595.1 of Erithacus rubecula. Taxonomy (NCBI): domain Eukaryota; kingdom Metazoa; phylum Chordata; class Aves; order Passeriformes; family Muscicapidae; genus Erithacus; species Erithacus rubecula. Next base: position 90,871,839 of record NC_136689.1, on the reverse strand, counting down.
AAGGCACAATCATTGCTATACTTAGTCCATCTTTTTTAACTGCCTGAACTCAGTGTTGACAAAAACTCTTCTGATGGCATTGAACTGAGTTAGAAGCTCAGGCTTTGCAGTCATGGTTATTTCTTGCCTGTGATTGCTCCTAAGTGAAATTTAGAACCCATTATTTATTAATATTTACAAGAAGGAGACATAGTGTGTTCTGTGAAGAATCTATGTTAGCATACTCAGAAGACTAAACAATCTATTTTTCAAATTACTTCATACAATTTATCAAAACTGAATAGTTTGCCCAGGCAAGATTTGGCCACTTGTCAGAAGACGCATGGTTGTCCAGTCATTTTCCAATAGGAACAATAACATATTGGTGTCCTTTGGAGTGTTTTGTTAAATGTGCAGTCAGCTAACACTCAGGGGTAAATATATAGCCCACAGCTGAGGCCTTCAACTTGACATTTCCAGGTTCACAAGTCCCAGACCTGTCACACATTTCCTTTTTGACCCTGGACAAGATATTTAATCTCCCAGTCTTCCATCTGTATAACAGCTAATATATTACTTGCCTTTATTGCTATAGACTGCAGAACAAGAACAGTGTCCAATTACAAATATGTTCTGTTCTGGATATGATGGAGATGTGTTGATAATTGAGGCCTCAGAATGCTGCTCTAACCAAAAGCCATCAGAAATTACAAATTATGATTTTGTTATGTAGTTTCCTGACTGTGTTTTTGTAGTCTACTTATCCAGATCCTCCTCATATGTGAAATTTTCTAGATCCTGCAAGTCTAGAAGGGCAGGTGATGCTCGACCCAAGGTCTGTTTCCTTCTCCAGAGGTCTCTGGATGTATTCAAGAACCATACTGACATGTCTGCCCAGAAATTCTTTGGATTAGCCTTTGGAATAGTCCTGAATCTTTATACCTTTGACACAATAAAGGAGAATTATTAATTTGGTCCTCAGCTTCCATGGAAAGTGTTCAATTTTTTTGCATGATCATATATTTACCCACTGACTTTGTCTCCTAGAAGTACAATGCTTGCAGTGAGTTGTTTCTCATGACCTGAAAAGCTAAGCGATGTCTAATATTGATCAGTGGTTCATACATTAATGGAAATAGCTAAATTGAAAAAGATCCTCTTTATACACTGTGGCAAATTGTATCTGTTTGACTGGAGAGGGCAACCTTTTATTGAACTGCATAGTGGTTTGCTTTTAGTTGAGTTTATTCCTTTCTACAAAGGATTTTCCCCTCTCTGAATTTTTCCACAAAATGAGCGTTTGGGGCTTTTTTTTCTGTTTCTGCATGTTAACAGAATTTACTGTCTATCACCCCCATGATGTAGGAAAAGCCAGTTTGAGTTTCCTAGTGAAATAGAGTGCAATAAGGGACTAACTTATTACTACCAACAGTTGACAGGACTTTACTTTTTTCCTAGCCTTTTGCAGGGATGAAGAAACAGCTCTTTTTATCAGGGATACCCACTTTTGAAGTAGTGTTGCCTTCCTCAGGCCTGGGACATGTTGTCTTCTGTTGTGCCATAATTATGTCTCCTCTGGAAGAACTTTTCAAATTTGAAATTTTTGCACCAGAGTCTCAGCTGTTTATTCCCAAGTCCACATTTATTTTCTGTGTTTCACTGTTTGACTTTAACATGGCTGTATCACCTATGTCCTTGCCCCATCTCCTTCCATGATGCTAAGGTGGTTTAAACCCAGCTGTCAGCCCAGCACCACACAACCCCTCAGTCATTGCCCACAGTGTGAAGAGGGAGAGAATCAGGAGGGTAAAACTGAGAAAACTCATGGGTAGAGATGAAGACAGCTTAATAGGTAAAGGAAAAGCCACTGGCACAAGCAAAGCAACCCAAGAAAGTAATCTACCTCTTCCCATGGGCATGCTGATGTTCAACCATCCCCAGGAAACTGCACTCCATCAAATGTCACAGAGACTTGGGAAAGCAAATGCCATCTATTCAAATGTCCCCACTTCCTTCTTCTTCCCCCAGCTTCATACACTGAACATGATGTCTTATGGAATGATGCATCCCTGGAGTCAGTTTTGTTCAGATGTCCTGGCTGTCTCTCCCCAACACCTTGTGCACCCCCAGCCCACTCACAAGGGAGGTGCCGTCAGGAGCAGAAAAGTTCTTAACGCTCTGTTAGGTGTGGTCAGCAGCAAAGAAAGCATCCCAGTGGTTATCAACACTGTTTCCATCAGAAATCCAAAATATACCCCCAGAGTAGCTACTGTGAAGAAAATTAACTCTATCCCAGCCAAAGCTAGCACATACACTAACCAGCACTGGTAAGCTGGTTGACAGGAAGACAAAAAGCAAGCCTTATGGAACAGGGCAAAGGATAGCCCTTTATTCAGGCTGCATGAAGGAGCCAGGTGAGCCTGACATTACACAATAGACATAGGAGATTTTTCAGTTTAACAGCTTTTTTATGAAGAGACAGAACAAATGGAGTTTGTGCAAATCAAGCTTAAGGTGAGCTGATGGAGCAGTTTTGTTTCTCAGGAAATGAGTGCACTCTGCATGGCATCAGTCATTGCCTCCTGATCCCATCTTTGAAAGATCCCAACATTTTATATTTATTTACCAACACAAATTACATTGGCAGCCAGTCACTTCAAGCAATCTGCCTGGTCTGGTACAGCCAAGCATACAGGATTTTAACAAAGAAAAAGATCTGTTCTTCCTATTCTGAGAGAGACAAATATAACCTACCCCAGGCTCTTGGTCAGCCAGCTGGCAACGAATTACATCACACTTTTAAAAAACACCTAACTCCTTCTTTAATTAATACTTTCAATGTGACTAATTATTGCAGAAGACAATTATTGGAAGTGTAGTGTCTTTACTTCAGCTAGGCTGAATCTCTTTCTGTCTCTAACACATTTTTTGACACTGCACTAAAATGTGATGACCTCAAATGAAGACATATCTTGGCTGTGGTCAAGCTGTGTTCTCCTCATTTTGTTTTGATTATAAATAAAAGAAGCAGCAGAAAAAAGGTTCTATTGTGGATTTGGGCAAGAATAAAGCTGCACAAGCAAGTAGAAAGATATTCTTTGTTCTATAGGGCCTCTCATTTCCATAATTTTTTTCATTTGCTGTATTTGGTGAATTCCCATCAACACTTACTCTCTCTGTCCCACACAGGATTACTGCCTAGTCATCCTACAGAACAAATAAAAAAAATCACAGTTCATAAAAGAGAGGTTTTTAAGAAAACTGCTGATTGTAGCTTTCCATGGAGATGCGATTTGTAAAAAAGAAAAAGTGTACTAGAGGCAGCATAGCACAAGAGGCAAAATTTAAGGCAAGGACACATTAATCAATTCAGTTAAAATGTTAGTTTTCAATTTCCCTCTAAGTAAAACTGTATTGTTAGGTACCAAGTGAATGCTGTGAGGGTTAGTCAAGAAGTCAGCTTCTTGCTTTTGCACTTCCTGGGTGGCCTGTGGACATGGGGAGAACATTTTCCTTGCAACAGAAAGATTTGACTCAACACACATATAGTGGCTCAAATCCACAGAGCACTAAGCTTCATGCAGATCAAAGTGACAGCCACTTCTTAGCATGAGATGTGAGGTTTGTTGTACCTTGTCAAGCAAGACTCATCTCACAGTCACATCTCATTACTCCCATAGCCTCTTTCTCAAAGCACTTCATCTTCGCCTGCTAGAAGATACTGGCTCTGTTCAAAAGGTTAAACTGTTGTTTCCAAAGGATCCAGAAGAACAAGTCTTGACAAGGAAGAGAGCTGCAACTCCCTGATAAATCATGCACAGCACTTGGTCATGGGGCTTGCAAAGTACAAAATTAAATTGTGCTCACATTGGTCTGTGCTGACTCATAAAAGTGCAATATGCATTGTTTTAATCAAGTCACATGTGTTAGGGCTTTTTTTTAAAATAAAAATTAGAGTGGGTTATACAGACAAAGAATAAATACTAAAGAAAAGAGAGTGGTCTGTGGAAATCAATCTCTCCTTTATATACTCCCAAATTATACTCATAAAGAAGAGGCCTCCAGCAGCTCTGTCAGTCACGATAAAGCTATCACTCTCAGATTTATTACAGGTTCTTTCCTTGTGTTTTCAATGGAAAACATCCTACAGGTGTGTTTGCATTACTACCAAAGCTATATGAAGATTAATTACATGTCTAAGAGATGAAATTCACTGACATATTTTCAAAGATCTAACTTGCAATCAAAGTCATGCCTTAAAAACAAAAATCAGGAGAACTAGCTGAAAAGGCCAGAATGAAAATAAAATACTTCCAAGGTTCAGACTTATCACCATTTAACTCTTAGATGCAGTAATGTAACCTGAGCTTTCTCCCTGGTGCATTAAGGAAACTCTGCTTTGTGTTTGGCAAAATCCAAAATCTATATTATTTTTTTTTACCATGGCTTCCACTAGAAGATATGTATGTGTACCAAAAGCCCTCTTTCCTGTTTTCTAAAGTCCTTGGGTCTTCACCTGGGACAGCTATTTCCATTCTGCTCAGTATACACTGAGAGGCAAAATTAGGGTTTTAGGCAAAATAAGTTAATCACAGATGTCAATCTACAGTGTTGATTAGATTATTTTCCTCTGCAAGGAAATAGTGCATGCTGTTTAATTTCCGGGGATGGGAAACTTTATTTTGTATGTCCTGCTCTCTGTCCCTCTCACTGACCCCTGGGCAGGTAGAAACTGGAGTTCACTACAATGGGGAAAGGGTAGCAGAGACAAAATCTCTCTTTTTCTGCACATCTAAGTTGTTTTCAGGAACACAGAGACTGTCCCTGAATTGCAGAGTAAACTTGCTTGGAAGGGGGAAATGTTTGAAGTCCTCTTTGCCATGGAGTTAGACACATAAAATAGTAATCAGATTTGCTGTAAAAAAGCTGCTATGTGTTTTAAAGCCACCATCTTGACAAACATCATCTAAATAAGTTGCAGCAGTCCAAATGTATTGGTCCTGTCATGAGAACTGAAGGTAGACCACGAACAGATTTTGATTTACTGTTTTTCAAGGTCTTAGATGAACAAATAGAGAGTGGTGCTTTTTATTTATATTCTTGCAATTGATGCTAAAGTAGCACTTAGGCAATGAAGTATATAGGTTGCAATTGAAATAGGAAAAACTTAATCCCTAAACATTGTATATCTTTGTCCAAGTAAGGAAATGAAAAATCAAACCAATACAATCCAAAGTGTCTGGACCTTATTCAGCAGAAAATCAAACTTTCTGAGAGCTGAATCAGTGGTATGGTGGGGATGGCAATGCCCTCGTGAGACAAACAAAACAAGGCCCACTACAAAAACAGAAGTGTACTTGTCTCACCACCTCCTTTCCCCTGACTTCTCAATCCTCCCATCAGGGTCTGAGTCTTCTTACTCACTAAGTCCTCTCCAAACTTCACAATTAAACACAATTTCAATTAAAATAATTTTCAATTTTTAATTAAAATAATCAGTAAATAATCAGTGAGGAAAGATACTCAGAGAGCAAGTCAAAGAGACAAGAATGAAAGACTGTGAGACAAGTGGCTCATTATGAAGAGTATTTTAACACTGCCTAAAAACTACAAAATACGTGTGAAACAGGAAATCCTAACAATGCCTTTGTAGCTGAGAGCTAGCAACTTTTCAGCTCCAATATTAATCTACTTTTTAAATCTAGTTATTATCTTCAAAACAACAAGATTTCAAAATTCATTTCCAAAAGAAAGGATGTTTGACTCATATATTAAATGCCAGTAGTAAGTTTTTGCAAGACACAGAAGACACTATAAAATAGGACTACATAAGACAAAAAAGATATGAGTGGAATTTACTGCTATTACCTCTATCTCCAGCCTTTACTAGCCTGGAGTTATCTGTGTGCAACTGTAGTGGGAGTAGTTTACTAGTAGTAGTAAACTGTCATTTTCTGTGGGAGACTGATGGTCCTCCTTTAATGAAGAAAGTTAAAAGTCTTTAGTAAAATTGAGCAGAACCAGAAAGGCTTTTCTGTCAGCAGCAGCCCATCAGTTTTCTAATAATGTTTGCAAAGCTACCTCTATTAGGACAAAAATTGAACATGAAAGTTACTGCTCAAATGTTATTGTCATGGAACTGCTATCAGTATTGACAGAACTCAAAACCAAAACAGGAACACAAGAGCTTTGCAAGGGAAGGTGACAGTCATCTGGCAGCTAATCCATCAAGTCAGCAGGTAAATCCAACCAGCTCAATCTTATCATCCATTTGTGAGCTAAAATGATACAGGAAAAAATGTGAACTCTCACTAAATACAAGGGGTAGATTTTGATCCTTCATACTGGATTATGAAAAAATTTAAATGAATCAGCCCTCTCTGTCATTAAATCACAACTCCACAATTTAATGCCAAAAGCTAACCTTTTGCAAGTGTGATACTCTCTCAACTCCAATCCAGCACGTGAAAGTTTACTCAATACTAATCTGTGCAACATTCCCTCTTACCAAAGGAGTACACTGCCCACTGAACACAATGGATTCTTCTGTCTCCAGTGTCTAGAGTTGCTTTCTATGTAACTGTATAAAACTCGCTGTGTTCCTGCATAGGCCTCTGGCAGGAACAGCCAACTTAAACAATAAAGGATAATGCATTCATGTCAAACATGTTTACCTATTATCCTTTTTTAAACAAACCCCATAATTATACATGTAGTAAAAAAATTAAAAACAAGAAATAAAAAAAATTGTTTTATATAAGCTATTGAATGATTTTTGTCAGCATTGCATGCAGTTTCACTATTTTGCCCATGTAGTAAAATGTTTTGTGGGTGTGGTTCTTTCACAAAACAGAATGGAAGAAAAATATTTGTCAAATTGGAAAATTTGATTTTAAAAATTAAATGCTACCAGATCTGTTCCATGACAGATTGGGGATTCGGTATTGACTAACATTTATGTTTATAAATCAAGATACTGACTTAAAATCAGATTATTTTAAAAGCAATATTGTGTTACTTTTCCTGTTGTGTGGAATTCTAATTTTTATGCATCATGTCATCAAGATTTTGAACAATTATTGGGTTTAGAAGCATCACATTTGTAAATCAAACCAAACTTTTCAGGTAATTTGGTTAAAGCAATTAGGCCTTTAAGAAAAATAATCATAAAACGGGCAATAATGTCCAAGTATGGAAAAATCTGGACCCACATTAAAATAATTCTTTAATAATTTTTATCTCAAGCCGAAATTGGAAGTTTAATATAGTAAAGAGTACCTCGATTTATAGTAATTTATTAATTTCTGTACTGGCAAGGTAAGTCTACACTATATTCCTACACTTTTAAAATCTCTTCGATCAGGGCAATAAAGCATAATCTAAAAATATACAATAATGCATTACTGTCTGCAGAAGATTGTAATTCAGAAAATGTTGTCTTTTTCTAACCTTTTTTTTTTTAATTAAAAAAAAAAAAAAAAAAGCCCAGTAAAGAGAGAAGCTGGACATAAGGAATGAGTTGTAAATTCTGATTAAGATCACAGGAGTTCTGCCAGAGAGACTTACAAATATCCAAGAATTCACAGCAAACACAGTACAATCTACTTGTACACAAAATTGAAATCATGTTACCAAAGACATGAAAATGGCTAAATTTCAAAATAATTTTAAATTTTGCAGAGGAGTCAGGTTTATTGTAGTGGAACATATGTCAATGACTTACTTTAAATATGATCAAAATTGTCCCTTTCTCGGAAAGTTTAAAAATATATGATGGAAAGTTCACCTTTGGAGAGTTTGGAGCACTCTCAGTAAGTTCACACCACCAAGGTGGGCAGGATTGTTGATCTGCTGGAGCAAGACTTATGGGGTTGTTTAGTCTAGAGAAAAGGATGCTCAAGAGAGAATTTATTGCCCTCTACAAAGACCTGAAAGCACATTGCATCCAGGTGGGGTTGGTCTCTTCTCCCAGTTAACAAGTGATAGGACGAGAGGAAATGGCCTCAAGTTGCACCAGGGGAGGTTTAGGTTGAATATTAGGGAAAATTTCTTTACTGAAAGTGTTGTCAGACACTGAAAGAGCTTGCTGAGGGAAATGATGGAGTTACCACCTTTGGAGGTATCTAAAAGATGTGTAGATGTGGCACTCAGAGACGTGGTTTAGTGGTGGGCATGGCAGTGCTGGGTTAATGGTTGTACTTAATAGTCTTAAAGGTCTTTTCCAACAGGAACAATTCCATAATTCTATGAAAAATCTCAAGCTTTAGTAATTATAAAGGACATTATATCACAAATATATCTAATTGACAAACTAAGTAAAAATTAAGTTAAATTTTGCTGGAAGAAGAAAGTAGCAGTAATAGAAAAAAATTCTCTTTGGGGAGTAAGCCAGGATTCCAGATGCTCTTGACACATCATATCAAAAGACATGGAAATACTGCTGGTCAAGAGTCAAAACTAGACACTTTCTGATAATAGAATCTTGCTCTCTGGCAAGATAAAGACAGGTGCCTTTGCTCCCTAGTGATATCCAATTTAAAAATTACTAGATCTCCCACACCTTCATCAGACAATGCTTCCTCTGAATGTTTCATTTCGTGGAAGTTTTGCTGAGTAAGAATTGAAACATTAAACCAATAGACAGCAAACACCGGTCTATTTCTTGTAGCAAATAATTGGCATCTTGTCTAGATTAGACCCTGTTATGATTGCACAGTAGTGACATCATTTTGTTAATACATTTATATTTTGTCTTCCAATCCAGGGAAATGAAAACTACAAAATCTCAAATTCATATTCATTTGAATTCAAAGTGGATTTTGCATTCTGTTTAGCCCATCACTAATCAATTTAATATTTTGCATAAATGAAACACAGAAGTAAAAAAGTTCAGGGATATGTAAAACAAATCTGTGATAATTTCTTTCCCCTAAAATTCCATTATTTATTTGGGAGTTGATATTGCTCGGAAGCAAAGAAACACAAACAAATTATCATCTTAGTAGTTGAATTGCAATCTAGAGGTCAGGAAAATTTTGAAGATATTCATTGAACAAGCACAGTCAATTTTATTTTCAGTTATTTCTTGGCTGTATAATCAAGCACAAAGTACAAAATCCCTTGCATTATAGATGTTCTAGAATTATTTTGAAGACGTAGGGGTCTACCTTCCTTTGTCAATGAATTTTAGAAGAATCACAAATGTTACTTTTTGTGTTTCATAACATTTGTTGCTTTGTTTCACTTTCTTCATCTTAAGTATACAGCACCATTCAGAAAAGTAACCGTATTTTAAAACTCATTTCAAAAAAAAACCCAGTATCAATATCATAATATCTCTTTCTCTCCTGAGTCTGAGACACTAGGAAAAAACATCTACATTGTCTATGATGTCATTCAATTTAACATGTAGAAACTCTGTCAAGAAGCAAATGTAAAAACTTATACACAGCAGGACCTACCATAGGCAGGTATGGTTACTGAGTCATTGGAAATTGTTTCTTTCAAGCACTTGGAATCTGTTGTTGCATGTAGCAGCATCATTAGTTATAACATCACAGAAAGCTGCAATATCAAAATAATTTTATAATTTCTCTCCCTGAAGGTATTGTATTATTAAGGCTGCATTGGTAGCTGCTGAATTAAGAGTGGCTGATGGTGGCTGCAGGGAGCAAGGTGTTCATGTGCCCACACTGGTGAGCTGTTAGAACAATTCTTGATCACAGTGTGGCCTCTCCCAAGTAGCCAGAATTCCCCTTAGCCTTTTCCAAGCATTGTTTTCTCTCCAAGGACCTTGTACTATAATTCATGTGCAAGCTCACTAGTAGATTAGACTAACAGTCACAGAGGCTGTGACACCCTGCCTTCATGCTAAAGAATATTTCTAAATGTGTCAAATTTTCAAGACTAGACATAACTGATTAACTCTAGACCAGAAGATAGTTTTGTTTCAGTAATATTTCTAATGCTGACCTGAATCTAGCAGTTTTGGGTGTGATGACATGAGCCCAGCCCATAACTTCTGCACACACCCATGGGCAAATCCGTGTCCAAGGGGAATGGTGCCGGAGCCTCTTTGTAGAAATTTGAATGAAAAAGTGCCATGACAGTTCTCTCTCTCACTCTTTCTTGCTCCAGTTATTTCTGGCCATTGCAAGCATTTGGGACAGCTCAAAGGCTCAATTACACAGAAAGACCAAAGCACCTCAATGACTGGAACATTTTACAGCATTTAGCATGTTTTGTACCTGGTTTCAGAATTATTGTAGTTCTTGTGGATCAATTCTCAGAGACACTTGCAGTTTCCAAGTCATGAATTCTGCATCAAGGTAATCTATAAAAAAAAAGAAAAAGTAACAGCAATAATTAAAAATTGATTGACACGAACATGATAGTACTTCTATATATCTTCACACAACAGGATTGGTGCTAGTACAGCACGACTAAAACTTCAACATATATACCAACACTCTTCAAATTAGGGATGCAGGATGAACTCATGTTATTTTAGCATCTAAATGTTTTTATTTAGATCTCATATGTTTTCAGTTTAAGCACTGACAATAATTTAGCTACAAATCTAGGCTTGTCCATGAAGATCTTAAGAAATAAGGTTTCTGAGTTAGTCAGATTTTTGTGTTAGTCAGTTAGCTAGATTTCAGTGGGATGACATCACTTTATATCAGGTGAGGATCCTGACTAATAGTTTAAAAGGATGGTATAAAACAAGAAAGAGGAGAAAGCAAGATGATAGTCAAGGTTACATGAACCCTTGCTACTATTCTTCTGTTAATGAACATAGACAATGCTTTTCTTAATGATGAGGTAACTTGTGACTAGACTGAATCTTGCAGATGAAATCAGTATTACTCCTGGTAAGCAATAAAAAACTTGCTGATAGTAGTAGTATTAAAGGGGAAGCAACAGGAAAGGAAAAGAAATTGCATAATTTGTAGGGATTCAAAACATACATCAGGGTTTAATATCTGAAAATGCAGTGCAGATGCAGATGCAGCATTTAAAATTTTAACAAATACTTCAGAGGCTTCTAGGTATGTTATAGTCTGTAGTTATTTTGCACACATTCCTACATAACTTCAAAGAGTAAAAAAAAGTTATTTAAAAAAATCAAAACTTTGCATAAACAGAAGCCAACTGCTTCATCATTCATCTCTGCAGCAGTGGCATATTTCCCTTGAGTGTTTCAAAACCGTATGAACAAAGTAACTCCACAAGGCAGTGTATTTTATGGTCAGCAAGGAGGAGCTCATATCTACACATTCTGTTCCACAAAGATGCTGGCTGTGACCAGCCTCTAGCACTGTCACAAGGAAGGAGAGAGACTCCCATTTTACACCCTCTTCTGATGTGAAATACAAAATGGACTAGCTGTTCAACATGATATCCATGATTAAATTGTTTGGGTAAAATTATTACAACTGAATCAGGGAATTAGAAATTGCTGTTGTGGGAGTATTTAGAAGATTGATAAACTGACTTTAAAATAAAATTTCATGGATTGGCATTCATTAATGACAGATGTGCCAATGGTCAGCTGTTACAAATTATCACCAAATAGCCTTACACACCCAAATCTATAGTCCACTACATCCTGAATTAGCTATGAGTATGTAATACCAAGGAGATAATGCAGTGGACGCAGTACTGGTGGTCGACAGATGAGGAGGTCAAGGTGATCAGGTTTGGGAGCCCCTTTATGGGGCCTCCTCTGGAGGCCTGATACTTTATGCAGCTTGCCTCTCTCCTGAAAAGGGATTCCCTCTGCTCCCAATGCTGCTTATCTTTGTTTTGGCTTAGCCAGTCATCCTGATACTTGTGCATTCAGCAGGATATCCTGCCTGTTTGCTGTCCCTTCTGCTTATCTTGTTCTTTGCCTTGCAAATTCTGTTTCTTCAGTTGTTGATTATATGTTTTCCTACACTTCCCACCTGCCTGTAACTACACAAGTTCTGTTTACTCTTGGGTGGACATATTGTTCATATGCTTAAATGAAATACTTGCTGCACATTGTTTTGCTGTGCAAACATATATGTTGAATATCTCTCTCTCTCTCTCTATATATATATATATATGCATCTGTGTTGTTTGCTACACTATTTTAGTATGCTTCTAGTTGGGTTCAAGGCAAGCAAATAGGAATTCTATTCTAACTATGCCTATATTATAATGTGCATCCTGATTCTTTTTATGGTAATAACTCATAGGTGTCACGTCCTCTGTTTCAGCTGCAATGCCTAGAGTTGGCACTTGAGGAGATCTCAGGTAAAACCATTCTCTCTGGGAAAATTAAGGAAGCAAAGAGCTGTGTATTAGCTAGAAGAACAGAATAATGACCACACTTCAGTAGTGTGCTTTAAAATAAAATTACTGTACTTGTAACACCACTTCCTTTAGTCAGTATGGTGTCACTGTAGCGATGGTCTGCACATTTACTGAAATAAAATCTATTTCAGATTCAGAACAGCAAAACAGGGATTATGTGAAGATGACATCATACAAGGATTCACTATTCATAAAATGAATATATTCTCTCTTGTGCTGCAGAAGCTGTTAAATTAAAGAACATAGTAGTTAGAATCTTTGATGTAGAAAACAAGGCAAGAGAGAAGAGAAGGATAAGTTAAAGATCAGCCCATCGAAGAGAGAAGCAGTAATAACAGATACAGGAATAGACTGATTTTGACTTAAATAAACCACTTTTTCCAGCCTTAATGAAATTATTTTTTAGCCCTAATGTGCAGCGGAGCTAGCAGCAGAGGCTCTCTGCTTTGATACAGATGAACAAGTGAGAAATGACATGCAAGTATGTTTAGGAAACCTGACATGACAGCTGGTTACCTAGTCTCTCTACTCCACAGATGTACTATTGCACTGGGGAAGAAAAGGCATCAGTCATCCTCTTCAGCCAGAAGGCAGAGGAGGATCATTTCAGGAAAAGTTTTCACAGCTTCTCTGAGAAAAAAAAAATGGAAGCCGTGCCAAGAAAAAGGGTATTCTGGGAAAAGCCTTTTCTGCAAAGAAAGTTCTTTGCTGGGGTTTGCTGTGCTGCCTGGGCAGGAGCTGTGCCAGGGAGCCAGGGCCACTCCAGCCGATGGGCTGGGTCATCCCCCGCGCCCTTCAGCCACCAGCAGGGCTCAGTAATCCCATTAGCATTCCTCTCTCCAGCTTAAACAAACTCTGCAGTCAGTGGCATGGACCACGGATCAGCAGCAGCAGCCAGGTGGGGTGAGGGGGTGTGCAGGGCACAGTGGAGCAGCTGGAGCACTCCCACCTGCATCACCTGCACCACCCACAGCACCTTCATCACCTGCATCACCTGCACTACCTGCATCACCTGCATCACCTGCCCTGAGTCCCCAGCACTGCTGTGCCCCAAATCTTGCTGATGTTGGGCTTGTGCTGCTCACTGGAACTCTAGAAACAGGGAGTTATGAACTTTCTGTGCTGTCAGGCACTGACCCCCAAAAGAGCACTGCTTTTGACTTGAGGTCTTAGAGAAAGTTTCCAAAATTTAATAATAGAATTAGAATCACTGGTGTGTAGTTTGTATAAAAGTGGGTAATATCACATGATGAAGGGTTTGGAATTTGGGCTTTTAGAATATAGTAATAGGTGTGGGACAACATGGAGGTTTTAGGGCAGAGGTTTCTTTCTTTTTGTCTCCCTTGTTCTTTAGTATAGGTAGTACTTTTTAATTGGAAAATGCTGCACTGTGGGTCACGGGTGTTTGGTCATTAGGTCAAAAGTAACAGTAATTTAGGCGTTAATTTTTAATTAGACAATTAGGCCTTACAAAACCTTGTAACAAGTGAGATATCTCCATTTCTTCACTTTTAGCTTGTTAGCTGGAAGTGCTGTAGCACTCACTGTACTATAAATAAAAATTAATAAACAACTAAGTCCAAACACAAAATTCTCTTTCTTATGCATTCAATCCCAACTCTAACTGAAGAGAAAAATTAAAAAGATAAAAAGTAATAGCTCACCACCCTATGAAGGCCCAGGATGCCTATTCTGATGAGAAGCAAAAAGACCAAAGGGAAATTTTTCCCTGGTACCTGCACCTGTCAAAGGATGAATGAACACTGTATGTGTCCTTGGGCCACCTTAAAAGGCTGCCAGAGACAGTGGTAGGAATTACTGACCTACCTGCAATATAAACGTGGAGGGAGGCATGTGTAATGCATGCCTTCTGACTGCTCTGTTGGTGATCTCAGTCCTGACCCAATGGGTCTAGTCTGAAATTAGTGGGCTTCTAATTGCTTTTTAATTTAGAGCAATTACAAAAGGGGACACTACCAAACGTCATTTGCACTTGTGGGATCATGCATGGCCTTTAACTGGGAAAATATCATGTTGGGCAATTTTTTCATTAAAAATCTTATTCTAACCACAGCAAGTGCTGCAATACTTGAAATTCTGAATTTATATAGCAAGTTGTATAGGCATTTTTATCAACAGATATTTATTTTGTTTAGAATATTGAAGGGAAAACCAGACTTAACTATTTGCACTGACCTGAAACTCATGATTCATACCCTCCTCAGCTTTGTGGCATTGTTCTTTATTGTTTTAGCCACTTAAGAAGAGACCACTGCTAAAGGTTAACCGAGCCAAAGTGGCATCTAGAAAGAAAATAAATTCCTGGTGGTCCTTTATCTTCCTGCAGAATTTACAGCAGTGTGGAACACGACATTGAGAAGCCACACTAGCTGACACAGTGATGACCATGGGCATGCTGTCATAGCAGACAGAGATAAGTTGTGTCCTGCAACAACTTGTGAGTCAGTTCTCACTAGAGCAAGGTATTCCTGTGACTGAGAAAACACTTTGCTGCTGCCTAGGCACGCTGTGTAGTCACGGTCATCGTTGCATTCGTTAACATGAGTTCTCAAGGACATGTTTTAACTTGTCATGCTGTTAGAGTGATGTCAAGCCCACTGAGAGGGACATCAAAAGGGTATTTGTGAAGTATGAGGCCAGCTCCATCAAAAAGGACAGATTCTCCTGCAGCAGTTCATAACAGAGAAGTGACATCTCTGGATTGCCACTTCAAGCCCACAGTGCTATCTAAAGTGACATCTTCATGTTGCAGCATGAAGCCTGTAGCATTATGTGGAGTGACATCTCCACAGAACTGACTGAAGCCCATGCTAATTGCAGCTCAATCTTGAGAAAAGAGTTTTGCAAAAGCATTACTGGAAACCCTCTGAGGAGAGCAGCAGCTAGCAGTGCTGGGCTCCAAGTACCAGAAAGTGGTTACTCCTGTTAAACAAAAATAATGTGGCATCTTCCCCCTGAGTTACAAGAACAGATCGCCTTTGATAATAAGAATTCATTGCACTATTTATCTGAAAGGAGAAAAGTCACTTCAATTTTCCTCTTGCAAATATGCCAGGGAGAAAGTGAATCCTTTCTTGAATCTCTTCTCTACACTAACAACCGCTCAGCTTTGCCTAAGCAATAGTAAACAAGTGACTTTCTTTCCTGAAGAAAATGTGGAGTCTTACCTGATTTCTACCAGTTTGAGGCTGTTGCCTCTATTACTGTGCCTTTAAGCAAGTGACCTTAAGCTGCTGGTCTGGGAATCAAGGCTCACAGATTCATGTCTATCCTTTACAGCTGAGTAGTTCTCTTTCTTTGAAGGTCTCACCAGGGCTGCCTCTCTAATTCTGGCTTTGATGTCATTATCCCTACATTCCTAACTCCTTCCCAACAAAAGAGCCCAGCAGACTGCAAACATCTGGAATCTAAAAAAGTGCTGGAACAGAGGGTTGGACTTAGGGCTACAACAGGCACAAACCAGTGTGAGTATGTGTGTGTCTGGGGGTGGAGTGGGTGTTGATGTAATAGCATGCTTCCATCACCCTGGCTTCCAGCCTTCGGAAGCGAAAGGGCAAAGAGGAGATACTCCTTCTCAGGACTTGAATGCTGTTCTTTATATATTCTTATAACATTATGGGATGCTCAGGATTCTGGTTTTGAGCACTAGCCAGTATTCTCAGATGGCTACATTTTAAATGCTTGATTCAAATTTTACTTTAGTTAATGACCCCTGTACTGGAGTCACCATTTTTTGTTGGTCCAAGGCACTCCAGAAGTAAAGAATGAATTACATATGTAGACATTGACCAAATCAGATCTCAGTTCTTAATAATTTATTTTCAGACAAATTTTCAACCTTGAAGTGATTCGATTTTTATCACACATTGGTTCAGCTAAGCCCTTTACTCACAGGTTTTGTTTTCCAGATATGTACTTTTAGCAATTCTAAGTATAGGGAAAGGAAAGATTTTCTCCTTTCTGAAATTCTATTTTTGAGGATATTTTACAGACCCTTACATGCTTTCTTCTGCTATAGTAGTGGAAATTTTCTCTCCAGCTGTGGATATTAAAAGTTGCTATATTTACCATGAACCTACGTTTTGTTTTTCATATGTGGGTCTAGTTTAAATTGGCAGTGACAGAAAAGTTACCTAAGATGCAGTACAGAGGAATTCAAACTTGCTGCACCAGTTACTCTCAGCATTGACCTGATGCAATTTAAGGTGCAAGGTGAATACCCATCAGTAGGAAAATGTCATTATTCACCACAAATAAACAGAATTACCTGTTCTTAAAAAGTAAGGTCATCTGTTTCACATTCTATCCACCTTGGGCTGATTAGAGCAAATTAGGTCCTATGTTAATCAGCTCAAGACATGCGCTGAAAATGTAGAAAACTGTTATTTGATTTTATTCCAGTAATTATCAGAGAGCTTGCATGCCCAGTGAAGAATGCAGAAGCATGTAACCTTGGTAGGGACTGATCCCACAAGATTTTAGGACTTAGGCTTACGGGTCTCAACAGTTTAAATAGGACCCTCACACAAGTAAACACTGCATAAGGGGCATGGTGGGAAGATGGTTTTACAGTCAAGAGCACCTTTTTAGTTCTTTCTACTAGTACCTTACTTCTTAACAGTACTTTCTGCACCTTGTCTAACCTAATTTTGTGGAATTTAGAAATTAGTAGGTTTAGCTGCATCTTTTCTCTCCCATCAGGAATGAAGTGACAAGACCAACACTGGACAATTATCACTTTATATTAGAATGAGACTTCATTGAGACATGAAAGGTCAGGGGACAGTTAAATCACTCCTTTTTTAATTTAAATTTCATTAGTTTTGCACATTACATTTGTCATGACTATACTAAAATAAGTCCTAATTCAGGTCATCTATGAACAATGTAGGAATGAGAGTCTAAGTGGATTGTTTCTATTCTTTGCTTTACTGTTTCTTCCCATGTGAGCCTGGGCAAATCAAAAAAGCTTCTTCTTTTTCAGCTACTAAATGAAAAAAATAATGTTTAATGTCTTTTGTGAGTTTTACTTTACTCATAGAATTAAAATGCATTCAGAGTCTCATATATACTCAATAAAACCATATTTATAAACACCAAATAAATGCATTTATAAACAGTATTTTTTCATTTGTTATACCATCATTTCAATATATTTCAATGTCACACAACTTAAGGACTTTAATCACTATCCTCCAAGAAATGCACATCTCTGCTTCACAGGTGACTGTATTAAAATCAATTCACATTTTAAAAATCATATTCCTACAATATATTTTTTTGGAAACATTTGTGGGTATTGCAATAAAATTCATTCAGCCCTGAAAGGCAAAGTGACAAAGCAGAGATTAAACAAGTTTACAGGTCAGAAGTAGAAATTCTGCATGGACACATATCAGATATTTTGTGTCTAGTACCATACTGGTGAAATTATCCTTCTTTAAAATTTCAAATTAGTAATGTCATTCTGTTATCTTTGCTGCATCAGAGGTATGGGGAGTTCTCCCCTCACATTTATTTGCACACTTCTGAATACAACATCTGTTGGCTGATTTCTGCAATTGTGTCCTGTCAGTAGTCTGGAAATAGTAAAAGACTTTTTAGTTCAAGGTAAAGATGCTGTAGGTTTGAGCAACTGGGGATTTCCTTCATTACAGGTGAATTCAGGGCCAGGCTGAGGGGCAGCACCAGGAGACCAGACACTACGTAAATTCCCAAAATGGGAATGAAAAAGAATTAGTGGCTCTGTGACTCGTTACTGGATGAATTTCCCTGTAAACGGGAACTGCTTCATTAGCACATACCCTCTCCTTATCGCAGGACTAAAACCAAATAAATCAAACCCTGGCTAGACTTAACCAATATTTTTTGTCATCATAATGTCTCCTTTTCAAAAGAGTTACATGATTCAAGTTCATTTTAATAGCAAGCAATGAAGAAATTACAGTTGTTTCCATTCACACATAGCTCTAATGGGAAAAGCTTGACAGTAACTGCTGTTTCAAGAAATTCTTAACTTTTTCAGGAAAGGCACTAGTGTTCCTACATAGGTAATTACATCATGATTCTGAGGTTTTCCAGAAAAAAAAAAAAAAAAAAAAAGTAAAAAAAAGAGGAAAAAAAAAAAAAAGACAGTATCTTTTGTTCCCTAGATTGGAGAGGACTAACTGGGAAAGAAAAAGATCTCTTCAGGTTAAAAAGTAAGTGATTGTGATGGAAAGAGTCAATTACATCATTCATTTCCATAGAAACAAAAGTTGTAAAAGAACAATAGTGTTAGCAGAAGTTATTTGAAACAGCTTCCTTGTGAGTTGATATAAAACTCCAATGAAAATATGAGATTGATAAACAGAAAGATTTGCTCCTTCTATTGAGGGCTAATCTGCTATTTGTCCTCCTTCTAGCTCTTTTCCCCTTAATATTTTGAACTTCTTTGGCATAAAGAAATACTCCTTTGGTTCTTTTATAGCATAAAAGCAATTTAATATTTTTAATTCATTCTTCCTTGCCCTGTCTACTTCCCTCTGCTCTTCTGTTTTCCTATTTTGTTTGTTTTCAGCTACCTGTACCATTTTCCCAAACCAAATAATTTTATAAACAGACTCAACAAAAGAAAATAAATAGCATTGCAATTAAAAAAAAGTGGTAAATCCCAGAATAAAGTTCAAAAAATACCAAAGCACTAATGCACTGATGGCAGAAGAAATATCACTGACAACGTGTATCAGCAAGG
This sequence comes from Erithacus rubecula, assembly GCF_903797595.1. Lineage (NCBI taxonomy): Eukaryota > Metazoa > Chordata > Aves > Passeriformes > Muscicapidae > Erithacus > Erithacus rubecula. Next base: position 90,852,764 of record NC_136689.1, on the reverse strand, counting down.
CTTCCTTCACTTTTCCTTTTCCTCTGAAATATTACCATTTTCTTCTCTAGTCAAAGCTCAATTAAATGTTGAGGAAGACAAAGAGAAAGTTGCTTATCTATTGAAATCAGAGGCTTCTTGAACCTTCTGCTTTGCCAAAGCCTCTCTTTACTCAAGATAAATAGAAATATGTTCTGTAAGTAAATCCTGTAGGTTTTGCTGTGACTACTTTCAAAGTAAATTACTATGCAAGAGCAGAATGGATACTAGGCTAAAACTAGTTGGGAAGTGCTGCACTGAAACAACTCCTAGAAATGTTATGAACTTTCCTTTATAGCCAATGACTTTTTTTACAAGAAATGTGGAAAACATTAGCTAAAATTGTGTTGGTCTGTACAATTTTATTCTGTTAAAGACAGGTTTTATGATACATTTAGCCTTTTAAATGACACTAATAGTCTCTGGAGACACATGGTCTTTCCTGCAGTTCAACAATTAAGTCTATTTCAATGTTATTTGGATAAGTTGAAACAATTCAGTTACTGTATGTCTGCTCAGTGGCATGTACTGTAAGGCTAATGGAAACCACCTAGAGTTAACTTAATAATAAGGCTTTAGCCAGCCTTAGACATCCACCTAACTTTTGGAGGGAAGGCTGAAAAGTGAGAGGGTAGAAGGGTCATTTTATTGGCAGAGAAAGGAGTGTATTTTTCATCTCTCATTCCACACATATGCACCCCTCCTCCCATCCACCACCACACACACACTTCAAAAAAATGCCCTAAAATTTACACAGGTCATAAGTCTGAGTTGATAATGAGCATGATTAATCACAATTGTGTTTCTCTTTCTCCTCTCTCTCCTTTTGAAATGTGTTACTTGCTAAATTGTACTAGCAATGTTTTTAGATGTGTATGTATATATGCACACATCATGCAGTCCTTACCATATATACATTTATATAAATATATATATATATATAAACATATACAGTACATTTACATATATACATTTATACACACACACACACACACATATATGTACATATATGTACACATGGCATGTTACGAATCGCTCACACTTTTGTGTATTAAGTGTATGTTTATATAAATTGTCCGATATTGCTATGGCTAGACTGCTTCCACTACCAAACTAGCTCTTTTAGATCTAGCTGAAATGTCTCTACAGTGAGTTACTAAGTAGACATATATACAATCACATTTCTTACCACATGATTAAAAAAAAAAAAAAAAAAAAAAAGAAAAACTGAGAGGAAGTAATTATGAGGGCTCCATATATAAAATCTTGGCTTTATTTCAAACCTCAAGCCTTGAACTAATCAGACAGAAGAAGGATAAAATGTACAGGGGGAGCTAAATTAATCACTGGTTAAATTGGTTAATAGCTCTCTATCAACCTGTACTGGGAGTGTGAAGTGGAAAGGTGCTGATAGAAATCTACTTCCTACAAACTTCAAGTTTTCCCAAAACTTTTTTGGGACTTGAGAATCAAAATTAGGATATTCTGTTAGGGTTGATTTAATGCCAGATATTTATTTGGGCTCAGTTAAATCTGTGTTAAAACAGTGAGGCTGCTGAAGCACATAAATAACATTGGTGTGACACAGGATAAACCACAGGCCTGATCTGTACATGAACTACCTGAGGAGACTTGTCTCATCATGACATACCACTGGAGACACAGATGAGAAAATAATAGCAATTTCATAGTGAAAATTACACACAACATGTGGCCATTCAGGTCTAGAGAACCTGAGAAAAGTTTAAAAGAAAAAGCAAAAAATGAAACATAGGAAACAGATGTGTTTTTCAAAAATTTTTCAAAGCTTGACTTTACACACACTTAAGCAAAACCAAGATGCTGGTGAGGACTATTCCAATATTACTGAAATTACTCAGTCAAAGTACTCCTAGGAAACCATCTCATTCACCAGGACCAAAGGTAGAGAACTTTTGGAGTAGAAATTTTGTCAGACAGCTTCAGAGGATTCTTCAGTATTTATTGTCAAGGATGGACTGACATGTCCCCACATTAATGTCAGGTCTATGACCACAGTGCACATCCACCAACAGAAATAAATAAATGCAGCAGGCTCCAGATGAGATGTGTCTCATACATCCAGAAAGCCTGTAGATCCTGCCCAAAGCAGCCAAGTAGTAGCACACAGCTAAAAGGGATGATCTAACACCAAATCCAGTAGGGCTGGAAGGTCTGCAGTGCCCTTCTCAAGGGTTTGGCTTTTCTGAAGAGGTTTTCTGTAGTGATGACCCTCCTGTGAGCAGTTACAGCAGCAAGTTTTCCTCAGAAAACTCCTGACAAAGCATATATCGAGGCAAAGCCATGAACTATACTGAAGGATGAATTTTGGGGGTATTCGACACTGAATTTGACCTTGAGATTACTAGAATACAGCATTGCAAACAATTAGCTGCTTTGTCCAAAAGGTGTCTTTTTGCTAAAGTGTGGTAGGTTATGAAGACTGGGCTCATCCTTCTGCATTTATTTAAGAATTTTCAAGGGACAACAGGAATACAAAATAAGGTCTGTGGCAGAGCTTTTCTTTGATCTAATACAAACAGACTACTATTCTGCAAGCTGCAAAAGTACATTTTAATTACCACGGTGAAAGCAGATGTAAAATCAATAAGGTGTTTTATTTCTCTCATTGATGTGTATAAATACTTAGTTTACAGCAAGGTTAAGCTGAGTTTTCTGTCATTAAATGTAAGGATTGATGCAGACCATTCAAACCAGGTTAGAACACCAGAGATCAGAGTACCCTTCTATGTCACACCATTGTCTGAAAATATTCATCCAGTGCTTCAAAAACTATTTTCTTGGATACTCAGAAATTTCTGGTTTCACCCATTTGGGATTGAAGGCTATAATGGACAAAACTTTATTCCAAATAACTGGGTCAGTGATTTCAGTGTTTATACAACTATGCTTGCTTGTCTTAATTTATGAAGTAGTTCAATTACTATAGAATTTCTTGGGGATGTCTCATTTTAATCGAATCATTAATTCTATGCTCAGAGGATGTATAGAAATTGTTGGCAAGTTCCCTTTCTTCATTTTAAGCAGAGATGGATCCAATTCAGAGCTTCCCACTCAAACTCTCCCAAACATTTTGGAAAACTCAGGCTATATTTACAAATATCAAAGGTCTAGTACTTTTTTTGTTTATTTTCATTTGTTTTTTGTTTTGTTTTGGGGTGTGGTGGTTTTTTTTTGTTTTGTTTTTGTTTTGTTTTGTTTTGTTTTGTTGGGTTTTTTGGTTTCTGTTTCTTTGTGGGTTTTTTGTATTTGTTTTTTGGGGGGGGGTTGGGTTTTGTTTTTTGTTTGTTTGTTTTTTGAAGGTTTTTGCTTATTTATTGGGTGAAAGAATCATAGTTTCCTACTACCCTGGACTTCACTTTGAATGGAAATAAACTTTGAAAAACTCCATGAAGGAAAGTTTGGCCCAGCCAGAACAGCACCAAAATGAACTATGCCTCTACTACAAATGCATCTGTGACATCAGACAGAACAACAAACCCAAAACTTCAGAAGACTTAAAATATTTAAGCATGAAAAGCACTGAAGCAAAAGCACCAAAGCACTGAAACCAAATGCAAAGTTTTGCATTTTAAATCTTCATAGACTTTATATCCCAGATTTCTTTTTTATAAATTATTTCCCTCCCTGACAGTGGGGCTGGGAATATGCCTTCAATTCTGAGAGGCACACAAGTGCTAATAGGTGCTAAAGAAGTACTACTGATTGAAAGCCAATTCCACATATTCCTATAATTTTATGTCTTCATTTACAAGTTGATTTAAATGAATATACCCCTATTTACAAGGCTTTTCAACCACACCATTGTGCACATAGTGCCCAAATGACACTCCAATCTGGTCTACAAAAATCTGCAATTTTTCTTCTGCTTTTTTAAGAAGTACTTTCTGTATTTTTAAATTTCATTTTAGCTCAGCTTATGACCTGTTTTCACACATTTCTCATGTATTCCATTGTGGGGCTTCTTGGAGAAATCTACAGGAAAGAGGTACTTGTAGTGTCTGTTCAATGATGTGCAGAGGGACCCAAACTACAAAACATCTGGTTATACTGTACAGACAGGGGAACCATGGAGGCAAGTTTGCCAGTAGCAGAATTTTAGTCTTGAATAAATTAGAAGGGAGAGATCATTCACAGGCTCTTTTCTAGCAAAATTATATGAATATCAGATTAACATGGGACAAGAGCCCAGTGAGAATAGAGCCCTTATGATTCAAAATGCAGAAATATCATAGAAAACATGTCACAGAAATAAGACACAGCGAGGATAAGAATGTTATGAAACTGGGCTTTTTACCCCTTTTTACTGAAGTCACATAAGACAAAATGCCTTATCAAGGCATATGCTTTAAGGGGCCAATTTTACATCTAATGAAGTTGATAGAAAAAATACTTTGAGTTGAATGATGCAACATGATGTCCTTAATGAAAGCAGTAATCTCATGTTAAGACCCACTTTTGAACCCATTTAGTTGGATGGAAGTCTTTCTTTTCATTTCAAAAACATCAGATTTAAATACCAAGTATTCAAGAAGGGAGGCATCTAGTAGCTCTCTTTACATGGAGCATACCCCATCTATTCAAAGTTTGAATTAAGTAATGGAGAAACCAGTTCATGATCCAACAGATATTGTTGACTACCCATGTGTTAAAATGATCTGGGGCTCATGCACTGCAGGACAGCAGCACCTGAATATCTTTATGTTTAACTCTTTCTGCCAATAAAATTCTCACTGACATTTATGGACCCTGCCATTTTGACTTACTGTGTGCTTATGCTAAAGATCCAAGGAAAAAGTGTATTTTTTTTTTCTCTCCCCATATAGTCTACCTTAATAAGGAACAATTCATTTTACTTGGACTTTTCTTTTTTAATATCACTGCAGCCCTGAGACCAGGCAGGGAAAATATCAACTGGAATGTTTAAGGCAGGGGATGCTGGCTGTGGGGGCAGGACACAGAGGGAAGGATATTATGAAAGGAAACTGCTGTGTCTGGTCCATTTTTAGGAAAGAGCAACAGCCTGCAATGTGGTTTCTCCAATCTGAATTCGGAAGGCCCAAATATGGGGAATAAAGGGATCAGTACTTCTGCCCTTGAGGTAGAGTTTATCTCAGAATAAAAAAAAAAAATTTAAAAAACTCCTAATTTCTGGTGGATCCAAGAGTTAGGCAAAGCTTGTTTTGCTTCTGAACTGAACAAACCTTTAAATTCAAAAAGGGAAATTATTATGGTCAGGCATTAATTTTCTCCAAAGCAATAGGTGTAACACAGCACAGGAGGGGAAAGCAAATAAACCCAAGCTGTTATTTTCATATTGATATGACCTTCTACTCAGTGCGTGATAGGAAGGCCACCAGTAGAGAGCCACCAAGGCTGGGCCTCCACACTGGTATGCTACAGGTGCACATTGGCCAGATCTAAGTCCCCAACATAACAGGGAGTGTGATGGAATTGGCACTTATTAGGGCAAACATGTCACTTAGATGTGTTTCAGTGCTTCCCCCTCCCTGGCACTAACCATAATCTAATCCTCTTTTAATCATCTAACTAATAAAAGGACTCTGATTATTTAATAACACACTCAAAGCTTGGAGGTCAGAAAACGAGGTTACTGTCATCACTAGAAAGGAGAGCAGCAGAAATTCTGTTGAAGAAGAGAGCAAAAAGAGGAAGAGTAGCACTACTCCCACACAGCCCCCCCAAGTTGCTGACACTGAAATCAGAGCAGGGAACCTGAATTTTAATTGCAGGACTAGGCTTCCTAGATTAATTAGGAGCAGAGATATTCCACTGGCAATCAGTTTCTTCAGCAGGAAATGCAGAGCATCCATGGTTATGACTTAATCTGGCCTGCTTCACTTAAAACCTTGAGCTGCCTGAAGCACATGCACAGTTAAGTTATCTGTGTTTTTCTTTTTAGATAGGGAATTTGGGGACAGGGACTATCTTCTGCAATATATTTGTACAACTAGGCAGCACTAAAGAGACCTATTTAACATTAGGGCAGAGTATTCATCCTTTGATGCATATTTAATGTCAGTTATTCATCACTGTTAGATCAGTATATAAACACACATATGCTCTTGGACAAAAGCATCCATGCATCAAAACTCTGCATCCATACTTTAATGTATTTAATTGAGTAAGCCATTATCATTAATTATGGTTTATATTTTCATAATACTGTTTTATGGTTATTACCTATTCCTTTCTATCTATCCATCTATAAGCCTTACATGCTATAGTGGTATCTGAAGAGCTTTTGTTTCACACAAGGCCAGAAATCACCACTCAGGCTGATCTCAGAGCTTTGACACCACCCATCCTGCAATATCAGGGCTGCACACTAACTTATTTAATTTCACATACAAATTTCACACTTTGTGAAATGTTCACACAAGCATGAGCACACTCCCCAGGGAGCTTTCCCAGTGCTGTGGTGCCCTCCAAAACAGCAAACACCACAGGGAGAGAAAAGGTGGTGCAAAGATGTAACCAGCATTTCAAGCTTTTTATTAATTCCTTCTAAAGACATGAAAACAATGCATCAACACAGGCAAAACAGCTTGAAAGGGAGAAATCATACAAACTGGACACCTACAGAGAAAAATATTTTTCTACAGAGTAGCACAGATTGCTTGGGGATACTGCAAAAACAAAGCTGCCTCCATGAATATCTGCCAGGTTCCTAGATATTTGATATCTGATACACAACTTTAGCAGGGGTGGTCACACAAAATACACTGCTTTTCCCAGTACATACATTGACTTTGGTTTTTCACTGGTTGCATCTGATACCAGGCACAGAAAACACAAGGTAGTGTCTCAACTGTCAGTACAGTGGTGCAGAAAAATCACAGCAAAAGAAACAACCCAAAAAGTAAAACTATATTATTTTTTTTTTTTTTTTTTTTTTTTTTTTTTTTTTTTTTTTGTTTACTAGGATTTGAATCACCAACTCCTGATAAAAAATTTTCAGCAGGAATCATTGGAAGTTTTTTAAGGACTTCAACCATTCCATACAGACTTCAGCAACAATGGGAAAAATAATGTAGAAATATTAAAACAGATCAAATAAAGCTCAGTTCTCAGAAATAATAACGGCAATTTCTGAGCCACAAATAAAGTAATGCATGTTAGCATATGTATGAAAGTAGGTGGCAAAAGATCCACATGTAATTCAAGTCATTCTACTCTATGGCTGTAATGAGCACAGAGGTAAATTCAACTTGTTACACTGCAGCTCAGCCTAACACATGCTCAGCTTGACCCTCTCATCTTATCACTGATTAAATAAATACTATACAAAAAAAATTCAAGGGAATAAAGAAGAAAAATAAGGAGAAAAAAGAAAAGGGTAGACAAAGAGACTGCGAAAGAAAAGAAGAACTATTGAAAGCCTGTGCAGACAAGTATGAATCAACTATTCTAAAAAGCAGATGCAAAATGAAGCTGCTTAAATATATAAAGCACTTCTACATTGTATTCAAATAATGCTGAAATTATAGAGCTGTCATTTGCAGACCTGTCGAGGGTGCCTTTCTTACCACATTATGATTTAGCATTTATCTTAGAAGGTTGTAGCAATTTTGACATTAGAGTCATTGGACAGAAAAACCATAAAATATACGCAGAGCATCACCTCTTTTTTTTTTTTTTTTTTTTTTTTGCCTTAAAAAGAGCTCTGGGATTTTTGCTACTAAAAAAAATAACTTCAAAAACCCTGAAACTATTTGTAAAAGTGCAGAAATGCTAGTTGAGAGAGAGCGAGCGCACACATCTGTAGAACAAATGCAACTGTGACGATTTAAATAATTTGATGGCATGTAACTTAATCTGACATGGCAGGAGGTTATTTTGCAAACTGTGAAGGGCTCTGCCCACTGGTGCTATTAAAGCCTCCTTGAGAAGCAACTCAAAGATATGGATTTTTCTGGAGGCAAACACCCAGTTGAAATGGCAATTGAAGGAGCCAAGTAACTCTGGATGAGTCGCTTCCCAGATGGTTGAGCTCCTGGTGAGGCTGCAGGTGTGGCACCTAGACACAGAATCCCCCTAAAACCAAAGGGCAGATCCAACCTAGCACTAGCAGTATGGAGCTCTGTATGGGTGGCTCCATACCTGCTTCAGAGGCAGCACTGGGCATCCTCCAGCACATCCCATCCCACACATGGGTGGGTGGCAAAGGGTTGCAGATATCCCTGGGAAGGGACACTCCCCCTGCCCACTGCTCACAAGGCTCCTGTCTGACTGCAGCTACAGCTCTGGGAGCCAGCACATGGATAAAGGTATCTCTGTCAGGGAGCCTGAGTTGCTCAGAGGAAATTGCTGACCCTCACAGGTTCCAGTAGCAGTCACACAAACACTGCAGCCCCCCAGACCAATCCTTTTTTGCACACACATATATTGAAACTTCCATTGCACACTGCATTGTGTCTACTAGCTTTGCAGTTGGTTTTGAACAAATCAAAGGCATATCTGAGAGGCTGAACTGGCTCTGGACATGAACAAATATATGGATATATGCCTACCTCCAAAAGGTATGAACTGCAAATGCTGATGAACAGTGCAATATATTTAAGAGGGTATTTTTAATCACTTTCTCATATTTTTATAATTTGATGAGATAATCCTTACCATTTAGGTCTAATAAACTCACAGATCATGAGGAATGGCTGCATTAAATCTATTGTCACTAGCAGTAACACGAAGAGCAAAGGCTCAATGGCTTTTCTCACAGCGTTTGGTTTTATTCACTCAGTCTCTGATTCCACATCAGCTGCCATCTGGACAAAATTCAGAAACCATGACACCTGCTTGAAGAATAAGATGCTGATCAGATGGAATGGGCTGGGACTTTATCTTGAGAGCAGAAATGTGAATTGTTGGTAACACAATCGCTTAAAAGGTTTGTAAATTATGCGCCTTCAGCTCAACATATGGCTCATGTGAAATATGCACTTGTGAACTTTTCTCAAAACTTGAGCTTGGATGATATAGTGTTCTTGTTTCATAAACAAGGTATAAATAAGTAAAACTTACATGTAGACAAACAAGAGTGTCAATGGGTTTCAGCACCCTTTAAAATAATGATACTATTTTACTTTTCCTTAGCAGCATACAAATAGTAATTTTGCCCAAAATATCCATGCAAACCTCACAACACAAAACCTCATAATAAAATCTAAGCAAGGAAACCTGTGGCCTTCTTGTTATCCTGTTGTGGTGTGGAAACCAGCCCCTGCTGCCATTCTGCCCAGGCAAGGAGGAGAGATGTAGGTCCTCCTTTGGTTGGGTGTAGCACAGTCCCTCAACACCTCCACTCCAGCAGAGCTGTAATTTCTGCAAGGAGAGGTATGGTCAGAACAAAGAACAGTCTGACAGGGAGAGGTGATTCTGTCTGTGGAGGCTCTGGAGTCAGCAGGGAAACCCACTTGAACAGACACACCTTCTGCAGACCAGTGACCAGAGAAACTCCTGATGTCTACTCAAAAATGCATTTGCAAAAGCATAAATACCAGTTTTCACACACAGGGTGGACAGTGCAAGTGTTTCAAGCCCTGTTTTGTTGATTTCCTGGGATATATGTCTGTGTGGGTTTTTCACATGTTGTGTGGGGATTTCTGGGTACTGAGTCAAGAAGAAGAATCTGAAGAAACATGGCTTCATATTACCCTTAGTGATACCAGCCAGTGCTGAGACATTAATGAACTTTTTTCCATTTCTTTCTCAATTTTGCAGAAAAAAAATCCCTAACTGTTCAGAACTTTTTCAGGAGGATGATACAGATTTTAAAAAATTAGTCCCCCACTCTAATGCCAAGTTATGGTGCTTTATAGCGGCCAGCTTTGCAGAGCTAAATGATCTTCTGTAGCCTCATCTTTCTGCCTGCCTACAAGAAATAGTGACAAATTACAGTTGGGGGGGGGGGAGACTGAGGAAAGAAATATTCCATTTTTAATTGCCTTTTCATTTTCTTTTTATAGCCATGCTTAAACTGTGAGTTATCAGAAGCTGTTCGAAGTCTTTCTTTTACCATTTTAAAATATATTCCTCCTAAAGCCAGATGAAAAATACGGTTAATGGGGTTTTGTGACTCCCACAAAGTCCCCTACAAATTAAGGGACTTTGAAAAAATGTCAGCTGCCCAGTTCCCAAGAAAGAAAAATTAAACAATAAAGGCTTATCGACTTGTTCCTGAGAAGATAAAGCACTTATGAATGAGACCCTCACATACACTCTGGTTTGTGATCAGAGCAATTTCCAAGATTCACAGAAAATATTCTGATTAGCCAAAAAAATGCTCTGATGAAATGAGGTTTAAGATTTTATAACTAAATCTCATCCTCCCTTCAACCTGTTTTCATACAATGTGCTGTCTCGTTCAGTCATGCTGCTACTGCCACCAATTATAACCAGTGCCATAAAAACATCACATTCATGCAGATCAGCTGATTGTGCCAAGTTCAAGAAAGGACAGCAGGATGGAGATGACAGCAGCTTCTGCTGGCTCTGCTCCTAAGTCCCTGCAGGCCTGTTGTTTTTGTCTTTAGGAGACCCCCAGGATTTCACTCTCTCAGAAAAATTAATGCCAGGCCTCTCTCTAAGAGGACGTGACTCCATGTCTACTGACATCATTGGGGGTATTTCCACTGGCTTGGACTTGTCATCTGCAGAGCTCTTCATCTCTCATGTCTTCCTCTTTCACACTACTTTTGATCACCCTGCCACATGTCAGCCTGAGCAAAAGCCTTAAACTGCAAACTCCAGCCCCTCATCACATTTTCAATACATACACACCACATACAGATAAAAGTAGGATTGTGGCTGCCACCTTTGCTCTTCATATGGCTTCTAGATGGTCTAAAAGACTTAAGAGCAGAGTGAGGGGAAAAAGAAACCTATGGAAGACTTTTAATTTTAAATTTTCTCACTAGTGGAGTCCTGTCCTACACCAATTAGTGAAAGAGAGAAAACACAAAAGGAAAAGGTGGGCTAATAATAAATTTTTATTGTCCAAGCACAGAAAATCAGGTATTTTTGTAGAATTTTTCTAGACTACTGTTGAAAGCCAGTGTAGATTTCTGAATTAATTTATTTGGAAATTTGAACCAATTCCACCTGCAAAACTATAACCATAGCTAGCTAGTTAAATTAGTCAGAATTGAAAATTGCTTTAAAATGTTCTACTTAAGCTAAGGTCATTACCAAGAATAAGCTGAATAAACCACTTCTTACAATGCTCAAAGGAAAATGAGATTTTTAAAACTTTTTTTTCATTCTCTTTTTCTGTTTCTTCATTTTTCTGACATTAGAAATGTGAAGGCAGTTTCATCATCGACAAGACAGTGGTCAGCAGCAAAAAGGAAGATCATTCACATGTCCATATAAACAGCAGCAAAACCTGGCATATAATGTTCCCTGTAGATTTTTTTTAAATCCTACAGAATAGGTAAAGATCAATAAAGCATTTATGTCTTATTCTAATCTTTAAAAAATAAAAAAAATAATACCAAGACAGTTGAACACAATGCTTTGGGCTCCCAACTCGCCCAGAGTTGCATATTTTTAGCATTAAGCTGATTTGACTAACTAAGCAGGGACAGCATTAATTGCTGCAGGGGCTGCCATGGAAGAAAAGTCACACTCTTCCCTTAAGTCTGCCATGACTCTGCAGAGTGACACAGCGAACTCAGAATAGCAACTGAACCAAGTGAGTCTTCCTAATGCCAGACAGGGATGATAGAAAATGATGGAGTGTTGCTGAATCAAAAACAAGAAGCTGAAACTATGCAAAGTCTGTAAAAGTAGCTCATGCCAGAGGAATATTTGCTTTGATTTAATTGATGATAAAAGAAAACCCAGGAGAAGGGTTAGTTTGGATGACATTCAAGTGTGTGTCCTGTGTTAGGAGGAGGGTAGAGATACCATCTGCTTAAATTACCCTTCATTGCTAGAACCACAATGGAACATTGTACATATGTACAACTATGAAAAGAGCCTTTGCTACACAAGAAGAGGCCATGGCCAACAAAGTCAAAGATTTGCTGCTCAATCAACTGCTGGCCTCTGGTAAGGCATCTCCTCTGGAGCAGCTGGTGGAAGGCAGAACTAACAGCTGTGGGGTGCAGCAGGAAGGAGCTACTTGCTCCTTTTTTGGAGTGAATTTTCCCTGTACTCATTCTTTTCCACATAAGAGAGATACTGAAGCAGTGTGGTTATGTTTCCCTCAGTCCAACAAAAGTGAGTCTGGACTCAATGGTTATATGGTCTTAGTTATATGTTGAAATCAGTGCATCCCAATTCTGAAAAAAGGAAGGCATTTTTTGTCAAAGGTGATAGAAAAAATGAGGAAGCAGAGAAGACACTTTCTAACCTCCAGGAACATAAAATCCTTTGTCTCTTAAAAAAACACAAAACAGATGCAAATAGTAGTCAGGCTTTCTGTATAACCACCTGGTGACCACATCTCTTTCTCACCAATATGAGATGCAGGAGGTATACAATCACTTTCCTGGTCAAATGCTAAAGAGGCATTGTATATAAAATGCACAGACAAGCAGAATAGGTTTACATAATGTTAATACAGACAAATGACATGTACAACATATCTAGCTGCAATTTAATTAGATTAATTAGATCAATATAATTAGCAGTGGTATATTATGCTATCAAGACTTAGCCTCGCTACGAACGCCTCTAAAAATGGTTTACAGTCCTAAAGCGTTGTAACAGCGAATGCAGTATCCGTGCTATCACGCATCAATATCACCACTAACACACTATTAATACTGGGAGTTTATAGGACACTCAGGAGACACATAAAACACTACCCTTGCAGAGGAAAATTCTGATAATGGAGCCTGGGAAATTATTTCAACAGTTGAAAAGAGCCCATGGAACTTAATTCCAAACAACAGCGTGGCCATGATTATGTAGCAAGTTAATTTAACCCATCGAGGCAGGAGCAGACATAATGAACAAAACAGATTGAGGTAGCATGACTTACCAATGAACACTTTGCTGAGAGTTCTTCCAAGTTTTTGTACACATAATAAATCACAAGTGGCTGTTTAACTATTGCATCACCTACTTGGACATAGACTAGATGTCACATTTGGTGAAATCTTATACAATTGTTATTATTATCAATAGTGATTTTACATTAAACAGGTCTGTGGGATTGTGCTTGGATATCTTAACCTCCATAGTGGTAAAAAAATGTTAATTTGCATCTGCTAGCATTCTTGGTACACTCAGACTTAAAATTTACCTAATAAACTATGAATGTGTAGCATCTCAAATCAACTACTGTGACTTTCTGTATGCTGAAATCATAGGCCTTGCAAGGAGGAAAGAAAAAAAACCAGCACCTCCAGCTTGTTCAAAATAAGGACAATAAAATTCAGCAACAAAAGCGATAAATTCACCAGTATTTATGTTTATTGTTTCCCCAACTAATAAGAAAAATTAATCATAATGAGTACATCTGCATTTTTAATCTGAAGTTTGCACCAAAGTCTACTAAGAACTGAGGCACAAAAGCTAGAATTAGCTAGTAGCTGGTTTGGGTTTTTTCTCTTTGCATTTGGACACATGTACGAATACATCTGTTAATGGAAGGAATAAAGTAAATGCCTTGAAGCTGCAATGCAGAAGATACACAAACAAAGTAAAAATACCCAAGAGTGTATTTCCATTTTTTAACCTTTACCAGCGAGAGATGGCTCAAACTGTATTTCCATTTGAGCATGGAGTACTGAGGAAATAAAATCAACCCATTTCATAAAGATCACCTCATAGTTCAGCTGCTACCACATTCACCTCCCTAGAAGTCTGAAGAATGCAAGACAAAATGACCATATTTCAGGGCATGTTCCTTGACTGCCCACAAGAATGAGGTTCCAGCCATCCTCAAGTATATTAAAAGCACAAATGCAGAAAGATAATATGTGGGTCAGATTTTCTTAAGAACAGATACAATTAAAATGTAGTCTGCCCCTACAGAGGAGCTCATCCTCTTGTTCACAGTTTTGCAGAGTTATATTGTTCATTATTATTGATACTGATACATTAAGGTTTACATTAGTGCTACTCCAAGTCATCTGTCCCTGGTCATACATTTTATGGATTTTACTCTTTATTACTTTCAAGAAAAAGTTATATGCAATGTGAATAGTTCCCTGTCTGTTTGTTGGGAAAATACAATAATGTTTTACTAAAGAAAAACAGCATCATTTTGGCCTTATCTGTCCTCAGTATAATGCTGTATATGCACTACCTGATTTTGACTTTGGTTGGTTTTGCATCTTTATTACCTACAATCTACAGCCTGGTCTTCAGTAGATTTACACTACCAGATAAATAGAATAAAACACAGAGGACTGAAATAGAGTGCCTTGTGTCTGGAAATAATCACCTGTATTATGGAAATTGTGAAAGCTGAAAACAAATATTATAGCTTTCCAGGTTTTTTTAATGTGCTGATTATTTTAGTTTCTCTGACAGAGAACTTTGCTTGCTCACTTTCGGTGTGATATACACAGAAGAAGGTAGCACTACTTTCATGTGTGAGTGCAATTAGTAGAAAAAAGGTAGGTAGGTAGGTAGGTAGGTAGGTAGGTAGGTAGGTAGGTAGGGAGGTAGGTAGTCCAGCTGATATTAAATCAAAAACTTGGGAGCAGAAGCCATTTGTGTCAATTTTCCATTTTGTCAGTTTCTTTTCAAATAGCTAATTTAGGATACTCCGTCACACTCTAGTGTTTTATGGTATGTATATTTTATGACAGCTAAATGACAAATTTGTCTGAAACTAAGCTATTCTTTGAAGAGTTAATTATAACCTGTGTAGTATATTAAAGAAAATCAATATATATTTGGAATGAGTCACTACTGAGTCTTATTCCAAACAGAGCACACCTCTTCTAAAAATTAAAGCTCCATTTTTAACTCGGGTTTTGCAAAAATAATCTAATTTGAGAGTTAAGTAGTAGAAAGGAAATAATTTGGCAATATATCTGTGCAACAATACCTTTCTAATATAACATTAGGTAGTCTGCTTGTATGATGTACAGCTGAAAAAATCACTTTTAACATTGTTTGACAGCAAAACAATAGTCCAGATTGGTCTAATTGCTGAACACCTTCACATATGTAATATTTGGACTTCAGAAAGCATCACCAAATTTTGGGTATCTATTCTGATCTTTCAAGCTCTTTTAAATAATTAGACAGAGATCTGAGAATTCACTCTGAGAGTTTCTCCAGGACTAAATAAAAAAAAAAAAATCACATTACATTTTTTCAGCCATTTCCTCAACTAGAGTTTTTGTTCTCAGGTAACTAACTGTAATTTCAGCATATGGGTTTTGTCATTGTTTCTTTCTATATGCAACACTTACTCCAGCAATAGTATCTCAGTTCTGCAGCTAGACCCATCCAAAGTACAAGGAACCAAAATTTTTATATTAGATACCTCAAAGTGTTTTGAAGTTGATCCCTTTTTCTAACAGTGATTACAACGCTTAAGAAACAGACTTCAAATCTAGCACTTGTACAAACTACAAATACAGTAGGAAGAGAGAAAGATCCTGAAACAGAGAAACAACACTGGTTTTATAGTTCCAAAGGAAGTTTGAAGAAAATTAAGGACATACATAGAGCCATTCTTTCTCCACTCAAAGAGATTATTAGATATATGTTGATGGTAGCTTCACATACAATTATCTCTAGGTATCTAGTATTACCCTCTCTCATCAGGTCATACTTTGTTAAGTAAGCTCTGCAATAGCACATTCATTTTAAGAAAACAGGCTTTATCACTGTATCTGCAAAGAAGGCAGTGGTAATGTAAAACCAACCCACTGTTTGCAGGATTATGGGCAGATTATGACCAGGATTACAGGAGCAAATCAATATGTCATCTGCATACAATGAATTGAAAATTATGGAGTTTCCAATTTTTATTCCTTGAAGCGATTCTTTGTTGCTGAAAAATCAGACTAAATGTTCCATTACAATTGCAAAAAGAAAAGAGGATAATGGACAGCTTCGTCTTGCTCCCTGGTGTCATTTTAAAAAGGGCGAGTTTAAATTGCTAGTATGTACAGACTTGGTCAGGATATTACAGAATATTTTTAATCCAATTTTTATGAAGGTCTTTCTAAAGTGAGGAGTATGAGGGTTTGGAGGGGTTTTTTGTTTCATTTCCATGTAGGTTTTTTTTTAAGAATGGTTACCAAGTGTTTCCATTTTAATGAGTCCAAAGAATTACCCAGTCAGTTGAGTGGACAAATCTATATTATTCAAGATCTTGCTTTGTGTATACAAACACAAAACACCCGAATTATCCCCAGTGAACCACAATGGAAATAAACCAGACTGACCTATGTGGAAATCATTTGCAATGAGCTGGAGAAGTGTCTCATATATTTGAATGCCTGTATTTGCCCTCTGCATGCAGGTGTATATTTCAGCACTTGTAAACAAATTTTATCCAACATATAAGACTAAAATTCAATGATGCAGATAGGCAGGAAAACCAGTTCATTAGGATTGTTGAGTTGTGCAATAATAGTGTTTTTGATTCAAATGTTCAGTTGAACACGTCCAGTAACAGTTCAGTTTTGTGTCCATGATTTCTCACTGAGTGTTGACTGGCAGATCATCTATGCATGCATCTTTCCCCACTGTTAGACTTTAACAGCATTTATTATTTCTTATAAAGTCTAAGGTTACACTTTGATCTGTTGAAAGTTTCAACAAAGTGCTTTTGTTTACAAACTTTATCTCCTGTTTAAAGCAACTCGGAAGATTAGAGTGTCTGACACTGCTCTTTGAAAGTGCTATTTATGATTTCTAGATCATATGTCAAAGTTTGAGCCTTTAGTTTTAATAATTGACACAGTTTGGGATACTTCATCTTATTCTTTACACAAAACATGTGCCAGCAGTTTCTCATTTGTATTCTTGCTGGTTTACTTTATACAAAAGCTTTTCTGTAGCCACGGCGTGATGCCGTTTGTTCACTTTTTGTCAGCTAATTCAGTTGAGGTTTTTTTACTACACATATTAGTATTCATTGATTTTTGTCATTTTAAAACTATTATTCAAAATCACTATTGTTGTATCTCTCCTTTTTGAGGACTGCATCATCGTTAATTGTGGTTTTTAATGATTTACATCTTGAATTTTATAGCATATTATTACCATCACAGAATCAAGTTTCAAAGTAATATTTTGGTCTGAAGTAAAGCCCTCCTTTTTTCAAGAAATATCTGATGCTGTTCATGCCATTTCTTGCTTGTGACAGTTGTAAAATTATTTCTTTTCTGCTACTTCCAGAGTGGCAAAACTACCCCAAATATCTTACTCTAGTCTTAAAGTCTTAAAGACAGGGGTGAAACTCATTTCCTGTAGTCTTTGGCAATGAAAATTTTCAGTGGAAAAGAATCCAAGCCCATCTCCAAGATACGTCCTCATAAGGCCAATCATCCACAGAATCCTCACCACAGTGGGCACAGGACTATCTTTCACATGCTGCAAATAGCAGGTTGGTTTGGAAGAATGAAGTCCCAAATGAAAAGCCAAAAATGTGTGTGTAACACTTTTGTGACATTTTTACCTGGGCCTCCTTTTTTTTGAGATAGAACACAAGATATTAATCGATTTTTCCATGTCCTGTTCATAGATGGCAGAAGACAAAAGGAACTGAACTGCTGCAAGCTGGAGACAGTTTACAAACAGATCACTGAAATTAGTCATTCACTGAAGGCAAATGAGCATGCACTTCTTGCTAACCCCAAAAGAAGGCCTTCCTCAACATTGCCACCTATGTGCTCATGACTGATGGCACTCCCAGCTGAAACTTGGGTCTGTGCATCACACTGACAACCCACGGGGAAGAGCCCTCAACAAAAGTTGAGCTCTTGAATTATTGCCTTTCCCTGCCAACCTCGCATGGTCTTATCGACAAAAAGCTGTGTCCTGATTCTTCTCAACCATGTAATTATTTCTCAAAGGCACTGGCACATCTGGGCAATAATGCTGACTGCCTCTGCAGAAGCAGACAGATAGCTGTGCATGTGTGCTCTCAGTGATGGATCCCACAAAGATGTTGCAAAACACAGAGGTTTGAAAACTACACAGCCCACAAGGGAGGGTCTTTGTCATTTGTCCAAGAGTAACAGGCAGAGCCAGCTCAGAGCTGTGCATCCAGCCCAGC
Source organism: Erithacus rubecula (assembly GCF_903797595.1). Classification (NCBI taxonomy): domain Eukaryota; kingdom Metazoa; phylum Chordata; class Aves; order Passeriformes; family Muscicapidae; genus Erithacus; species Erithacus rubecula. The sequence continues at coordinate 90,834,481 of NC_136689.1, read as the reverse complement.
CAGATCCTGTGAGTGAATCAGCTGCACCCAGGAGATGGTGGTGTCAAAGGTGGTTGATCCATCAAGCAACAGTTACATGCACATCTCCCCATTTGGAATTCACCCATCAGGACCACTAAAGCTGTACTGCAGACAATCCTGCCTGATTGCAAAGAGCACTGGATTTTGGCAGCTGGGGTTCTAGACACTCTTTTCACAGTACTTTTTGCTTAGACGTAAGAGTTAAGAAATCTCAGCTACTCATGTTTCATAAACTTGTTAAGGGGTGAAGATAGATGGCAGAGAAAGGTCTAAGAAGCTTTAAGCACCCTAGCTTTCAATCATTTCTTAGCTTAGCTTTAATATAAAAATCTATTATTTCTAACTCTAAATCTTCTGTTAGCATTTTAACTTTAAAATTAAAGGCTTCTTTCTCCTAAAAGATTTAATTTCTTTATGGATTTTTGGATTAAAATACAATCTTCTGATTGGACTTCTTATTTTTATGATCCTAACTTAAATACATGGTTCTTGGTCCTGCACAAGAAACAAAGAGGGAGAAAAAAAGAAAAAACATACTTGCCTGATAACCTCACAGAGACAATATTTTACAGTAATACAGAAAAGAAAGGAAAAAAGGACAGCAGCTATATTATGTGAAATAGTAATTGAGAGAAATGGTGATTAATTTTTTTTTGCAAGAGTGGTGATACATACACCACAGTACCATGGGACTTACCCAAAACTCTTGCACTAAATTTCAGCATATCTCATGTATTAACTGCCTACAAAACTTATATTACAACTACACACCAAGAATGGGCAAGTAAATTTACAAACTTGAGATAGCTCAGTCTGCCTATAAAGTATGAGAGAAATTGGTACGATCATAAACACCCTTAAGTTAGTCATCATATATTGATGTCCTAAAACCACATTTTAAATTAACAGAAATTCCCCCCAAAATCCCTAATTCAATGCAAAGAAGTGCTGAAGGACTGTAATTTATTTCATCCATGCCATGACAGCACACACAGCTGATACAACTGCAGATGCAGTGCTAAGCAAAGTACTGATGTACTGCCCTCAAGTATTAGCAGGCACCACAAGAGCACTAGGAGGAAGGTAGATATTTATTTGCATAAGACAGGGTCTATACCCTACTTTTATTCAAGTTAATACAACAAATTAAACCATAGAGATATTGCTAACAAATAACTCCTGTTTGGGCAGCATATTAATGCAAGGAGAAATTACATGAAGGCTTAGGGTTAGGTTTTGATTGAAGATTTCAGGCTACTGAATCTATTTAGTAATTAGATGAGGACTAAAGGGAACATTTTATCTCAGAATGAATACAAGTTATTTGTTGGGTCAAAGAGCCCAAGTCCCAGGTGCCATGTTTTCATCTACTTACGGCAAATGGAGGAAACTTGGCTTCTCAGCAGTGGTCAGTAATCAAATGTGAAAATTCAGTCGACTTAGTATTTTCCCAATTACAAAACTTTTTAATGTATTGGTTTAAAATAATTGAAAATAAGCATCACTGGGAATAAAATTCTCATTTAAAAAAATGTTTCTGCAGCAGCAATGTCTAAAGAAAACACAGCAAATAGGTTCATTCTTAACAGTTTCACTCTGCCCACTGTAAGTACTAATGTAAATTACACCAGGGTGCAGAGCTACATCATTTTTTCTACTGTATTTTTCTGTTTTCATTCCAAGGGCAATTTCACATAGGAAGGGCGAAAAGAACCACTAGGAGGGGCCAGGATTGCACACGATGGGGGTTTTTTTCACATTAATATTTCTCTCAAAGGACATATCCTTAGAAACTGTTACAAAATTTTCTATGTAAAGAGATGATTTCTCAACATGTAATTCTGCTTGATCCATTACAAATGTTTCCTTACAAAAATTTGGAGATGGAAACTTTTCAGTGAGTTCTTGCTTGGTCAGTATTATTCCGTTCACTATTGCAATGCAACAACAACAACAAAAAAAGTGCAGAAAGTGATACCACAGACTGTATCTAAAAATGACAAAGAAGCAAAAGACAATCCAGCTTTACATCTTCAGAATATGTGCATGATAGCAAAATCTACAGAATGAGAGATGATCTGTTCAATTGAGAGATAGTTATGCTTTCTTAAATGACCATAGTCTCCATTGAATTTCTTTCTCAGGGTTCATGTGCTTTGATAACTACTTTTTTTCTTTGAATTTTACTATGAGAGAATGCAGAATCCATGCAAAAAAAATTAATTATGAATTTGAGTTCAGAATTTGAGATGTATTGATTTACATATTTTTCATAATAGACCTAAATTCTGAAGGACCAAAAAGAATTTAATTTTGGGACTGTTTATAGACAAACAGTGTAATTCATTTATCTTCTGTCTCTAGTTTCTTGAAATCAGCCTCTCTGGTGAAATATTGAAGATTTCAATCCCTTACATGCCTTCACCTTCTGCTGATAAAAGAGGAGATATAAAGTGACTTGATATTTGTTACTGAAGCATCTGTTCTTCTCTTGAGGTGTGCAAGCACAGCTTTGCCTAGGAGCTTTTGGATAGGGAAGGCATTCAAGATCCTTCACAGACAAGTCTCGTGGGGAATAGATTAGGGATACCAAGAAGAGATAATTCGTAACATTTCCATCTGAAATTTGGGAAGCATCAAATGGTGCTATGCAAACTAGGCCAAAATTCATGAGACGATCACCAAAGTAAGTTCAGTTCTGTCATCTGATTTTTGTCTCAAAAGCCTATAATTTGAACTGAAAGTTTTCAAAACCTAGCTATGCTGAAAAAATGGGAAGAAGTGGACTGCATTTGGGCATTTAAAATGGATGTACTCAAGAAGAAGATGAGTTTTTTAAAACTCTTAGGAAGAAAAAGAAATTCCAGCCATGACATTTGTGTATGAAGGCAACTTTAGGCCAAAGAAAGAAGCAAGAAAATCAAAGACAACACAACCTGTGTCTGCATAGAAAAGAACTTTTCAGGAGGGCATGCAGAGCTTTCAGATTTTAAGTATTTTGGAAATGTTTATTAAGGAAGTAAGATATATCTCCATGATGTATACATGTACGAAAGCAGAATTACAAAATTATTTTCTACTTCCCTCTGTTTCAGATTTTGAGGGATGCTACCGTTAAAAACCTTTAACAAACATACAGCTAAATCAATCAGTTAAAATTGTGATTAGAGAAAAACAAGATGTAAGTGAAGTAGACAGAACAGCTAATATCAGGCAACTGAGACAGAGAGTAGCATAATAGATTGATCAATTTAATGACTGACTGAAACTCAGTTCTAAAATAAGCTGCAGGACAAATAGGGGTAAAAATCCTTCCTGACTACACAGTTGTTTCTTTATGATCAATTCCTTCATCTGCATTGCATAGTGTTGCACAAACTGGTTGAGATTAAAATCTTGAGGCTCTGTTTTTTGGATTTGTCTCAACTGGCAGCTTGTTCAAGGCTGTTAGTCAGATCTGATTTATAATTCTCCAAATGTCATGAAGAGGGCTCACATTTAAAAAAAAAATCATGCATATCATGCGAACATCATTCTGAGATGACTCAGTCACTGTAGGTTGTGCCACAGCTCTGTTCCAATGTGCAGTGCTGTTTGAGTCATTGATTCTAACCAGACTTCTTTAAACCTGATTTTTCCTGGAAATCCTACAAATTCTTTTTTTTTTTTTTTCTTAGAAAGGGAAAGGAGTAATTAAATCTGGATGTGGTTGTTTTCTATGTACACATTGGTTAAAAGCAACAACAACAGCAAGAAGTAAAATTAGGAATCTGGGACAGAAAATTTTCCTTTCATTGAGGGTGAATCAGTCACCAAAGGATTGCAAAGTTGTTCAGGACAAAAAGATCCGTTCTCATGATATTTCAGCTTCTTGATTAGATGCTCTCTGAAGTGTATACAAAAAATGGGGGGTGGGAAGTCAGTGTGGAGACGCCATCTATGCTGAAGGCTTTTCCATAATCCTGTGGGTTTGCTCCCATATATTAAACCCAGTTCTCAGACTGAATAGGGGAGGTAGGAATGCTATGTTGAATCAGTTCGGTTTGAACCTCAGGACATTAAGAAACTGAGTTGTAAACTCTAGAACCTGACCCTGATAGCTGAAATATTCTATAAAGTAGGATGTTATCTAAAGACCTCTTCTGGAGTTAACAACAAAAGGCTTAATTCCTGAGTACAACTCATTAAAACTGTTTCTCAAATTAGAATTTTCCAAGAAAATCAGTTACCATTTAGTATTAATCAAAACAATAAATATTTTCTTCCAAAACTCAAAGCATGCTCATGTGGAAATATTCTTATGCTGCCAAAACAAAAAAGACAAGAAAAAAAAGCACAAAAAAAAAAATCGCACACATAAAAAAAAAGTATATGTATATGTATATGTATGTCAGACATTGTCTGCTCTCATTCTCTTCTGCTGGTCCGTTTTGCAGGCAGCTTTCACCCCAGAAATCATATCAAACTTTCCTCTAGGACAATGCAAAGGCAGTGTGCTGGGAAGCATCACATGTATGTCTTTGGCTTCAGCACCTGGGTGATAAACACTGTGTATCTGGAAAGCCTGTCCCTGAAAGAGAATGGAGACAAGAAACAATATTCCCACAACTCTCACAGAGTCTGATTTGCAAATCAAAATACTTTGGTTTTGCCAGGACTGTATATAAATTCCTATAGGCTTTAAAGGAAATCCTTTGGTTTTTAATCTCCCTTTGATGAAATCTGGAATCTAAAAAAATAATAATCTTTCAATAAACTAACAATGCCTGATTAAAATAATTCAACCATATAGTCACCCATGTGCTTTATATTTCTACTTTAAATAACCACAATTTTGGCTACAATAAAAATGGTTATTACAAGCACAGGTATTTGTAAAAAAATTACTAGAGGTTCAACTAAGACTGATACAAAAAGGTTCATATGCTTCTTAAGAAAAAAAAATCCAGAAATCACAAATGATATTTCAGAGTTGCCTTATATGAAAAAGTAGAGACATAATTTTATATTGTTTCATATTTCAGAAGAAATTAAACTCCATAAAATACAAAATCCATCTTTTACCTGTCTATTATATAGTGTCATGAAAGGAAGGAAATAAATGTTTCATCACTGTCAACTTGAATATGCAGCTTCAGCCTTTCTTGCTTCATTTTAAGAATAGTCAAGAAGGAAAAACAATATAAAAGGTGATTAACATGTTCCATACTTAAAAGGTTAAAAGGCATATTTTGCTACCTTCTGCATGAACATACCCTGTAGTTTTACTACCTAATTCTAAAGTGTATTTTGTTTTTCTTACTTAAGCTTGTAAGTAAACCAAATTCTGCTTATTTCAAAATGCCAACACAATCTTCTTCTAAGTATTTTCTAAATAGATGCAAAATCTAAAGACTTTATTTCTAATTAAAGTACTTCTCATTTTTGTTCAATTTCACAATTCTACTTAGGTTGCATAAAAAGTAACCTTGTGTCTTTCCAATTTGGGTAAGTCTAACATACAGCCCACAAATTATATTGTTTTTTTTTAATCTGGGACATTAAATTGTCTTAATGAGATATATTGCATCTACCCAAGGTCTAGCTTGTCACCCAAGAAACATCAAGATTCAAAACTATTTTTCTCCACCTTGCCCATAACTCCATGCTGTTGTTATCAGTGACAACCAGAATTATTTCCTATGATGGAAACACAGGCTTAGTTAAGAACACCACACAAGAATGTGGAACAAGGCTGTCACACCCTGAAGTAGGCTCTTAGGAGAGTAATGTGAGACTTTTACTCTGCTTTTTGTTCAGCTGAACAATGAAATAATACACATATATTGCTACATCATTACCACAGCAAATTCTGTACAGCCCCCTTAATATATGATGTTCATTTATGCAACTATGATTTCCATATTATTAATATTAAAACAATTTTTTTTTGTAAACTGTGCCTATTTTTCTGGACGTGAATATGGAGACCAACCACCCACACAAGAAAATGAAGAGCATTGCCATTACAGCTGGGTGGAAATACTTTTGATGGAATAATTTTTCAAAGGAAAATTCAAGTGTCCTAAGTAAGATGCTTTGAAAACTTACATGAGGTTTCGCCAAAATTTTGTTTCAGAGAGAAATGAAGACAAAAGTTCCATGAATGGAGAAAAATGTACTGTTTGGATCTCTTCCAAATGAATCAGCTCAGGGATTTTTTTTTTTTTTTTTTTTTTTTTTTTATGAATTACAAATGTGTGTTTTGTAATGCTAAAGCAGCAAGAGGCAAAATGGTAGTAAAAGGATGGGATTTTTCCAAAGTGACATACCTTTACTGATCAGCAACATTTTGATATGAGTGGAAGATGGGAACTGAAATAGTTCACTCCATAGAAATTTAAACCTTGCATCTCTTACACTTTCTTTCCTTTACCTGCATTGCTTGAAGTAGGCAGGAGAACAATAAAATTCAGGTTAAATGTGTGCCACAGGAAGTCTTTTTCATAGGGTGTCTTTTCTTTGTCTGCAAGCTTCAGCACCAAAATCTTCTATAAAACAAGCTGAAGCAGCCCCAATAATGTTCAACAAATGGCCAAACAGGTACATGCACTGTTTATCCTACAAAACTCTCAGTAGATGCTATTTCCCAGGGATCTAATTGCAGACCATGATGCATTCTGGAAAAGGTCCTGCATAGGTAGAATATCTCCACAAAGTACATAAAGCCTTTCACCCAGTACCATTGTCAATTCCACGGAGATTTTCTCAAATGATTTTGGTATAGCTGCGAATTGGAAAAACATCTACGTATTTCAGAAAAGGAGCATTCTGGGTACAAATTCAAAAGCTTAATTTCCTCCAGTGTATAAGAAGAAACTTGCAAGTCTACACACAAATCACTAGGTAAAAAAAAATAACATTAGGAATAACTTCTGCACAGATTTTTGACTGGCATCAGTAGTTTTGTCTAAGGATATTTTCTGACTAATGCTACCTGCTTGCTGCTTCATAATACTTGACAAATTCTTGGTTCCTAAAATCAACCATGAATGTTTGGAGAATTGCTTCATTTAGCAGGGTGTTTTCAGGATCTCACCATGGTATTCAGTGTAGTTCTGTCTTCCCTCTCTTCTTATCTCTATTTTTATAGATTTTCAACTCTGGAAAGTTTGCCACTCCTTTCTCCTAGACCACAGGAAAGATTTACAGTCTGTAAACTGGAAGTTCCCCAGGCATGAGAATTTCTCCTGGAGGGGGTTCTATTCTGGGAAGGCTGGGGCATACAGAAGCAGCACTTCTAAATCTAGGTGTTTAGCAGGGGAAAAAAGACAGTAGAGAAACTAGGGATTTTTTGCAAGTGCACAACAGTTGTGATTTCCTAACAAAGTAGTATAAAGGGATTACCAAAATAGCTATTATATAAACTCTCTCCAGAACCACAATAGCATATGTTTTGTATAACAACCATTCAAGAGAAAAGAAATTATATGCATGATAAAAAAAAAGGGAGAAGGATAGTGAAAAAAGTAATTTAGGTAGGTCACCTAGTAAAAATCACATACTGAAAATCCACTTGAAGCATAAAGTTAAGATGACAGACGTCCTTCAAAAACTAGTCTTCAGAAGGCATAATATCAGCACCCTTTTTGGAATATTTGGCTGGATAAATTCTCTTCAAAATGAGATACCATACTATAAATATAAGATCATCTGTTCAATGGTTGTGTCAGCACTCAGGGCTTCTGTTCATTCCCCAAAGTACAGTATACCAGATATTATACCAAGGCTGTATAGTACAGGTTTCCATCACTCAGAAACGCTGCATTTTAAACCAGAGCTTGTAAATAAAATATTTTACTCTGCAAAACCAACCTTAGGACTAGTGTAACATAACCTTGATTCATTGCTGTGTGCAGTACTACTGAAAGTAGAAATCTTAACTTGCAATAACAAAAAAAATTATGCCAGATTTTACTAAGAACCTAGACAGCCACGTTAATAAAAAGTCCATGTTTCTAAGAAGATTAGAGAAGCAACACCCAATCCAAAATTAAGAAAATAAAACCAAAGAGCTCAAGGTTACGAATAGTTCTGAGTTTGCTTTGATTGTATGCTTGAAGTCCACTTTCTAAGAATTCTATAATTATTGCCTGTGTAATATTTATTTTGCATGCAACTAAAGATTAAGGCAAACAAGCTATTTCCTCTAGTATCTTTAGCTGGTAGTCATGGTAATACCCAAAAACATATTATTTTTGTAGGCTTCCTGAATTTTTGAGTTCAAAAACTGTATCAGAGGATAGCAATTCCTAAGCACAAGCAGAGCAGCACAATTCAGCCACACAGACAATATATTTGCCAGAAAATACCATGTGAATCCTTGGAGATGCTCCTAGGATCTCTTACTCATGCCTGGGACAGCCTGGCTAGTGTTTCCTTCCTATGAAAACAAAGACTGAGATTAAGGGCAAAGAGAAACCTCTTAGACTTTCCCCTTTAATGTGATACAATCTATGCTCTCACAAAGCAAAAAACAAGCCTTGAAAAATAATTGCTATATTTACATCAAGAGAACAAATCGTTTCTTGAAATTTGGGATTGTCAGGGCATTAAAAGACAAAAACACTGATTCTGAAATGGAGCTGAATGCCATGAAATTCATGGAATTCAAGCTACTTTGAAACAGCAGGATTTTGGAAGGTTGGTTGGAGGTGGTGATGGCCCTTTCTTATTCCTTTCCTGCACTTCACTTACTAACCATGCAGTCAGTATATGCTCATCTGTTCCTAAGTCATTATTGTGCATGAAGAGCCATGTTGGACTGGACAGTATTAAAAAAAAATAATAATAATAACAAAAGTAACAAAAAGAAAATATTTCCCAGGCAGCAAAATTGTGTCTGTTTTTTTCACCTGTGTCTGTCATATTCATTTTTCCCAAATTTTGTGAATAGGTTTGGTAGAGCCAAGCCTGCTTTTTTTGGCAAATAAACTATTATCTCTCCAAATTTCATTTTCTTCCAGTCATAACAAAATAATGCCAGCACTGAACAATCTCTGAAAACTCCCTGAGTTTGAGTACAATGCTTACAGAAAAAGAAAGTCTCCCTGACAAGTGCTGTTTTCTTTGCAGATGAAAGAGTTCACACCATTTGAACTTTTATCACCCACAGACCTGTACCATTTTGACCCATATGTTTTATAGAAATAGACTAAAATATATTCCACCTTATAGCTAGCTATAAAAAAAGAAGTTATTGTCTTATACATCCCTCTGCAAAAGTATTTTCTTCATTCGTTGCTGCATTTTGGAGAAACTTCTACTTTGCATTTAATTTTTTATTGATTCCATAGTTTATTAGGAGTCCGTACACTAAAGGAAAAAAATCAATAGAAAAAAGTTGCAAGTACCCCTGCAGATGACCCCCCCTGTAGACTGCTCAAGATTTGACTGCTCAAGGACATCTGCTTTACCAGTCAGTGAAACACTCTGTTACCTACAAATAAGTTAAAATGGCAAAGGAGCTTTGAGAATCAAAAACACAGCACCACAAGCATTGGCTAATGCTGGAATGCGAAGCACAGTCCTTGGAAACAGATGGTTTAATACATCACAATAAATCTCTTACCAGCCTTTGAAACATAGTACTTCAGATAAAAATACATTTAAGTTACAATCTGTGGACAAAATGTTATCCTCAGAGGCAGAAAGGAAATGCTTTTGACTTTACTGAGAGTTGCAGCTCAGAAGGAATTTAATAAATGTTTCTAAAGAAACTGACCAAAAGTTCCTTCTCAACTTATTTCATAATTACAAAATTCAACCTAAAAGTCTACATAGAAACTTAACACTAAATTACCCTTCAGCTAAAAAATTTGCCATTCAACATTTACCCTCCTCACCCAGGACACCTGAAAGAGCAGCTCATGATGTACCTGTGTCACAGACAGGTGTAGCAACGGCAGGGCAATTATCAGAGCAAAGTTTTAGCTAAGTGTTCATGTTACATACAGCTGACACGTCAGAATACCTGACTGGACTTTCATAACTGAAAGAGCTATAGCCCGTGACTGTCACAAAGATGTCACATCAATTGGACCACGCTTCCTTCCTTGTTAGGCTTATATGGGAAGCAGTCCTGGCAAGGAGAAAGAGCTAAGGCAAGAAAGAAGGGTTAGGTGTTTTGGATGACACAATACAAGTGCAGTCTCAGGTAAATACTGCATTTTTAGGATTAAGAACTTAAAGGAGATTGGGTACAAGCTGCTAATTTCTTGATCTAAGGAACATTAACATTCATTTCTAATTCATACAAGTTGGCATGCATCTTCAATTGCATCTGCAATGTTTATTACATCATTTGCTCCATTTCACATGAGTTCTTTAATTCAAACAATATTCTTGTACAGGAGGGGTGACGGGTCCTCAGCTCTCTCCAGTGGCATCAGCAGCTTCTTGTGTCTCCCTTGGTGAAGCTAACAGTGGGCAGAGTTTGTACTGCATAATTTATCTTACTCATGAATGCAGTTCATGAACAAACTGCAGTTTTTACAAGTTCGTTTTCTATTTGAAGCTGTCCAATAAAAGTTTTGGGCAAACCAATTTCAGCCTGCAAATTGCTCATAAACTGCTCACGGTGTGTAGTACTCACAGTACTTGCTCTTGTAATTCAGCAATCAGACTTTTGGGTTGGTCAAGCTGATCATGAGGCTTGCTTTCCTTCCCTGAGCATTGGACTCATCCTACCAAACCCCAAGCAGACCAGAAAATGGGAGGTTGACTAGATAATAGACCAGCACACACGACCAAGGAGTCTGGCAAAGATATGAAGGTCTGTAAGGACAGACTACTAAATGTTAAAAACAATGTCAGCTTGGATATTAGCAGTACAAGAAAGTGCACAGCAGTTCCCAGTAAGATGTGCAAGTAAGTTTATTCTCTTCATTTAGGAGGATGACTCACACCAAGAAGAAATTCAGGTTTGACAAGACCAAAATTGCCAAGTTTCCCATGATGAATAAAACAATTGCATTTCATCAACATTATAAAAAGATGTATTTTTCATTACTGGACAAGAAGCAAGACTAAGTAGCTCTTCCCAGACTGTTTATTTCAACCATCAGTTCACAACAACCAGGTAGGAAAGTAGAAAAGCTTGTGAAAGAACATGAACACTGAGTTTCAGCAGTTCTCAAGAAAAATAAAAAGAGGTAATCTAAAAATATTCTTTGATGTGTGTGAGGATACTATCTCCTACTTCAGGCTCCCTGCTCTAGAAAATATAAAAATTCCAAGCATGCAATATCCCCTCCCACTCCTAAAATAGTTGCTTTAGAATTGAGAAAGAAAATAAAAACGTTATTTCTCCATACTACACATAAATTTAATCACAGTGTATTTTTCATTCCATTTGTCTCAAGGCAAAACATAAGTTTTAGAGAGGATTAAACAGTTACCAATAGATCATAGAGGTAGGTAGAAAGACAAGGAAAGGACATAAAGGTATTATTGGCAAAGTAGAATAAGCAAAAGTGGAGTCAGTAGAAGAAATGTAGGTCAGAGCTAAGGTCTTCATGTCCCTGGAGGCTTGCAAAGAAAGTCTGAAGCTACAGCAAAGCCACACAGAATAAGTATTTTCCAAGATGTGATTGTGCACTTGACTATTGGTGCTGAAGAGGCTTCAAACAAATTACTATAATAATAACTGTAATTTCTGTAGCAGGTATTGCAGGAGTTAAATTCTGAAACACTCTGACGCCTGGTTCTTCACAGACAATGGTACTAAACAAGGTCCAGAAGTACTTTTCTTCCAGCCCTGTAATCAATATTGGAAGAAAAAATAAACTTGAGGCAAGCGAAAGGAAGTCCAAAAGATCAGGCATTTGTTTCATTTCAGATGTTGTGTGGGTTTATGAGATTGTGTTTGCTCCCCTCTTGCCAAAGCCTCAGCAGCTGGCCTCGTTTTTGCCCCAGGGTGGGAAATGCCCTTGTGCACAGTGCAGACCTAACCCAGACTGTGCCCCAGATTCAGACCCTTTCATGTGTGGTATCCTGCCAGTCAGGGTCACTCAGCTATCTGCAAATAGGGAGAGGAAATAATGTGCCAAGGAGTAAAAATAACCCCTGAAAGTTTTTAGCTGATGGGTGAGATTTGGAGGTATTCATCATAGCTTTTCAATCACCAATTATGAAAAAGAAAATATCTGCTCTAGAAGAAATGTATCACAAAAAACTTGATAGTGTGAAAAGTCAAAGTTCAGAAGTGAAGCAAGTATGAAGCAGAGATAGCGCCAATCGCTGTTCCTCCACCAGTTAGTGGCAATAGCACTGAGAAGACAAATGCTCATCATATCCTATTATACTGGTGAACTGCAATGTTACAGACTGGAAAAATGCCATTCTTCAATTATATTTTAATAGGTAGCAAAATATTGTCATCATGTGTAGACACATACCATACTCTTGTTTCTTAATTTTCATGTAAAATTTTGATCTCTAGCATCCAGATAAATTAAATCAGGTCATATGTAAAATACTGTTCCATGAAAACCAGCAACACCTAGATTACATCAACACAAAGAAAGCATCATACTAACAACCATAACAAAACCATTTGTCCAATACTGCTGGCTACACACATTTTCGGCCACTGTGGATGGTAGTTATTGTTCAGAGACTTCTAGAATAATAACACATTGTGCATGTAACTCAGTTAGGAGACATAAAATAGGGATGAGATAGATGATCTTTCCAACTTTCACTCACTGGATTCTTCCCAGCACTTGGTTTCCCTAGTCCATCCATTTCATCTGGTCACTTGGGATGTCAGCAAGCAGTGATGATACAAGCACACAGTCAGGTGCAGCTATTTACCAAGCACCATGCTACACCTATTGCTTGAATAAATCTGAACAGCATCTTAAAGCAAAGGAGACACTGCTGCAGTAACATTGACAGAAGACCCAGCTATTAAGCTGTCTACAGAGTCTAGTATCAGTGAAATGTTTGACAGCCGCAGGGACAAATATGTATTAGCAACATTGCTTAATCCATGTTTCAAGGGCAGAATTGAAACCATGCCTTCACCCTATGCAGGAACAGATTGCTGGAAGGATACTGTCATAAATAACAGTGCTGGAGGCCATACCATTATGCACCTCCTCTTCTCCCTCATCCTTCCACTTAGCTCCCCTAGGCCAAGTATATCTCATAAAGCAGAAGATGCACAAGCTCCTGGAACACCACAGAGTGCAAAAGAAGTAATCACAGCATACCTATAGTTCCTGGGTCTTCCTTTATCAGCTCGGAGTGGGGCAGTACCTCCCAGGAAAAACTCAATTTGTCCGTATCATGGGAAGAATCTGTCCATTATGAAAGGTCTATAGGTGTCATGGGAGACCTTTTCATATGCTGGGAAGTGAGAAGTTGACTTTTGAAAAGATATGCTCTAGTTCAGACAGGAATTAATTCAGCAAAGCCTATGGCCTGTGTTAAACAGGAGGTCAGATTTGATGATTGTAGTGGTCCCTTCTGGCCTTATAATCTATAAAGACTAACTACTTTACAGGGTGGGGGAGGGAAAAGACAAAGAAAGAAACCAATACTGGTACTTTTAAACCTTCAAATTCCCCACTACCCACTATGTGCTCAGATTTCTTTTTCTGGTATGTGCCTGGCACTGAGACAGGTCAAAAAATTGGGTTTAATAAACCACAGCATAGAACACCTCTTTCTTAAGGGAGTAATTTGAAAAGCTTAGCAAGTTAAACTTGCAACATGCAGGTGACTCTTTAAATTAGCCTAATGGAGGAGACTGCAGAGGAATCTATCAATCAAAATTCTTACAGAAGGTGAGAAGACATTTTACCAAATGTGGTGCTTACAGTCCTATTCCCTTTTTCCTCACTTCCCATATATTATATAAAAGATTTTCTCTACTGTTTGAATAATTTGGCAGAAGATAAGAATTGTGCAAATCTCTGTTCTGTGAGAGCTTTTTTTGAAGCTTTGATTCACCTGGGTTCATAAATCTCTAGTTTTTGCTTCGAGGTTTAAGGACATTTGAGCTGCAAAACTGCAAACTGATCTCACGTTAATAGTGTGCAAAATTGCAAAATTACAAAGCCATAAATGGATTTACATTTGCAACTTAGGAACAATGGGCTGACTTCACCGTTTGTAACAAAAATCTATAGCCAGGCACATTTTACCATATATCCACAGCACATGTGCCACAGATACACATGCAGACAATTTACTTGCTGGAAATTTGTGAGTGAATCCAAAACATGAAAGCTTATGGCAAGTAAACAATTTGTAGAGTATTCTTTCTCAAAGTATGCCTTATTATAGGCTTCTGGATTATTTCACTTTTATTTTCTCCTGTAGTACTGAATCCTAAATCAAATAAAACCCATACCATGTAAAACAAGAAATCAGTCAAACTACTGAGACTGTAAGGCTTGTGTTTGCACTAGAATATTTAAACAGAAAATACAAATCCCAGATTTAAATGCACACAGTCAGGTAAATTCAGCAGGTATGGCAAAATGGAATAACCTCTATTTTCACTGGACTAATTTCATAACACAGGAAGCTCTTTTCCAGCATAAACTAGGAAATAACAGTTGTACCAATACCAAAGTATTATATTTACATATTTTCACTAAAAGCAAACTAAGCAAATGGAACTACAAAAATGGTAAATTTATCTTCATTTGAAAAGAAATATTTTTGTGAGGATATCTATAGTGTCCAAAAGGTTCTATTTTGCTTTGATAAAACCTGTTTCTCAGGGGACAGAGAGAATAAGCTATTTGCTTCCCATTTTCCATTCAAATTTCACATGTGAAACAAAAATGAAGGAGTCTACCTCACTTTTGATGAATTTTTGGCGTGTGAGAAGTCACTCAACCCAATTTCCATCATTATTCCACACTGCAGAGATCAATATGTGTTTCTTCAGCTATTATCATTATTGTTACTGTTTTTATCTGTGTGACAAAGAGGAAAGCTAGACTTAAGGTTCATTGTCTTAAGCTTTGTCCTGGTGTTGGGTCAGTTGTTGTTATCAATATGCCTCCAATGTGTAACATTCAGGTTAGATGCAACTCTAAGAAACTACTAAATGGCAGCAGTTAGTGATGCAAAGTTGAGGAAAGATACATAATCAGAGACAAACTACTTTCAAAGCTATTTAGAAGCATAAGAATGCCAACAGTTTTGAAAATCCCACCATCAAGGACAACTTGCATGGGGTACATGCAAGTTAGGCACATATAGCAAGATACATGATAATTCTACAGATTTTTCAGGTTCCTGAGCTATGCAAAAAGTTCAGCGGAACTGTCTAGGGGGTCCTTCCCCTCTGAAAGAAAGCACTGATTATACAGATAGGTAGATCTTCCTTTCCTGAGCAGGAGTACCAAAACAGCTAATCTTTCCCTCTAGATACTGCAGTTTGCAGGTGTGCAGCCTGTTATATTAAATCCAATACTTCCATGACTCCCTGTGTCACACACTTCACTAGGATCACATCACATCTGCCATGTGGGATTGCAAGGGTTTATGCTTCCCAGAGCTACGTGTAGGGGAAAATGAGAGTGTAGGTGGAGATGGGGCTGCCTAACCAGAAAGCAACAAATCCTCTTGACCCAGCTCTCTGCAGATGGGAAAAGGAAGAGTAAACACTTCTTGCCTGCAAGTACAGCCCCATTTCCCATCTCCCAGCTGTGTGCATGCTCTCAGCACTTTAATCTCAAAGATACATGCACACAAACTCACAACTACTAGGTCTCGTACAGCAGGTCAGGGTTACATTTTCTCTGCCACTCTCAAGTTAGTGAAGAAAGAAACTTCTCTGAGACTTGCTGCAGGCAGATAGCTTTATGAAATGTACCAGGTAGCTTCATGAATGCCCATCAGGAAAAAACTGAGATACTTTAGGGCAAGGAGTGTGTGGGTCCGAAACAGATGTGACTTGGAAACTCTCCTGCCTCCACATTCTGGCAACAAAGCTGCTGCAGTTCTGCAGTAGGTTTCATCAGATAGCCATGGGCACTGAAAGGTTCCTAAGGGCCAAGGTTTAGAACCTTGGCTTCACTAACAACACTGAGAATCATAATGCAAAGCTAATGATCTTTCCGGTTGTCATTGCATAAACTACATTATTTATTCCCACTTGGAACAGACAAAGTAAACACAGCATTTAAAAAATACTTTGTCTTCCTATATGAGACCACTCAGTGGTTTTGGACCTGTGAAGCAATAGAGAGAAATATCTGCCAAAAATCTCCTCAAAGCAGGAAGCATTAGGAAAAAGTCTCAGGAAAGCCTAATCCCTCAGTATTTTTAATTCAGAAAAGTTTGGCTGAATCTCCAAGTCCCTGGATGATTATGTGGATTGGAATCAGTGATGTTTTTAAAAATTCAGTTTACCCTCAGAAGCATTTGAAACTCTCTTTTTTGCTGCTCATTTGTGCCTAGGTAAAGTCAAACAAGCTTTATTTTCCCACTGCCACTGAAAGCATGCTTACAGCACAGGCAGGATCAGACTGACATGGGTGATGGTAGAGCTCTTGGCAAGGACTTTAGATCAGGCTGTGGGATCCCAACAGGACTTTCAGGTATGTGCTCAGATCACCAGTCCCTTCTGAAGCCTGTACCAGTATGCCTTCATGCCTCTTGCTAAAATTCAGCACATTCCACAGTTTCCTGTCCAAGTAACTCAGTAAATGTGAATAACCAGCAGTAAACCTTTTTTTTTTTTTTTTTTTTTTTTTATGAGAGGCAAGAGGAACCGGATCTTGGCAATCCATGCGCTATTATCTCTTGCCAACTTCGTTTTCCAAGGGTGGCAAAGTTCTGGCAAAAATAAATATATAAATAACTATCTGCAGCCATCAGCACAAGGGAAACAAACAGAGGAGAAAGCTTTGCCCAGCAGCAGGCTGAGAGGGGCTGATAATGAATGACTGATGATGATTATGTGTAATTTTTTACTTCCTGCAAAATGATAGATACTGGCCAAGTCAGCCCCACAGCACCACTGTCATAGAGCCAGGCTGGAAAGGCAGCTCAACAGCAGACCTCTGTTTCCATGATATGTGGAGGATGAAGCTTCAGGAGCTGAGCTGCCCTGGGCATCCACAGGGCACCTGGCACACAGCAGCTCCTGGGCCACCACCATGGGCAGCATGGCCCCTTGGCAGGAGAAGTCAAGGGAAAAGAATGGCAGGGCCATGCATTCAGAAAAGAAAGGAGAGGAGAAGAAACTCACATAACAAAAGTGCTTATGATTAATGAATTGGAGATGAGCAGAGAGTTTACATATGCACTTGGAGAGGCGGAAAAGATGTTCACAAGCTTCCTCCATGACAAATGTGGGCAAGAAACAGGGAGGAAAGAGCTATTAATCAGTGGTACAAAGAGATTTTTTCCCCCCAGGACAAGACAGTCCAGGTAAACTGCTTGAAACTGCTGTTTCCAGCTTGCCCTTTACATAGGTCTGCTCAACAGGCCCCACCACTCTCTGCAATGAGCCTGCGCCCTTTAAGTCCAGCACCTCCTTTATCTCCTCACACAAAGTGGAAAAGAGTCCTAAAGACAGCAAAAGAGTAAAATCCTTCATCTTCATGTTTAAGCCACTGTTGTTATTCACATTGCACCATACAAGCATGGCCACCTGCCAGTCAAACAAACACCACTCTGCCGAGCCCCCTAAACAGCCATCTGATCCTTTCCTAACTGTTGTTTAGAGTTGTTTAGGGGTGCCCATGGAGTGATGATTAACAGCCCCAGGCGCTGTGCAGGCACTTGGAATATGCATTTCTTTCTAGTAGGGACATTTTTTCTTTCATATTTTTATTGGTTGTGTTTTATTAGTCACATTGCTCTTCAGCCTCCCTGCAGCATTGGCAGCAATGCCATTAGCTCGAGATGGAGGTGCGTGTCCTCCCTTCATGGCTGAGGTGAGGTACCACAATAAAGGCAATATCAATAAACAGCACATTGCAGGAAATTAATAAGCACTGTAGAGTTGTCAGCCAATAGTGACTACAGAATAGGTACCACGTTTAATATCAAGTAATTTCTTGTTTTGGTTGCTAAGAAAGTATTTAGGAGTCTCGATAGAATGTAGTAAAACTGACTGGAGAAGGCACACAAATATTAAGGGAAGTCCATGAACATTAATTACTTAACAAGAGCTTGTAATTATCTGACAACTGAAGCACCTTGTTTGATCTGACATATGTAGTGTTACTCTCTTGCACCAGCTGGAGAAAACATTGTGGAAATGTTGTGTGATAAAACATCCTGGTCTCTTACCCCAGTATCTCAGAGATTCCCACAGCAGGATAAAGCCTCCCAGCATCCCAGCAGTTAGATAAGCCTTTCCACACCATTTTACAAATGGGCAAGGTCAGGCAGGGACTCTTGGAAGGTGTTAAACAATACACTGAGGTAAAAATGAAAAGCATCATCATGCACCAAGACTCTCATAGAGAAATAACAATATCTGTTTTTTAATTCTTGGCTTTGTCTGTAGTGTCATGTTGCCCTACGTAAAATAGGGATGACACCACATCTCATCATATGGTCTCTATTATGATTGACACATCAACCACCTAGAGGGCACTTCCATGTCACTGCTATCACAGTTTCATACTGAGCCATGACCATCGCTGCCTACAGGAGGGCAGTCTCAGTGCAAATCCTTCAGCGCTGAGGACACGTTTTCCCTGCACACAGGTGCTGAACAGGGCACAGGAGGGTGATTCTGCCTGGTATTTTTAGGTGCTGCTGCAATCCAGCCAGCAAAGACCGTGAGCACACACAGAGAATTCTCCAGGTACAATGGCTGAGGCACACGAATGGAGAGGACTTTGTACACCACCTGCAGATTTGCAAGGACAAATAAGAGATTCTCCTACAGCTAACGCCTTTTTTTTTTTTTTTTTTTTAACTCTCAATTTCAGGAACTTTCTGGAATGCTTTATGGCTTGCTCCTTTTATTAGCTTGTTTAAAGCCATGAGTGAAGAAATTAAGTGGAGGAAAGAACAGAAGATTAACATATTTCCAAACATGCTATAAAAAAAAAAATTTAAATCACCTGATCCCTACCAGAACTTCACTGACTAAATTGTTAAAGGGGAGGGGGGGAACCCTGAACAACATCCCATCCAGATGGTAGTTCCAGTGCTCCGTGGTCAGCCTGTTTATTAATGAACATCTGTTTTCCTTACAAAACAGGATGGACTTTCTACTATAAATTCTCCTTTCATATATTTCTTGGAAAATGACATTAGGAGTTATTTGCTGTCACTGAGATAAGCCAAATTTATTTTTAATTTTGGAAACTGCATATTAATTATAACATTTCTGTCACTCACTAGATTATTGATGAATGTATCACTACAACATACAGCTAGTTGAATATTGAAAAAACAAAAATATGACTTTCTCTTTGAAGATATTTGGCTGCAGTCCCTTTAGTCATCCTTTCCTTTTAGCTTTCTGCATAACTGGATGAATGCTGCTGGTAAAGATGGTAATGGACATCAGACTTCAAAGTACTATACATATAGTGTTAGAGGTTCCTGAAACAATCACTTTATTTCAGCCCATCACTGTTTGGTCATGGATAGTTTTTGAATAGAGAAATGGCTTTATCATAATTCAAGGTAAGTTTCTCCTTAGTTGTAACCATATCTTATAATTTACTGAATGTTATACATTGAATTACATAAACTATTGAGATTTGGTGACCTAAAGGCAATTAAAATTTGAAGACAGACTAGAATTATAACTACAGAATCATATGTAGGGCAATACTTTTATTACAAATGAGAATGTGATGCAAGATTTCAGTCTTGTCTCACGATTTTGAAACACCACTTCAAAATAAGTTGAAAGGGAATGTTTAGATGCAAAAACTTAAAAAATAAGTTTTCAATTTAAATCCAAAAATATTTAATCATCTATTAATGATATTCCCCTTCTAATGATCTGGAAAATCATCTAGAATTTTTTTTTTCCCCAATATGATGTCTTTTATAAAACTGTGGTGTTGAACAATAGTAATCTTAGGATACCTTTCTTTTTGTGCTCTGACATCACCTTAGGAAAGAAGCAAGCTGGGGGCTGGTATATCTACTTCTGAAAAAAGTTTCAAAGACAAAGACAAATTTTTTTTGTTTGTTTGTTTGTTTGTTTGTTTTTCAAACAGGAAAATTCCATGCCTTTATCTGCAGTTCAATGGCTATTACTGTGACACATATATCAAAACACTGTGAATAAATGGCACGTTACTTTTCTCCTGAAAACCACAATACTGCAGGCAGAGAGGTTCTGGCTCAGATGTGTCTGTAGCTGGAGAGTCCAGACAGCTCAGAAGCTGAGCAAGCCCCAGACTTCCCACAGCAGCACCAGGCAGCTTCCAGCTGCCCCTGTGTTTGCCATCCCCCCTGCCCACTCCTCTCACCTGGGGGGATTTCTCCATCCAACAGCAAGATGCTCAGCAATGGGCAAGAGCTCTGCCTCTGGTGTGAATTTGTTCCTAGAGAAGTTTTGGCATTCAACCTGGAGTTTTAAATAAGCACCTAGGTAACTAAATGCCCCAATCTACACACACATCAACTTCAGGTGGCAAAGCTAAGCCTGGGATTGTCTTTTGTTTACAGATGATGAGCAGAAAAGAAATTTTAAGTATCTGGCCTTACATGCCACTGAAACTACAAGTGTAAAACCAGAGAGAAACATCATCCTTGAGGAAGGCTTGCAGTTGTATCATGAAGCAGAAACTGCTCTCAGGTCTGTTCCAAGTCCATTACAGATGACAAAAGTCATATCATTTTTCTGTGCCTCACTGCCACCTTTGGACTACTCTGTTCAGGCAGTAAACAGTTTCCAGAAGGAATGATCTCAGGTTGTGTCTGTGCTGCTCTGAGTTCAGTGGAGCTCAGCTGAAGTAGTATTGTAACTATCTCTTTCTCTGCTGCAGCAGCAAATCTCTAATTATAAGCTTAATTGAATGGCCTCAAAAACAGGACAGAGCATCATCTCCTATGCATATACATTTAATACAAATGGGACTGTGAGACAGAGCTGTTACAGACTGCATCTTTCAGAGAAAAAATTAAACACAATGGGATATTTCAGGATTTTCAGGGTCAGCTCATGACACCCCTGCACTGCTGTGTGTGGGAGACATGCATTTTAAGCCCCAAGGTTCTTTCAAAAATCCTGGCCTCAGTAGTTAACACTGTTTTATCACAATCAAGAGATCCTTTCTAACCCTTGGGGAAGTCAGTGTGATCTACTGGATAACAGAGTGGCCTGGAACTGTAGGGATTTGCTTTCTAATGCCAGCTATGCTATTAGTTAACTGAGATGACCTTGAGTACATCATCTCACTCTGCAAAGATTTAATTCCCCATATGAAAATGGAGACCCTGACAGTTGCTTCATTTTTAAAGAACTTGAAGATCTACTAGTAAAGATGTCTTAGGTAACAGGCTAATATTATCATTAATAACTCACCATCCTTATGCAATATTCTCTGTGCCAAAGATTGAAGTCATTCAATTTGCAGAACTGCCATTAATTGCACTCTTGCTTTAAAAAAAAAGCATAATAAGGCTTGAAAAACTCTTACAATAGAAGTAGTGGGGAAAAAAATCAAGACCAGCTTTTATATGAGACTGGTGGAATTTTTTTTTTGGGTACAATTGCTTACAATAGTAAGTCCACTGACCTGAGGAACTTCTTCCCCATACTCTTTCAGGAGTGTCTTCTCTCCAGATCCTCAATCACCAAGTCTCTAATTAAGCTGAAAAATATTTTGACCCTTTGCTCAATTTCAGTATTTTAGTCAAAATAGTGTAATGCATTTTAATTAAATGTAGACTTTAAGGTGTGAAAGTTTTTTCTTTCCTCACTGGCACCTTCAAGGTACCAGGAAGCTGCAAAATAAAGTAGACTGTTTGCAGGGGTTTTTAAATGCAGAAGATTTTGAAAATGGAAACTCTTATGTGTTCAAAGCAAATGTTTGGTAGGTAAGTTGCAAGCTCTTCTCCTTATTCCATAATTAGAAGTGAAATGCTCTTTAATATCCAGAAGTAACATCCAAGCTATGCTATTTTGCAACTAATAATCATATACAACAGCATGGGCATGATAGCTAGCAAAGTTTTTCCAGCTAAATGTATTGGCCACATATATCTGTCTTATTTTCCAGTGCCTTGGCTTTTCAATCCAGATTTTATGCTAGAAATTTGAGACAGGGTGGAGAAGGAGTTACTTACCTTTTTAAGGACAGAGTTTTAAAGAAAGACTGCTGAGTAGCTCAAATCATTCCCATACAGAGCAGTGTGTAATATATTTCTCTTTCTTGTTTATTTGTGTCAAAAGAAAAGCTGGAGATGTGACTGCATGATTCCTTTAGTCCTGAAAAGCCCTGAATTCTTTCCAAACTCACACAGTGTTATGCAAACAGGGGAAACTGACAAAAGCAAAACAAAACAAAACAGAAAAAAAAAATAAAAAAAAACCCAAAAACAACAAAAAACAACCCAGAGGTCATCAAGACCTAGCAATGTGAAACAATTTTGCTTGCAAATGAAGGAATAAATTTATCATTGCAAAGGCTGCACAGTTACCATAGGCTTGCACCATTTCCAAGATTTCTCCGGGGGTGAGAATACAGCTTTCCAGAGCCAGCATCTCCATTAGGCTTTTAACCACAATGCTTCCTTGTTTTCCCAGTGAGGAGTTAGAAGCACAGGGAGGAGAAGCAAACACACAGAAAAAACACCAACCCTCTAGTTAAATTAAACTAAAACCTAGGTGAAGCCTCAGTGGGAAGCCTACTGCACAAATTGGATCTCCAAATGCAGAAAAAATTAATTATGTGATGCACAGCAATGAAGTAAGCAACACCTTGAAGTTAACCTGGACAGAGTTATTGATTCAGCAAAAAAATAAGCACTTTGCTTCACCCTCTCTGTTGTTCTAATGTTAGCTTGGACTGCTGCCTGACCATTTCCAGCTAGCATTTAGTTCATTTGCAGCTGTTCTAAATGTGCACTCTTCCCCCAACAGGTCTCACAAGAAAACTGATCCCATCTGAGCTGATGTGTTAGTTTGGGAGAAAATACCACAAAAAAGAATTTGTTGTAAACACAACAGAACAGACCTTGCCACCAGCCAGGAGCTCAGAAGTGGACAGGTCTTAAAACCTCTAGGAAAGCAGATAGAACTGCTCAAGCAGTTCTGCCTACCACTGCTCAAACAGCACCAGTAAATCACTAGAAAATGATGAGCCCTCTCCCACCCCAAGAAGTCACATTTTGCCCTGTCATACACAGATTTTGCTGTCTCCACTTTTACATGCTGTGTAAGTGGGAATCCTGTCTAAAAGAGATGATTTGGTCTGTGTGTGTGAGTGATGCAAGGAGCACACAGCCGACCCAACACACTTTATCTTTATACAGCTTTTGCAAGTCTGCTATGCAGCCTGAGAGGCCTCCTGACCAGCAGTGCCTGTCTCACTGCTCAGAACTCCTTGGGGAGCCACAGCTCAGCTAGCCAAAAGCACTGTGTTCCCAATTCACTGTGCTGATCACAGCCCTAACTCCTGGGCAGCTCCACACTGGGGCACTGCCATGGCTCACTGTTTCCCTGTCCCTGTGGTCACTCTGCCTCTCTGCTCAGCCACAGCCATGCCTCCTGCCTGCCTTTCTGTGCCACCTTCCACTTAGCAGCACTGCCCTAAGTACGGGCTTTGAGCTTTGAATCTCTAAATAATTTGAATCCATCTCTTCCTAGAGATCTATCCAGTGGTCTTCTCCTGACTGATAGAGCCCCAGATTACCTGGGAGTAAGCTCAGCTACAAGACAGCTCATGTGAGGGGTTCTTGATTCCAGAGTTTTTATTTCCGTCCTTGGTTTAGCAGAGCCAATATTTATTAACCTTCAAACCATGCCACAAAACCTTGCTGTTTGTCTTGGCTTTTCTCAAGGAGGCTGTAGAGGCAGACCAAGGCACTATGGAACTTTGTGTTGGAGCACTTTTTCAGACATTGAGCTATTAAAGTCTCTCTACTTTATAATGACGTGCTGTTGTGTCTGAAGTTTCAGTCGAGTGCCTTTATACAAACCAAAAAAATCAATCAATCAATCAATCAATCAATCAATCAATCAATCAATATATTGCTGTTAATGGACAGTGGTAAAATTTCATTATTTGTTGGTGGCTCATCTTTTTTTCCTTCAGCTTCCACTATTTTACAGGAACATGAAAGAAAATAAGACTCATTTAAAAGAAAAAAATTACCATTTGCTTCTTACTTGGAAGACTAGCCAGGGCCAAAACATTGCACATAGGAGGTTCTAATCAAGTTTCTCTTTTCCTGTCCTCTGCTTTGCAACAATGAAGACAAAGTAAAATTTTCCACTGTCTTAATTAGGAAGAAAACAACTTTGTCGGAGAATGAAAATAAGGCCTCCCCACCAGCACTGCAGAGTCCTTTCAGCTGACTCACAAACAGGCCTGAAAGAGCATGATCTCACTTTGTAGAAAATCCTAACAGCTGACATCTTGTGGATTGAAGTGTGTCAACATTAAAGCATTATTCTTTACAGTAGGAAAAAGATTACTGTCATGAGGCTGGAATGAGGATGCAGGACTCTAAGCATGGTGATGCATTATTTCACATTAAGAAGAAGTGAAAATGTAGATTGATTCCCTGAAAATTTTTCCTGACAGTAAAGTCTGTTAGATTGTTAAATTTTTTAGAACAAAGAGAATCTGTAGTAGAAGCGGGGGGAAAGTAGTCAAAAAAGTATGAAGCCCATTGAAGACTTCTGCTGTATTTATTAATTCTAGGCAAACCCCCAAATGAACTAGATTCAAAAAAGGAGTTAGATTTGGCACTGTAAACTTTGTCTTCACTATTTTTGCAATTAACCTTGGCACCTAATGGAAATGCCAGCTATGGGTCAGGTGCCAGCAGTCAGCTACAGGTGGAATTCAAAGAAAATGGCACTGTCCCCCAAAAAAAGCCTAGGACAGCTCAGGTGAAATGTGCTCACGAGCAAAAGAACTGGCATAAGATCTGCTCCTCAGACAAATTTAGGGGTTTGAGACATTTCTCTCCCCTGGAGTTTTGGAGCCATGTAGCATCCCATGGATTTCAAAGCCAGTAAGAAACCAAACCCCAAGTACTTTCTTCACCAAAACAGAGTTTGATTCTCCCACATCCTAGCTGGCCACTCTAAATAGGTTATATTAATTAAGAGAATAATTTCCTCCATATTATAATTTCTGAGCAATATAATCTATTAAAAGAATCCCTAGCATATTAAATCCTAGTTACAGGATATGGCATGTGAGTCCTACTAGGTCCTAAGCACAGGCTAAAGTGTTTTCACGTTATCAAAGCAACTGATTTTGCATACAGCACAAAAAAAGCCAAGAATCTATATAATTAATGAGGGTCTCTCTAGCATCAAAGGAGAGCTCTGAGGTTTAACAATTCGTGTATGAGTATCTACAAAGACAGCTAGTCACACAGTTTCTCCCTCTGCCCAAGTTATGATGGTAGCAAATGAAAGTATAAAACTCTGAAACAGAATTACTTTACAGCTTGTACTTTCAACTGCCAACATTTGACCTTGGATTATCACTACAAGGAAATTTTCCTTTGCTAAAGAGCTCTCTACACCCACAAGTCACCCATGACTCTGTCCCTCTGAAAACCAGACTATCTGACTATGTCAAATATCATGACCCTGAGCATGGTTTGAACTTCAATTTCTCCAGTTCAGCACTTTCATTTCCAAAGGGGAAGGAAACTACCATTTTCAATAAATAGAAAAGAAACCAGTTTTCCTATTCCTGAATCACTGACCAACATAGGAAACAATGGATTCTCAGAATTTTATTTGAGACCTGGAGTAGAAGAACAATATGGGCATTAGACATGAGGTGGACTAAGAGAGCAAGGAGCATATGACCAATGAATACCTTGACAGTCTTAATATATGATACATCATTATGATTTCAGGTAGCCAGTTCAATTAAATACAGTTAAGTGCTTAAGTGACAAAAAAACCAGAAAAGTTAGTCCAAGTTGTCATTGACTTTGATGTCTATTTTTAACACACTCAGTCCCTTGGTGCCACTAAGTTGTTGCAGGTTAATTAATGACTGCATAAATGTAAAGAGCTTTACATTTCATTTAGGGCATGCAGACTATGAAAAACAGAAAGCTCACCAGCCTCAGTTTTCCAAAATGATTCAAAGGAAAATATAGACACAAAGTCCATCAGTAATACAGTAGGACAAAGACATTGAGTATGACTTTGTTCAGAGAAAGGGGAACACCATTCCCAGTGAATAAAGTTAATCAAATCTCCAGGCCTTTTTTTTTTCTCCATGAGTTACCTGTTAAGTCTCAGTTACTTCAACTTTGCTTAATGTATCCCTTGGATTCTTCATAAACATATGGCACAAATATTAATGAATCACTGTTGCCCCAGTGTAATTGGTCATCTAACCAAATGGCTCTCTTTGCATTCCTTGATTGGATTACCTCATTTTCTTTACAGAAGTGTCTAAAAATTGATTGTAGCTTGGTTTTTTCAAGAGGTTTTTTCATTACCAACCCCATCTTCACCCAAACTACCTATCCTAACTTGCCATCCTTAAAATTATTTCTTAACCCTTATGTTCCTAGGCAACAAGATCATTCTTTTTCTCCAGTTTTAATTATCTACCTATGATAATGAGCATCACTATGGTAGCTTTAGCTAAAATTGCTTTCATGGATGGTACTTGCACACTTGTGATTAACACTTATTCACTTTTTCCTTCCTTGAATTCAGTTGCTCAGCTAAATATTGACAAAGAAGAGCCTACAAGAGGGTATATATTCCAGTAAAACAAGTTTATGTCTTTTTTTCTTTCTTTCTTTCTTTTTTTTTTGTATATTCATCTTGCTGGAGGCAAAAAACCCCTAACATCTATAAAGATCTGAACCACAAATGACAACAACCATGCCTCCTAGAGTTAAATTCTAATACTTTTAGATAAACAGAACTTATTTATAATAACACCATCTGTGGGTTTCTGATAATGTTGGGGGACGAGATTAATTTATCTTGCATTTTAAATAGAGATGGCCGCTAGCATAAAAATCCAGATCTAGCTTTGAGGCACCCAGTTATCAGAGAATTTCACATTCAGGGTACTGCATCCCTCACCAGAATGTCTCCATAACAGCAATGGACAAGTGCTAGGAGGTGACATAATTGTAGCCCAGATGAGTTCATTCTTCTCCCCAAAGCATACAGCATGTCCAGGTGGAGCACAATGCAGAACTCCCCCTGTAATGAACAGATCTATGAGTTAGGACTAGGTCTTATTTCTAGGTTTTTAATTAGCATATCATATGATATAGGGGTCTCACCATTTTTTTTTTGTTATCTATTGAGATTGCTACTGTACTTAATTGTCTTAGGAAAACAGTACAGAGCTTCACGTCTGGATAGAGGCTTTCATACCCAGCAAATCTTGACTAAAAGACTATGTGATACATACACAATATATTCTACTCCAAACCTGTTGCAATCCCTTTGTTTCTTCATTTTGTTCAGAGCCACTTGTGCAGCACAAATAAAGGAGGTGGACCTAGGACAGGAAACCACATGAACCATTGTACTGTGTGTACCCTTGCTCAGTATTTCCCTTGATAAGTTGCTAACTTTTATTATCCAAAGCATTGGCTCTTATAAACTCAATAGCTACCACATCCATTGTCACTGAAACAGAGGTGAATGGTATGGGTGATGAGTGTAGGGAGTCCTCTCTCTTCCAACAAGGCAAGGTGACCTGGGAATTAAGTGTCCCATACAACACTGTGGACAAACTGGCTCTGTGACACCCCACATAGTGTTCACAGTCACAGCCTATGGGGAAAGGAAAAGGACACTGTGACTTTAGATCCTGTTTGCTTTGGAGTATGTTCTCCTTTACCCACCTGAACAGTGACAGTAGATGGTGAATTTAACTAAAGAAAAGAAATCTGAAATGCCACAAAAATACCCAAAGCATATAAAATCAACATTAAATTCCATCTACAACAATTTTTAACTCAGAATCACAGAATATTCTAAGTTGGAAGGGGCCCAAAAGGATCATCAAGTCTTAGTTCTGCACAGGACCATCCCGCAGAATCACACCATGTTCCTGAGAGGATAGTCCAAATACATCCTGAACTCTGTCAGCCTTGGTGACCAGCCAAGGAACCTGTTCCAGTGCCAAACCACCCTCTGGGGGAAGCATCTTTTTCTAATATCCACCCTAACCCTCCCCTGACACAACTTCAGGCCATTCCCTTGGCTCCTGTTACTGGTCACAAGAGAAAAGAGGCCAGTTCCTGCCCTTCCACTTCCCCTAATGAGGAAGTTTTTCAATACCTGCCAGAATATTCTTCTCCATAACTTTACCGGAGAGGAGAGGAGAGGAGAGGAGAGGAGAGGAGAGGAGAGGAGAGGAGAGGAGAGGAGAGGAGAGGAGAGGAGAGGAGAGGAGAGGAGAGGAGAGGAGAGGAGAGGAGAGGAGAGGAGAGGAGAGGAGAGGAGAGGAGAGGAGAGGAGAGGAGAGGAGAGGAGAGGAGAGGAGAGGAGAGGAGAGGAGAGGAGAGGAGAGGAGAGGAGAGGATAAAAATAGATGTTTCTCAGATGTTGTTAAAATAAGTCAAAACAAAAGTCAGTTATATGCCAGCATTTCCTTCCTGTGACCTTTTAACTTAGTGACTACATCCCTCCCTTTTGATTAGAGAACTTGGATTCAGACTGTGAAAAGTCTGCAGGGAAAAAAGGGCACATTTCAGTAATGAATGGCTGCATATGCACAAAGACATCATATTAACAAAGAGGTATCAACAACCAAGATCCTTGAATTTTGTTAATATTTGAGTATTTAAGTTGAAAACCAATATTCTTTTTATGCTTTTTTTTTTCACTTAGTGCCTAAGGTTTGCAAGTGGGGGGGGACGATCTATAAATAAACTGCATAAAATTCTTTACATTAATCTCTGAGTTGGACAAGAGGGTTGGAGAGGAGAAATGGCTGCTGTTTGTGCCAGACAGGACACTGCACACTTGTGTACACAATGCATGCCTTGGAAGCATAGCCAAGCTGATTTATGTACCAGGAGCAGCACAGGAGCGTTAGTGCCGCTAGCACCATCACCTGGATTGTCTCCCAGGTGTCCACACCTTGCCCAGTGCCTCCCCACAGCTCTCCACTGAGGAGCTGCACTGCACAGACACACACACCTCCTGTGGCACGCTGTGAGGTGTCTGGTGTAAGTAGATGCAATGCTGCACGAGGGGAGATTGAAAGGCTCTGATCATCTGAGGCAATGTCACGTACGTGTGAGCGCTATGTGTGAACCTGATACGTGCCAGGCAGCATCAGTGGGTATGAGTGCTTAAGGATTCTTCAAGAAATAGCCAAATATATCCACGTCTCCTGGTCAGCCCACGCTGAGCCCCCACTCCAGGGCTTGGAAACAACAGCAGTTCAGGAGGGCAGGACCTCCAGTGCTGCTGCACAGCAACAAGGAATGGATCTGAGAGAACAGCAGCAGTCATGAGGGAATTGAGGATTGGAAGGGAGGGAAGACACTTGTATTTGTGTTGGTTTCCTAAGAGCTGTGTGCGTTTGTGGCATTCTGTCCCTCGAAGGCATGCAGTGGAAAGGAGTGGGAGCCATTGGCAGATCCCCACAGGAGAGAGGTGATGCAAAAGGCAGACTCACTGAAGCTCTGCACTCCCTCAGCCCAGGCAGAAACCCATGGGAGGATGCAGGGAATGAGAAATCACCCCCACAACACATTTCACCTGGCAGTGCGACGTTGTTTATCAGCATAATAAAATGTGCCAATACTTACCACCTGTCTAAAATACGCAGTAATAATAAACAGAGTTACAGGGCATATTATGGTCAATGATGAGATATTAATTTATAGCCCTGGAAGGAGAGAAGGAAGGCAGAGGCTACAGTGCCTTATGGGGGCAAAGCTTGCTGGGGATGAGGCCAAGGCCTTTTCTTCTCTGATGAGAATGAATGGAAGATTGCATTGAGATTATTTTTTTTTTTGTGAGGCCTTTCTTCTAGTCTTAAAATAATATCCCTGCTAATACGATCAAGTGATAGAAATAAACAGCCAGGATATTACCTTTCTATTCCTGTGTCAGCTGGTAATATCTGCATGTGATTGATTTTCTACAGAATTAAAGACAAATTAATCCAGGTGTGTGTATAGGGGGAAGTATACACACCCTACAGAAAATAGAGTGGGGATAGGGCTCCCGGGGGTCAGGCTGGTGGGGATCCCCATGGGGATCTGTCAGGGTGGGTCCTGGCAGCCAGAACCCACCCTACCCCCATATAGGAACTGGGAAGCCAGCCACCCCAGGGCAGTCCCACTCCCTGGAGACTGAGAAAACACAGGTGCAGATCAGGCTAAAGGTCCATAGCCAGGCAGGGTCAGGCTGTGGGGAACTGAAGACCAGCCCTGGTGCAGCATCACTGGGACAGGGGATGACAGCCCCGAGGGTTGAGATGGGGTCCTGGGCCATGGGCAGGTGAGGGTTTAGCAGGGAGATGTAGAGCTGTGGATGTTCTTGGGACCCTGGCGACCAAAACATGCAGTGCCCTCTCACCAGCCTCTGCCCCATTGACTGAGCTTTCTTCTACTACCTGCTACTCCAGCTCTGAACTAGAGCTTTTGTGGGGTGGTATTTTGTTCTCACTTTGGGCTGTTTCCCCCATGGAGAATAAGAAGCCATTCATGAGCTACCTTTGCCACCAGCACCACGTGCCCAACAAAGGAAGGCCTAAAAACTGAGTAAAACCTCATTTCTTCTGGTGCAAATTTGGATGTGTGGATTGTCTGCCAAGCAAAAATATATGAATTCTCTTTTCAAGTAAGCTTTTTTAACTAAAAAATCCAGAGTCACCTTCACCCCATGAATAAGAGCTTTGTGAGCACCCCAGCATGACAAAAATTGCAGGTGGTTATTATAAGCAATGTATTTAAAAAGATTTATTCTATTTCTTAATTTGGAAAAGCAATAGCTATCTTCCAGGGCAGGATTCCACATTTTTATCCCTGGAGTTTACACAAAAACTTGCTGTGGTCAATCAGGCCACCCATGTAGGACATAACCTCACAAACATCACTGATTATCTGCATAGTACAAAGAGCTTATGTTGTGTTTTGCCTTTAGGTTAACATCACCTGTAAAAACACTATCATTTGAAAAGACCAGACTATGTGTAGAATGGTAAGAGCTGACACTGAGTCACTCCACAACTGCATGCTTTTCTATATTATGGTACTGGTTAAGAACATGGCTGGGAAATTTTGGGGGGAAAAAAGGCTAATTTTTGCCACAAAATATTTCAATTAGCTCAATTTTAGTTTAACGTTCTGGCTATCAAAGGGGTTCACTGTTTTCCAGAAAATTGTGTCTCAATGACTTGAGTTCATCTTAGGAAATAACTACATTTAAATCAAAAGAGGTCAATGTCTTCCTACCATACCAACAACTTCTGACAGGTACTTCTCAACCTATAACTTTAGAGCTGCAGAGAAATGGGGATACATGGTTATGTACAGCAGCAGCTGAGTGCTGCCTTGCTAAGTGTGAGGCCATCTCAGATCAGACTGAGTTTCATTTCTCTGGAGTTTCACTTGGTTGTCTCGCAGCACAGCTGGAGGAGGAAGGCAGATGGAGGAGCACACCTTCCCCTGACTTGTGCCCTCCTGTTGGAAGGTGAAGATGCACTCCAAGTGCTCACGTGCAAGAAGGAAAAAGGAAAACAGCAGGGCCAAGTGAAGACTCCTTGGGCCACGTGCAGGGTGAGCAGAGAGGAAAATTATAGCATTTTAAGAAGTGAGGGATGCCTTAAAGCCTGGCTCAAGCTCTTTACCACATGTTCACAGGGTAAAGCAAATTAGTGGCCAGATTTCTAGCCATGTTTTGGCTAACTCAAACTCATTCATGCATAGATTTTAGTAGAACAAATAACTCCTAGCAGTCATGTTAAATACAACTTATATTCAAATACCTGTGGCCGGATAGAAATCCTCCTGCAGTGAACAATAATTAGGACATTATAATACAATTGCAAGTCCCAGAAGAGAGAAACACTGGGATGGTGCTATTTAAATGTAAATACAAATTTTGCTAATGGTCTTGCAGAAAGATTGGGAGCTTCATTCAACTTTTGGGTCAGAAGTGTTTTACTACAAAGAGCAGTAGAGAGCAAAGATGCATGAAAACAATTTGCCTGTCTGATTATTTGGGGCAGTGATTAGACCCATTCATTGCTTCCCTGTACATTTGTTCCATCTTTCTGTAGCACAATATGTGTCACTCTTGGAAATTAAATAAAGTCTCACATATTGGTGAATTTGAGAGAAAGCGAATTCTAGAAATGCCACTTGGAAATTTTCTTGGCATGCCATGTGAAGTCAAATGCAAGATTTCCACATCACTCCCCCCTGCCCTTTAGCTCTCTCAAAATTATTTAGAACCAGCCTCACTGCCTACCAAGCATGTTTGCTCTCTTTCTGTCTCTCACACATACACACCCCCACGCTGCCACACTGGTGTGTGCATACATCTCTCCAGCTGTGTCCTGGAGGTTCCTGGGAGCCTGGAGGGAATGCTCATGAAACATGACTTTCACAGATTCTCCGTCCATCTGGAACACTAGGGCAGCATATGGCAGGCAGCACAGTAACTGTTTGTGGACATGTCAGACTTTTTTGCCTTGTGTATTACCTGATTAAGGTAAGACAGAACGTGCTGATGTAAGCCTCTTTCTCCCACATTAACCCTCTTCAATTTTATTTTTCAATTTAAATAGAAAGTATTTTTTTGGCCAGCCCTGCAGGAATAGTATCCCCTGAAAGCTACAAGAATGTTCACATAAACACATTGCTGATACAATTATACCAGCTTTGCATAGACAGAGATATAAAAAGAAAGGTGTGCAAGGGAAGAATGTTTTTTAATATAAATTGTAGGGTTATCCCTGGGGCTGGAGAAAAAAAGTACAGTTAAAAAAAAAAAGATTAGGAAATAATAACTAAAGCTGCATGCTTTATTACTTCAGGTAAAAATATCTTATGAATAATATAATCATTGTCTCTGGTTATTGGGTATGAAAAAGATAAGTGTAATCAGTGTACTGTGATACAGGAACATTAACACTTTCACATTGACTGGATACAGACTTAGAAATGAGTTAAGAATCACTGGGTCATCTAAGTGGAGGATTATTCTACACACAGGCCCCTAGGTCAATTTAAATTATTTAATTCATCTTGGTGACTGCAGGGGCCTAACCATCCCTGTGCCTGCATTTTTATCTTGCAGTCCTCTTAGCATAAGTTTAATTCTGGGGGATCAGAAAGGCTAGACTAACAAGAGAGTGTACCAAAATGCAGGCACTGGTTCTTGTAGGGTTAATGATAGAACCACAAAGAGGAATGATTCAAATTATACCAAGGACATTTTATTACCCAGCAGCCTTAATCAGTATATATTTTTTTTACACATTATTATACCAAGGGTCCTTTCAGTGCTCATTGGCTTGTTACAAGCATTAAAAGAGGGAAAGATGCTTTGCAATTAAATTCATGTCTTACTCTGAGTCTTGCTATTTTCTTTGAGAAGAGCTGGGAGGAAGCAGACAGATGCAGCTGAAAGCTGTCCAAAAAAATACTGGAAAAGAAGGTGAATAAGTTCACTGGCATGCCACACTTTCACTCATTTCTTTCACAGGCAGTTAAGATCAGTAGTCATTTACCCTCAGACCATATCTAGTGCCAGGGCATGCAGGGTTTTTAACCCAACCTCACTACTTGTGAACACCAGGCTGGTTTCACCAGGCTGGGCCAGTATGTGTAATAATCACACTGATGTATTTTGGAGCTGTGAAAATTTAGCACTTTGTCTGTTTTTCATCAGTGAGAGATATTTTAAGATAACTAGTAGTTAGAATTTCTCTAGAAGTTTCAGCTCTGGTGGCTTTGTAGCAGAGAGAAAGAAAGTACAGTAGGGCCAAAGGAAAGACACCAAAGCACTGATGATACAAACTGGGGAAGAGTTAATGGCTACAGTCTGTATTAAATTGTTGACAAATATGGGCATGCTTCAATTTGAATTTAAATTGTCATCTACACTATCAACTGTAAGATCTTCTTCATCCCAGAGAAAAAAAGATTAAAAGCTTGCTCTCAAGTAAGATGCAACTCTGTTAAATAAAACAAATCAATGGTCCTGTGGGCTGGTACAATATGTAGCCAGGCTGTGAAATTTCCAAAGGTCTTGTGCTTATTTTCTGGGTAGCCTGTAAATTCATGTTATCCATTTAGTCATCCTTTACAACTGATCAATAGGTATAAACTTCACATTGGTTTCACGTGATGTGAAAGCTGATGTTCTCATAGATACTAAGGTATTTCCCTTTGTCTGGTGCTCTTTGAGCAAGCAGATGGTTGGAAGTTATCAGGTCTCTGCTCTGAAGAGTTAGATGAAGAAATCACAGTTTAGTGACTAAACCCCAGTTTTTAAAAAAGGAGAAAATACCCAGGCTGAATGTCTTTCTACTATGGTATTTAAGGATGAAAATAGTAATGGAAAATTGACAGCTACCTGACCTCCTTATGTGAAGCATTACACTCCAAGTTTGGGCTGCAGCAGCAGCTGAGCAAACACCATCCAAGGCAGTGTTACACATGCTGTTGAGTGTTGCCTGTCAAGCATTCAAAACTTGATGCACATTGCTTTGTAGCTCCAAAAAGGAAACTATGTGAAGAAATTTGGCTCTCTTAATATTGCACTTTTCCTTTATCCAACTTACCTTATTCAGTTCACTTTAAATTCTATACATAACATCTCAAGCCTGATGGATAATTTACCAGAAATTATCAACTTTTTTCTGTTTGTTGCCTGCAGATCTGTACTAGCTCAAGGCTGTGTATTGAGTGACTCAGCTTTGGCTTGATCAAAGCAAATTCACCAAAGGTTTTCTCTCAGGAGCATTAAGTTAAAGCCAAAACCTGATTCAAAAAAAGAGTTAAATCCAGTAGTTTGTTTGGTTTGGGGATTTTTCCCCAAAAGTAGAACAGAAATCTCAGGCACTTCTGCAGTATCAAAGAAATTCAGATAAAGCAATTTTAAATTACAGTAAAGTTTCAGAATTGGTTACAAATACCTCATGAAAAATAAAAGCAACAAAACCACTTGGTTCTGGAGTAAGAAAAGAAAGAGTAGTTTTGCTTTTCTGGGATTTTGGGGTTTTGTTTAACAATTAACTGATGAGAAATCAGCTCTGACACTATTCCCAGAGCTAGTGTTCACCCCTCTCACAGATTAGCCTGGGTTACTCTTGGTGGTGCCATACAGCTTGTTCTTTTCAGCAAGTCAACTTTTCCACCAATGTCAGAAAAAGGGCCATTCTAGTCTCCCTGGTAAAAATATGCAAAAATATGCAGATTTTTGCAGTCTATAGGTAATGTTTCAGGGGAAACTCAAGGTGGAAACTGTCAAATCTGTATATGCACTGTTCAATGTGCACCTGAAATAATGGTTGATCAGAGCTATTCAATGCAACTTAATAAAAGCTATTTTTGTCATACTTATTCTTTCTTTTTTAGTTGGAGATTCACAGAAGCAATGATATTTTCAAATAAAACCAGCTTCATTTCAAAAGATTTCTTTTCCAGAATTTATTCAAATTTATGTGCTATAAGAAGGGTCCTACAAAATATTACACTTTAGTCAATCTGCTAGAAGAAAACAAACATTCCCTGAAATTAAATCAGAGTTGCTAGATGCCATGAAAAACAAAGAAACAAACAAAACACCCAGAGGAATCTGGACATTACAGTAGTTTAAGTACAGAACTCTTGAAACAAAATGCTATAGGCCAGCTGCAAAGCATGTTAGGTGGAAAATGTTAGAGCACCTATTGGAAAGTATTTTGAAAGCATCCATGGGTCAAATATTCATCTACTGCTTATCTAAGATGCTCAAAAATTTATTTATTTTTAAATTTTCTATCGTCTTTGAATTGGCCAATGGGCCTAGATGTCCAAAAGTGTAAAACTACCTCTTCCAAAACATTACAGAGGAAGCTTTTATTATTATCCTAGTGCAGCAAAGCTCCTTGTTGCAATCAGTACTTTCCTTTTACTGAAAAAATTCTTTGTTTTTTTCACTGCTGAATAAGTTACTTCCCCAGTGAAGCTTCAACTTTAGCCCTCTTATCCCTCAAATTAATGGAGGAAAGTGAAGTTTATTAACACACTGGAGCTTGTAACATTAGAAACACTTGCCTGTTTTTGCAGCTCCCCAAATGCACAGCCTCATTTGCTGCCCAATCAAACTCAGTAGTTGTAACAGTTACCTATGCAAGTCTTACTCTAGAGTTTAAAATTCCCCACCTACAATATATATAGTTAGTCTTAATAAATAAATGACTTGGAGTATGCATTATATATCATTCAAATCCATGAGGACACAAATTATGTATAATACATTGGCTGTGTAATTTATTTATTAAGCAAAACGTGAATTTTCCGTGGTTGTGTTTTGAGGCACAGTTTGTCACATATAGCTAAATGATGTATTCTTATTAGTCCCACTCAATTACCAAGTCATCCCTCTGTGCACTGTATATTTGTTAATGATAGTGCCACAACGCTGCATCTACAATACCTGTGATTTTAGTGATTCATAACCACTCACTAAAACTGTGAAAATGATAAATTGACTGCTGTTGATTAAATGCCGCCAACAGTGTGTTTCGTATGTGTTTGTTGCAGTTAGGAGTTAAAGAAACAGCATTGCTCCAATCATTTAAATATCTAATTAAGCAGAACCCTGTCTGGATAGAAAGAGCTTGTTGGAGTGAAATATCATTAAATGAAAAAAGAAAAAATAGTATAGCACTGATTTTTATCATGTATGTACATAAAGACTTTTCATCTCAATCCCACTGGTCATAAATATGTCATGAACAAAACAAGACCAAAAGATAAAATTTAAAAAGGCTGAAGAACTTGGAATCCTCTAGACTCATGCACAGCTGCAGATGGTTGATTTGATGGCTTTAGGTTATGTCAGTGATTAGCTTGAAACAACAGTGGACTCCATTAACACTAAGGCAGCCCTAAATGACAGCCCTTAAGACTGGGGCAAACAGAGTGGAGAGGATGGGGAGAAGCTGTATTCCAGTAAAGCAAATAGCACCTCTCAGCTTATCACTGTAGGGAAAAACATTTGCACATTTGTAGCAAAGGAATGGCAGAAGGAGGGGAAAATATCTCTTTCAAACTTAGATTAATTATTTTTATTGCTTTGCTTAATGGGTTTTTTCTGCCTTTAGATTAATCCTGTATAGAGTCCTCAAGCTGGAAGAAGAGTGGAACAAGACCAAGAAAAGTGGATGTTTCTGTGCCAACAATTTGACTTCTAGCTGAGGATGCTGGAGTAGACAGGGTAATAAAAGTAAAGACTTGCCAACTTATGTCATCTTATTAAGATGAATTGGAAGGGACTTTTTTTCCCCTCCCTCATTTTGGATTCAGAGGTAAGTAGATAGAGACCACAGTAGATTAGAAATTTCTCTTTTTTTCTAACCACTCTCCACACAAGCAGTGCTTCCATATTTCTGTAGCTATGTGGTGACTTTCAGTTCAAATCACTTTGCACACACTGTGGCCAGAAAACTGCCTAGATAACAGGAAAAGCAGGAGTGGGGGGAATATCTGGTGCAAAGCCTTTAACTTCTATTGGCCTTTGTACA
The DNA here is from genome assembly GCF_903797595.1 of Erithacus rubecula. NCBI lineage: Eukaryota > Metazoa > Chordata > Aves > Passeriformes > Muscicapidae > Erithacus > Erithacus rubecula. The sequence goes on along the minus strand of NC_136689.1, from coordinate 90,796,577 downwards.
TCTTCTCTTAAACAGAAGAAATGTGCCAAGTCCAAAAATACTTCACATTTGAAACCTGCAAAGAACACATATGTGCATTTTATTACAAATAAGGAGTGAAGGTCTAAGCCAATTCTGCCTGAACTTTAACTTGTGTCCTCAAGAATAGCAAATATTTTAGACATCATGCTTTTGCCACAAAACCACATCTTGCGGCAGTGTCTTACTGTTATAGCAAGTATTGGACTTTTTTTTCATTTTGTTTTCAACAGGTATTCTCTTTCTTCAGAATATGTCCATCCACATGACTGCCTGCTCCTGTACCACTGGACTCCCAGTCAGAGTTTCGTAGAAGTCAGTACATTAGGAGCAAAGCAAAGATATTTGTCTTTCCTAGCAAATGCTATCCACAAGGTGAACAAATATTGTGACAAAGAAAGCAGCTCTAGGCAATGCAGCCCTGACAGGGAGAAAATAGTTGTTGAGGTGGTTAACACTATGGTTAAAGTGACATGCCTAAATTAACTAGGAAAATAGGAGTAAAAATTGTAACATGCATCAAGTACCTCTGAAATTTAGACTAACACCCTATGTTCAGAGCAACAAGCTATCCAATCCTCTTATTAATCAAAGGGACTGTTAAAAATACTTTGCCCTTAAAATATTTTATCTGTAGAATTGAAAGTGTATATTCCTCTTTACCCTATACACTTATATGCCACAATGACTAGAATATTAAATATTATTCTTTTACAGAAATCTCAAGCTTTTCCCTCCAGTCCAGTCCAGTTTATCACAGTAAACAGTGATATTGATTAAATCACTTACCTGAACTATGGAAGTCAGAAATGAGACTTATCTATGCAGGCTCCACCCTCATACCTCCATGAGTAGCAGTGGTTTTATCCCAATATAGCAGAGTAGAATTTGTTTTTCCAGGCTAAATTTCACATTGCAGCAAAGAAGTTAAACAGTATAAACTAGCTACAAAAAGCAGCAAAGCTTCAAGGTCCTCATTCCTTGGGGTCCATGCAGCTATGCAGCCTCACCTGCCTCAAACAAGTAGTCCTATAGCTGACTGTGGTTTAGAAGGGCCAAAGGACCAGTTTGGTTTTTAAGTTTATTGTTTGGCTACATGTGGCAATGCAGGCAGAGAAGTACTGACCTTAGCACAGATTAATTCTCTCTCTTAAGGAAAAAGAAGCCTCTGACAGAAGTCCTTGGGTTTTCTAAGAAGAGACTCTGTTCGTGAGTAAATATTAAAAAAAACAAAAAAACCCCCGAAAAAAATCTAGAATAAAAAAATAGCTAAAAGACTATTGAATATTGTTGAAGGAAAGAAGAAAAACTCTTTTAGTCCATGCTAAGATGTGGTGAGAGGCTTTTCCCAGCACAACATTTTTCACTACAACCTCCACCTGAAGCTCTGATCAGTCTGCAAAATCTTTATGAATAATTTCTTGGGCAGCACTGAATTCCTCCAATACTCTAGAGGATAAGCCATCCCCATGGACAGGTATGCAAAGTACCAATGAGGAGCTGGCTTCTCACTGTAGATTTCAGAAACCCTTGGAAAAGGCCATGTCATATCAAAAGAACAACCAACAAAACCAAGGACTCGAGGACACACCTCCCCACTGTTAATTTATTCAGTAACCTGCCACAAACAGAGAGGAACTTGATAGAAAGCACAGGAGAAAAATAATTTTTAAAAAAAGAAAAAAATAGCAAATAAGTATCCAACAAAACCTCAGACATTTCAAGCTAGGACAAGCTAGGGAGAATGTGCATGTGGGGATGGGTGTGTGACAGCTCATGCTATGTACATGCTCATCAGCCAATTGCCCATGGAGGAGGCAGGGAGAAGAGAAAGCTCAGGGGTGCCACAAAAGCTCCTGCTACGGTTAATTTGTTCTTCAAAGTGGGTTTTGTGCAAGGAAATATCCAAAGCTCATCCCCTAACTTTACTGCAAGCAAATATAGGAAGAAAAAGCAAAATTATCCCTAGGTCAATAAGGATTGGGAATTAATGTTTCTTTGTTGTTTTTTTTCCCCCATTTTTATCCCAATCAGACCCTAAATGCAAGACTCTGAGTCTTGCCACAATAAAAATAATGTATCTATTATGCACCAAAGGAAAGGAGAGCTGGCATTGTTATATGTCTAAACTGGCAAGAAAGCAATGCATAATATAAGTCTCCTGATTTTTCCTGACAGATTCACTATCCCAGCAATTAAATACTTTTAAAAGGCCAAATCTCATGTTATTTTGCATCTGAAAGCCTGCAGGAAAAGAATAAATAAAAAGCATTGCATAGAAGTGCCACACATTAATACTTCAAACACAAAATTCTACGCTATAACAGGATCCTATTGAAACTTACCTTTCAGACAAAGTGCCTAAACAGATCTTAACTATAAATAATTGGGGGAGAAGGGAGTAAAACAACAATTTTGACAAAATAAAAACCCAAAGTATTAGGTGTCATAGAAAATGCACATGTCATTCTTCCATAAATAAAGTTGCTAAGCAGATTTACTGTGAAACAATTTACGCTGTGTTATGTAAATGGCAAAATTCTTAAGCCAGTTTGGTTGTAAAGAACAAACCTGTGAAAAGAACCTATTTTTACCATCAGTCACACCATACATTTAGCAGGTGTCTATTTTACCCACAAGCCTTGCAAATATGCAAATAAATACATAAATTGCCAAATGTTTTAGCTATTATAATAAAGTTTTTCTGCTCATTATTTTCTAAAAGATATGAACAATTGCTTTATTAGACCTGGATGGATGTCCCTTTCCAATTTCTTTGTAATCAAACAGAAACTTGGCAGTGTGGCAAAGCATTTACTCTTTAGAGAACAAAATGTTTTAGCTACTACTTAGCTACTCCTTCTGTAAAACACTCTTGTCAAGGACTCTATCATATCATGAAGTGTTCTCATTATAGACAATAAACTTCTCAGCTGGCCTTTTGCTTACCCATTGCACAAGCAACACGGAAAGGCAGGTCAGAGAAGCACAGATGTTGCTGGTTAAAACCCTGCTTTTGTTTGTGGGTATGAAAGCAGATAAGAAGTGCTAAATGAGCAGAGTGGCTATGAGTTAATCCTTGCATGGGATGTCTGTGAGTCACATTATAGCTTTCAATATCTATGATTAGCCATTACTGCTGAATATGTGCTTCCATATGTTTCCCAATATCAGCTCTTCTTCCTTCATCAAAAGGAAAAATCTGAAACTTTTCTATCCCCCCCAAGTTTCAAACATATATAACAGAAGATCAGTCCCCCTTTCAGTTCATTCCTGCTTCGGACCCTGTATTTATTTTCTGAGCACATCCACAGGAACAGAAACATCAGGTGTTCAAATGCCTCTGAAAAGGGTGACTGCAGTCATAACTTGACTGGTCTGAAGCCAATGCAAGCATAAGAAATTATTCTTCCATACTTGCTTGGTCTATGTGGTGGTATCTCAAAAAAGGGATGGATTGAAGGAGGGCAGAAGATGCACTGCTGACACAATGAGAAATAAAATACCAACACTTCAATTGGTCATGCTGTCATCACACATCTTTGATATTAATATTTGAATTCAAACCCAGCACATATTCTTCTACCTACCAGACCATGCAAATGAAGGAACCAGGCAGCACAGAGGAGTAAGGTGCCCCTCTGACTCCCCTTCAACATCTGCCTGGGACACACCCACAGAGGCACTGGGTTTGCACCTGCAAATCAATGCACCTGCTAAACACAGGAAAATAAGAAATAGTAAAAGTTGGGTTTGCTTTGAAGTTTTAAGACACACACAAAAAAAAAAAACAAAACAAAACAAAAAAAAAACACCAAAAAAAACCACCCAGAAGAGATTTCTTTCCACTGGGTTTGTTTTTCTTCCATTCTCATGGCTATCCTCTATCATTCTCTATTGTTGCTCAGCCTCTGTGATTGACCTTTAAATGAAGTTTCCCCTTGCAAAACTGCAGCAAATGATTATGCAAGGTACTGCTATAAATTCAGTCTTTCAATCAAGAAAGTTGTTAAAGCTAGAGCATTTATTTAAGAGTGTTAGTTTTTTTAAGTTAAGCAGTTCCCAAAACTTTTATGGATGTTACTTTTATAATATTTTTCATTCCTTTTCACTGATCACTAAGGATGATTGGCTGGCAGACTGTCTCAATCAGCCTGAGCAAGGATTTGCACAATTCTGTATTTCCAAAAAAAGTGCAGTGAATATTCAGGCTCTATCCTCACTGGATACCCTAATTAGTCTGTCTGATTGGATCTTGTCTTCCATTTTTAAGCTGTTCACTAGCAGCAAAGGTGTCACTCAGTTCCAGTCTGGTGTCAAGTCAAAGAAAAACTTCAACATGTATGAGAAAGTACAGTACCAATAGAAAGTGGGACATAGAAATTAATAAAGATGTCAATTCTTAATAAATAAATATAATATTCCTGTTTTATTTCTGACTTATGTTTGCCTCCATTTACTGTCTATGTGGAAGTAAAGATACCGTCTCACCTTTTCCAACAATAATTCATTTGTGGTTTTGGAGTGTGGCAACCATCCCCACTCAGCTGATCACTCACTTCTCCCTGCTGGGATGGGAGAGAGAATTGAAAGTGTAAAAGTGAGAAAACTCTGCAAAGCCAATTCCCTTCATGCAAGCAAACTAACATAATAAATTTATTCACACTTCCCATGGGCAGGCAGGTGTTCAGCCATGTCCAGGAAAGCAGGACTCCATCACCCATAATGGTGACTTGGGAAGACAAAGGTCAGCACTCTGAACATCCCTCCCTTCCTCCTTCTTCCCCTAGATCTACATGCTGAGCACCACACCTTTGGTATAGAATGTCCCTTGTGTGAACTGGGGTCAGCTGTCCCAGCTGTGTCCCCTCCCAACTCCTTGTGCACCCCCAGTCTCCTTTCTGGTGGGATGGGGTGAAGAGCAGAAAAGGCTGTGACTCTCTGTAAGTTCTGCTCAATAATAATGAAAACATCCCCAGCACCATTTTCAGCTCAAATCCAAACCACAGCCCTATACCAGCTACTGTGACAAAAATTTACTCTATCCCAGCCCAAACCAGCACAGGAGACAAAAGGCTCCATTACCAAATACTAAACTACAACACAAATGAAAACTTACTGTGATTATTGCAGAAGAGGCATGCACAAATGTTTTGAAGGAAGAGATCTGTGAAGTGGAAACCATTTGAGAAGAATCAATAGAGATTAGAAACTGATTTACCCTCAAAGTTTTGTCAAGCTGTTTGGGATGCTGAACAGGTGCTATTACTTACATCTTTATATTTAAAATGTATTTTAAGGGTAATTTCAGTTAACATGGCATTCCTACATAAACAATGTGTTCACTTATTGTATTGCAAAGTATTTGTTGTAATTTCTCTATATTTAAATAAAATGCTGTTTTCATTCAGTGCTTAAGCCGACATAAATTTACAACAGAAACAAAGAAGAACCTTTTATTGGTGTTAATACCTTTAAGGAATTCCTGACAACAGGGGCACTAACTTTGCTGTTTACTAATACCTTCAGGTTTCATCAGAATCTTTTTCAGAAAGAGCTTGAAATCGTGACATAGGCATTTTGCCTTCCAATTTTCTCAGTCAGAAGTACAGGTAATACCTCATAAAAAATAAAAACAAACCTAAACAAACAAAATCCCATATGTTTCTAGTGTGACTGCTTCCAATACATGCAAAGTTATAAAAGGAGACTGTCATTTATAAAAGGGAGTAGGCTCCACTTCTACAGCAAAAAGTAAACTTCGATTTCAGGGGAAATTTACCCTGAGACAACTGTATTAGTCAATACATAAAATAATGACAGTTCCTAGGGAGTAAGGGAATTAAAGATTAGTGATGTATCACAGGCTGCCAGAATTAGAAACACAGGGGCTAGGAGAAATTTTATTCTTTTATTCTAAGCAATAAGTTCAACTAATCTGGAAATTCTCCTTCACTCCCTCTAAAAAAAAAAAAAAAAAACCAACTGTTGACTGGAGCCATATGGAGCAGACGTAGCCAAATAAGGACACAAAAGAACTAGAGAAACCTCAGGACAATTCATTGCAGGTCTCCATTAAATAATAATAATAATAATAAAGACTCAAAAATAACTAGTACTTTGTTTCCTTTTCACAGTAGTTTTCAAAAGATTATGTTTTTTTTCCAGTTTCTGAGCCTTTGCAATTCACTTTTTGATCATTCTTTTTCAGTGCAAGAGCTAAAATGCTTTTCTTCGAAATCTGAAAGCTGAGAGGGTCACCCCTAATCTGGTTCCAGAAGCTGTAGATTTAAGGGTTGCAGAAAGGGTGCCACATTTCTCCTCAGGAGACTACAAAACCCCAAATATTTAAGACTCTGTAAGTGCCAAGACACGGTTGTCCCAAACCCAAGGAGATGCAGGTGTTAAAAAACACAGCAGCTGTTACACATTCAAACAACTTTCTGATATCCCAAGTGAATAAAAGGTACCAGGACACAAAGACTCCAACCATCATCCTCCAATGTACACTGAACCTGAGTAATAACAAGGCTCTCTGAGGATCTCTAATCCCAGTTATATTTCAGTGCTTTTGTTCCTATTTTTCCTCAGCTCTATGTAAGCTCTTACCATGCTGCCAGAATAGACCTATGACTTAACATACTATAAAGTTATGCTTTGAATATATTTTTGGCACTCTTCCATGCACTTCTTGCTCTGTTTCTTTAAATAAGAAGCACATTAATTACTAGGATGCATTTCAAGCAAACACATTCTTTTGAGTACTGCTACCTTCTTTATAGAAGATTTCAGTCCACATTTCCATTGCAATCTACAGAAATCCACCATAAATCTGAAATTTCAGAAAATCCAAAGTTTACCACATCCAATTTTAGGTACATGGGATATGAAAACAAAGTACTTCCACTGTGAAGGCTATTACAAATTTCTGTCCTTTGTAGGTGAAATCAGAATCTGGACCACTGAATTTATTTTCCCCATTTGTCTCTTGTGAAAACCAGTTCTGTGTAGGTGTCCATAGCAGAGACTAATCTGTTCAGATTCAGTTGTTTGAGCTACTTTGCATCAGTTTAGGTAAATAGCAGTGTGCCTTCCTTTTTTATTTGCTCAGACATTTTCTTTCTTCCTAGAGAAAGCTTTAAAAAAAAAAAAGAAAAGTGCTTTCTTCGTGAATCTTCGGCCTTACGTAGTGGCCTGTCCTCCCAGTGTCCTTCCCCAGGCCCCAAGTCATGCATCACTCATCTTGTCACATTGAACTCCAGATGCTCCTACCCTAGAGAATGCTCTGACTCTGGCAATTTTTCTTCATTCTCACTAACAATTTGGTAATGAAATATTGATTTTTAGTTAGATTCATATTGATGCTATTAGGTTTGCATTGATAAATCATGCTGGCCTCCTGTCTGAGAGGCTAGAAAGTGCTACACTGAACCCTGGAGATTACAATCAACTCATTGATGTGTTAATTTGATGGATTTTTTCGTTCTCTTAGAAGAAGTAGGAGGGGTAGGGGAAGATTTTTCAGTACTGCTGTTGTAAAGTTTTCACAGCAAAATCAGGGACAGTAATTGCAGGTTTTTTCTATGTGCATTTGCTTTAAAAGTATCTTTCTCTCTATTTGTCCAGAACATAAAAAGAAAGGAGGGGGAGAAGGACTCCAGGGTTGAGAGGATATGACACACCTTGTAAACAGAGCTCCAGACTCCCACATGGAGTGAAAAAATAGGAACAGTTAAATCCCAATTAAACCCTTCAGAGGTCGTAGTAAAAAACCATTTCCTTCTGCTAAACAGGTCTTCATGTAGAGCTAAATCCCAGGTGAAGTGAAAATCCTGTGGACATGGGAAGCCCCTCTGCTGGCCCTGAGCTGCAGCAGTGGGATAGTTCCCCCTCCCCTCTCCAGTGAAGTGCCACTTAGCACACGTCCACATGCATCTGCAGCCTATTTAAAGCAGCCCCTAGCTCTGATTTATGGTACTGTGCAAATGTAATGCCTGTCATTAAGGGACAATACGTGCCAAACCAAAGGATTACATTGTGATTTCCTTCAAAGGCCCAGGGTTTCGAGGGGGTGCAGCAGCCACTACTGCACAGGAGGAAAGGCTTTTAGAGAACACTTAAGTAAAATCTAACTGTATCATTATTTTGTAAAACAAAACCATTTCACATTTAGTGATTCTTTACTTATTTTCCCCAAAATGTTATCATCCCCCTTCATCTGCATCTCCCACCATGACCCATAGTACCAAGGGACAGTAGAAAAGCCTGTTCAACACTGGACCAATCCTGTAAGCTTCATTAATGAAACCATCTCCCCCAAAGTAATAACTTCTCAAGTCCTTAAGCCACATACATTTTACTTTTTTTTTTTTTAGCATTTCTGTCCTGTCTTTTTCTGTCATTTTAAGAACACCAGTGATCAGCATGCCAGGTCAATGACATCTTAACTGAGTTTGAACCTTGTACAGCCTGTGGTTGACCAAGAAGTAACCAAAAGAGTCTCAGTGAAAGACATTGCAGCTACCTTTGATTAATAATTATTGTATGGGCCTGGGGGGGGGCAGAGGGTGTGTGAAAGAAACTCCATTATCAACTCTTCCTGCCTTTCCAAAAGGCTTCTTTTCTCCATTCAAGGTTGAACTACTAAAAATAATAATGCCACTTCACATAGGAAAGTTTATTATTACCTTAGCAGCTCTGTTTTGGTGCCAGTTGAAAGAAAGAAGGGGAATTTTGACTAAAAGAAATAAAATAAAGCTTTTTATGCCATATAGAAATGGGAACCTTTTTGTTGGAACTTGCTTAAATAAACCACTTATGTACTAGGATATTTTCTAATTAGCTTCATTTCAAAGCTCTCTCCCCACCTCCCTCTCCTTCTTCGCCCTCCCAGATGAAAGCATACAAAGAGTCCTGTCCTAAAGAAATATGTCCTAGTACATAAGGAGGCAATCATCTGTACCTTCAAGAGATGATGTCAATGATGAAACTGTTAGTTAAATTCTGTTGTACTATTGACATCTTAATGCCACAAACCCAGCTGGTACGAGATCAGTAACGTAAACAGTCGAGTTCAAATTAATCTCTTTGAACCTCACTGCTGAGCTGAAACCTCTGTTTGACAGTCTAAACTGCCAACTTCATCTTCTTCTCCCAGTTATACAGTAGGCTAAACATGAAAAAAAAAAAAAGAGCCCTGTTAATGTGAAAAGGTTTTGCATGTAGCAAGGAATTTTAAGCTCTGGCAACCATTTCAAGCACAGCTCTTACTCTTTGCACACATGTAGTATTTTGCATTACCACATATGCTGTTAAACAATTTACTCATTTATTTAGATTTTTACAGCACTTATCCCATGCTCCAAGTGCTTTTAGAATTATTTAAACATTCAGTGCAACACTTAACATTTAAATTTACAATTCAGTTAAGAATACTTAGGTTATGGTAGAACAACCAAATCTAAAACTAATTTACTCTACTGAAGCACCCTCACAGAAAACCCACAGGGAGCTAAAGCTATCATCCCATCTCCATCCCACATGTTTGCCTGAAAAAAAACTGAGGAAGAAAGGAAAGGCAAGCAAGGCTCTGTGCTGCTGTAGCTCAAACCAATACAGACTCTAAAAGGGGAAAGGAACGGAACTATATTCCAGAATCAGAAACCTATTAAGAAAATGCCCTTCCAGCTACTCTATTCCTTTAAAAGCCAATTCCAGCCATTCTGTCAATGGCTTACCACATCCCAAACTACTTCACCATGAGTTACAAATCTGTGTCTGCTGAAGTTCACATCAGATGTCTCCTATGAGCACAAGGCCATGTAGGGTTTATACCCACAGTCCAGCCACCATGGCTAAGCAAGTTACCAGAGATCAGCTGAACCCAGATAACTCTCTCTGAGTGCCCTTATAGCCCATCATAAATATGAGGTAATTCAATTTAGCCTGCAATGAAAATAGATTAAGCTAAGTCAAATCACCTTACATTTGTCAAAGGCGAGGAGGACACACGTGGCTGTTTCTGCAGCTTAGCTGATGCATGGTAACCTGTTAAACTGCAGTAACTCAATTGCAGGCCTGAGCCCTCACCTGCAGTCATTCAGAGGGGCTGAACTGCTTGACACAAAGCATGTCACTTTTCAGGAGGTTTTTTTCACTAAACTTAACAATTCCAAGTGCCCATAGCACGAGCACGAGTCCTGCCCCACGCTTTCAGTGAAGTCTGGCTGAACCAGGTGTGGAAATGCCTGCACCAGATTGCACATTGGAATTAAACTTGAAGTTTTTATGTCTTCTCCCCTTATGATTGAAATGCTTCCATTGCCAATTTAAGAAATTTTCATGGTCTGTAGGACTCCAAGAAATAAATGCTAAGCTTTTGAGACAGTGCAGAATGTATTTAAAGTTGAACAGAAATTGCACCACTGCAAGGAAAAGAATTACAGGAATGGTGGGAAGAAAGGGGGAAATAAGATTAAGGGCTAAGATCTAGAAACAATATTTTCTGACTGATTATGTAGTATTTGTTGATATTTTCATGAACTGGATGACTAGGAAGAACATAGATGTCTTGAGATCTGTATGTTCTACATAATAAAGAACACCAGGTATATATTTCTTTTTCTAATTACTTCCATATCAGATTTCCTCAAAATTTCTTAAATACTCTTGATCAAATTTGCAGAGCTTTTTTATGTCAGCCCTAATGCTCTAATATAGGATTTCTTCCCCACAGTTTGGAGATAAAATCCATCATAAAACAGCCCCTAGAAATCTTGGGACACTTCATACTTGATCTTCACAACTTCCACACTTTGGACCTTCTGCACATGTCTCTTCTTCTTTGATCATCTGCTATTTCCATCTTGCAAACCTTGCTTCCCATTTTGCTTTTAGGTTAAACCATTACATCCCACACACAAGAACCTGGCCACCAGAAGGGCTCCAGACTTCTTGTACAGATGTCAGCCATGTCCACAGTGGCTTTCCAGGGCATCAAAAGTTCACTTTGTTCTGGAATGGAAATCTCACAAACTCTGGCAAATCTTAGCAGTACTGTAGGACACAAGGATAAGACAAGCAGGAAGGGCTTTAAACTGAAAGAGTGTAGATTTAGATATTTTACTGTGAGGGGGGTGAGGCTCTGGAACAGGTTGCCCAGAGAAGCTGTGGATGTGCCATCCCTGCCAGCATTCAAGGCTAATTTGGATGGGGCTCTGAGGAACCTGGCCCAGTGGCAGGTATCCCTGTCTGTGGCAGGGGTGCTGGAACAGGATGGTCTTTAAGGTTCTTACAGCCCAAACCATTTTATTCTTCTATGTATGTTTAGTTAACAAAGCCTGAGGGACCCTTTGGGGAGATAAAGGAAATTAAAACATCTGTACCAGTAAGATTTTGGTGAGTTTAGCCTGAAGAGAGGATGAGATCCATGGCCCCTCTCCAGAGACTGCAGCAGGGAGCATTGTTTTTCCACCAGCCCAGCTCCCACCTCCTTCCACAAGGTGATCCTGTCTCCGAGAGGAGAGCAGGGACCAAGGGTGCCCAACAGAGCCTCTAGGATCAGCTCTTTCCAGGAGATGTCTTGCTGCAGAGGCTCATGTGGCTGGCCTTCCCCTGACCCTTCCCCTCCCCAGCCGTGCTCCACAATTAGATTTCATTAAAAGACAAAACCTCTCTTCCTCCTTCTCACCGTAGGGGTCCTGAGGGGGGAAGGGATAGAAACATCATCTACATGGAAAATAATTTCCTGCTTGCCAGCGTATCTGAAATTGATGCAGCCTACAGCATTCCTTGGGAATGTTAAATTAATTTGGAAAGTCTTCATGTATTGTTCTTTACCATGAAAAGCACTCATCACTTCTCACTGGCTCTCTGCCCTGCCTAGGAACAGGGAGGGAAGTTTAACAGTCCACAGCAAAAAATGTTCATGAGGCTGCAGCATGTGGATTAGCATGAGAGCTGGGAAATTCCTATCCCCCAAAATATAGGGCAGCAATGACAGCTTGTCTCAAGTGCAGAGAATTCAGAATTTATTAATGCTGCGTCACCAACTGTGAAAAGGAGATTGAATTGTCCTTAAAGGAAAATAAAGGTAAATAATTACGTTCTTTTGGCTTCACACTTACTTAAAGCCTTCTTAGAGGTTTGGTACCTAAAAGCCCTCTGGACTAAAAGCTGTATTGGTATGGAAAACAATATTATCAAAATGTTGAAAGAATCTAGAAATATTTTAAATACCTAATAAATATTCTTCTGATGAGTTTGAACTGTGCATGGGAAATTGTACTGGGTTTGCTTAAATGCTATAAGGAAGCAAGAAGGATTCAAATTAAATTCTGGAGAGCAGGTTTGTTTCTTTGTTCTTTTAAAAACCACTATATTGTCAAAATTTGATTCTATATTATATTTAATTTTCCATTGCTGTTTTACCTCACTCTAGATGCCTCCAAGTGTAGCCAGTTTCTCTTCCAGTGCCTCTCAACTATTAGGTCTATTTATATTTTTTGTTATTGAACTTGCTCACGCTTTCCACCTGCCTTATATCTCACAGGATGAGGTTACATATTAAACCATTCTGTCTTTTACCTGTCTAGTAATTTTGAGGGTTTTTTCTTTACTTCTCAGAATGGATTTTCTTGTTATTAAATCCACGTTCCGCATCAGCCTGCTAAGTTGAAGATTGACCTTTAATTTCATTTTGCTTTTAGGCTTCCATTTCCTTCCCTAAAAACTATTTATGGTATTTCATTTCTAATTAGAAGTAAAGTCTGAGTAGCAAAAAATCTCTAACCTCTCTAACCTCATGAGCATTTGGATCCAGAGCATTTGGGCAGCCACAGCCAGGCTGACCAGCTGTGGAAGCTGGATCTGGACATGGATTTCGGTTGCCTGAAGGTCACAACTTCAGGAATCAGCATTTCCATGTAATTCATTATTTAGAGAGGGCTCAGCTATTTTATTTTAAAGAGCTTGTAGTACACTAACAAGAGGAGCACAAGTCTGGTTTTCCCAGCAATTACTCAATTCCCATACAAGAGAGAAAGGTCTCCTAGTTCACCCACTTAGGAACTAGAGTATTGCCTCATAAAACAGACCAGAACTCCCCTGTTATTGCTCAACTCATTCACTGAAGTTTAATTATGAGATATCATGAAAAGAAGCATTTTAAAAACCCATTTTTTAAAACTGCCCTCAAAAGCACTCATATGAGACTAGATTAGAGACAAAACAAAATGGCTGAAACAGCATTATCTCCTTTATTCCACAGAATGTGGAAGTGTCCTTGTAGGTGAGGGACTTTGTTAGAAAGACAGAGGATTGGCAGAGCTGCACTATCCTTCACCTTATCCCTCCAGACAACGTGTGCTGCCTAATCAATTCTAAAACACTAGTTAGAGTAGGAGGTGACTTCTCCTTCCTGACCTCAAAATATTCTCCACATCTGTTGAAATGCTACAGCACATATTAAAAAGTACATGTTTAATACGTTCAACATCCTAAGTAATCTTTCTCACTCTTCCCTCCCCCACTTTGTGTCCCCATATGCTTATGCCTGCTCCAGAGGCTCTAGTGGACTTGATGACTTTTCCAACCTGTGTTTCAGATCATAATGTAGGTAGCTGTTTTTCCAAACAGGAGGTTTTCAATTCTTGCTTTGCAAACAGAGCTTGTGCCCATTGCAGACCAAGGAAAAAAGCTGGAATGACTGCTTTTCATTCTTTCCATTTGAGACTTTTTAAGACCAAGTTTACCTCACAGCTCTACCTGAAAATCGACTCCTCTTTTGCCTGAGACAGTGAAAATGGCTCCCTGGCAGACAGGGTAGGCTAAAGCCAGGTAAAGTAGTATCTCCATTTCATAGTGAGAAGAATGACGCAGAACAATTAAATGCCTTGCCTAGGGGACAATCAAGAAATAAACCACTTCCTCAAAGGTCCAGGTTTTAAGGTGAAGCTTTATTAGCCATATCTGCCAACAAAAGCACGACAGAACTGGCATTTAGGTGGGGAGGTAGGAGGAGGGGAATGCCTAATCTGAATAATCCAGTCCTGAAGACAAATTAGTAATGGTAGATAAAAAAGGAAGCATGCTCCCCTGCTTCCTTTTTCCACCTCCGGGATAAGGATTTCCAAATTGGCTTTACTCATTCCAGGTGACCAGGAAAGCTGGAAAACACAGATTTTAATAGCACACACACTATCAGGTATATAGATCAATCACAGGGACATAGAGAGACATATTGATGGCTCTGTAGATTAATAAACTGAAGGTTACTTGCCATTAGAGATGAGGGAAAGGCTACTTAGGCAGCCTTCCTAAGCAAAGGCACTTTACCAGCCATATTGATTTCCTGCAAACACCTCAGCAGCAGCAACAATTTTGCTCCACCAGGGAGGGCCTGACCTTCAGCCCGAGGTTTGCCTTCCCAGAGCATCCTGTATAACCCCAAATGATGATACATGAGAACAGAAAGAAGCAAGAAAGATCTTAACAGGCCCCAAGTGCCCAGAGGGTTTCAGAAAAGGGCTTCTCACACGTACGTTGCCAGCCTCTGCTTAAAAACAGCAATTCAATATACTGCATTGGCCTCAGCATGCAAACACCCAGGTAAATCTCAGAGAAGCTAACCATTCTCAGGGCTCTGAAATGTCACTCAAATCTCTGGAAAAATCAGAACAGCAAGCAATGAACATCTTTATCCTTTTCATAGTTAAATTTGCAAGAAAAATATGGCAAGGGTTTCTACAAAATCATTAGTTAAAGGGGAAGACATTTTCCATTTTCTATGTCAATAGAAATCTAATCCTGGTTGTCATTGTTGTTGCTGTTATTATTATTATTATTATTATTATTATTATTATTATTATTATTATTATTATTAATGCATCATCTTTTTTCAGTTTGCCCTTTGTAGTTTGGCTATCCCAGAAACTTTGTTCCTTACAAACTTCTGGAATAAACTTTAGCTAATGAGCTTTTCTTGGGTGTATCACATTTCAGATGGAAGATTAAAGAGATGAACGTATCAGGTATGTCTGGGCAAGTTAAGGAGTACAGCAAGGGGGCAATGGAAAAGAACACCTGTGGCTATAACATGCAAAATTCACACCCAATCACTCCTTCCCAATGCTAGGTACCCCTGGTCATGGAGAAAACCATGCTCACAGAAAAAACAGAGAAGATATTTGACATCATAGCTAACAGCTGAATGAAAATAAGTACAAGATAACCAGAAATCCTGACAATTCTTTCTAGTGGGTCTATTCCATATAGAGGTGGATATTTTTAAAGGATTATATTTTAAGCATTTTCAAAGGGAAAAATTTACCACTGCCATGTATACTTTCCATCCATGTAGGCCTTGTATTGAATCATCTGCCCTAGGCAGATTTTTTTAAGCAGTTTGCTGCAGAGGTAAGGTAGAGATTAAGAGATTTCTTTGTACCCAAGTCACAGCCCTTTAAACAAGATTTCAGCATGGCCCCCTGGACATGTAATGCCTGTGTGTTTCCTTTGTATGTGAATCAGGTAGAAGTCCTAAGCCATATCAATTGGATTGTAATTTTCTAGTAATTACCAATAGGCAGCCCGTCCCTTTGTGCATACCTGCTGGGAAAAATAGTATTTATCTGTATAACCTCTACCCCACATTTTAAAATCTTGCTACTTATTCAGATTAAATCTTACTGTTATTGTTTCTAGAAGCTATCAGGCTTTGTTGGGGAAGTAGTTATCTTGCTTTTCCAGTCTATGCTCTGTGTAAGATAGGATTTTTTGGAGTTGCAAATGAGAATTTAAAAAAAAAATAAAATTCATCAGTCCATCAGGATATTACGAAACCAGCTAGTAGGTGACATGAATAAGATGCATTGCTTCAGCAAATGAATAGAAAACAAACAAAGGAAATGCTTATCTTCCTGTTTTAATACGTTAGTTCACTTTTTTCTAATATTTAAAATCTGACCACCTGCAAAAGATTATGAAGAGCCTCAGTGGATTTGCAGGAATGCTTGCAGTACTTGGAACAAATGAGATACTCTCACTAGCACACACTACTCCCTGTCATTCAGCATGCTAACAGCAAGAGACAGGGCCATCAGCAGTGCAATTGTTATTATTTGGTAAAGGCTGGTGGTGACTTATGAGTTTCAGAATGCAGCTTCCTCATTTGTTTAATGTTGAGAGATTACAGTCTCCATTTAGTATGGCTTTATAACATGCAGGTGGGAAAAATCTCTTTTCTGAAAGCCTATCAGTAACTGGTGCCAATGCTGAAATATTCCTGCTCGATTCTTGCAAATGATTCTGTGCCGTGTTTGGGGAGAGCACGAGATCCAGATCCCATAAGCAGTGGTGGCTGCCAGCTGCTGCCAAGGGCTCAGACACAGTGGCCATGGACAGGGCACTGGCCACACACAGTGGGACAGGAGCCGGGCTCAGACCAGCCTCTGGGAGTTGCTGGGGTGCAGACAGATGGGTGGAGGTGGCTGGGTGAGCAGCAGGACTGCTGCACTCTCCCAGCCCTTCAGCACCACTCCTGGCCCTCCTGCCTCCCTGTCTTGGCTTCCCCACCACTGAGCAGCATAAATAGAGTATTTCCTGATATTAGAGGGGTCTTGCCCTGAGAAACTCCCATGTCCTGGAGAGGAGATCCATCTGAACATGTTTAAAAGGCTGGGGAGGATTTGATGGACATCAAAGAGTGAGTCGGAATTGCAAGCTACTTGAGACATGGGCCCTTAATGCATCTTTCCCCTGGATAACCCCAGCCTGATGACAGCATGCATGGCTTCACATGAATGCCTCTGTTCCACTCATTCATGTGGTGCCAGCCTCATCCTCCAGGCTGCCAAAACCAAGGCTTTGCTTTGAGGGCTCAGGCTGAGCTGTGTCTTCATGCCTCAGCTCAAGCCCAGGCAGGTTGGCAATGCCCAATCAGTTTGTCAGAGGGCAGGGGTGTGCAGGCAGAGCTCTGCCATGGAGAACATAATCTCATGCTCCTTGCCTGCCTCCACTCCATTTACTAGCTCAAGAAGTAGAGCTGGCAGCATAGTAGTGTCTGTGCTGCAGCATGAAAGTGGGAAACAGGGTGGGGCACTTACAGGATTCTATTAGTGGACATTAAACATGGAAAGTTAGTAAGGAAGGACACATTTCAGGCCTACAACAAAGCCTACAGTTCTTCATTAAGGGAGCTTCTTTCCTTCTTCCTGGGAAGAGAGAAATAGGACACTCCACCAGCAGTAAAAGCTCAGCACAGGCATAGTTCCTTCCTGTGTTGAATGGGTCCCTACAAACATTTGCTGACTGTGGGTACACACAGGTAAAAATATTTAACAGAGGTGCTGGGAAGTTGTGTGACAAGGACGATGAGGGAACTTTCAGCCTAACCCCACCCTGCAGACTGATGTCTGAAAATAGAATTTTGTGCTGAACATGCTCCACTTGAGGGATCGCTGGTTGTGTCTGTATTGTTACCATGAACCAACAATTGGATATAGAAAGGGCAAGTTTGGGATTAAATTCAAAAGTTTTCAAAGTAATGTTTCAAGTTGAATTCAAGCTCAAGAAAAGGAAAACTGAGGTGCGTAAGTTGATAGAAGGGTTGTATTGTCAGTGCCCTTATCTTTTTCCACATTCATATCTGCTGTTAATAATAATGGTATCAATGTAAAACATATGCTCTTAGCACTGCTTTGAAATAGGGACTGCTGTGGTTTCCTGATTTACCATGAATGTAAGTATGTAGGCATAAGCACATTTTATTTAGGGAACTTTCTTCTTTTGAGATGTGTTTGTGTTGTCCAGCTTTGCATCATCACAACATCTGCCCCAGCATGAAATCAGAGTGACAGAGGGTCCAGCCTGAAATACTCTGGGTCAGCTTAGTGAAAAATCCTTTGCTAGAGGAGGGGGCCTAAGCCAAAGCAGTATGATTCTCCTAAGCCCTGAACTCCAGTGAAACTGTGATCCAGGTGTTGCAGCTGTAGCTGATCCCAATTTAAAACCTCACTCAAGGTTAATCTTAGTCACATTAGCATTAAGAATCTAAATATAGGCTTTCATTTGTCCCTCCTCATCAGTGTATTTAGTGTGGTTTTCCTCAGCTCTATAGTAAAGGGAAATGCTATTTCATTTCTTTTTTCTAAGCAGGGAGTTGGTGCATGCCTCCACAGAAAATTTATCCAGTGTAACACAGGTAGTTTGAAATAGGAAAAGGAACTCTCCTGGGGTTTATGTTTATTTACTAGACCATTTCTCCCCTGTAATGAGGAGGGTCAAAAACCATATTCAGATTTCACACCCTTGGTTCAGTCACAAACAAACCTGCAAAACACAGTAGTTTCACCCAACGATAACTTCCATTTTTGTCTTTACTTTTAACATGGAATCTTCTTTCCCACTGATGTTTGTAAAGGCTGCAGTGCTGATCTAACTGCCAGGTAAGAGATGAAAACAAATTTAAGAGGTTAGTGAGGGATTTAGTGCTCTACCTCCCTGACCTTCTTAGAAAGTGTCAGCCTGGACCTTTGAACACGGGTGATGGCCTTCATTTAGTCATTATTAGTCCTGTTTAGGCAAACTGGAGTCCATGATAGTTGGCCCTGAAATAGGAGGGACAACAAAACAAAAAGTTTTATTTGCATGCCAGATCAGGAGATCTTCCTACTAATTTTGAGATCTGTTAAGGCAGGGATAGTTTACTTGTCCCTTAGAAAACAGTGGAGTTTGTTTTAAAAAACACTAAAGAAGAAAGAAAGCATGGCTTAACATATTTCCTTTGTGAGTTAGATTGATATAGACAGGTTATCTATCCCTTCCCCCATGTACAGAATTCTGAACTGTGTGTTTAATTATATCTCACATTTATTTTAGACTTTGTGTCCAAAGATATCGTAAGTTAAAGCAGAAAAATTACTTTACCCATCACTGAAATTCAGTCACCTCTGGGATGAAGAATGGCAGTCAAGGGGACAGCTAGTACACAGTGACCTTGGCCAAAAACTCTTGTGCAGAAATCTGCTACCACCGAAAGTGCCATGGGACCCAGCTTTGAGAGATTTTCCCATAGTAAATTAAATGAAAGTGTATTTATCTGCTTCAGCAAAATGAAATGTTAGGTTGACTCAGCCAAGCCTCAATCTCTCATTTTAGAGGCTCTGGGCATTTTAAGCACAATGCAGAAAAGACCAGGCTCTTGCACTTCCAGCTTATTGCAATAATATTAAAAAGTTGTAACAATACAGTAACCAAGCAGGACTTTGAATTTCTCAAGAATCTGAGCTCTCCAAAATCACAAGGTGATGGCAAATTCAGAGCTTAGATTCTCCCTATTACTTTTGCTCATCCACACCTTATCAACACTTTAGAAAAACAAAAAGATCACTTCCATCAGCACGGGGACAGAGATTCACATTTATCTAAGATGACATGTCCGTACACATAGCAAACCTGCTAATTCAATGCTATTCCAATGCAGTGCTATTCTCCACCCCAAATCAGCCATTTGTGAAGTTACTTCAGCACTTACATGCATATAAGATTCTTCTCAACAAAAGGTTCTCTTGTTTCAATAAGTTAGTGATGGAGAAGAAACATGATACTATTCTTTTGAGCATATTTAGCAGAAGTACAGATAATGAGCACTGTGACATTACTGGGTTTTGTTACAAACACCAGATTTTTTACCCCTTCCATCTTTTTAGGCCATGGAAAGACAAAGTTTCATTGGAAAAGCAGATTTAATATGTGATTAGAGGGTAATCACTATTCTCTCATAATATGCAAAGGGCAATTTTGGGTTGTGAGGTAGTCCATGGGTCATGTGAATTTAATTGTCATATCCAGAGACTTATGTCACATTAAGTGTATCCCTAGTGAAACACCAGAGTTGTAAATCTGAGATATATATATATATATATATATATATATGCACACTATATTTTAACAGAGCTATGGGAATAGTCCATTACCTATAAAATAAAGAAACAACATTAAATATGCCAGATCAATTTCCTCATGAAACCAGCAACAAATACTTAGCTGGTTACTACAAGAGACTCCAATGTTGAGGTCAGGTTCCACACATTGTCCCCCTTTAGCTCGTGCTTGCAATGCCTATATGGAAAGTGTTAGGTTAAACAAACCATCTTGGAAGATGTGAGAATAAAATCATCTGTAAAGCTTTTTTTTCCCATATTTCTCTGAATAAAAACCTTTCCAGTAAGAGAAGCTGAAACAAGCTGAGAGGGACTGAAGACTGCTGGTGCATAGAATCCACATTGAACATCTTGTTTGGGAGCTTCTCAATCTGAAGCTAAAATTTTTACCCACATGAAGTCAATAGGCATTCTGCCCTAGGTGTAAACTGGACCCAAGATTATTCTGAATCCTCTGCAGACTACATCTTGCCACTTCTGTCCTTCACCCAGTGTTGAATTTCTACTCCCACTACTGAAATCAAATAAGCCTCCTATTTACCAGCAATCCACAACTTAGCTATTTCCCAGTAAACTTCTTTTTTTCTCTGCTGCCTTCTGCCTCTTTCTTTTCTGAATTATGGTTGAAGTAGAAGGAGCAAAACTAAATAACATAAAAAGCATTTTATGGATAAAATGGCACACCAGTTTGTCACTTCAGATACCATGGCACACCAGTTTGTCAACACACATCTCAAGATAGGGATCTTAAAGGTCTTTTAGTGGGCATTGCTGAAAAGATATTTGCCATTTCACAGCAATTACATTACTTTGATATCACCACTTCCACCTAAAGAAAGGTATTGGTTACCACAGGTATCTGAAGCAGAGTTTGAGAAATGTTTGCTGTAATGAAAAGAGTAAAAGAAGTGACTGAAGAGAAGGGTGCAGTAAAGAAAAAAGGCTATAGTGGAATCTGAAATCTAGTGTGCCCCTGTAGCCTTAATGCAAATTTTGGCATTATTGTTATTACTTTGGTATAAAGCCTTGAGCCAAAACCAGAGCTGCAGCCAGGATTTTCAGCCTTAACCCTGAGTCTCCTGGCTTTTCTGAGTCTAAAGTTAACTTTTAATGTTACTGAATCAGAGCTCAAATGTGGCTGAATAGTTGTAACAGTGTGCTAAAGTGAAATGGAGAATCTCCATAGCAGTAATTTCAAGAGGCTCAGGAGCTCACCTCCCCTCACAGAACTCCAAGGCACCCTCTCAAATGTGCCCCCTAATAATGTACTTATTCCTGGACTCCAGGAGCAGCCACTTCCAGAGAGACCCTATGTTAAGTTTTACTCTTATAACAGCAAAATAACTGTCCTGAGTTTTGCCTCACACAAACTGAAAGTTATTTGGCACCCGCTGTTTGGTACAAGAGGACAGCAATGTCTGCGTCAAATTTTGCATCCATTTGGTTGTTAATAAGCAGGTGCAATGTCTCCAAGTTGAAACTACTTCAAAAGTAGCACCAGATTAGCAAAACTGCGTGTTGGGACATGGAGTGGTCTCACAGCATTGAATGAGGAACCATGTTGCATACATTGCACAGGATGTGCAATGTTACACACATGCAGCTTCAGGTAAAGAGGAACTGATTTAACATTTCTATTTGGAATTTTCAATGCTCAAAACCCCTAAATTATTGCAGAGATATGACCTACATTAAAGGTTTTCTTTCTTGTTTTAAGGAACATTCTGCAGGCAGAGATGACTATTCAAAAATTGCTTTACAGTACAGAAGTGGCTTGAACTATGGAGCTACATACATTAAGTACTAAAAATTAATGGCTGGCTATGTTTTACATTTAACAAATCTCTTGTTTCTTTTTCTACTGTTTTTTTTTTTTTTTTTCTAGCCTCTAGTTATGTATTTTGTGAGCATAAAGCAATCTCCCATGCTGTAAGGCCGGATGTGTTTAAAACACAAATCATGAATCAGTGTGGAGATTTGAAGTTGTTTTCGAAGTTGATAATTATTGGCTTTGGCTCCTCACCGCTTAAATCTGAAATTATGAACCTCAGTTTAAAAGGGAAGGTTGTCCTTTGAAGAAGCAGAACAGCTAATTCAGAAGTAGCCTAATGCTTTAACTGAGCTGAGGATACTCTGCATGGCACGTGCACATGAACAGAGCACAGATGATAAAATGGGAGCACTTCTAGGTGTGTTCACCTGGTTAACTACATTCCACAGGAGCCTTCTGCTCTGCTGTGGAGTCCCAGGATAGAAAGGCTGTTTGCTTTGTAAGTAATGAGAAAGGAGGAAGGAGGAGACTCTCCAGGAAGATGGAAGGAATAGTAGGTATTCTTGCAAAATGTTACAGATGTTGCATTTAAATAGAAAAGTCTCAAATTGCGGAGCTGGTCCGTGTAATAGAAGGATCGGTAATTTTAAAAGAGTGCCAGAAATGAGCCAATTTCACAAGCTATTTGAAGGATATTTTCATGTAACTTTTAGCCAAAGCAATGTTCCAAAAAGTCTGAAAATTGAATCCTAATTAGTTGCAAGTATCCCTCTGGCTCAAGTTGACTATTATATTGTGCTCCATGCTCCCGAAGCAGATGAGAGCCATCACACCTTGCCAACATATGACAAGGAGAAAGGTAAACTCACCATGCCATTGCTTTCAGAAGAGTTTAAATCAAGAAAAGAGAGAAAATTACACAAATCTTGCAGGAGAATTGCCATTCTTTCCACATAATAACAGTCATCTGGGATAATACGCCTGTATTTCACTTGTCAAAGCATGCTGTTTACTATTTGGTCTTTTAATAGTGAATTTAGAGACATTAAGAGACATTAAGGCAAAGCAGGAATTTTGATGTTATATCAGCTCACTCCCCTGCCCCTCAGTACACAGGTCTTTACATTTCTTTGCATGTTCTGAAGAGACCTTATACATTTTTTCTTTCATCTTTAGCTGACACTGCAGAAAAGAACCTGACTAATTTAAATCTTTATTAAAAATATAAATGCGTCAAATACTAAAACTGCCTATTCATAAATGATGAATAAGTTTGAGGGTTGCTCTGGGGATAAAGAACATTCTTCGAGTTTTTGGTTAGTGCTCCCCCTGCACCCACTGCCTCCTTGTGAATTTTTTCTTGTTGTTCTACAAGAAATGAAATGCTAATCTCAGCTCCACCTCTATTGGGTCACCTCCAGGTCAGCATATTAGAGAAATCAGCAAAAGAATGAAGACAGTTACTCCAACTGCAGGGCAGGATGACCCAGTTATTAATCAATCTGATGGCAGCATTTGAACAATGACAGTCATCTGTCAGAAAGCAGGAGGTGGCTCCTCATTAACACACTGCTCACCTGCCCTGAGCTACAACTCTTTTATAATAATATCTATCATTCACCTCCAAGGTGTTGCTTCTTTCTCTGGCTACGTGAAATAACAGGCACGATTTTCTTCCCCCTTGCTGGTACTTCATTTTCTTGGAGATTCTCAACCAACACTGCCTTACAAAAAAGAGGGAAACAAAGAAAGAAAAAAGAAAAGGAAAGGAACAAAAAAATCCTGAAGTTGTGCAAACCAGAGAGACCAAATGACTTCTAACTTATTTTATAAGACCTTCAGACTAAAATAAAAGTAAATTGAGTTATTTAACACTGTAACATACCACAATTATAAATTGGCCCCTTTCTTCCAAGTAACAGGTCGACCCTTATTTTTGCCAATCTGATTTCACCACAACTGTCCCAGCAGGTTACCTCACACCATCTTTATATTGTCATGTACCTTTTAAATTACTCTGTTTCACTCTGACAGTTTCCAATCCACATGCAGATGTTAAGCCAGAATAATATATTAAGCAAATAATTCTTTAGTAAAATGCTGCTTATCAACACACATTTTTGTTATTAGATGCACATATGCATGGAGGTCAGATACAGGGCTGGTGACTAGCAACAGGCAGACCATTTTCTTTGTCTAGGAAGGAGCTCACACCAGAAAATCTGGCCACATGACATGCCATTAAAGGGAAGGTAATATAGAGCTGTACAATTGCAGCCAGTGTAATACACTGGACCAAAAAGCTGCAAGGCACCTACAGATGTACTTCCTGCTCTCCTGTCTTTGACTCCAGTGCACCAGTTACTCCACACTCTTTAAAATCTCTTCAAACAATAAAATGGGGACCTATGGGGCCTTTCATTAAAGGAAATCCCCATGGCATTTGATATAAACACAGTGGGTACTATTATTTTGCCCAAAGGTCCTACCCATCTTTCAGCTCCTTATAATTTGCTGCTGCTTTTCTGCAGCTCCCCCTGGCCCCTCAGCCCCTGAGCTTCTCCCACTTTATTCCCATACCTTCCCCACTGTTGATTTTGTGTAGCTTGTATGAGGAAAATTTACACATGAGTCCTAAGAGGTGTTGTATTATCTGTGGTGGATGCTGTAGCACCTCTTTCAAACCTAGAACTTGTGTGCTGCAGTTCCTGAAATGACACCAAGCACCACAGTGGTCAAGGGGAGGTTCAAGTTTCTCAAGCTTATTAAACTATTACTAATCATATAAAGTAGAACAATGCCTGAGCACCAGCCAAAATGAGAAGCCTTGGTGTTGGGAGTAAGCTGGCTGGGCTTGACTCTGTATCCTGAAAATCTTGCAATGAAAATGGACACGAGAAACAAAATGATGGAGGGAACTCCCAAGCACAGCAAGCAACACATTTGCTTCCAACATTTCATGAGAGCCACAATGTCCTTTTGCATGATGTGCTCCTAAAAATGAGATTTATCCCCAGTTCTGTGGGGTCTCCTGTACCAAAAACAAGTGTGGACAAGCCACCTTCCTCACACAGGCCAGGCCTTGGTGAGCAGACCAAGAAGTAAAAGGCAGCAGCTGCTTAGCAGTCATTAGTGACAGGCAGCGCTTCCTCCACGTGTTTCTGGAGGAGCTCTGCAGTATGGCAGCTGGAGAGGAGGGGAAAATCATTGACTTTGAGTGCCCCAAAAACACTGAGCCAAACCCCGTCACAACCATGTCTGTCTGCTCAAATGGACGGGGAATTTAGCTGAGACACAAAAGCGCTGGTATTTCGGGTGTCCTTTCCACTCCTGCAGGAAGGACAGCATCTTGCAGGCTGAGTCACTTCCAGTTCCAGCTGGGCATTACTAGCATATGGTAAACTGGGGGATAAGATAGCACCATAAATGCTTTCAGTACTCAAAATAAGATATTCATCTCAAATTTGGGAGTCCAGATCATTTTTATTTCTCACTTTCTTGTTAGCAGGCATGAACTGTCATTTTACTAAAAGTTGCAGTTTCATATTTTAATTTTGTCAATAAATCAAGGCACCATTTTCTGCATTGTGCTATTTATTAGCATTAGATACAGAAAAAGAAACAACACAAAAACCCAACCCAAAACTTACAAAATAGCATGCAACAAAATAGACAAAAATGCACAACCAATGAAACAATAAAAAAAAAAAACCCAAACACAACCACACGTTAGAAACATTAGAATTATAGTTTTTCTGTCTAAACTCTGTTTGTTTAGGCAATTACAGTGCCTGCTACTTACCCATAATGTTCTCCTTTTAGTTAGAGTGCTCTGCGGATGATTTGATGCTGGTAATGTCTAGTTTTCTGGGGGGAGAGATGGGAAAGGAAATGTTACTCCCGAACTCTGACCTCTGTGGATGGCTTTCTGGGGAATGCACTCCACTAATTGTCTTCTTTTTGAGCTGCAGTGGATGTAATTGCATATATAAGGTCTGTGTTTTGCTTGCATTACTCTTTTATGGTACAGGACGGTGTCCACAATGGTGCATTAAAGTAATAATAATGAAAATAGTATCCATCAAGTAATTTCAATGCTGTTACCACCCTAGGATGGAACTATCCTGCAAATCCTGCGTGGTTACACCCAGGCTTCATCCGCCCCCATGCCATTAACCCTCTGTTCTGCATGGCAAGGGAAGCAGCACCTACCTTGCAATTCCCAGGCTCGAAGCTTTCCTTCTATCTGAAAGAGTATTTGGTGGTGTAGTCAGTCCTCCCTGCTTGGCCATGAGCACACGTGTGCTTTGGTGCGTGCACATCTTCTGCACAGCTGGAGCAGGAGCTGTCAGGGAGTAGCTCATGAGCCCTCAGCTTCACCCTCCTATGAGGGAGAAAATATTATCATGTTACAGGTGAACAATCAGACACATTTAAGCAATATACCGAGCACTAGCATGTGAATTAGTTTAAAACTAATGAAGGTGGCCACACTGTTATTGAATCTTTCTCTCACTCTGCAGATGTGCCTGCAAACCCTCCGTGGCTGGCTGTTTGTGCAGAAGAGCCCCGAGGCACATACTGGGGCTGACTTCTACCCTCAGAGCTTTTTCCTCCAATAATGCCTTTTCTCTGGGGGGAAAACATAAAACAAACCCAAAAGAAAAGAAACAAAACAATCCCACCCAATATACCATCAACAACAACAAAAAACTCAGCTTTGTTTTATTCCTCCTTTTACTCCCATTTCCTCCTACTCTTGAACAGAGTTACTGTTAACACTAATTCCAGGCTAAAGTGACGTGCCTTATATTTTGTTGGGGTTTTTTCCCTCAGTGGAAAACCTTAGAAATAAAATATTCATAAGAGACCATCCACCTATTTTTCCAATATTGTATTCTTCACTAAAATTCTGTTTGTATTTGAACAAGAAATTTGTATTAAAACTCCTGTTCTCTCTTATTAATTTTGCCCAAATGGATATGTTAATTTCAGTACAAGTGTGCAGGTATTACTGTACTGAGCATCCCTTTTATACTGCATATATAGATGCCTAGTCTCCCTCTATATACAAATAGTACAACAGTACATCTCCCTCTCATGTTCTTTGTGTCTATAGACATATATATACATATGTATGCATGTTTATATACATATCTTTATGTGTGTGTGTGCTCCCCTGTGTGTCTATAGGTGTATATATATACATATATATATATATGGATAACACATACCTAATTGCCCGGGCTTTACAAACGGATGCCAGCAAGCGAATACCTGTCTATTGCTCTGTCAAATGTGACTCGCTGGGAAAGCTATTGGGTTTATAGAAGAGACAAACATTTCAGGCACGCCATTCTGGGGTAATGAAGCATGGCAACAAAATATACCTGTGCAACATTTGATAAAGATGAGCTGACACACCAGTCCAAATAGGTTCTTTTGTGTGTCTGCACGTGTCTACCATCATTGCTTTCATCTTAAAACAGGAAGGTAGCAATAGCAGCAGCAGCTGGCAGGAACCACAAGAGGAAGAGCAGCTCACACAATTAAACGTCGTTTACCTCTGGCCTTTATTTCACTCCTCTCTCCCCCTAATTTATTATGTGTTTTCTCCATCTCTATGCAAAAAACATGGGCTCAATTTTTCTTTCTTTCTCCTGCTATCTAGCTCTTTTTACAGAGGGACTAAACAAGACAATAGGCAAAATCCCATGGCATTTAGCTTTGGATCTTAACTTGAAATGCTTCTTAGTGGGGTTTTTATGGCCTTTATTGTTCTTTGATTAATGTAAAGTAAAATTAAACCCTACAGTTACACATTAGAACATCAACTAGAGAGAAGGCAAAACTGCACTGTGCACCTCGCTTTACAAAAAACATCCTTTGTTGTGTTTAATCTTCAGAGCAAAGGGAAAAGCCTCACCTGCTGTGGGGACTCTTGAGGGGTAGGGAAAGGAAAGGAGTCACAGACTTCAGCTGTGGTGCCAAGCACTGCAATTGACTCTAGTTACAGCACTCTCCTCATTAGGGGCTGGGCAGAAGCCCCAGTTTAGGCACAGCTTCCATCGAAGTCAACAGGAATTGTTCTGGTATATGGAGCCAAACAGAGAAGTGTCTCACTCTCTGCCTGACTGCCAAAGATTTTGCTTTCATAAGGAATGGTACATGGACATAACCAAACTTTATGGTTGTTTGAATGTGGTTCTGCACCAGTTTTTACCTATGAGCAACATGGCTGCATAAATCTTTCTTCCAGAGTAAATTTAAAAGTAGATTTTCATTGCCTAGCGATGTTATACATATGTGTATGCTTGCAAATATTTGTATTCAACTGCAATGAAAACTTAATTACATCTAGTATTCTGGTTAACATCTTTGACTGAATAGGCTGAGGTCTTTCTTTTATATATATCGTTTATAGCACATACGTGGTTTAATTTCTTTATCTTTTCTTTTTGTTTTAATAAATATGCCCTGCTCTCATCTCTTCTCCTTGCACAAAATCTCCTTGGTATGTGTGATTTTTCACTTTGCCAGCTGCTAAATTCATTTCTACTCCATGTTTCCAGTGGTTCTTTTCTTCTTCTTTTTCCACAGATGTTTCTAGGCAGAATGCATAACAGTCCAGCTGAAGTAAAACGTTCAACATTATGGTTTTTGAACAGGGTTGGAATAGGGGAGCGAGACAGACCCTCGTAATATCTGTACTCAAGTAACACAGAACTGAAACAGATCTATTTTTTTCCCCAGCTTGTAAAACTCCTGCTAAATCTTAAAGAGGGTTCACAGGTTTGGCATTGCATATTCCACAGAGCAGCAGTATCTTCATTATTTACTACTAGTCACTGTGGCTAAATTATAAATTAACATGCTTATTCTTTTCAATTTTCATCGGTAGTCAGAGCATGGGAGCTTCAATTTCAACCTCTGGTTGTCCCCCACCTTGCACCCATTTTATGAAATCTATTGTATCTGTAGCCAAGTTCACAAGTTAAATGACACATATGTGGCCTTTCTGTTCATTTTATCTGACACTAAGACAATTCAATTGATGCTCAGCATAAAAAAAATCCCCAAAATTACAGAGAGTCTCTGCCAAGGGTAAGAATAGGTCAAGAGCCAAAGGAATTTAAGCAAACTGTCTTTTATACACAGGAAGCAGTTAACATATGGAATAAAAGAACAGGGATAGCAATTGATGAAACATTTGGGAGAAACTAAGATAAACAATCATAAAAAAGATTTAGACAAGTGCTTAGAGTAGCCAAAAAAATAAATAAAACTGGTATAGAGTGTGCAAGTCACTTCATCGCCCTTCCATTCTGAAATAGCTGAAATAAAATAGCAATGAGCAGATAAACTGCAAAATATCATTATGATTTAGTAGTCATTTCTTTCCATCAGAGCTACTGTTTTAATTTTCATTCTTCCAAATTACAAAGTAACAATAAAATATCCCTTTCGATTTATGGCAATGAGGCCCTTTTAATTGAATTTCAGAAATGAGTTGATTTGACTGATGGGTAGGTAATGGGAATATACTATTTACAGTTGGAAATGCATTTCCAGTGGAAGGATGGGGAAAAGCACAACAAAATAGATATTTATAAGCAGGATTTTGGATGGCTTACATACACACACACAAAAATATATATGTTGACCTTGAGGTACAGCAAACAATATTTCTGTTTAATCCTAAAAGCCTCTACCTATGAAAAAAAGTTCATGAACACTTAGACTATTTGTTTTAGTAGCAGCCAAATGTACAAGCACTATGACCTCATTATAATTCTTACTTTTTCTCTCTGTAGACGTGGGATTGACGGCGTTTTTTTCCTGAATGTTATGCCAAATCTGGAAATACTGGCAACTTATAGACCATCTCACCCTGCCCGAGAGTTAATGTGCAGTAGACTACATCAGCCATCACTTTTTGCATTGCAATGGCAAAGTTCCAGATGACTTTAATGGAGCCAGAATTTCACCCCAGGTGCATTATTACAATTGACTAGGGCCTGATAGATTGATTCCTGAGATGCTCTGGATTCCAGATGTGGATCTCATAAAATTGTAGAGTGTGGTATGTGCAAAGCTTTTTCTTTTTTTTCCTCTCCCCCCCCCATTAAATAAATAATAATAAAACACAGCCCTTGTAAGCAGTGCAATGGAGAGTATTTGCTGTTTTCTCCTCTGTCTTCCAAGAAATACCTCCATCTTTTTTCTCTACTACTTACAATCTCATATTTATATAGCAAGGAGAAAAGCCCAAAACAACAACTAAAAAACCCAGCCAGTAATCTGCATCTGGTTTAATATATATGTAGAGCTGAGTCTGTGTGCCTGCTGAAATTTTATCAGCAGCACCTACAATAGAAAGCCTAATCAGAAGCCAACTGTGTTAACAGAGACTGAAAAATAACCTATAAAGCCAGGCATTGTAAGAGGAATAGAACAAAAAGAGCCTTCCTTTGCAGGAGGACTTGGTGTGATAAATAAAGAGAGAAGAGAGGAAAGGAAAAGAGTTTTCCCACTCAAAAAACAAAAAAAAAAAACCCAAAAAAAAACCAAAAAACAAAAAAAAAACCCTCAGAGTCCTGGAAACCACATAATGCCATCATCAGGGCGGGTGTTTCCTGTTCTTGCTGGGCCTCAGGGAAGGGAGGATGGCTGCCCTTCTGTAACTAGGTATTTATGCTGGCTCTTCCAATTCTCCTTCCTGTTCTCTTTTGCCCTTATAAATATTTGACGTAAGTCCATCTTCATCCCTCTGCATTTCTACCAGAATTCCAGGGATTTCCAGGGAGAGGAAGAAAAATATCTCTATTCCCAAGACCCAAGTAACAGTGGGATAGTTTCTACTCAGTAAGGACATAATAACAAAATTTAAACCTTTTTTCCCCACTTCATTCAGTAGTAGCAGAGAGGAATAGTCCTCATGCCTCACAAGACAGAGATGGGGAGATGGGGACCACAGAAAAGCATGGAAGAGGAAGATATGCAGTCAAAGGATTATCCTTCTGCTGCCTTCAGCTTCCCAGGGGTTGGGAAGCTGAGGCAGAACACAAGTGACAAGAAGCCAGGTAGGGAAACAAAATTCAGTACTAC
This sequence comes from Erithacus rubecula, assembly GCF_903797595.1. Classification (NCBI taxonomy): domain Eukaryota; kingdom Metazoa; phylum Chordata; class Aves; order Passeriformes; family Muscicapidae; genus Erithacus; species Erithacus rubecula. The sequence continues at coordinate 90,765,740 of NC_136689.1, read as the reverse complement.
AGTAAGGGCTTGTTTTGCTTTTTCTCACAACTTGGTGGAGCACATAGGTGCTTCACATAAGTTTAAAAAGAGATGGGAGAAACGTGTGTAAGCAGTAGGAAACATGCTATGTAGAACAACTTTGAAATATTTCCTAGCAAGGATGTTTTGTCAGAAGAAGAGGGCTGCTAATAAAAACAAGCAAGAGCACCACAAAGAAGAAATATAGACAAGGGGAATGCCTGATCTTGGGGTAACACTACTCAGAGCTGTAGAACCTGCTCCTACTCAAGTCACTGAGTGCAAAGTGGCAAAAGTAGACTGCACAACACCAGGTGAAATCCCAGGAACTGTTTTGTCAGATGTTAGATGTGATGGAAAGACAAAATGACAAAGAAGGAAGAGGTTTCATGAAGTTATATGGAGCAGAGATTAGAATCACCGTACTATATGAAAAACCCCCAACAAACCCAGTATATGCACTGCCAAGGAATACCAACAGCAACTATCCCTGTTTGTGAGCAGTACCATGGTGTTTAAAACACTCTATAGCCACTGTATTAAAAGACATGTCTGGTCTTGTATTTCTCAACAAATGTCCCTGTTTACAATTCCTACCGTGGACACAAAAATATTTTGTGTGAATCTGTGTTTGTGTGGAATTATCAGATGCACCAGCCCATGGAAGGACAAACATGGACAAGGTCAAAGGAAAATATTCTTTAGAATAGCCTTTAAGCAGGCAGAGGAATTAGGCCTGATTTATGAATGTATTTCCACAATTCACTTGAAAATTTGTAATGTCTGTGCAGCCTGGCAAGAAAAAAAGGTGAGGGTAATGTGAAGGAATGCTTCTATTCCACTTTATTGTAAAATTATCCCATGTTACCTGCTCTAATCCCCTGAAAACAAATTAAATCCTCACTAAGCTGACTTTAAATCAATAGTTTCATTTAAGAATAGTGTGACTTAATAAAAATAAAAAACTAACTGGTCCAGCCAATTTAAGAGGGAAATAAATCATTGCCCAAGGAAAAAAGCAGATTTGACTTGTATATGGGCCACAGTTTTGTTGAGGGGCTAACCTGCTGTCTAAATTAACTTGGGATATATTACAAATCTCATCAGCCTCATTCAGAATATCTGCTCCACTGTACTAGGGAAGAAGATTGCCAAAAAAAAAAAAAATAAAACCCAAACAAAAAACCAACCCACAAAACAAAACCCAACTGGAAATGTTATGAAATGAAACAATATTTCTAAGAACACTTAGTAAATCATGTAAGAAAGTATGCCTTTGAATTGCCCTGAAACATCACCTCACACTCCAAGCATCTCCCTTGTCTAACTTGTTCGGAGAGGATGTTTGTGAAGTGAAAAGGATGCCACAGTAGCAACTAGGGTAAGAGCAAAACATTAGAAATGGGAGAGAAAGGACCAGAGCAATGAACAGACAGGCAAGCTGCCAGCTGTTTAATTCATTCATACAGCAAAACTAGTTAAAATAAAAACTGAATAAATTATTCGTAAATCTATAGATTGAATTATCCCTGCAATCTTTGCAGCTTGGTGAAGATATTACTTCAACGTTATTAAGTGTGGACATATTTATCACTAATTTACCTTTTAAATGTTATGAAACTTGCATGTTAAAAGTCTTAAAGGTTCAGAAGAGCAGAATATAAACAGAGGCCACAACAGAACGGCTTATTCAAATAAATGCAAGTTATGCACTGCAAGCCACTGACAGCAGGAGAATTTAATAATCTTGACTCCAGTTGACTTATTCTAAGCATTCCCGGATGAATACCTTTCTCTGTCACCATGTTTCCAGGCAAACCTTTGAAAAGTATATTTTAAATAATCTGTGTAAGGGCACCCCACAAGTTGGCAATAAAGGACAGGACTGGCTTGTCCAGAAGCTCAGGAAATGCTTTAACTATGCACCTGTCTTGTAGCCCACTGTGATAATCTGTAGGAGCTGACAAGATTTCTGGATTTGCCTTAAATACATTGAAGTCAAGGCAGGGATTGTGGTGAATCTGTGTGCTTACAGACCTGGCTTAGAATACAGGACTTCTCACGCAGCATTCCTTTACATTTATCTGATTCCCCCAACACAATCCAAAAAGATGTTAATATATTCATCTCATTTTTTCTTATAACATTCATGAACAAGTAGGAATAAACACCAATGACCCAGGTGATGAGAACAGGAAGAAGTTATGGGATGAATGGGGAAAAATAATTAGAAGCATGAAGGAACAGTGACAGATTTAACCTCTGTATTCTCCATGCTGCACCAACAGCACAGGCTTGCCAGCATTGGCAGGTTCTACATAAAACTACCTCATAGAAATGTTTCAGTGCAGAAGGAAAACAAATAGTAAGATGTCCAAGTTCATAAAGGTGGGGAAGCTGTTCTTTGTTACTAACACAAATATTACCATAAAGAGCAATTTTATTAAAAAAAAGGAAATGCTTGAGAGTGCCTAGGTTTTCAAGGAACTGGAAGAGATGGACTTTGAGGGCTCCAGAGGAAATTGGAGAGTATATTGCAGAGCAAAATGCTCCAAACTGCCTGACAGAATACTATATGACTGTGTTTAACAGGTAGTTTGGAGTTGCAGTTATCCATATTTGTATTCCCCAGTAAGTGCTCCTAGGCTCTGCTATCCCGCTGTGATTTTGAGATATGAGATCTTAAGGGGAGTTGGATCAAGTGGTGTCTCACAAGATCATCTGCACTGGGCCTTTTTCTCTTGGTTATAATTTTTCTTATCCTTTCTCCATTCTGAGCCTTCCTATTTATTTGTTATAGGGATAACCATCTGTGTTAGAGCTAGAATGAGGGATCATTGTACATGTTACATTTGTATTTGATGGACTCATTCTTACTAGATAAAAATACAGCATGTGGTTGTACAGTGTCAGACTAAAAATACAGAAGTTAGTTTTCTTTCTGGTTTGGAGTTATGTAATGAGCTTTAAGATGAGCTTCATATTTCTGAATATTTATGGCTGCAATCTCGTGAGTGGGAAGGCTTTCACTATTCTCTGAACTTCTAATTTATTTTATTTTCAAATTCCTTAGAATAGAATGGTTTCATTCAAGCTAGCCAGAATTCTCCAGGAATTTGTGAAGAGAACAACCAATATTGCCCCATTCATTAAGTCATTCATTTCCCACAAATTAGTATTTTCAAAGCTCTCCTTTTGGATTTCTCAACTTGTCTTTTTGTTGGTTTTTTTGGGGGTTTTTTTGGTTTTTTTGGTTTTTTTTTTAATTCAGCATCTTCCAGCCACAATTAGGAGTCTCAAAAATTGACAGTATCAGATATTAGTTGTAATTTTTTTTTAAACTTTTCCCCAAGCCATAGGTCATGACATTTCTGTTTGCAAAGCCTTGCTGTCTTATTGGTCCTCCTCTTGTTTCAAAGCTGAACATTCAGCAAAAGGTGTCTGTTTTGCATTTGCAAGGTATCTTCAAATCAACTGTTGCCTGTAGTAACTTGCAACTTAAATGTGCAAACTCCAGCCTGTTAAAGATAGAAATGTGAAGAATGCAAATTAGGTCAGAACTGTTCTGACAAAATGATAACACTCAGAAAGCACTTGTAAGGTTGTGCAAAAGGTCCACACCTTGAAGCTGAATTTTGAATACTTGCCCTTTAAATTCTCTTATAAGTTTAAGGCAAACCTCTGGGTTTCTTAACATTCAGTTTTGACAAGTGAATAAATTACTAAGAGAATATAATTCATTGGTTTAACAGAAAGAGAGAATAAGTTAGCATGTAAAGACACTAGTAAATGATACATTACAGACACCATCACTGTGATGCTCACATGATACTGTCCTGGGGCAGAAGATTGTTTCTATGTTTTACCTAGAAAAGAGACAAGGACACAACTTCATTGGTTAAAAATAAATAAATAAGTAATAACAATGAACTCATGCAGTGAACATACCACATGCACTTATGACATGCAGACTGCATAGGGAAAAGAAGCCAATAATTGCATTTTTAAACCAAAGTGTTGCTAGAATCTTTACTTTGCTACTTGTGCTTAAAGGTTTTTTTGCTTCAAAAATTCTAGGGTCCCATTATTAGGAAAAAGGATTTACAACCCAATATAAAATTGTGTGCTTTGCTATTTGACAAGGTTTACGTATCTGGGGTTACTCCATCTTCCTGGACTCACTCTACTGGTCAGACTTTCAGGATACACCTGGGTGTAACAACCAGTACAAAATAACCAGCTGATAGCACTACCTATTAATTTCAGAGTGCTTCATAGATTAGATTTTGTAATCTGTTTGCCTTTACATTTGAATGTCCTTGGCATCTAATGCCCCATCATATTAGTTTTTAATCTGGACAACATAAACTACAAATGCTCAGATGTTCCTGATCTCCTGGATGATGAGAAAATAGAAACACTCATTCAAACTTCTGGAGATGAAATTGCAAGAGCTGCAAATTTCAGAGAAGCTCTGGCACAATCTGAGGCACAATCTGGCACAATCTGTGTTTAGCTAGTGCAGTCCACCATGCATCCCTAGAGGAATGTTCCCTCTGCAGGTGATCAGCTCAGGAAAGATTGTGTAGTGCAGAAACCCAGACACCCATTCCCACGACAGAGAGTTTCTTGTACATGCTAAATGCAGTTGGAGTTAAATTTACAGCCTGCAAATAGCTTCTCCTGAGAGAGCTAGATTTGGGGGCCTATGCAAAGTTTTTCCTTTATAAGGGTGATTGTTGTTAATTGAAATAAATAAATGCTCTAAATCTTTAATTAGTTTTTTCCTTTCATGTTTTTTTTCAGTAATCATAATAAATATTTGGGGTTCAGGATTGCTTTTGCCCACCGTTCTCCCCTATCATTGCCTGTCATATAGCTGACTACATGTGGAAACTTACCAAGAGACCAAACAAAGAACTATAAATCTTTCTAGCTCGTGGTAATCTCATGCATTCCTGGCTCCCAGCTGATCTATCAAGAGGTCATTTGGTTGAAAGCCAACTTGCCAGACCTCCTTCTCTTGTCACTGTTTTAATTTCCTCTTTTGCTTGTTTTATTCTCAGTACTGGTCCATTTTAAAAGAAATAGCATTTGCATCTTTACAAGGAATGCCATTTTAAATAAGACATTCTTGGGCAACAACAAAAAAGACCCTCTGTCTCTGAGGATGTGTCTTGACAACTTGGTTTTAGTGTTTGGGAACACATACCACTTTGTTCAGTTCTGTACAAGCAGATAGTTTCAGACTACTATTTAATACTACCCCAAGGAAAAGGAAAAAAAAAAAAAAAAAAAAAAAAGCAAAGGGAACACAAATCATTGGCTACTTATCCCAAGCCTGGATACTTACTGTAGACAGCAGTCTTCTCCCTGTCTGATGGCAGAAGTATTTTAAACACACAAGCAATATCTTCTCTTGCAGATTTGTGTATAGTCTGACACAAAGAGAATCAGACACAGGATGGGGGGCAGCAGTCTTCCAACACTGCAAAGGACAAACTTACTGCCTGACTGGTTTTATTTTAGCTTTTATAAGTGAGAAGCACATCTTGGCCATGATTGATCTAACAGTCTGGTTTTGGCTTTCTAGTCCTTGGTCTCTTTCCCAAGCTGGCTGTTGACAGACTATGGAGCATTACACATGGGTTTTAATCTTCAGGAAACATAAAGCATATGTAGCTGGCTCCAAATCACCAGCTCTCCCATACCACAGAAAAGGAAAGATGGGGTTTAAGGGAAGGGCTAGAGTACACAGGGGTGGGAGTAGTGGAAGTTTACAGAGTATTCCATATAATCCCAGCCACTGCCACGATCCCACTGAGACTGAGACAATTAAAATTACTTGACCAATGTTTCAGCTATTTGAGGCTAGTCCAGGAGCTGCTTGGTCTCTACAAATATCAGAAAGATATCAAAAACACAGCATAGTGTTGTCTCTCCCTCTCTTCAACTGCAAGTATTTCCATTTACACTCAGCTGGTGCATTCAATCTAATATCATGTTTCATTCTTACCTGAGATGAAGTTGGAAATCAAAACAGTCCTTCAGGCAGAAAAGAAAAGGAAAACTTTTCCACAGATGATGTCACTTCTTTCTCTCCTCTCCCAGCATTTGTTCCTGTTGTTGCTCTTTGTGGAGAAGGAAAAAAGCCCAAAGAACTCATTTGATTTGCTGCCAGTCAGAGGATGGCAATGCTCTAATTTGATCACATTCAACCCCAAGTTCGGGTGATGTGAGTTGAATCCTGTCCCAGATTCTGCAGCTCAGGCCTTTTCTAGACTAAAACTCTCTCCAGCCAACAGTGCCACAGCCCAGGGTCAGTAGCACCACCAGCCCAGCAAAGACCACTGTCGCCTCCTTTGACAGGCTCACAAAACAGGGACTCTTTAGCAAGTTACTCAGGAATTTCCCTGTATCTAGGCCAGCCTTTGACAGAAGAATTGCCTGTGGATATTTGCATCAGTCACAACACATTCCACAATATAATCCAGCAACTGGCCCAGACTCTCTGTAATTAGACCAGAGTAATCCTGGTTCCCACAAAATCCATGTTCGTTCTCCTTCAGCAACTTAACAGGTGAGAAACAACCTCACTGATCGAGTTATGCCTCTGTCCCACTGTTATTTGAAAGCTTTGGGGAGGGGGAGAGGGGGAATGTCAATAGTTTATAAGGGCATTCCCGGAGGAAGAAGCCAAGAAGGAAGAGATTTGTGGGAGTGTCAGAGCGTTGTCAGATCAACTACATGAAGGATAGGATTTCATACCTCCTACCAGCAAACACATCCTAAGACTTTTTCACCCTCATATCTTTATATTATAGTATTATTACTCTTTATAGTTTAATAAGTTTCCCCATTGTTGTGACATATGACAGCAGCACCTGTGTTGGTAGAGGAAGCAAAGTGGGAATAATGCCTTGTTTTCTGTAACAAATACCTGTCAATTCCAGATTGACAATTTCTACTTAAGATAATTTACAAAAGGAAAGGTAAAACACCCTCTCCTGGGGTATTATGAAAAGAAATAACGAAACATTTGATATATGCTTTTACAAACGGAACAAAACCTAAAGCTTTATATTAAGAGCATAAAGGAAAATAATAGAATGAACAAAATTTGCATGTGACCTGACTGACAGTTGCTACAAAAAAAAATATTATATCTATGCATATATTCTTATCTATAAAACAAATTTATTCATCTGGAATCTGGGTGAAAGTCTTTCTCTTTCTCTTCTGGACTGACCTAAAGGAGCCACTCCAAAAGCCATGATCTGCAGGTGATGAAAGTGGCTTTAGCCTCCAGAACCAGGCTGTTGATTCACTCACTCGTTGAACACCAGGCCATACATGTGGTTTCTATCAGTGTAGCCAGTATGTTTATAGCATTTACCAGAGCAGAGCAAAAGCTCTCATGGAAAGGGCTGGATACACTTCGCAAAGGGACTGATTTAGCAGTGCCCTCCTTTTTGGTGCTTTTGGAGATTTGGTGACGGAGTTTGGCTTTCTCAGGGTGCTGATCACCCTAGACTGGACCCAAGGAGAATACACATCTTCCTCTAAGCGCCCTGTGCTTGGGCAGCAGCATGCAGAAGGGGCTGAGAGAGAGAGGAGCCCCTTCCCCGCTGCCACGTGCGCTCCCGCTGTGGCTAATGGACACATTAACGGGAGGCCGTGCTGGCTGGGACACGGGCAGACAGACGGCGTGCACACAGATCCCATTCCCTTAAACACATCTCTTCCCTATTTCCTACCTTCGGCAACTTGGAAAATGGGACTTCATTAATGTTATTCTAGACAAAGAGCGGCAGAGAAATGTAATGTTAAAAAAAGCCTGTATTTTTAAATTGAGAGAGACCAATTACAAAAGCTATAAACACTTTAATCATTTCTCTGAACATGTGGAAATACATACATTGGGAACCTTTTTCATAGGAAATGCTGAAATCCTTTTCTTAATGGCACATTTTCTTAATGGCTTTACAGTTTCTCAGTTCATTTCAAAGGGCTGTTATTTGTTATGTGGACATAAGTTTAGATTATGGTTTAGAATGTTGAGAGATGTTTGAAAGAATTATCTTGTGGATGGTGGCAGCTACTTTTGCGTTGCCTTCTGTTCTTGCTTTGAAATATGCGGGGATGGAGGGGGTGGAATGTCTGTGTGCTAAATATTCCTCATAAAAATGTGGGGTGAAATCCTGTCCCAAGTCAAATCAAGAACATATCTGGTATTTCTTCATCTTTCAGATTTTATCCAGGTATTTTACTTTATTAAGTACTAAAAGTTTATTAAAAAGCATGTATCTATTATTTGCAAGTAGTTATTTTTACCTTATGCTATCTTTAGGGGCATAACAATTCTGTGCAAGACAGAAAAAAAAAAGAACAAAAATATGTTGTATAAAAAGAAGTCATGACAGGGGTATTGCAGATGATGAAGTCAGAAAATTAGAAAACATTTATAATTTCTGGAAGCATAATACTCTTTATAAAAGATTAAATGTGGGCTGCATGAGTGTCTTAGAATAATTTGGTGGCCTTGGATGAAATCCCAGCCCCGTTGAACACAATGGGAATTTTTCTTTTCACTGTAACAAAATCAAGTTTTCACTTGCCCCTCACTTTCCAAGCACATGGAGGTTCACTGGAATTTCTCCTTTGGATGCAAATCTTGTCTGGTTTAGATATTCACACCCCTTTCCTGTTCTGCACTCTGCTCCATGTCTTCCAGAGCTCCAAACCTGAGTTTCTTGGCTACTTAAGTATCTCAAGAGAATTTTTGCCCTGAGTCAGAGACTGTACTGATACCCCAAACAATTTATGCAAATTGTACTGAATAACTATCAACACCTTTGGTAACAAGTCCACTCCGGTGACTCTGAGAACTTGTACAGACTTGGGAAATTCTGAAGGAAAATTTTGGGAGGTCCAGAAATAAACCTAAGTTAAAATCCTCTTGTCCATATTTAAGTCTTGCTGGAAAGACTAGGGAAAGAAAACATTTAAAAATTAAATAACAATGGCACATTTGATGGTTAAATCAGCCTCAGTGTCTGGATTTGCCCTTACTTCAAAGCAAGTAGGGATTGCTAACACAATGTCACACCGTGCTTATGTAAAGTGAGGACTGCAGTTTCCTCAGAAGTCTCTGAGCTCAAGTAGGTCTCAGCCTTCACCATCCTCTGTTTTAGTTTCCATTTCACTGAAAGGAGAAGGGATGGGACTGCCTGTGAATCCTAAATGTTTGTAGTTCTCAGCACTTTGAACATAACCTCTAAGACATTATTCACTGTTACAGATATTTTGCTTCTGTTCATTGATGTAAAGGAATACTCTGGGTCATTGATCTCATGTCTTCCATCACAAATCCAGATATTGCACTAACACCTCTTCAAAATGACAAGGCAAATTTGACATGACCGGTGGGATACACTCTGTGAGGCATCACCACTTGGTCCAAACCACAGAGTAGAGTTCAGCTGATGCGGACACAGACCAGTTAAAAGTTTGTAGGTTTTTTTCCCCTCACTACTGTGTCTGATTTCACAGGCAACTAAGTTTTATTTGCTGAAACACTAAGATCTATAACTTTAATATTTTCCCCCACAACCACACACACACACTTGGAAGACAGCTACACGCCCTCCATATTACGGAGTTTTGTGGAAGACTATCCCATTACTTTTCTGATTTGATCAAAGTCTCACATTACCTATTCTACTTGCAGACTACAGTCCTTGCAGGACTTACTCTAAGCAGAGGTAGATGCAAATTGCCTCCTCTTCTGCATCATGGATTGTCAAGCTTGCCACATGCAGGCTTTCCACGTGCCCAGTCGTCTCAATTACAGTGTTGACAGGGCAAACATTAACCAAAAATTTTAGGATAATTCATATAATTTGTGCAATTAATCTGCGGTTTACACAGTGCACGAAAATGTTGGAATGGTCTCACTTGTTGGAGGATAGCAGATAAATTCCCCAAATGTCAACCTCTAAAGAACATATTCAAACAATGACGTTGTTCTTTGTCTCTGGGGGTGAAGGCTGAGCCTGGAAACCAGATGTCCATCATGCTTTACACCCAGAGAAAGAGAAGGCATGTGCTTGTATGTGTGTTTGCCCAAGCATGTGTGTGGGGGGGGAAGAGAAAGGGAGACAGAAAACCTTGGAAAGGAAGAAATCCTCCTGTATCTTTACCAGAAAAAAAAACATTTTGAGGGTGTGCCTCACATTGCATAAAGCATGCTTAAAATATGGTGAATTTGCCTTCTTCTTTTATCACAAATGATTTCTGTATTTGAATCCCAACCTGTACAGCAGGATGTTTCAATGACTTTTCTTAGCTGTTTGAAACAAGCTGGGAGGTCTGCAATATTTCATGTTGCAGTTCTTCCCAATAAATTTGAAGTTGGATTGCACGTTGCATCTGGGTATTGCACATATTAACAATTATAACTAGTGCAATATGAACTACTTCAAAACAATGTGTAAATGGTGCCTGAAGAGCCAAGAGCTTCCTCTTAGGCATTCAGATAGCCTGGGAATCTCTGAAAAATTGTAACTAGAGCAGCATGCAACTCATGGAGAAGTTACTGGAAGTTTTCAACAGTGATTTGATGGATACCACTTGGAGATGGAAAGGAGTCCAATGGATGTGGGATGAGTGAAGATTTGCATGCCCTCCTGCCCTGAAGCAGCAATACCAGTCTTAGTTTGGTGCATGAAAGCCTGTGCAAGACAATTGAGCATTAATTATTTGCATGATCGCTAATGCCCATGCTCCCAAAGTAGAGGAGAGGATCTGGCAGCTTCCATTAAATGACTGGCATGACCACATCCACCAGATTGAACAAATTCATGCCTCCTACCTGGGTAATGATGACAGGCAGAAGGACCTTTATGCAAAAAAGGAATGTGCACCACTCACATAGTTAAGATCGAAGCAGTGATTGGTCTGTCAGGAGGGTGTGCAGCTCTGGGACTTCAGTGAACACCTAGAAATGCACAGCCCAGAGACAACTTTATCAATATACAAGAGTAGAACACAGACCTCCTCATGTCCAAGAAATCTCCATAGCCATCAATAAGATTGGATAGCTTTATTGCTTTCATTAGCTTGTGTCAGATTTTTATGCCAGCTGAGGCACAGGTAAAGAAAGGATTGACTTCCTCAAGATATAGTGCTCATGTGATTAGCCTTTCCACCCAGCCCAGCTCATGATGCCACATGACTGTCTTATAGTAATGTTCAGACACCACAAAACCTGTAATTTATTTCTTCCCCCTAATGTCTCTAAAAGACAGGGAAGTGCCATTGCACCCATCTCACAAATAAGGAAAAAAAAAAGTCACTGAGAATCTCAGCAGACAGAATCACCTCAGAAATTCACCCAGGATGAAAGAGGGTGCTAGAGTCCCTCCTAAGAGAATGGCCAAGCCTATATCTTCTTGACATCTGTGTGTGTGATTTGCTAATGTTCTCAGAAGCACAGATGTTACAACAGCCTTCCCTCCCACCAGTTCTCAAGCATGCTGGGAGGCCCTTCCACTTTGAAGGTTTCAGGTCACATTTAGCCTAAATCCATCTTTTTGCAATCAAACAGAGAAACACCTGTCAGTTTTGGGGAGCACACTTCAGCTTTAGGAGGTGAGGGACACTGAATATGGAGAAAAGAACAAAAGAACATCTGCTGATGCTCGCCCCAGGGCAGGAGATCAAAGATCACTCTTTTTTCAAAAGTGGTCATACTGTCCAGGAACATAAAACAAAAGACAAACTGTGATTGATAAGTAGATTCTATCACTCCATAGACTGCTAACAACAGAGAAAATATTTATTTACATTTTCTATATCCCCTTACATATTGCTTCTTTCCTCTCTCAGACCCTGTCTTTTGATTTCAGCTTGTTTATTATTCTTTTTCACTATTGTATTCCTTACACTTTGGATTCTGGTTTAGATTCAAATTTTTGTTTTCCTAGAAATGCAACATCCTGGTCGAATTAAAACCCAAACTGGATTTACAGTACTGCTTAATTTGAACTCTGGTGTTCCAGATGTGGTTTAGGTGCTCTGAACACTGTAAAATCTATTAATATTTTTCACCTAAAAAAGATCTATTAATATAATGCTAGGAGTGAGATGTGCTGAGAGCCAATGGAAGCCAAAAGAAATCTGAGCAAATGTTGCAAAAGTTGTTTTTCTCCCATCAATCCCCACCTTCTACCCGGGCTTTAGGTACTGCAGCACATGTGGGAGGCCCTTGCAACACTGGGAAATGCTATACAGTTGTGGTTTCACAGAACAAAACAAATTGCCTTACCTCCTCTAATATTTAATCCAGATTTGTAGTTTCCCAGTGCGCCGCTGTAAAATCACCCAATGTGGCGGGGTCCTTCAATACTGCAGGAGTGCCAAGTCTCAAGGTGGCTGAGCTGAGGGTTATGTTTCAATTTGGCAGTGGAACACCGTTTCCATAGACAAATTAACATTGTTTCATTTCATTTTGACACCATAATGTCTTTTCCATAGACCTGCACTGACATTGTCGTGAAATCATTGCATCCCAATCAAGTGAATGGGAAATTAGCACCATGACACAAAACATACTGAGAAAGTAACCACAGCTTAGTTTATTTGTCAAACTGAAATACCTCAGCCACCTTCAAATGCGTTTCCTGAAGCACCAGAAGACTCGAGTGCAGGATTCAACAGGAATAAAACATAGCCTGCTAAATACGTTCCTTTCATTCAAAATTTAGGAAAACTGCTACAAACTGTTGGTCCTTACTGCTGATTCTGCGCATTAGGGCTCATGTCCTTCCTCCCCTCCCTCTCTTCCTCCCTCTTTCAGCATTTCTCTTTGGTGCTTGCATCTGAGCTGAGGGTTTGTGGTTCCAAGGAATCGGTGCAATCCCTGTGTCACTCAGCTGCCCAGTGTGCTCAGTTGCAGTGGGTGCTGGAAAACTTTCCTGTTAGCATTTTGATGGGACTTAAAATAGAAAGCATTCTGGGATTTCCATGGTTTTAGCTTGTGGACTTTGGTAATAATGCTACAATTGAGAGCTAAATTTGGAACCATAAAAAAAATCTCTGTTTATATGAGAAACATCCTCTTTACTTTAGCATAAAGAATAAGCAGGAAAGGAAAAAAAGCAGTAGCCCAAATCACAGCTTTCTGAAGCCTTTTGCTCTCAGACACATCCTAACAATAGAAATCACATTTATCTTCTGGTCTAAGCACATTAAAGGGGTTGTATATCCAATATTCCTCTATGCCAATTATAGTGCTAGAATATTGACCTACATAACAATTTTACTTTCTTTTAATTCCATTCATACATATACAAAAATAGTAAAATAAGTCAAGGTTCACAGCAAGCACTCAAAAATGTCCAAATTTGCTTCTCCCATGCATACCATACACTATTACTCTGCTCTTGATATGTCACCATTTTCTTTTGTGCCAGTCCACAGCAGACCTTTCCCAGCTCACAGAATCTATTCTCTCCTCATTTCCCCTCCCAAGCCCTTTCCAGTGCCCTATTGCTTCCCCCAACTCTGTCTTGCACAACCCATCCATCCCATCTGATGGAGGAAGCATATCTACTGCCCTGGGCTCTGCTTCTATAACATTATCAGGTGAGAGCACTGGGTGACAAAGAATCGGTTTTATTTGCCACAGTTGTATATTTTGGGCTTTTGGAACCAAAAGTGTCTACACCACTTCCCAAGCTCTGAGATTACAATCCTGCCAGCAGGACTTTGGTTCAGTAAGGAGCAGCTTTCAGATAAAGGGAAGGCAGTGCTTTCAAAAGTGGTGGTAATCTACATCTTGTGTATCAGCTCACACCTTATCCTCTCTTTTGAGCTGATAGGACCATAAACATCAGCATTTAACACTCATTCACCCTGTCCATGGACCCCTGCCAACAAGGCACCCCTGAGCAGAGTTCAGCCAAGTTGATGCCTAAGTAGCATAATCCTCTCCCTGCAGTCTGGCCCAGGCACTTTTGACTTCTTGTACTTGTGGAAAGGGAAGGAAGAAGCAAAATATGCAAGCAAAAGGTTAAAAAAAAAAATTTAATTTCCACATTCAACAACAAAGCAATTTTCTTTCACTCCTACCATCTCAATCTAGTCCATTTCGCATATGGAGGAAGTGAATTAGATTAAGCCAAATTCACTCTTTTAAAAATCATCCAGGCACTGCCTTTCAATTTTCAGTGTCTTTTTCTCTTTGATGTGTTCATATAGTTTCCACTTACACTAGGCAAAAATCTCAGATATTCATGAAGAAGCAGCTGGGCCAACTCGCCTGTCACTTCACTCTCTTTCACGCTGCCCTGACAGCATGAAGCAGATGAACTCTAGTGGGTATCACCCTCTGGAATATTTCTCTTGCCTGATGGGAACCCTCTGTTGTCATCAGGCTGTTGGCCAAAGCACTGACTTGGGAGGTGTTTGCCTCTTCCCAGCTGGCATCAAATTACTTTAACAGCCTCTCGGGTCTTCTAGAATAAGAAGGAGTCCAGGATTAAACTCCCTTCCTGTTAGTAAAGACGGTTTCCAGAATTGCATTTCTCGTACTTATTCGTCCCACCCCTAGGGTGAGAGCTCAGATGGAGCCAGACCGTGCCACGCTGTGGAGATTCATCCATCCCAAATGCCAGCCCTGGCTCACAGGGCTGCCTGGGTGTCTGGGAGCATGAAGCTGAGCAGCCCCGTACCAAAAAATGTGAGCAAGTTCCTTTCACTCCTAGAAGAAAGTCCTTGAAAGGCAACCTCTGGCCCTCTGGAACTATACTTGCACTCTCAATTGCTTCTGCTGACGGAAACATGGTCTATACTGGGCTGTGGACCACTTTTCCCCTCTACAGTCTTTTTATGCAGTTCTAAGTGGCCAGAATAGGTGGACAGATCTTGCTCCCAGACCTTGCCCTGACTGCTGTATGCCAGTTTTTTCAAAGTACTAGGTGATGAAAGACCAATTAGGGCTCTAACTGTAATTTCAAATCTTCATTCCTTCACCCTAGCAGAATCACCCTCAGTTATACTATATTCTAGCTGCTTTAAATGGAGAATAAACCACAGAAATCCAGTCTGGCATTTGTGATTGTTTTGATTTGCCTTTCCAGCATTTTTAAGTCTCAAGTTTATGCTTATTCAAATTCTAGTTAATTTGTTTATCAAAATCCTATGCAAAAAAATATGCTAACTGGCAGAGAAGCCCTTTTTTCAGTGTCAGCTTGCTCACACTGGACCCCTTACAAATGGAGCCATAGTTTATTTTACAGGATGTCTCCCAGCCCACAACTTCCTCAGGTGTCTGATGCAAACCAAGATGAGCATCCAGCTGACATCCTCCTGGGTTCAAGCAGATTTGTAGGGTGAAACCACACTGTGATAAGTGCACTGAGGAGATTACTAAGGAGGAAGCTTCTCAGAATAAGGTTGCAAGGGACCATGTCACTTTTGTTTTAAAAAAATCAAACAACAGAAAGTTGCCACATTGCTATAACTGCTCCAAAAATTGGCAGGTGTCTTTTCTTCAGGACCTGTGCTGTTACTGTGTTGTCTGGCTGGTAGCCTGCCTGTGGAGGGACAGAGAAAACGAAACAGAGAAAAGCAAAAAAAACCAAACCTAACTTAGGAATCATTTCAAGGCCTGAGATGTGGACAGGTTTGCCGAAAGATATCTTGGAGCTGTACAAGGTAAACATGGTCTAAATCACCTGCTTTGGAAAGATAAGTACCACGAGTTCTCTAAGCTAAATGTACACCTCTGAAATTTGATTGAAAACTTTGTGATGTGAAGACTGAAAATCACAAGAAGGAGGCAGGCAGCGTTTAATCTCCTGTTGGATGACAATTCAAGATAGACCGATAGAGATACCTGCTGCCTGATAAACCAGTCAATACTGTAGACAGTAGATACTTGCAGGAAACAGACTCTGCAAAGGGGGAAAATTCTCAGTATTTTTTCTATTTTCACCCTGTTCTCAGCTCCCTGCTAAGCAGGATGAGACTTCTATTTTTCTCTGTTAAGTTACTGCACTTTAAATGCTATGAGCACACCAATTTCTTTTCAAGGGCATGTTGTTTAAGGTAGAGTAACATGTACAAAATGTATGCATGAAATCCGAGGAATTCTAAACGCCTGGAAAGAGTGGGATGATAGAAATCAAAGGTGACAGATCCAGCCACTATTCTGTACCAGTTTTTTATCTTGTCTGTTACAGAAGAATTATTTGCCCACTAAGCTACTACAAACTCACTGGTGGTGTTTGGTATAAAGCAGCGGGTCTTTCAAACAAGTTTACCTGGGTGTGAGACCAGGAAGGAAAACACATGAAGTTTTAAAAAGTATGGGGAAATCACAGACAAGCAGAAAACACTATTTACACTTCTCTTTGAAAGGACTTGGACAAGTCACTGTATACATATTCTCACTACAACACTTCAGACTTTGCGTGCACCAGTCCTTCGAGTTATGTTTATTACGAGAGCTAAGACAGCAGGCTTTCTAGCAGCTCTCTGCTGCTGCTGTCTTACTATGATTTTCCTATCTTTTAATTAAAAGTATATTTCACAGCCAAGCCAAATGTTTCATAATAACAAGAAGGAAATGCAGAGAAACAGCAAGGAAAACTTTTGACCTGCTGTGGACTGAACATACTTCTTCTTGCCATGCAATGAGACTAAATCATCGCATGTGCTGCTGATGGACATTCATCATTATTTCTTCCCAAACTGAAGGCATATTTCATTTTCCTGAAGCCTGGATTTTCTCCAAGTTTTGCAGGGAAATGTTGCTGCCATTGGAGCTTGTTGCTGTGTGTCACCACCTGCTGGCAAACATCAGTTGAGGGTTTCTGTCTTGATTGTGCAGCTAAAACAGTGTAGACAAGGACTTTTATCTTCCTTGATGGAAACAGATAGGTGGCCACAAACAGAACATATGTTATTTAAACAGATTTTTGGTCTTGAATGCATATATTCAGACCAAGCCTGTTTGTATAACACAAAATCTGGATCCTGCAAGCCATCACTCAGGTAACTAGCACTTAATACAGGAGAAAAGATGCAATTGCACAGAAAAGTTTATGGTATGGAAAAATGTTCACAGACAAATCTGAGCAGAAAAATAAATAACTAAAGAATTAAATATACATGGCATCTGCTGCTGCAAGATTTAATTAAAAATAACATAGAGTGAAAACTTACAATAACCTTCTAGAGACAATCTCAGGTTTAAATTTCCTGATCTATGCTATTTATTTTACAGGTTTAATGATTGGAATTTGGGCTTTTCTCTTTTTTTTTTTTTCCCCCATAGATGTTTTTAAGAAAGCAGACCTTTGAATATGAAAGTGTATTTTGAAATATATAATATTTCCTCTATCCACCCTAATAGGTAAACATGCATTGCAGTGTGGGCTCTAATGCTGATAATTCTATCATTTATCTGATAGATCAGGAGCCATTACGGGCTGTTGTGTAAATTCATATTTTGGCACTCTTTAAAAAGTGGATTATTATTGACCCAATAGACCGTAACAGCTCCAAAGAAGCCATTACTGTCTATTGTGTGAGTCCTTCATGGAGCATGTTTTATTGACCCTTTGGAGCCATCGTGGTCTGTCTTGTCAATCCGGATGCCATACGAGCGTATTAAGGCTGCCTGCGTAATATCCGCATGGCGTCCCACTCCATTATTGATGCCTGTCCCTACAAAATTACATTTTGAGCCACGTCATCCAGCTGGTTTTCTCCTCAGGTTCCAAAACACCCTATTGTTCTGGTTCGCATCCTGGCCTAGAGACAACAGCTACAAAAATCGCTCGAACATAATGAAAGCCATCACTCTTATTCCCTTTAAAAAAAAACCAACAAAAAAAAACCAACTGCAAAATGGGGAACATCAGCGCTTCGCGCACCCAAGAGAAAAGGCTGTGGTGGGTCAGATCACCCCAGTTATTCTTCATGACCCCTTCTCCTCTCCCAGCCACACATGTAGGACAGCACTCTATAAAAAGTCCTTCCTTAAGACTCCCACAAAAGCCACCTCACTGGCCAGCAGACTGTCCAGCTCTCCTGTGCAGGGGGAAGACAAGCAGGGTCCACCCTCTGAGAAAAGATGATCACCCTGCACAAGGAGGCAGCAAGCTTGCACATAGCCCTGGTCTGAAAGGTTCATATGCACCACGTGCACTGAGGGGACTGGATCTGAGGTTTTTAACGAAAAACAGAAAGGACAAAAACGAGACCCCAGTAGGCAACCTCTCCTAAGGGAGCCCTACCGCTGCTTCCATGCTGGAAATAACTCCCTGGCCAACCCAGCAAACAAAACTCCTGCAAATCCTTCCTATGTGGCTGACCCCTCCACTAGGGAGCAGACAACTCCATCCTGAGCATCACTCTGTCCAGCACACACCTGTCAAGGCAAACACAGCTCACTGTTAGGAGCCTGTTACCTTCAAACAGTCTCACTCCTTTTCTTCCAAACAAAAACTGCACAGAAACCACACCACCTAACCACCTGCAAAGAAACGTCTTCCTGAGGCCAGATCAAATTCAGCTGAACAGCCAGTGGGGTTAAGTTCAACCTGCAGCTGCCTAAATGCTTGAATTATTCCCATGCCTGGCATAATAAAGATCTAGTGTTGGCAGTACTTGTTGTCTTATACATTCATAAATATTTATCCAAATATTAATGAGCAGAAAAACAATTTATTTCTTTTTTTCGTAATTGTAACATCAATTCTAATATATTTTGTTACTTAGTCACCTCACAAACATATTGATTTTCTTATCCACCAATAGGTATTTAAATGTTTTAACAAGTGCAATGCCAGGATCCTGAAATGAGAACTGTGTTTGGAACTCATAGGAGGGCTAGTACTTTTAGATTTATTTGGTTTTTTTCCTAGTACAGTGGAAGCTATGTGATAAAAATTCATCATAGACGATGGGTTTCATGCAATGAACGTCTCTGAAGGCTTCTTCAGACAGTACACAAATGCAACATACAAGTGCAAAATGCAGATAGTTTTGTACAGGAGTGTTTGCTTCAACTGCTCTTCTACACACATTGTTTTTCTTCTTTCACACCAAAACACATATACCCCACTCTTGTGCATAATACTGACATAATTTACAATTTCTGATTACAAGTGTGAGTACCTAAGTTCCAAGACATCATTCAGGAACTTTACTTGTAATTTAGTTTCAAACTCAGCATCCTGCTAAAGCACATGGCTGGCTGAGTGCAGGCACAGAGTCCCAGCAAAGCCAGCTACCTGCTTAGCCACCTTGCTGAACTGAGGCCTTACTTTTGATAGATCTCAATGACTTTTCATCACCCACCTAGATAACAAAAGATGCAGGTAATCTGACCTTGCATAGTAACTGAAAACTTTTTCAGCAATATTACTTGTGACAGCTGTATATTCCCTCAGAGGGGAAGATAAAGCCTTTGGTCTCTGCAATTCACTGAAAGAATGGTTTATCAGTTCAGCATTTCCTTGTGTGTGGCTGGAAATTTTATCGGGTGCTCAGCAACCCTACCATGCATTGATGCAGAGGACCACAGAAAATAATCTCTGATGCTGATAAGAATTAGTCATGAAAACCCTCTACTTTCTGCATAGGTACCCATAAGCTTCCTAGATGGCATGTACAAAAGATGGAGGTTGTCTGACATTTAATGGACTTGCATTTCTGATCCAGGAGGCTCATCTATTTCAGAAATTACTCTCAGTGCCCTTCCAAATAACAAAAAAAAAAAAGTGAAAAGTGGAAAGTTTTGTGTGTCTTTTGTACTGACATATTTTGTCAATGCCTTTTATATTGATAATGGTTTATTTGTCACTATTGTGGAAAAGAGAATAAAAAGGTCTCCTGATTTAGCCAAAGTATGCAAAAATCTTTTTGCCTTTTCCTTAATAAGATCAAGAAGAATTTAGATAGACCTGTTATCAATAAAGTTAATACACAGGATACAATTTTTACCAAATAAACACATTTATTTTATAAATGGTAGCTTTACTTCTTTTCTAATTCACTTATTTTTAGAGATAGGAATTGATTTGTCCAGAGGGAAGAATAGCAGCTTCACCACCAGCTTCAGGGGAATTATATCCAATACACACTGTTCTAACCACAGGCAAAATTTCAATCCAGTATCCTGGGTTAAGGGCTTCTTTCCTTCGCCTCATGGGTTTCTGAGAAAAGGAACAATTTTTGATGCTGCCAGTTGAATCCCCTATAAAGAGAGGGCATGAGGATTCAGCAGAGCTCTATGAGAAAGCCAGGTCCTAGTTTCAGGAATAAGGACTGCATCCTCTGGGCATATTATGTACCTCTCTCTGGTCCCCATAATAGCTACAGGTAAGGGAAACTAGACCAGGCAGCTTCATCTCAACACTGAAAGAAAAAAAAAATGCACTCACATTATGTCCCTACAGTTCAGATCAGAAAAATGCACAAACACCTTCAGCAACCATTGTTGTGGGTTATAGTAGGAACTTCCAGGATCTGATTCAGTACATAACCTTATATATGAAAAAAAAAAAAAAAAAAAAAAAAAAAAAGGTCGAGGGTGCTGTATTTCATATTTGTATTGTTCCAATTCTGCTCACAAAACCATGGACCAGCAAGACTTTTCCTGGCTTTCTCAGGGCACATATCTGATGAGCTGCCTGAAACAGCAGGGCCACTGAGAAAAAATACAACCAGAATGTTCAGCATCAGGATCACCTCACTCATAAACTCCTGACAGGCTGAATACACCAGGGCTGGAATTACTGGAAAGATGATGATTTACCTTTTTCCCAACTGCAGACAACTCTGAATCCTGCCACAAAAGGCAAACAAAAAACCCAAGAAAATATTTGATGACTTTGTGTTTTTCTATGACAACCAGCATCATTTATGACCCATTATGTAATGACATGAGCATTATACATTGAAAAGCTGTCTAGAAAGACGTTGTAAATAAACATTTCTGGTTTGCAAACAGGAAGCCAGAGATATTACTGTGGAAGCTGAGAGGAAGGGGTTTGATTCTTGAAACATGAGTGATTTGTTTTTTCCTTCCATCTCTCCCAAACTCATGGTGCAGTCATATTGTTATTAGCTAATGCATGTCATTTTCTCTCCACTTTTATAGCTAAAATACAACTTGGGGAAAAAAATGAACAGTAATAGAAAGACAGACTAGACAGATACAAGATGAGAAGAAAAAGTGGCAAAAAAGCTATAATAGGAGGTCTAAAGTACCTGAGGCTACACAGATTCAAGTGCTGGAAGAGTCTAATCTCCAAAAGTGGCCCATTGCAGGGGCTTCACTCAAACACAAACTCAACAAGAATTAATATTCTGATGAGGCAACTTCCTCTTAAAATTCCACATTTCATATGCAGGTATGTTCTGCCTTATGGGAGGTGTTTTTCAGATGTGAATAGTCATCATGGCAGCTAGAAGAGTACAAGGAGAAGTAACACTTTATGCTAGCCTAAGCATTTCTGGGCAAAAAAAACAGAGTTTGGGTCTCAAAAATCTTCTTTGAGGCTAAGCCAACCAACAGACTTCAAACTAAGCTTTGCTGATTCCTTTTCAGACCCGAAGAATGGCCTGTACACTCAAAACCATGTCTGGTTTTTGAGCTATGTTTCTCAGCCCAGTGACAACCTCTCCACAAACCCAGCTCGGTTCCTATCCTTAAGCCATTACAACTACTACAGCACTACACCAGCCCCTGGCCTGAGCGAGAGAGCAAACTCCTGACAGCAATAGGCTTCAGCTGGCCAAACCACACACTGCTCTCACTGCAGCCTGCACAGGGGATCACTCTGCCAGCTCCTGCCCACCCCTCCGTGTCCAGTGCAGCACAGAGTGGGTGGAGGGCTCACCACCAGCTTCCACCAAAGCAGGATTAGGCCCTTTCTCCTTCTGACATATTTCAAAATATCCTTTTTTTCTAGCAGCTCATAGCAGTTGCCCCATATAGGCATCAAATAAACACTTTTTTTTTTTTTTTATTCTGGCATTGGTGTTATTGTGAAGGAAGTTTTCAGTCAAACAACGCCACTGAATAAAATCTTTTTTTCCTGCTGATGCCATGTGACAATTTTTTTTTGCTTTAACCTGAATTCCTAACCCATTTTAAACCTACCATTTTTTCACACATTAATGGGAAGAATTTTTTTCTTCTTTTTCTTATTTCTCTGCCTTTTCCCCCCCTTCAGTAGATGAACTTTAAATGCAATAGTGTTCATCCTAAGTGACCCTGCCTGCTGGGAGTAATTGTCTAGAGGAGAATAGAGGAATATAAGAGCTTTTGTGCAAGGGAATAGAGAAGACAGACTTTATTATGATTCTGAATCGTAAGCCTGCTCTCTTTTTTCTTTCCTTTCTCTCCCTTTCTTTTTTTTAGGGAGGGGTTGAGGTTCTAACAGCTGTTTCCCATCACAACCGGTGTTTGAAAGACACAGCAAAATTGAGTGTATCAGTATCACAATTAGTTTCACAGGCGGCTAATAACTTACTTGCCAGCCATGCCTGATTTAATCAGGACAGTCCTGATTTATGGTTGTTTGTCCCAGTGTCCGATTTTCTCTGCCAGTTCCAACACAAGGAGATGCATGCAGCCTGCTTCTGCACTCCGTCAGGGCCACCAGTTCACTTCAGTGGGCTCGCTGCACTGGAGGGGAAAAGGAGCAGCCGAAACGAGAAGTCTGGAGTCCTCTAACACAACCCAGGAAACACATTCTTCTTCCTGTGATAAACAGAGCAGCTCACACTGGTGCAGGCATGCCAGGCCGTCTGTAGGGGCTTGTACATTTATCAAGGTATCTCACAGTGGCCTGCTAGCCCCCCCTTCCCTTGTGACCTGGAGGAACCTCCTGGGTTAGGGTCAAGAGGTGATTTTAGCAGCACATTATCTCAAGCCTGCAAGGCCCTGAGCTGCTGCGAGTGAGTCTTCTGTCAATGGTGCCAAATTACGCGTGGCTCATTTTTGCAAAGTGATCTACTGCTGCTGCTCATTGGGGACAGAGCTGAGACCATCCAACTCATTTTTCTTAGGACTGCAAGCTGGTCTGGAGGAAGTCCCAGCAGCAAGAGCCCGGCTCATGCCTTTCTCACTCAGCAACTCTACTCCTTGGAGCTGAAAAAAATGTCCATGAGAAGACATTTAATGGATCGGTTGTAGCACTTAAAAGATGAGATTTGAGGCAGTCTTGCCTGTGGCTACAAAAGAGTAGGAAAAAGAAAAGAAGAAAACAGGTTTGTAGGAGGCTTTTGGATGGCTTTCTTATACGACTGTTCTTCCAGCTTAAAGGAAATAGGCAAATATTTTCCTTAAAGAATTCAGAAATGTAAGAAATGTTGTGTTATAAACAGACATCTGAAATAATACACACAGGACTCTTCAGGGTAGATTTCTCCACAGACACCTGCAAATTGCTCCAGAGCTCTTCTTCACATCTCTCTGCAGCACTCTGCTCTGGGATTGTTACAAGACCAAAGCAGTGACTGAGCCTCCCTGAGCCAAGCCCCCTGCCCACTGCTGTCTCACTTTCACCTTGGGCTCCCCAAAGCATGGCAAGGTAAAAGGTCTGTTTATATTTACCATTTCCTCCTCATCTTTGGTTTGATTTGGTTGGGTTTTGCCTATATTTCTGAAATGGGGGAAGGCTGATGCCCAAACCCATAGCTGCAGTTTCTAGATGCCACTACTATAACAATAACCCTCAGGGATGTCTAATCAGGAGAGCTGGAGCAGGTTCATGTCAGAGGGAGTCTGTGCACTGCGATTAAGAGTGTTTTCAACCCTCAAACAGATGACTTTTGCTGTAGTTTGAGAGATTGTCATGGAAAATCCCTTGTGCAACCTGTTTTAAAAGGTGTTACTCTCCCATTAGTTAGCTCTGAAAGTGAAAGACAAGATGGGCCTTGTCAGCACCTTCTTAAGTCAGGGATGCCAAAATCTTAGTCCGCTGATTTGAAAGGGGATGTGCAAGCAGATGCTTTGCACCTCCCATGCATGCACTGGGGGATCACACTGCAGTGGCACTGCTTATGGCTGCCACACAGTCCTGGTCCTTTCAGTTTGGGTAGAAAGGCAGCAATCTCACTGGGAGGCTCCAAAGAAACCTGCCAGTTGTGGGGGGTTTTTTATTTTCCTCTTTTAATCCCTTATATATGAGATTTGGCAATGCATCACAGAGAGCATGCATCTTGGTTAGTTGTTATCTGAAGCATAGCAGCTAACCAAGCTACAAGAGAAGGTACTGATTAGTTTCCTAGAAGACAAGACATGAGGAGAGGCCACTGTACCTGTTTTTCTCCAGCTGAAAAGGCTGAAACTACATTTGCAAGCTCCTATTGCCCCAAAGAGCAAGAATGGGGGCATGTCAGTAGCAAATTTTGCTTAATTTTAAGTAAACTAAATTTTAATTTGCATTTTCAAAATGCAAATTTGTATTCAGATTTTGTCACTGAATTGTCTTGCACAATGACTTTTACAGGAGGTATCAAGGCTGCTTCACCTGGAACACTCCCATCCACTTCCTGGGTTTCCTATCAGCTATTTCTTGCTGACCCTCCCTTGATTGTGGAGACATGCTGACTTGCCCTACAGCAGGGACCATTCTCTCTATAAGCTCCATTATGGGACACTTAAGCTTTTCTCAAAGGCCTTTAAAGGGGACTCATGCTCTTCTTTGTTCCAAGCTAAAGGGGACTTGAGGCAGTCTGGAAATGCTAAGTGAGGCAGAAACCTCATTTTTAGGTTTTACACTACCCATCTGAGGCTCTAAAGCAGAACCTGTGCCTGACATGTCCATCAAACAGATATACAAGCACATGGATTTGAGTGCTCATGTCTCTGTTGTCTTTCAGAAGGACACATGGCTGTTTTCTCATCAATGGTGGGACTGGTGCTGCAGCAGCTCCAGTAAAAAATCTAAACTTGGGATTTCTTCCTGCCCTTCTCTTTTCTCTCTCTGTTTACACAAAAGGCAGACCACATTCAACGGTATCAGTGCAACCCAACCATGATACTCATTGAGCAGTTAACACACACGCAAATACAAAGAGAAAAAGAAAAAGAAAAAGTGGCAGTCTATCCATCTCACTTGGCATGTTTATATGTCCTTCTTAGCCATAAAAAAGAAGCCTGTTTACAAAGTGGAGTGTCGGTAACATTGTGTAAAGGAACACTTATCTGAGAAACTTTGATCTCCTTCTGAAGCACCATTACTCTGAGACTGAAGGGCTAATGGCTCTTTGGGTGGGAGAAAAAGTTTTTCAAGAGAAAAAGAAGGAAGTTTATTGTGCTATCTAGTGGACACATTTAGAAAATCCTGCTCCTTGGAAATAAGTCCTGGCCACATCACCACCAGCATTATCCCACGTTGCACAGGCTGCTGAATGGGGAGGAAAACCAAGACATTGAGGCCTCCTGTAATGGGATAGTGGGGAAGTTGTTACTCTAGGGCAGGCCTGCTATCTCACTAATTTAAGTAATGGACATATTAATGGAGCTGAGAGCTAAACCAGACACAGAGTCCTGCCTATTGGAGCAAACGTTTTCCATTTACAGACTCAGGGACGCATTTTACCATTCTGATTCACATATTTAGGTCCTACTTGGTGAGTAATAGTATTGGCTTTGAGAGCACGAGCAGAACATTGGCCTCAACAACAGGAGTGAAAACCACTGCCAGGAGAGTGATGGAGTTGGATCCTAAAACATCTAGTTAGATATCACTAAATATAAAAATACTATTTTTTTTTAAGGATTGAGAATTCCTGGAGTGCAAAAAGCAGGCTGAAAAACATACACGAGACTCAGGTAGATTCAGTTTCAGATAGATCTGAAATCCTACAGGAACATCATTCACCCTGCTGTCTTTGCAAAAATAGCATAAAATCTTGCCCAATCCTTTTTTTTCTTCCTAATTTCAAGTTTTCCGGGTCTCCCTTAAGACGCTGAGCTTCACTTGATGCTTCACTGCAGTCAGAGATCTGTGTATCTCTAATCTTTCCTGCAAACACATTTCTCTAAAATGTTTGTTAAAACGTACTGTCAAATTGAAACTTAATAGCACAGACCTTCCTCGCAAACATAAATAGCACCTCCGGAGGCTCACACATCACTGCTCTTCGCTCGCATCTGTCCTGCTGCTCTCCATTTTATTTCTCCGCACTGCCGCTTGCACTTTTCAACTTCTTCTATCTGTCGCTGAGTCCTTCATTCAAAGACCACTGAAATCCTTGGGAGCCCATCCAATACCTGCCGCTGGCTTAGGGCCCCACCGCAGCAATTCTGCCCTGCCAGCAGTGAGCACTTCCTCCGAGGCACTGAACAAACCCATTAACTAATCTCGTTAAAAATACTCCTTCGCTAGCCGGCCTTTAAACAGTGGTGTCTATTGTATAAACGTGTATTTCTCTTATAAACAGTCCTGGGGAGACAATGCAGAGATAGGCTGGAGCTGCCTTTTCCCAGTTGCTTGGCCTGTGGAAACAATTAGCTTGAAAGACAGACTTTAAAAGATGAGGGGTTTGTGCCCGCGAAAGAAAAGCAGCAGCTTCAAAAGAGTGTGATTTATTCGAAGGGGAGAAAAAAATAAAAGGAAGCAGAATAGTTAGGCTCATTGAGTTTCCATCCTGTAGTTTCCTTATTTTGCTAGGCTGTGAAAGACCGTGGCCAGGCTCTATAGAGAGTGCACATTTGAACCCAGATTTACCAATGACTGATACGGCAGTCACGGAAGTTCAATTTATGTCTTTCTTTTCCCCGAAAAACAAGGCGTTCGTAAACCACCGTATTTTTTTGATGGGAGACAAATAAGGTAACTGTTATTGCAAGTTTTTAAAATAGATAATACTCAGTTTGGAAACCAAGATGAAGTGCCCTTCTACCCGGCATAGCCTTGAAACATTTACAGAAAGCCTTTTAATGGAGATTTAATGCATCTATAATAATAACACAGAATTTGATACCCTCTAGGAAAAACTGCCTGGTGCTCCCTTAACAACCACAATTACTGCACAACTTGTTATACCTAAAGTTAATAAACCAGAATTAAGGTTGTGAATAAACTTTATTAACCAACAGGAACCTGTGTCTTCTCCCCCTTGTAACTGTCCCACAGGCACCAAAGACCCCGTGTTTGTCCTCTGGTTTACCTTTCCTGGGGCTGGTTTACCTTTTCTAGCCCTGAAAACTCTGGCCGTGACTGAGGCATACCGGGCCTGAGGCAAGAAAACAAAACCAACGCAAAATAAAACAGAACAAACAAATAGAAAAAGAAAAAAACCACAACAAAATAAAAAAAAAAAGGAAAAAGTCAACGGAAAGGAAAGGAAAGGAAAGGAAAGGAAAGGAAAGGAAAGGAAAGGAAAGGAAAGGAAAGGAAAGGAAAGGAAAGGAAAGGAAAGGAAAAGGAAAGGAAAGGAAGGAAAGGAAAGGAAAGGAAAGGAAAGGAAAGGAAAGGAAAGGAAGGAAAGGAAAGGAAAGGAAAGGAAAGGAAAAGGAAAGGAAAGGAAAGGAAAGGAAAGGAAGGAAAGAAAGAAAGGAAAGGAAAGGAAAGGAAAGGAAAGGAAAGGAAAGGAAAGGAAAAAGGAAAGGAAAGGAAAGGAAAGGAAAGGAAAGGAAAGGAAAGGAAAGGAAAGGAAAGGAAAGGAAAGGAAGGAAAGGAAAGGAAAGGAAAGGAAAAGGAAAGGAAAAGGAAAGGAAAGGAAAGGGAAAGGAAAAGGAAAGGAAAGGAAAGAATAGAATAGAATAGAATAGAATAGAATTAAATAGAATAGAATAGAATAGAATAGAATAGATAGAATAGAATAGAATAGAATAGAATAGAATAGAATAGAATAGAATAGAATAGAATAGAATAGAATAGAATAGATGAAAAATGAAATGAAATTAAATTAAAAGATAAAATAAAATAAAATAAAATAAAATAAAATAAAATAAAATAAAATAAAATAAAATAAAATAAAATAAAATAAAATAAAATAAAATAAAATAAAATAAAATAAAATAATAATAGAATGAAGCCACGGCGCGGGTTCCGCGGCGCTCGGGCCGGTGCCGCTGCCGCGGTGCCGCACGGAGGGCGCGGGTGCCACCGTGTGGCCGCCGCCGGGACTGTCCCCGCCCTGCGCCCGCCCTGCCCGACCCGCGGGGCCGTGAGGGGACGCGGCCTCGGCCCCGCGGCACAGCCCCGGCTCCCCGAGTGCCCGGCAGAGCCCCCGCTTCTTCCTGGTGCGGGCTGAGTGAGTGTGGGAGACAGAACTTGCCTGAAACAACTCCGGGCTGCCGGGAAGACATCTGCTCCATTTTAGGCGGCCGCGGGCAGGGGAGCCCGTGTGGAGGCTGCTGCTCTTCCCGGTGTCAGCAGCCGGGGGAGGGAAGGGCTCTCCTCCTCAGCCCTGCTCAGGGCAGCCCCTCTTGAGCCCAGGTGCCGGAGCAAGGAGCCGAGCCCGGCACGCTCCGGGCTGTGCCCGCAGTCCTGGGTCAGACACCCGCACGGGGAGACGGCTTAATTTAGACAGAGTGGGTGGTGATGAGATACCGTGTGCCGGGCCAGCAGAATTACAATGCGTGTGGTTTGGGCCTTTGTGAGTCTGTCCTCAATTATTTTTGTTTGGTTTGGTGCTGCCCCAAGTCTTTCGGATAGAGTGTCTTCACTCATGTTATTGTTCTTCCAGGGACAGGCAGGAGAATCCAAATTCCAGGCCTTGTCTGAGAGCACATCCCTGTGCCAAAAAGGCCAAAGGAGTTGTAATTGCTGTCAGAAATGAGCTTTCAGCAGGCCCCTGAGAGGAGAGACGGCGAAGAAAAAAACAATCCCTCTTTTCCTTGGCCCCAAAGTGCCTGTAAACTTTGACCTGCTGGCAGAGAAAGGGCAGTGGTGGAAAGGGCGTGCTGTGAGCCATGACCTCTGCTAATGGACCTCCTGCTCACTACTGCCACCAGCTCTCCCCAGAGGTATTAAATAAAGTATTAAAAAGTTTTGTACTGTACTAGTTCTCACAGGTAGAAAAAGGGGACTAAATGTTTCATGCTCCTCAAGATGCTGAGGGTATTAAATGTAAGGTGTATAAACATTTTGTGTATAACGGCAAATCTCCCATTAGAATTCCCTCTATTAAACGCCATAAGAAAGACTGAGGCTGCAGAACATAAATTTCTATCACTATGTTATATGCTGCAGGATTTCCAAAATATCTTCATGATCTGAAAGAGTTTACAAACGAGTTGCAGAAGATCCTTGTCTTTCCAGAGAGGTGGCTGGTTGCCAGGTAGGTGGTCAAGAGCATAGGATCACAGGATGGTTTGGAAGGTAACTTACAGGGACACTTCCATTAGACCAGGTTCCTCAGAGCCCCATCCAACCTGGCCTTGACCACTTCCAGGGATGGAGCATTCACACTTCCCTATACAACAGGTTCCAATGCCTCACCACACCCAAAGTAAAGAATCTGTTCCTAGATATCCCATCTAAATATCCCCTCTTTCGGTTTAAAGCCCTTCCTGCTCGTCCTGTCACTACATGCCCTTGTAAAAAATCCCTCTCCAGCTGTCTTGTTGGCTGTCCTTAGGTACTGGAAGGCTGCTAATGCATGTCCCCAAAGCCTAACATCTAAAATGACACTAGAAACAGATGTTTAGGCAACTTTGTCACACCCACATACCCAACTTTTTTCTCTTAGGTACAGACACTCTCGAAATCTGGGGTATTTTAAACATGTCCAGCACACAAAAGAAAAGAACAATGTCGAAGATCACCAAGAATCAGGTAGGAGTTGAATTAGGATAAGAGGCCTCTTTGCTCATGCTCCAAGACTTCAGCAGAGATTTTGCCTGCAATGGAAGTCTTTTCCACAGGTTTATGCCCTGTTGCCATAATCCCTAAACTGACCTTATTAGTGTGGTGGAAGGAGCATGCACATTTCCTGGCCATCAAAACCCCGTCTCAAGCAGTAGACACCAGAAGACTGTCCTGCTGTAACCAGGTCAAACAAAGCATCCACTTTTATCCATCCAAATCCTCTCTGTTGCCAGAATAACTTTAAAGGCAGAAAATAAATTACTTGCACTCCAACAGAATATTTTCCCTCCATCAAAATGTATGTTGAGATAGTCACAAAATTGGAAACAAGGTCACAAAATAGAAAAATAATAAAGAGTATTTATAGGTATGGCTTTTCAGAGCAGAGCTCTTAACACCCAGTGTCTAGGTGTATAATGGCCATGTAGTGTTTGGATCAATGTAGAGAAACTATCAAAGTATATTTTAAAAAACACAGTATGGTATTATATAATACAGTATACATACAGAATATACATACAAACATATACATACAGGAGCACAGTATGATGTTTTTTATATATATATATATATAATAATTATAATAAAAGAAAACTAATATAGGAACTTACATTATTATAGTTGAGTTTAAACTTTCCTTGACTGATGATTGCTCTGCTGACTGGCACAACAGAAAATTCCTTCAGTTTATGCATGATATGAAAGACAAGCAAGTGTCAGGCCCTCTAAGTACCACAAGCCATTGATTTTTGCATTGGTTCATGTGGACCCATCAGAAACACATTTGGCTGTTCCCATGTGGTGTTTTGCAGCTCTATAGTAACTCAGGTGTTACTTGCAGGAGGACTGCAGTTCTGCTGTACAAACACCTGGAGCTTGTCCTGGTGGCCTGGAAAACTGGTGGTACCCCTGCCATGGAACTTCTTCCGTCCCTTCCTTGATCCCACTGACACTGACTCCATGCCAGATTGCTCTACTTTGATGAGCTCGTGGGTAGAGGGATGAGTGTGGCCAACTGGAGGAAGACAATTATACTGTCCATTCAATTTTATCCTCACTGTCAAAGCAGAAATGTCACGATTGGTACGATTGCCCCAGCTCTTTGGAGAGAGATTGATGAAGGCCAGGACAAAAAAACCCCAGCACTATAAATACTGATATAATATCAGCACTCAACAGCCTTTGATATTGCAGACAGAATCATGATGTTCCTGATCAATCACGATATCATGATGAATCATGCTCTCCCTTCCAATGGCTAATGTGGGGAGAAAGGCCACTGAATGCAGGGTTCACACAAGTGGTTTTTTTGGCTGACCTGCAGGTTCTCAGGTGAATTGGTTGAGGGCCTAGAGGTCAGTGCCTTCAGAGGGCTGGAGCAACCCTTTCATCTCAGTAAATGGTCTTCTCCTAGCTCTTAGCCTGCCTGAATTTATGTTCTGGGCTTGAAATGTCATTGTGCATGAGAGCTTTCAGGCAGTCTGATCAATGAAATCAGCTCCCTGTTGATAGATTTGTGGTGAAGGAACTTGAAATTTGCTTTTCCCTTCTGTGTCTCAAAGCAGACTGTTCATAACGTCCAGAGTTATCATCACAATGTAGCTAGATAACTAAATGGCTTGCACTGCTCTTCCAATCCCACTGCTAAGAAACATCTAGAAACCCATCAAAGGAGGTGGCTGCATATCTAAGCATGGGAAAGGAGTTTCAGATTCCTATAATCAGAACCTAGAAAGCCAAAGTGGAAAAACTGTTACAGAAGAAGGACGCTTCCAGCAACCTTCCAAATCTGGACTTGTGTCCCCTTCCTGAAGAACTGTGGCACCTCCATTGGCAATCCCAAATTTTCACCATGGCCATCTTCACATAAGGAAGATGTTACTCCATATTAAGGTGCTTACTTAGCTAAGCCTCTCAGGTACTGAGATCTGCATCAGTAAAAACCAGAATACTGACCTTAGCTGAGGACATGGATCCCATCTCAGACAACAGGACTATGAACACATCGTTTAAGAACCCCTAATACTCTGCACTGATTTGAGCTTTCTTTGCAAATTCAAATACCATGTATTCCAAAAGTTTCAAAAACATGAACAATTGTGCCATCTAAGGAAGGAAGATACAAATGAAACCATTATTCTTGATCACAGCCACTACCTTGTGAGTTAGGTCAAGCACAGAATTTAGGCAGCCCTAGTTCTGTGGCTGAAAAAAAGTTTTAGCAGTTCTTCTCCCTCATCTGAGCATTTGGTTTCATGTAATTAAACATGCCAACAGAAAAAAAAAAAAAATCATCCTTTGTCAGATTGACAACTAAGCCCTGACTTAAAACCATAACCTCAAGAGTTTTCAAAGATGAAAATCCAATCTGGCTGACATTTTGTCCTTGTTGTCATAATCCCAAATTAAAGGCTGTCCTTACATTGTACCAAACTAAATCATACACATTTCAGAAACTTTGGCATGTTAAGGAAGCACAGTGCTACATAAAAATGGCATCAGACCAAATTTTCAGCCTTCTTTGTTGGTGTTTTGGATTTTTCTCAGACCTTCAAGGTTATACACATTTCATGGTTTAATTTCTGTGCCCTAAGGCATTGGTGCATATTTACCCACTAACAAAAATAATTCCTTTGAAACATAATAATTTATAATAGGCATATTATGATCCTTTCAGATTTATTGTGATCTAATCACTAGGCACGTATTTAGGAAATATAAAATCCTTTCAAGACTTTTACCTTGAGACAGGCTAAGAATGCACAATGCACAAACACACATTCATAACCATTCCCAGTTCAGTAAAATGATCCATTCTCCAAAGCCATATATATATATAAAAAAGTTAACTGAACATTAGGCACCTTTCAAACCTTAATTGTACAGCTTGCTTAAAATAGAAGAGTTTGCCAAAATGTTTTTGTAAATAAAAGCATGTTCAAACTGCAGACATAGAGATAAATGGAAAAAGTAAATTTTGGGCAGATTGTCACTTTGGTATGATTTTGTGTTTACAGATTTAAGTCAGAATCTAAATACAACTCAAATAACAATGTCTTCTCCTTGCTGATGGCAAAATTTCATTATTTTTACCTCAAATTAAGAATGTTTTATCACTGTATCCTGTATCAAACCCATTTTTTAGTGGTTTGGTTGTTTTTCCTATGAGTGCAGTGAGCTCTCAAGCAGCTCCCAGCCCCTGTGCAGTGCAGCTGTATCAGCAGGACAAAGTCCTGGCACACCACACCACTTTTGCTTGCAGGAGACTTTCTACAGTAGTGCTGCACTAGCCTGAATGTTCCCTGCTCCTGCTAAGGGATTGATGATGATAAATAAGTAACTACAGTAGGGCAAGTAGGTGACAAGAGTTGGAAAATTTGGCAAAATGATAATATGCTGTTTAATATAATAGATTGCTTTATTCAGTTATTGCATGTCATGGGATACAAACTTGATTCTTCAGTGGACGAACTAGTGTGAGGCAGAGAAACTTCGTGGCTGCAATGAATATGCTTATTGCTGCTAATGAAATATGTGCTCCCAACATTTCCTTAGTGAAAGAACCTCTTCCACCAACATCTCATAATTAAGCAATACTCATACTGTGTCACTACTTTTTTTTTAAACTTCCTATTGCAAGTATCTACCAGGATGTCTGGCAGACATGGTATTTTTTGAACGTAAATTTCTAATTGTAATGTCTACAAGCTAAAGCTTGAAAGCATGAACACTTTAGATTATGATGCCTGCAGATAAGTAAAATAAATCCAAATCTTTGCAATTTAAAAACCAGTTCTGTAATCTCTTCCTTATCATCTTAATTCAAATCCTTCTTTTAAAACTATTCATCTCTGTAAACACACTTAGACAGTCCATTATTTTTGTTTGATATGCACCAGGAAAAAAACCCCAAACCTGACAGGCTACAAAGTAGATATTTCTTATGAAACTAGACAATTATTTTGCTGATATTGCCCTTATTTAGTGAAGGTTAAACAAGAGGGATGGGTAAAGGTGGTTCTTTGACTGAAAAGTATAGGTTATCTCATAGTTTGATTTTCCAGGTATTTATACTTTTTTTCCTATTTAATTTGTTCTCTGTAGCACAGAAGAAAATCCTGAAGCAAAATTCCTTTTTGAAAGTATCCCATCAATCTTACCACCCCATACTTCCTTATGGTTTGAGCTGCCCTTAGTGGGTTCATGCCACACCCAGCAAGGAGAATAAAGGAGCTTAGAGAGGGACTTGATAAGTTTTGGGGCAAACCAAAAGTTTCAAAGATCTCTGGTGCTTTTTAGGGCTGTATTAACACTAAGTGTTAGGGGGTATGGGGGCTGTGAACATAACAGGGGTAGAAGAAAATGCAGGATACAACAAGCCCACTGGATTAGGTGGAGGGAAAATTGGAGAAAGAAGGACTGTTCTACCACCCTCAGCCATAGCTCCAACTCTGGTAACCTGGATTTCAGATGTAGATATGGTTATGGGTACCTCAGCTGTGTGTCTCCATTTTGAGCTACTTCTTAGTGTCCAAATAAATAAAATGTGTGTAAAAGCTCTTTCTATAGTGCTATTAGATTGTCAGCCTAAAGAAAAGAACATTATTCCTCTTGGTACCTGTGAGAGCTTTTCCTATTGTTTTTGGGGTTTGGTTTGGTTTGTTTTAGGTTTTTTTTCTGTGGGCAGTAATAGGAACCTCATCAAACTCTAATCAAAATCCATGGAAATTTAGATGGACTTCAGGTAAAAGCTTCAGTGACAGAAATGAAGATAGATTAACAGGTAGATTAACAGATAGACAGACAGTTATAGACAAAAGTGTGTTTTTTCTGTGATTTGAACTTCCATTATAGATGGATACTTCCAGGTTAAACACGTTCCCTCCTTCTGTGCAGCCCTGCAGGATAGGACATAGCCTGACCTTACTCCAGTTTCTCTGCTTTCATCTGCTGAGGGATAGTGAACAGATCAGGAAGTCTGTTGTTCCAAATCTGAAATTCCAAGTGCATTACTTGTTCAAATTAAACCATATGATACTGTTTTAGTTCATTGATTTGACAACTGTGACATTTAAAACAATGTTTCTGATACAGAAACTGCTGGAAAAGCAAATGAAAAATGTCCCAAAAGCAAACTGTTGCGGAAAGTGAGCACAGCTGGACCCTAATTCTTTAATAAATTGGAATAGATATTCCCAGAACAAATTTTCAGTATTTAGCTGTGTTTTTAAATTGTAAGACTTCTGAACTTGCATGACACCTGGAAAACATAGCATCCTCCCTCTCTCCACAAACTGGGTATTTCAGGAAATTTTCTTGTCTGTACAAGGAAAAGCCTCTAAGTTCAAGTATGATTATCCCTAATTTTTAGGCATAAAGTCTAAAGCTACAATACACTAAACTTCAAAATAATTTAAGCATCTAATGATACAAATATATGTTTACTGAGATGTTCAAAACAACCAAAGCTGCTTAAAACACCCCAGAAGTATATGGATGTGTCATCTGGGGACACAGTTTAGCAGTGAACATGGTGATGCTGGGTTAGAGATTTATCACATTGATCTTAGAGGTCTTTTCCAACCTTAGCAATTCCACTATTGTTTGAAAGTGAGTTTAAAAATGTTATCTGTTTGTACCTCTGCTTTCTGCCTTTCCATCTCCTGTCTACTCTTGTCCCATTGTCTCTATTCCCAGCTTTTTTTCCCTTACTTTCCTCCAAATGCCAGACTAAAAATATTTCCCTTCTGCTTTCTCCAGCTAGGTCTGACCATACCTTTGCCTTGTTTCCCAAGATTGTTAAAAACAGTCTGTGAAGGATACTGCTGTACAGCTTAATCACGTTAGCAAAAATAGTGTATCTGTGAGATGCAAAGGCACTGTAAAAAATGGGGGTGGGGGTGAAGGGTGCTGTTCTTATTCCTCCCAAATGAAGTAAGAGGTTGTCATGGAAGATCAAGTTTCCACACTCTCTCCCTTCCCAATTTTTTGGCCAGTCTGCTCTTCCTTCCCTGCTCATCCGTGAGGAGTTGAAAAGGGAAGAACCAAAAGCAGCACGAAACGGGAGTGGGACTTGTAAAGACAATGAAACAAAATGAATAGACATAAGTAAAATAATCCTAAAACAATGACAGCTCTCTTTATTGTAAAAACCGAGATGATAAAATGGATAGTAAAACTTTTAATCACCTCTTTACTGCAGTGCAGGACTGCTACTGTCAGAGTCCTGCAGTCAAGCTATGGCCAGCCTGAGCAGGTTTTTTAGAGTTTCATTCTTCATCTGCAGATTTCAGGAATGAAAGGATTGTTCCTAAGAGAGGAAGTTAAAATTTAAATTGCCCAATTGCTTCCTTAGGCTGGCATAAATCAAAGGTATCAATTGAGTTAGGCTGGTTGGGAAGAGATGAAAATCTGGTCTGCAATCTTTAAAAGAAAATGCATTTCTATTGCACATTATTAGAAAATTAATTTTTGTTGCCTCTATAAGACAACAATAAGAAAGGGAGGGAAAATAAAATGGTTTAAGTACTGTACTATGTCCCATGGGCACTTTTTGGAGTACCAGCCAGTCACCAGTCCCAAAACAAGGTTCTCCAAGGCTGCAACAGATTCCAGGCATGCAGGAATCCTGAACTCGAGGCCAGAAGCCCAGGGCCCCGACAACTGACCAAGAAGAAAAGGCAGACTTGCACCAGAAATCTGTCAAACTTGAAACATTTCCATGAAGCCATTTCAAGTTAAACTAATCATACCTTTTTGGGTTTTGTCCTAGCTCTACTCAGGGGGCCTGTAGTTGTGCCAGAAGGTTTCTGTAAGAGAACAGGAAAGCCTGAATCAAACCCATCCAATTTTAGATAAAGGTGATCTGCAAAATCCTGTTCTGAGTCTGGCCTGAGGGGTGTTCCAGCTCTTCCTTTACCATTTGTTTTTTCCCCCCAACATTTATTTCAAAAGCACAATCTTCTCTTCTAGTCTTGGACTTATTTCATTAACTGAAAGCTGTCTGCCACTCCTGATGACTGACTGATGAAGTCTGCTTCTATTTCTAAAATAAAGTCAGTAGCAAACTAAAGCATGCCTGAGCCAGGCTAGGATGAGAGGGATGCTTGAATGAGAGGGATGGTTGTAGCAGGGGAGGTCAAGTCAAACATTTAGGCTCTGTGTTTCTTCTTGGGCTGGTTTTGCCCTTTACCAGTAAAAGAGGAACAAAACTACCACTCTCCCTGCTGTTCTCTGCTTTATGCCACAGGAAGAGGGGAAAGAGAAGAATGCATTTGTTTGGATCCTGGAACCCACACCCCAGTGCTGTGCCCTGACCACAATGCTACATCTCAGGAACAGCCCTCCTGGAAGAACAGGGTGCTCCTGGCTGCTGCAGCATGTCTGACAGAGTTGGTAGGCAAACCAAGATCGATTTGAAACTTCTCCCAGCACAGGAGGGAAAAAAGATTTTAAAAAATGGGCAACAGGCTGTCTAATGGTGCTGGTACAATCACTGGCAATAGCAGCTGTAATAGAGTCAGCCTTGAAGCAAGCTGCAGAGTGCTGATGTTACTTTATTCTTTGTAATGATCATTGTTAACTAATATTTGTCTGCTGAATGCCCACAGGTCTTTGTCAAGGATCAGGCCCCCACTATGGTTGGCCCTGAATACAACCTAATAAAAAGCTGCCATCCTCCAGAGCTTGAAATTGAAGCACAAGTCAAAAGACAATAAGTGAATTCTGCAAAGAAACAGGTGGACCCCAGGGTAACAATGAGACAAATGTGTCATGACATGGCCTGAAAGTTGCCAAACAGTTACATGCAAGAGAATGAGAAATGCTGCTATTTCTGTTAATTTGAAGAGTCTCTTGGACAGTCTATCTAAGTTAAAGTTGCCAGGTCTTTTGATGCCTTTTCAGAGTTGAAGCTGGCCTCCTGGTAAGCAGCTGTCAGCAAGGCAGGGGAGAGGTAGCCTCTCTCTCAAGGTGACATGAAGTGAATGTGGGAGCAGCAATGTTGATACCTAAGGCTAATTCTCTGCACACAGTCCATTTGAACTGCATCTTCCAGAAGCCAAACTGGACTTCCCGGGCAGCTAATAAAAGGGATTTGTCTTCTGTACAAACAGGCTGCTTCCAAACGGCTGCAGAGTGAGCAGCCAGCCCTTCCCCAGGCTCACACTCTTCAGAAAATAATGATGGCTTTGCTGTCTCTGCTGACCAGCTCTGTACCAAAATGGGAAAGGTTCCATACGTGTAATAGGAGCTCAGAGACCATGGTAATGAGTATGGTGTAAAAAATGATAGATAGGTGGATGGACAGATACCTCTTTATCATTTTTCTGAGCCATCCAATTTCCCCAGGCACAGAGTACACCCCGGAGATTTGGGTTTAAGGCAGAGAAAGCTTTACACGATGGATTGAGTGTTGTGTAAATATGTAAATAAAGAATAGCTCTTTAATTTTTTATGAAGACTGCATTTTAAAGCCCTGTTTTGGTCTTCTTACTCGGGCAAAATTGCCACCTAACAAAATGGCAGTCATACCTGAACAAACATAACTATGTTCTGCACATAAAACACCTGTATTAAAAATTAACTCTTAAAAAAATATTTGGATAATATTAAGAAAAGCAAAAAGCTTGTGCATCAGACAGAAGCTTCCTGGGGTATGAAGTGCATTTGGCTATCAAGATGCTCTTTGTAGGCCACATGCTGCTTGCTGACATGCTTGAATCCTAAATAAACAGACTTTATACAGAGAAGCTAACAGGGTTCAGGGGCAAGTGGAATGTCACAGCCACCCTACTGCCATGTGTGACGTGTCTGGAGGCAGTCTGTGCACAGCAGCGTGTAGTGGTGGCACCGTACAGACTGAGCTGCTCAGCAGCAAGACTGGCACCTGAGCACCCAGAAGATGCCAGGCCCTCAATATGATTCAAGCAGGACTGTCAAGAAGGACTGCAATGGGATTTAAGCACACCAGCTCCCAAACTGGAAGCTGGCAGAGGGAAGTGGAGGGTTAATCAATGCCCTCTGACATGGTCTGAGCTGGCTGTAGGATGCTGGTCCCAGGCAGGCCCATCTGCACCCCATGTCTCAAACATACAGCCTGTGCCTCAGCACATCAGCTCAGGGACCTCTGATGTGATCCCAGTTTTTGTGGTTTCCTTTGTCCCCACACAATCCCTCTGTCAGTGCTGCAGTAAGGAGACCTGCCCAGCTCAGTTCCCAGCTGCACAGTGGAACTGGCATGCCCTTGCCTGCCTGCTTTCCTTCCCCTGTCCTGGTCTGCCCTTACACACTGAAACTGGGCAGGGAGAGGAAGCGAGCCCCCAAAGCAATGGATTGCTGTGATTTACATGGAGAATGGCTAAAGCAAAGCAACCTGTGCTTTTGGGAACAATCCTGATGTTGTAGGAGCACAGACAACACAGTCTAGTCATAATTGCTGTATTCTCCCTCCAGGATCTCCATCAAGATGTGAAAGGTTTCAGCAATTGATCACCATCATTCAAAGGAAAAAAGTAATTTTCAGAGCTTTGGTTCTGCTTGCATGTAAGAAAAAAAAATCTTAGAACTGTTTTACTGCTAGAAGTCCAAGTGTAAATATCATCCATGAGAACAGACTCTGCCATTAAAACCATCCTTGCTTTGTTCATACCACCAAAGACACAGTGTTCTCCCTAACTAAAGGTCACAAAACAGCAGAAATTTGAATGCTTCTATCAATACTTCTAGCAATCCAGGAGATTTCACTGAAGCCTGTAATCCATCCAGTAAACATATCTACATACATACATATATACAGACATTTATATACACACATGCACACAAAGAAGGAGGAAATACTCCCTTTAATAGCATGACCTTGTTGTTTTGTACCACTGCTTAAGAAAAGGATTATTAATGAAGCCAGAAGAAGTGCAGCAGTGTTTGTTAAGGCAGCAATTCCTCCTTTTTTCAGTCGAGCTGAAATCCTCACATACATCCACACTCTTGCAGTGTTTAGGTGTAAATAACACCCGGTGTGTACAAAGCTCCCCCTTTCATATTCATTACTGTCATAGCTTTGAAAGGAAAAAAGCAGAGGTCATTTATTAGAGGTTACTTTTCATGCAAAACACCCTGTGGTTGCTGTCATTCAGAACTACTTAGTCTACGCCCTCAGTCATCTATTAGCAGGGCTTCAGGTCATAACCTTTAGTGGCATTTGGAATCCCAGAACCTCTGATTAGTGCAGGATTTACATATCCTTCAGTAAAAAATGCTCAGCTATAGAAATGCATGAAGTGTTGTAAATTTGTTTGGCCTTTTGTCTGGAATACATATGAACTCTGCATTCAAAGTAGGGTGCATTAAACTATATTTGTTTGTCGGTTGTAGCTCCTCTGTTAATGTGGCGTCCATTAACCCATTAAAGACAAACTGTCCTTTCAAAATGGGCTCATAATTGAGCACAAAGAGGAGGTAGATGTCAGTGCAATTAATAGGTTCAGATCCCACAAGCCAAATGTTGGTGCTTCTTTAGGCCTGTTCTGTTTTTCTCTGAGAAGTAGCCATGCCTGTACGAAGTTTGATTTAATGGTCTCTGCTGGGATCAGTATCATGAAATTTTACTGGAAGGTGTGAAAGTACTACCAAGTTGCTGCCATGGCAGATGGTAGCAAGGTGTAACCAATCACACATTTTTGAGTTTCTGTAGTGTAGAAACATCATTCATTTGCAATATAGGATCAATACATGTTGGGGTTTTTTGTTGCTAGATTTAGAAATAGAGCCAAATGACACTGTTCTTCTAACAGAAATGCCATTAACAAGCATTAGCATGACTAATTGGCTGGTTTAGCTCAGCAGAGAGGATTTGTCAAACAATACTAATACCAGTTTCCCAGATATTTGAGTACTTGGGGTGCTCCTCTACATTTTGCTGTATTTCAAATAAGACATTTTTAAAGGGTATAACATTCACAGCACATACATGGCTGGATCGGTCATTTGTGTGTTTGGGAGGACCTCAGCTGAACTGAAGTTAGTGAGAGACCATCTATGTTTTATTTAGATTGGTTTTGACTCTCTGGCCTGGATGTGAATCCTAATACTGATAACAAAAATGGTATCCTGTGCAGTGGGGGCTTCTCTATGCCAGCACACAGCTTCACCTGGACATTCTTTGAGTCAAATGAAAATTGCAGCCAGAAGATCATTTAGCCTGTGGTCTTCCTCCTTGGAAAGTTAATTCAGATGTCAGTGAGTGCCAGTGAGAGCATAGCAAACAGAATACTTGCCAGGAGTATGTTTTATACATACATGTTATACATACATTATGATTTTGTGTGGTTATACATCGCCTCTAGGTAAAGCTGGAGATATTTTCACTATGAATTGACCAAAATAAATATTATTTTAAAGTATTATTAATACCTCCTTATACCAAATGAGTACATGACCATGAATACATGCTGGTGGACATCTCAGGCCCCCATTTTTTTTTCCATTTACAATCCAACTGAGAGTCAGTCTTGAAATTCTTTGTTGAAAGAGAAACCTTGGCCACCTCTCTGCCAAATCCATCCTTATTTCTGCATGTCTTGGTGTTTCATGAACTCAGATGTGAGAGGAACTCCTTGATGTCCTGAAAATATCAATGGGAGATACAGTCTGAAGGGATGCTCCCTGCATGGATGGAGCCTTAGCAGACTGTTCCATGGTCAGCAAGGAGGACATCACCTTTGCATATCACACATCAACATCCAAATGACTGTGCAGATCTGTAGCTACTATTTAACTTGCCTGCAACAAATTGAGAATGTCAGAATGACCTGGCCTCTGAGTATGAGTCTTGGCTTTTGAGGTCACATCTGTGCATTGCTTCATTCAGAGGCTGCATCTCTGGAAGAGTGAGGTCAGGTATTTAACAGTATCTCTTGGTGTAAATGAAACTCAGCTATAAGATGCAGAGAGACTCCACATTGGGGTAATTTGCTGAATGGCTTGAAGCCAACCTA
This sequence comes from Erithacus rubecula, assembly GCF_903797595.1. Classification (NCBI taxonomy): domain Eukaryota; kingdom Metazoa; phylum Chordata; class Aves; order Passeriformes; family Muscicapidae; genus Erithacus; species Erithacus rubecula. Next base: position 90,723,892 of record NC_136689.1, on the reverse strand, counting down.
CACCCCAGGGGAGCAGAAGGACACAAGCTCACCTTTAAATTGGCAGCAATGAGGAAAGACAGCCTGTGAGCTGCATCTCAGGTGATCCTAGTAAACTTGATTTTTTCAATTCTGGAAAGAATTTCAAGGTATGCAGGGTGAAACTGAGAGCACAGATCTAGACACAGCCCAAGAAGAAAACCTGGCCCTTAGTCTCTCCCTTAAAAGAGAGAAACAATACCTTTTCAATTACAAGAGACATCAAAAGGTCTACCTGTGACCGACAGAAGGCTAAAATACTTACCTAAAAAATGTCATTTTCCTGTAACATCAGGTTCTGGCATGGGTGCTTTCACTGATCAGACTTTATAACTCCTCAAGGTTACCAAACTCTTCAGGGTGGAATCATGTGTACCCATCTTATTTTACCTTTCATATTTCCAGGCAGAACCAGATGAAAGGCAGAGTGCAATTTTCCATCTGCAGGATCAGAAAAGAGCCTGCAATTATGTGAGCTTATGAGCAAAGCTGAGGACATTTCCTGTGGGAGTGTGATGTGGAGAATGATCAACCCCAAGACACACTGAAAATAATGTCAAGGGTCCAGCCATGTCTTCCATTCATTTTTTGAAAGCCTGAAATGCTACTGATTCTTCAAGGTTGTACTCAGAAGTTGTAGGAGGCAGGATACTGCCAGGTGAACATGACATCTGAGCTTTCATGGGATTTCAGAAAAAACTCATCAGTCAGCCCCTGATGACAAAAGAAGAAGCTTCATGCATGGGACAGTGTTCACCACCCACAGAATAAGAGCCCTGGGGGACTTATCAAGGGTAAGGAAGGATTAATAATGGGAAACAACGAAAAGTAAGAGAGAATGTATAGTAAGAAGCAGTAAAAGACATGGAGGAATGGGATCAAAGCAGTAAAATCACTTTGAAAGCAAACTTTCCCACGTGATCAGTTGAAAGGAATAGATGGCACGTGGACTTAGTACTAAAATGTCAGCACAAGTGAGAAGGGAAGCCTACAGATACCTCTGAGCCCATTGACTCCTGCCTGCCTGTGGCATGTACATTTATTTAAAGTTAAAATGGCTAAAGCAGTGTTCTAAAAGAGAGCTTTTTCTGGTAATATGAAGAAAGAAAACTGGAAACCTCTGTTCCACAGTGATAGACAAGGTGACCAGCTCCAGCAATTCATAGGAGAATTTGCTTTCTTCTACTATTTAAGCAGTTAATCTTTATTCATCAGAGCTTTTACACCAACTTTTAGGCTGTTTAAGAGCAACAGGACTCTAGCCTACCTTTAGTTAAGATGTTTTGCTAAACAAATGTTTTGCTAAAATGACATCCAAAGAAACCATGGTTTGCATAGAAGTCAGGGAATGCTTTGTGGCCACCTGCAGTGAAAGAAGACTGAATTCTGTGTTGCACATTACAAATTGCATTTTAAATATGAGTTTAATTTAGAAATCATTTCATTAAGATAAATACCATTTTTCCTCAGATAAATCCTCTATCCTTTGTTTTCCTCAAAACCTGGTTATATGAAAGTACAATATTCAGGAAAATATTTGAAATACTGCTATTGTTTAAACTGAAGATGATACACAAATTCAAGTGTTGATCTTTCCCTGCTACTGATCAGGAGGATCTGCTGTTGAGGTCAGCACTGAGAAAAGTTGTCACCAGATCCTGCCATGTCCCATCAGTTACTCATGCACTTTTGATGTACCAGACACCCACTGTGGTCTAGTAAAATTAGATGGGTTTGGCTTCTGTTGGACCTTGAATGTGAATCACATATTATCAACTAAATAAGGAAATAAAATTAAATACCATTGTGGTCCACCCTCTGCCACAAGTGAAAGTTTTATGTTTGTATATACAAATGCTTAAATCTCCATACATGCATACAGTTTTTAGTGGATTGTTGCAATTGTCTGCCTTACAGATGCATCACATTTGCTGTGTTTAAGAACACTGTGACCTTCCCCTGCATAGGAGACTGACTGCAGGAGAAGACACATCCATATGTTTTCCCCTCTGCTTCTCCCTTCTCTGCTTCTGTACTCCCCCACATCCTGACACTTGCTCAGACAAGAAGGTCTGATAATTTTCCCACTTCACAGGTTAAGTCATTTCATTACTCCACCATTCTTCAAAATTCTCCACTGCTGCCCATGTTTGCTGTGCCTGTGCACTGCAGCACCTCCAAAAATAACTCTCATCTGTCTTAGGGGCTTGTGCACTGACCTAATCAACTTCTCTTGGAACGATAGCCATAAACAGCACTTTAAACATCAGATTTATTTAAAAGTGAAATGATCAGGACAACCAGAGCTTGGGGAACATGTTTTTTCCCTCTGGCTCTCCCACTGACTGGCTATTAAGACTTCAGGCAAGTTACTGGTTCCTCTGTGCTAAAGTTCAGTGCTCAGATACATTTCCCTCTAAACTTCACAGTCTCAGAGACAAGGCCTGTCTTTTGCCTCAGATTTGTGAAATGACTGCACAGTAGGGCCTTGTTAGTAGCTGGGGTCTGGGGGTATTATGGCAAGACCACAAATGCTGTTACCATTTCACAATCAGATACTGCACTGCAAATACATGTAGCACCCGACAGTCAAATAATGTAACAGGTCCCTGCCACACAATCAAGGTTAGATTTCACCTAACAGCACTAAAGAAGTCATCTGAGTATGGTAACTGCAGCAGACTTCAGATACAGTCTCTGTGACATTTCCCTGGCTTACACAAGCATTTTCTGCCTTCCATCTGAGCTGCCAAGGCCTGACTTGTTTGCTCTCATAAGAGAAGGGGTGGTGGGCTTAGGGTCACAGTGGCCACAGGGTGTTTTTCAGCCAAGCACATGGTCAGTGTGGGTGCTTCTGCCTGGAAAAGGTGTTGTGCAGAAAAATCCTTACTCAGCAGATGACAGAGAGTGAAGCTGCTCAGCAGAACACAAGGTGAACAAATGGAAATGGTGGGGGGAGGAAACGACCCTGCAACGCCCTGTTCCCAGCCAGGACCCTGCTGTCCCCTCCTGCACAGAGGAGGTTGCAGTAGCTGTGCAAACATCTACTGCCCTCTCTGAAACATGTGGCAGAGATGAAGTAGGTGGCAAACAGCAAAGGCAGGATTTCCTAGACAGCCATATTTGTAATTTGTAGGCATACACACACACTGTAGAGCAAAACTGGGACCTAAACAATTTGTGTGCATTGATTTTTGTACTAGACTCAAGCTGTTCAGTTCACCTCTGACATCTCTTAGTGGATTATTTTTTTTAAACTACCATGTGACACGAAGTGAAAAATCCCTGTTGAGTTGTCTCCATCACAAGTGTCTTCACCTCACTGAACTTTGCCAGTAAAGCATCCAGGAAACACAATGATGCCATTTTTAGTCATTGTCTCATTTTCCAGCTGTTGGTAATGGACACACTGTGCCTTAGCCTGTAATGATAAAACTGAAACCACACTCTCTGTGTTTTATAGGCCTCTGCTCTTTTGAATTTGTGACATCTATGCTAAAATAGACCTTGTTTGACTACAACTGGAAAAATGGACCAATAAGACACATAGCTGAAACATATTTTATAAAAAAAAAAAAAAGATGAGGATTATTTTAAACAAATTTCATAAACAGAATGGTGTATTTTTATTATTTTTAAATACTAGAGATTTATAAAGAAAAACAAAATAAAAGTTCTATATCAGCTTTGTCTTTCTGTATCATAGGGAAAAATCCTTTGAAATGTTTTATTTGTAGATGCTGCTCAGTGAAATATCTCCTAAAATGGCCAGGTTGAGGATTTTTTGGAGAGGAGAGGTGTGAAGCCAGCAAAGCCAGCCAGGGAAATGTATTTATATACTGTGTGTGAGCAAACCACAGTGAGCTGGGACTAAGACTGCCTGGTGAGGACTAAGGAAAAAGCTGTAGCCTGGAGTAGGGAGGATTCCTCTCTGTTCCTGGGAGTCTTGTGCAGTGCCATAAATGATCATCTGAAGGCCTTTTCAGAAAAACAGACAGCCAAGGTAGCAGATGGCATTTTAAAATCAGTCTGTGGCACAGTCCCAGCTTGGGGGACTCCAGCAGCACAGGGCTGATGAGAGAACCCCCTGGGGGACTGGGTCACACTTGTGACTACATTAAATTATAGCAGTAATGAACTCTCACAGTGGGCTAAGATTTGGGGGACCTCAAAATATGAAACAAAGTGGCTAGTGCTGTGCAGCCCCCTGCCCCAGGCTGTGCCAAATGGCCCTTGGGCTGGAATTCCCCAGCCAGCCAGAATCCTTTCAAGGTGTCCTATCCACCAGAATTACCCCCACAAACACTGTCCTACATTTATCCCTCCTCCTCCACATCCCACAAGAGCAAGTGCAATGCATGCAAAGGAAAACTTCCAGCTTCTATTCAGGAGCTACCAGCGATAATATCTAGAAATGACTCCTTTTGTTTTCCCATTATTATATGCACCACAGGGGGTAACCAGGAGGCGGGGATGGGAGAAGAGAGAGCACCAGCTGTTTCCAAAACTCCCAGCTGATCTCTGGAAGATGTCTCACACCTGGGAGGGAAACTGCTGGTGTGTGAATGGCAGCAGTTACTCAATCCCCAGACCCCTGGAGACCCGGAGGAGAGCACAAAGGCTGAGGCTGTTCTGCTTGCTGCTATTGCCAGCCCCTGTTTCAGCAGCCCAGCCCCATTTCCTCCTTACCTTGCCCCTCTCCCCACTCTCTCACCCCCAATTTCAACTGGAAATGTTTTCCTTTGGCCTGCAAGTCTAAATCTTTGTAGGTTTGAGTTGTTGGTTTGTGTTGGAGGTTTTTTTCAAATGAAAATGCCTAGTTATGTGTAACATATGGATTTTATAAAGGTGGCTGTGTATTAAAGGTAAAACAGAAAAAGAAAGAACGAAGTTTATTATTTTACACAGAGGAGTAGACACCTCATATGGCTAATTCTTGAGTTAAATGAGTTTTCCAAGAAAATGTTTAGTCTTTCATTGAACAATTATTTTAAATACTTTGCCACCAAGAAGTAAGGCAGTGTAAGTTTTATGAACATACATATTTTTTTTTCCCTTTCACGGAAACATTTGCCTGACTGATCCCTTATAGTTCCAGAAACAAATACGAGTGCATTTGCTTAAAATAACAAAACCACACACAATACTTAACTCATTAGGATGATTTAGTGGCGGTTCAGTATTTCTTTTGGCTGAGTGCTCTGGATGAAATCCCATGTACACAGTCTTGTATTTTGCACTAATACTTTTACTTCAGGTTATACAGTAATCTCTGTCAGGCACTGTGCCCCAAGTACAGTATTAAAAGCTATCTGCTGGTGGAATGTCTCTGTCAAAAGGGCATGTGCAAAATAGATTCTAAAAATTAAACTTGTTTAATGCATTACACTTCATGGGTGTTAGAGCAGAGAATTAACTGAGATAGTAAACCCATACTCCCCACCACTTAAAAGATAAACACAATCACTGAGCAAGGGATATATTTATAACTATGAGAAAAAAAATTGCCTCAGTTCTAGAAAAACTGTCTCAAACTGTCCTCTTTCCTTTTCATGCCTGACACATGTAGAAATTAAACCTGTTAAGTTGTAAATTTAATTAAAAGGAACTCATAAAATATATTAATACAATCTCTAGAAGTACTCTTCTGTACAAAACTTTTATTGACTTCCCTTTTCATATGCCAGAATAATCCTTTGTGAAATTTCTCCTTAAATACATTTAATTTATATCTCCCTGGCTGGTGACACTCACACTTAACATCTCTGCAGTATGGAGGCAGCTGGCTGTACCCTACACCCTGTGTTTCGAGTGTGTGACATGACTTTTTCCAGCTGAAACTTGCCAAATGCTGTCCTGTGACCCCACAATCCACTGCCTGCTGCTTGTGACCATTTAGGTACCAAAAAGTTACTTTGAGGAAGGGTGATGGAATCCTGACCTAAAGAAGACCCTGTATTTACAGGCACCATTCTTCCATCCTTCCACAGGTTTTAATGATTCTAGTTTCCTATTGGATTAATTAGAGCTGCAGGGAAACTTCTAATTTTTCTGGTCATACTTTATTATCTTTTGATTACTAACCATTAGTCTTCAACTTTTTTAGGGCTTGGGGTTTTGGATTTTTTTTTTGGGGGGGGGGGGGGGGGGGGGGGTGCTGCTTTTTTAAAAAATATATATATTTTTAAATGGCCAGGAATGAGATATATGTTGAAAATCAATTTTCTCTTGTCAAAGGAATTGCTAGCTGGGGATGATAACTTCTTTATTCAGAGCAGATACAGAACTATTGTCTTGGCCTCCTAAATTGGTGCACCATACCCCATGCTGTCTGCAAGCATCAGAGTGGAGCCATGCACAGTAGATGCTGAATATCCCATATAACGGTGGTGTCCCTGTCTAACAAAAACTAACTCATTCTCCTTTTTTTTTTTTTTTATTTTTAATGGAAGAGAAATAATGAGACAACTGCACAGCATTTTAGTCCACATTTCTCTATTTCCTTCTCATAAAAGGTCTCAAAGAAATGCAAAGCACCATTGAAGAGTTCAAAGACACCTCAGAATGTGACTGCACATTCAAGGCACACTGACATATTCAAGACTGGATAGCTCTATTGGAGGGGAGAAAAAAAAGGAAAGAAAGAGAGAGAGAGAAAAGAAAGAAAAAGGCTCAGCATACAAAACACAATACACAATATCTACTTCTACTGTGTGAAACTCACTGCATTCATTTTGCTCACTGAGCAAACTAGGTCCCAGACTATAACACACACAATAAATCGAGCCTTTTTTTTTTTTTCCATAGGAGCTGATTTCAAGAGAAGCTAAAAATTACCCAGTGTAAATGATGCAGAGGCTGATGCAGCTGAATTTATAATTTGGGTTGAAAAGTTTGACGTGTTGAATTAGATTATACTATATAATGCATCACTAAGTAATTGATATGTACATTACGTGCAAAGAAAGCCCCGCTAACTCATGTGTAACTTTCTCTTTTTTTTCCACATTATTGTGTAACTTGGCCATTGGCTCATTGTCAGTTGAAGAAATTTTCAAAAGGAGATTTAGTCTCTTTTGAGCTGAATAAAAATTTTGTTACATTCTGGTATTCTAAAAATAGAATACAGGATAAAGATACATATTTTAAAAAGTAGAAAATCTATAGGAAGGCATCAGAGCATTTAAAGCCTCTTTTGTGACCTTTTTTCCATTTTTAGGGAAGTTTTCCTTACATTTGCTCAAGAAATGTAAAATCCAAGATGAAAGATGTGCTGTACCAGCACCGACTGAAGAGGTCATCAGAAATTTAAGGGAATGGGGAATATACAATTCCCTCAGCTAAAACCAAACAATGTAACACAGATTTCTGTCTTCTGGAATTTTTTTTTCATCATACTAGAAAGAAATTTCAGTTTGATACTGTCTGTTCAGTGTATTTTCATTCTTCTACTGATGATCTGCATTTATTTCAAGAAGATGAGAGCCTTTCCCTCTGCAATTACTAGCATATCTGCTCTGATCCAATGCTGATTGCAGCACAGGGCCTTAAATCTCTGTAATCTGTCTGAAATGTTATTAAATATTAGATTTCATTGTGATTTGTTTTCTTATCACTTTACTTGTAACTTTACTGCCATTCACCGCCAAGAGACCTTGAACTGGAGGCTACGACTTTAATCTCAATTTGTTATACTAAAATGCAAAATTAAAGAAGAATGAAAAAAGTTGAATACTACCAAGGAATGTAATTGATAACACTGTGTCAATTTTGAGTTTTAATATTATAAACTGAACTTCATGATACTCTACCCTAATAGTGACATATTTAACATTTTAAGACTGGATATAATAATTTTATGGGACAAAATGGGTATTGTTAGAAGGTTATACAGTAGTACTTTATCAAGCCCTTGTATATTAAAAACAAAACACTATGATAAAATAATAGCTAGTCTCACTTCTCCTTGGTGAAGAAAATCTGTCTTTAATTCTCATCTCTGGTCAAGAAGCAGTGTGATGCAGTATGTGCCACCAAAGCTCTGTGCACAGGGGGATGGACAGAGCTCTTACAGAGTTCTGGCAGTTTTCATTTGAAAATGCAAAGCAGAGACATTTTCATACCCTGGGAAATTCTGCTTTACTTCCAGGAGATCCTAGTGTGGTAGGTGCCCAAAGGACATATGCCAAAGGGAACAGGCATGAACATGCTTTCAAACAGTACAGGAGCAGCCAGGAATGGATGATTTTGTTTTTCCTTCTCTGTTTGACTGCTCCACAAACCAGAAGTTCTCTATTCCATATCACCAGCCAGACTCAAATTTCCTTACATCCAAGTCCCTCTAATGCACCTCTGGCATGCTGCTGGTTATGGTGCTTGTTGATGAGCACCACATTCTCCTTCCAATCTTCTCTTTCCCTCACCTCCATCTACCCCACCTCAGCTCATCCTTAAACTGTGGAGAACTTGGGATATTAAAATAAATATATAAATAACATAAATAAAAACAAGAAACATGTAGAAATCCAAATCTGTGCTTCAAGTGAGCTACCTTGCCTGAATGTGAAAGGATGTCATCATTTGTAACATTGGTACACATATGTCATGGTGAAGAAAGGCAGTTTTCTGGACTGGGAAAAGGGAATAATTTCCTCTTGCCAGAAGTCAATTCAGACAGCGTCCAAATGCAAGATAAAATAAAATTAAAAAAAAATAGAAATATTAGATGTTATGACTGCAATGTGGCAGCAGCTCTGGAGATGAGGTATAATATGTGAGAGTACAGATGTACAAAGAAGGAGGATAGCACAGGACTTTCAACCATGGAAATGTCCATACCAGCATACTAAGCCAGGAGTTCCATTTTGCTTTTTCTGTCTGAATCACCCAAGCAGTGTTCCTCCTTAACAATTTATCCTTAAAGTGCATATAATAAAACGAGGCCACTGAGACTCGTACACGGCTGGCTCTCCCCACTGATTTTAATTCACTAACTAGAAATGCTGCACAAGGTCAGTTTATGTGGAAAAATCTGTATCAGCAGAGGCTGACATTGACCCTTCTTTCAGAAGAAAATGACAGGATTTGAAATTGGGGTTTTGTATAGATTGGGAAAAGTGTCCACAGAAAAGAATGGTGACTGTGATTTTATGCAGACACATATAAAGGTCTTGAAGAGTTGTGCCATGCTTTTGTTAGTTCTGTAGGCTCTTCCATGATCCACAAAGAGCAAAACAATTCAAAACTTGCAAATAAAAGAGTGGGGAAGTTTTCAAGAGGAAGGAGGGAAGGGAAGGGAAGGGAAGGGAAGGGAAGGGAAGGGAAGGGAAGGGAAGGGAAGGGAAGGGAAGGGAAGGGAGGGAAGGGAAGGGAAGGGAAGGGAAGGGAAGGAAGGGAAGGGAAGGGAAGGGAAGGGAAGGGAAGGGAGGGAGGAAGGGAAGGGAAGGGAAGGGAAGGGAAGGGAAGGAGGAAGGGAAGGGAAGGGAAGGGAAGGAAGGGAGGGAAGGGAAGGGAAGGGAAGGGAAGGGAGGAAGGGAAGGGAAGGGAAGGGAAGGGAGGAAGGAAATCATTAAATATGAAAATACAATCTAGGTATATTTGATGTTCATGAATGGGTTAATGTTAGAGTTGGCTGCTCTAGAAAGTTCTGTCCAACATGTTCAGGTGTCCCTGATGAAGAGCCCTGAGCACAACACTTTATTGCTTGTGTTTGTCATCTCTTACTGCAATTGCAATTTAGGGACAGATTTAGGGTGAGATTTAGGGACAGAGTTCTTTTCCCAATTCATCCCCACAAAATACAGGTCAACAAAGGTCTTGTTAGCTGCTGCATTTTCATGGTTTGCTTTCAGATTCACACCACAGATGAATACCCTAACACTTGCCCAGTCTTTGTCTCTCTCCTTCTTAGTCTGCATTTACACACAAAGTGAAACATTCTTCCTTTTAGTCCATCAGAGATATATATTATTTTCAATTTTATTTTTTAATTCTAGAGTATCACAGGATTGGAAAATGTTAAGAGAAAAATAGAGATGGCTATCTATAACAAGAGAAAACCTTCAAAAATACAAAGGGCAACATTCACCCAAAACAAATAAAAGGATCCAACCAGATTCTGCGTCCATTCCATGGACAGTCCTGGAAAGAAAGGTCATGATCATCGTCCTCTTGGAAGAGGATCACAAAATAATTTCTGAGATGCTAGTTTCAAACAGACATCAATCACTCTGCCTCCAACATTATCCCAGGGCTAAGTACAGAAGAGAAACATTTATTTAAAGATGCCAGCTGTGTTCAAAGTGAAAGAAAATTCCCCTAAAAATACTTTCAAAACAGAAATGAACATCAATTTTAAACAAATAAATAAATAAAAATCAGCTCATTTTTATAAAACAAGAAGAGAAATAAAACCAGTTTGATCGCAGAAGTGTGTGCACATTTTGTAGTACAAAGAAAGGAAGTGAATGTATAGCTAATTTTCTCTGAGGTTTGTTTCTTTTTTATTCTCAGAAAAGAAAGACACAAGAAAAGTAAATAAATAGTGGGTTCAAAAATGCACAGGGAAAAGGAAACACTTGCTCACAAGATGGTTCTCTCTAATTCCACCTCTGGAGACGTCAGCAAACACAAAAGCTGTGCTGGCAGGGATAGGGCGTTACAAATATGAGGAGCCACACTCTGCACCAGGCTGAAGTCCCGGGGGAACTGTGGCACCCAGGCAGGAGCAGCTGGCAGCTCCCCCAAGGCTTCTGTGCCCGGAGCCAGGAGGGCAGAGCTGGCCCTGGAAGGGGCTGGGGCTGGATTGACTGTTCCAGCAAAAGGAGGGGCACTGTGTGTGCTTGCACGCTGTGGGGGGCTGTTCCAAAAATGACACAGATTGTTGTGGCTCAGCTTGCTGCTCTATCAGAATAACAAAATTGCCCCCCAAAACCTAATAAATAAACAAAGAAAGCAAAATTTAAAAACAAAGAAATCCAGTATCAGTCTTCTAGAAAAAATTCTGTTTACATTCAACCTGGAGACAAAAGCCAAACACCCAAGAGGTGCATCCCAGAGCCGTAATTAAAGGGAACATTTTTGTGTTATGGCACATTATAGTCACGGTGTTTGGACTTGTCAAAACAAACAAACCATATTCAAGGAAATCTGTGGTACAAAAGAGCTAAACAAATTATGGGGTAGAGGCAAACATGGCCACACCATCAGCATTCAAGACCTGAAGAAAAGAGTGGAAACTTTCAGGGTCTGAATGCAGGAGTGGAAAAGCTAATTGAGCACAAATGAAAGGATCTATTACGGCTGAAAGAATAAGTGAGAGTACAGGCAGGACAATACTCTCATTTATGATTCAAATATCCATGGATAGTGCAGTACAGCCTTAAATACAATTTACAGCCTTGATTACAAATGACTATGTGCATCAACTTGGAAGCAATGCAAAGACTGTGAGCGGGAGAAAGAGGCTGCCTTGTCAGAAGGGAAGGAGAGGGGATAAGTGACGGCAGAGCTGGGCTGGACACTCAGAGGCAATTGGAATGTGCAGAATTATGAAATAGGGCTTTTAAAAACCTGAAGATGAACTGATTAGTGGGCAAGAAGGCTCACATTTAGAATAAGCGAATTGCCCAGTGATAAGATTATAAAGGGAGATTTATGTTAGATAATCACAGTGAGATCAGGGGCAAAGGAGTATCACTCTGTCCCTGTGTCTTCCAAAAGCAAAATATAAATATATGAATGTGGTAAAAATAATAAGTACTGGAAATGAAGAGCAAGGACAGGCTCTTATTTTTATGGAAAGCAGCAGCAGCTTTTTTTTTTTCAGCCTGTATGAGACCCAAAACTGACCTGAAACCACCCAAGTTGTGAATTGCTTTCTACCCAGAAACTGCCTGTATCCTCACTGCCTTTTTTTTTTTTTTTTTAACTATGTTATGTTTTATAAACCAAACATTACTTTGTTAAATTTCCAAGAGCTGAAAAATTCTAAAAATCTTACAAAAAGCATAAAATTATTTGGGCTGTGTAGCAACAAAATTAGCACTGGATGGACATTGGCACCAAAGAGAGTGCACCCTGAAGTTCCACAGGCTATATATTTTCATATTTTTTCTATTCCATATCCATTCTGAGCTAACAAAAGTCAGGAAAAGGCCATCAACCCTTCACAGGACCCACTTTCCCAGTTCTCCCAGAGCCTGTCTGAAACCAGGAATTCACTAAAAAGCTAATGGTGGGAGTAGACCTCAGTGACCAGGAGACAAGCAGAAGCAAACATGTGTGAAGGTGTGGCCTTCCCACCTGCAGGAGGACATCAGTACCTGGGAACTCAGCCCTGCCACATTTTCACTAGGATTGGCTAAACAACAGAGGTAATTACTTTGCATTTACCTCTCCCCCTAGGTGGCCCTGAGATGCAGTTTCTTACAAGTGGAAATCACTCACTCAGAGTGATCTGTGCATCCAGGACTGTCAGTCTTAATCACAGGCAGTGCACCATGTCCTCAGGAGTGAAACCCAAATTTAAAAAGCCTTCATGCCTTGTGCAGCAGTCCCTTGCCTAAACCAAATTAAGGGGTGGCTAAATGAAATTAAGGAGAGCTGTACATACAGCCCTGCACCATCCCAACCCATTCTCACTGAACACTTGTCAGAATCAGTTTTCAAAATTTACAAGTACTGATAACAACCAAACATCAGGAATTACCCCTGCCCTCATAACCAGAAGATCTCTGTAATTATGTGCATGGGAGACTGGAACTGTGTAATGAGGAGGGAAAAAAAGAGAGGCTTCTGGTGGCTGATTCAAGACAATGGAGCCCTCATCCCTGAGCCCAGAGAGCAACCACACAAAGGACAAACCAAAGTCTCTTCTGCTTCCCTCATAACCATTTACTGCAGAGCACAGTAATGTTGGGCCAACTGAGTGTACTTTTTACTTCTTTTGTAAGGGCTCAGGTGGCACCTTTAAGCAGGCAGTAGGCTTGAGTAGCCCAACACAGCACCCTTTTTCCACAGTTATTCATTTCTTAAGGACACTGTTTTTGAAAGGAGAAGAGAATGGAACTACATGGCATGCACTCCCAGTCTCAGATCAGGAGTGGAAGAAAATAATGGCTGCACACTGCTATACAATTAGGTCTGTCTTGGAAAGAAATTATACTGATGTATTTCTAAGCAATGCCAGGTGGTTTACCCACCAAATAATGAGACACTAAATGAATCTAAAAATTCTTGGCAACTGGTAAATGCTTACCTTGGACTCCCTATTCCTCTTTTCAAGAAATGGTTTGCTTTGCCCCAGAGTTTTCTTAAGTAGCTCCTCAGCTGTGATTAAAAGTAACTAACAGTGGTCTGAAGGTTGATTAACTTACACTTATTTAATGATACAGCTCAAGGAACTGCAAATGCACCTCAGACGCCTCATTGATTTAGTAAACAGCTTCAGCCATCAGAAGACCTTGTTTTTAATGTCCAAAATTCCCTTCCAGAAACCAAAAAAATACCCAACTGTAGTCAACTTTTCTCTACTTGTTCACTGCCCAAAATTCTATTAGAAAAAAATAATAATTAAATCTTAGCTTCATGATTTGCAAGAGCAACAAAATCATGGGATCTTTTCCCTGGCAGTGCAGAAGGAGGGACCACAAGCTCTGGGAGCAGGAGGTGGCCACGTGTGGGCAGCAGCACAGCAGGGACTGGTGGTCCACAGCCCAGCAGGGAGGACCAAAGGAGCCAGGCTAGCTCCAGAGCCAAGCAAAGCAAGGAGAGACCGTGTGTCAGCAGCTCTGGGCTCTGCATCAGCCATGGAGAAAATCTGCAGCAAAGAAGGATTTGAGTGGAGCTGCTCCAACTCTGGCCCAAGTGAAAGCTGGTGGGACAGCCAAGGACCTCAAGCCAGCATGGCTCATCCCAGGGTCATCCCATGCTCTGGGGCCAGAGAAAGAACAGCTGAATGATCCCACTGATCACTGGGAAACTCGATATTCCAGCACCAGCTCTGTCCCGTGCTGCAATCCCCACCCTGTGCTGCTCCATCTTTAACAATGAGAGAGTGCTCCACTCCAAACAAAACTGACCTGGGGACAGCCCCCTCCTGTGCTTTGTACCCAAAGCAGTTTAAATAAACCTGGTGCTGCTAAGGGCAGGCTCAGGTGCAGCTGCTCCTTTTCCCCCTGCTGCACTGGCAGGGCTGGGCACAGCCTGGACACCAGCACCCAGCAGGTGACAGCGCTGGGATGCCACTCAGGAAAAAGGCTTTGAAGGAAAAGCCATTTCAGAACTACAGCAGACAGCAAATAGAGCAGCCGAGGGATTTTGCTTCCCTTTCTGTCAATTTAGGGACAGAAGCATATTATAAAAATATTAATAATGAAAAAAAATGCTGGGAATAATTCTTCGCTTATGGTTTCTCTTCCAAATACTCAGAATTAGTATTGCCTTGACCATCTTTGTCCGAAGATCGCTCCCATTTCAAAAGATGACTGTTCACAGCCAGAGATTCAGCATTTCGTTTATGTGAATACAAATTGATATTTATGAAAAATCCTACATCTAAAGTACATCTGCTAGAGTAATCTTCTAGAATATTCCACAAAACTCTAAACATACTGAACATTGCAAGGCTTCTCAAGAAGAACTAATTACAATGCCCAAATTAATATTTGAAGAAAATCTTGAAGCAATGGTTCTGTTCTCATTTAAATATGTGACTACTCTCTTTATAATGTGCAAAGCATTATAACCATTTATATATGTTCCAAGTGATATATTACAGAGTTGAACCTAGATTCCCCTTCTTTTGTTCTGGGTTCATAACCTTGCTGTATTATCTTCCATAACTCTATAGCTTGCTAATGCATAATTCAAGCTTCTCTTATTGACAAAAGGCAGCAGAAAGAAAGAATATTTCAATGCCACTTTCCCACGTAGATAGTATTGCTTTCACTTCAGCTGATATCATTTCCATACTAAAGCCAAATCTTTTAAAGTACATTAAGTATCATTTTCATAGCTTATTCACAATTGGTTCACTGGGACAACTACATCTGTTTATCTCCATCTTCTGAGACTACTTTATTGCAAGTTTCTTGTTGTATTTTTTTTTTTTTTAAGTGGGTATCTTGCCAAAAGAAGAAACTTCAGTTAAAACATGCGCTAATGTATGATCTCAGTTTCACACTAATCTCTTGATTCAACTAGAGCTTTGCTTTAGGACTAGTCACAGTTTCCCCAGATGCAAGTGTGGAGCAGAACCATTTTGCCATCATCCTCCAAACCCTGTTCTAATCCCTTCCCTGTAAACAGGCAAATATCATGTTCCCAGCATCTCCGAGTGGAGGTCAAATTTGTCCTTACAGTAAGCCATGCATCAGTGCAAAAATCCCACTGATGCTAATGCAGATCCTTCAAATACACACAGGTGGGAAGGAGAAGATAGTTTGCCCATTTTCCATGTTGGTGATGGATACAGACAACTCCAGGGGTTTTCAGTCTCCTCTGAGAAAAGGATTGCCTCCTGCCAATGGTACAAAAATGACACAGGCCCACAAATACACAGAGTAATGAAAGACAATCAAAGGCTCCAAGAAGCAGCAAAGTATCAGCCTTTCCTCATCATTACATGGGTGAATTAAGACTGTCAAGCTCCTGTGTCTCCACAGACCCTCAGTTTCATGTCCTCCCTCTAGAGCATTTTTGGAAGCCTACAAAAGGGCACATCTTCCTTTACAGAGGGCTGTGGGGCAGGGAGCAGCTACTCTCCCAGCAGAGGCTGTCAGCACACCCTTCCTGCAGTCCCTGCTGCGTGTGGCTCAGCACAGAGGGCTGTGCATGGAGCTGTGCAAGGCTCAGCTCCTCTGCAGCTTCCTCCCTACCTGTGCATTTACCTGAGCTGTGAAACCCTGCTCTCACCCCACCCACCTTGCCTGGGCTCAGACAGCAGCCAGACTGCCTGCACACGGCACCTGGCCTGACCCCCACCCAGCCCCCTTTATTTGTGCAGTCTCCTGGCTGAGCCAAGAGCAGAGTTGGGGCAGATCAGCCAAATCTGGGGGTGCCAGGGCCCATCCCCACAGCAGGGACACTTTCAGAGCACAGTGTGTGTGCTCTGTGCACTGCACCTCGCTTGCCTCACAGGCAGCTTAAAGGCATTCAAGCAGGTAAGTGCCATGGTCAGAGGGGGAATTTGCCCCCAAGGCTGGTGCAGCATCACTTCTGCATGGCAGCCCACACAGCTTTAGCATCAGGAAATGTCTCTTAACATAGCAGTATCCACCAGAGATGGACACCTACCTAAGATTTACCTGCTTTATATAATCAAGGAAACTGTAATCTTACCTTACTGTAATCTTACTCTGCCAAAAGTGGCATGAAGAATTATCAGGGGAGGCCCTACAAGGCAGCTGGACTCCCTGGAATCATATTTACCAAACCAGTCTCAGTAATGACACCATCTAGCCAGGTTTACAGCTCTCTGTGCTTCTCTCTGTGCCACCTGTTTCTTGCAAGTTCAGCTTTCTGAAGCATTGCAATTCTGGCTACAGTCAAAATTATTTCTCTAAATTTAGGAGCTTATTTTTTTAAAAAAACTCTCAAATACTCATTTTCTGCAAAATGCTCAGAAAACACAGCTTGAGAAGCAAAATTCAGGTGGGTTTAATGGTGCCTCCAGCTGTGCTTCATTTTAAAGTCACTGTTTATTCAACAGAATCCATGCAAAGGAGAATTAACTCAAGTTATCAAATACTTTAAATGTCATGGTCTGAAAAAGTAGCAGTTCTGGAGAGTAACACTGCTGCCACTTAGACTATTCCCCTTCTACTTTCCTCACCTTAAAAGCCCTGGGATTTCTCATATATGCTGCCAGAGGAAACAAAATGAAAACAGCTTATGTAACTTTGTAGGGAATTCCGTGTTTCTAACCCTGAAGGCACTAGTACTGTAAGGGGTAGTGTAGGAAATGGTGCTGTGAAGTAAATCAGCAGCCCTGCCAGCAGCAAGTAAAAGGCCCATGTCAATTTTGACACTTGCTCACTGCCTGTCTTTCCCCCTGGAATTTTGCTTAGGTCTGCCTGATTTAATTGTAGCACTTGCACCCAGCCCAGCTCAGGAAGTTCCTGCAGTTCTCATTCCACCAGAGATGACCCCTGTCAAATGCAAGGACAGCTTAACTTGCAGAGGATGAACACAGAGCTGCAGTGAACCTTTTCAGAAGATGCAGCCCAGACTCAGTGCTCATCACATGCAGGGTTCCCTAGAGGCCTGAACACCTCTCCAGCTAAAGGAGCACAGGGTTTCTGGATCCTGGGCTGCTCCCATTGCATGGCTGGTGCAAAACAAGAAATCCCAGAACACAGCTGTGCCAAGACACTCTCCTAAATGACAGGGCCGAGACCCAATTCCCTTCACACCTCTGTCCTGGTGGATGTGAGACAGCTGAGGTTCCCCATTTGTGGTTGTGAGATGGGAGGCAAGCAGGGCAGGGCAGGAGCCCAAGAAGAGTCATGCATGTGTCACTGCTGGGGAAACAGCAAGTACAGGTCCCCTGCACCACCTGACTGC
This sequence comes from Erithacus rubecula, assembly GCF_903797595.1. Lineage (NCBI taxonomy): Eukaryota > Metazoa > Chordata > Aves > Passeriformes > Muscicapidae > Erithacus > Erithacus rubecula. The sequence goes on along the minus strand of NC_136689.1, from coordinate 90,706,309 downwards.
CAGCCCAGGGCCACTGGCAGCAGCAGGCAGCCCTGCCCTCTCAAGGGATGGTGAGCAACCAGAGACTGAGGCCCTGAGAAAATTTCCACAAATCTGTCTTTGTAAAGAATCCTGTACCTACCATTAGACCTACAGTTCTTATAGATAAAAAATGTGCTTCATGTTGCACCTGCACTAAGCTTCCTCCTGTCCCTCTACTAATGCAAACACTCCCTAATAAGGACTCTCTCCCCATTCTTGTCAATATTTGAAAAAAAAAAGAAATCTTGGGAAAAGCCAATCATTCTCATATCCCTAGCAGGCTTTTGCACACTACCAGAAGCATGGCCATACAACTGATCTGCCATTTGTCAGGACAAGCAGGTAGGAAACCCCAGCAGAAGGGACAGGACTAATCAAGCTCCTGATGGGGACTTCTTGTGTACAGAAAACTCTCCCCATCTGCCTGTCCCCACTGCTGCTTTGGAGCTGTCACCTCCTCCATCTGCAAGCAACCACCTACATCTGTGTTTTCTGAAGGAGGAGAGGAACACAAGGCAGAAAATTTTGGGAAAGTAGTAGCCAGCAAACTGGTTACTTTACATCCATGGTCTTCTGTGGGCGAGGTGACTGCAGTGACCTCCCAGTGCTGGCTCCCATGGGGAGAACAGACCCAGTGTCCCCGCAGCAGCAGCGTGACTCTTGTGAAAACTCCTGGCAAAAGCAAGGAATGGTTTGGTTTGTGACCTACCTTCACCAAGGGAAGCCCCTCACAGAAGAACCATGTTTATTGGAGCACTGCCCCAGCATTCTGTGACAAGTTGTAGACCTCAGAAACCACCACTGGCTCGTGAATTGTCTAAGGCAAAGCACAACACTGCCCTGTCCCAAAAAATAAGCTGCATTCTGGGAGCAAGATGAACTTACTCCTAGAATTCAGGGTCAGTGTTCCTTTTGTTTTCTGTCATATCATAACAATGAATATTTAGAAGACAAAAGAAAAATTTCTCTGCTTAGTAAAACCTTCTGAGGTTCCTGCAGTACTTCAGGTTGATGATGATGAAAGATGACATGCACAGCTTTTCACTTACAGAAAGGGAACATGGGTAACTCACATTTTCTAAACTCCTGACAAGTAACTCACCTGATGACACAGAACAAACAAATCAAGCCATCTGTACCAATCTCACATGAACAACGTACATTTCAGATACAAAGGATCTCACAAAGGAAAGAGCCAAGTGTCTGAAGCCATTTTAATATTGGACACTTTATCTTAACAGCTGTAAGCATCTCCAGCTCTTTTATCCAACATACTACAAGGCATCTTAAAACATTCTGTATTACAGAATGCTATCTGAATGTACCCTCTAGCATCCTCAAAGGATTGCTCCAGTTCAGCATCTGCTTAAAACACTGAGCCTTCTTGCCTGCCTTTTTTTCCCTTTTCCTGCTTGGAGCTAATCAGTCTACTTGTTTCTCTAGAAGAGCAATATGCTGTCAGAATGCCTTAGGTATTGGAGAGACCCTTCAGTCCACCCTCAGCTACTCATAATTACAGTTCTACCTCTGATTCACTCATCAGTCAAGAAAGCAGAGATCAAAAAAGGCATTCCCTTATTTTCTGTCAGAACACCATTCAGCCTAGGAACATTTTTGCAGAAGAAGATGATTCACCAAGATTAAATTATGTGCTTATTTTCAGAAGTTTCTAATCCATCTTCCCAGAAGCTGTCTGCACATTCCTCCACTCTTTCATTTGAACAAAAGCCCTCTGATACAAGCATATAACCCTTCTGGTTAGGTTTCAGAGTTTCTGCTCCATCTCCAAATTCTTATCATCTCTCAAATTCTTGACTTTGTCCTTTCTGGCAAATTTTTCACTCAATGGTGATTCTCCTCTCAACTTTTCACTCTGTTTCTGGCCTCTCCTTGGTCCTGTTCTCAGCTTCAGCCTTCCTCAGAGACTGCTTTCCATCTGCTTCAATTTCAGAGGGTCAAAACTTAGCCCCTTACTGATATTTCATGGGTTTTCTTCTTCTTATGGCCCTGTGAGCAACATCCACTGCAGTGTTCCAACCCACAGAGCTGGGAACAAAACGAACCCGTCTGTGCCTGCTTCCTACTCACAATATACCCCTTGCTCTGTCACTAGCAAAAGCACCCCTTACTTTGACCAGTTTGGAAACATTTGCTTACACCCAACATATATGGATTTTTTTTTCTCATGTACTATTCTGTAGTACATATAGTACTACTATGTACTGTGACTACCAGCCTCAAACAAAACAAAAGGACATTTTTTCCTAGTGCTTTGGGGTGGTTATAGTTTTCTTCCTCACAAATACAGTATTAATAAACCCAAGGAAAAAAAAAAAGATTAAAAAAGCAACAGTATCTTTGTAACAGCTCCTGTATACTTGGATATAGCTAATGATGTCATCACATGGGTACAGTCCCTCTTGAAAATGCCAGCATTCCCAGAATCCCATGGAAAGCAGCTAATAGGGGGCGATGTCTATGCTTTCAATTATCTTCAACTGCTTTACACCACTTGCTGCTCCAGAAACAATCATTTCATAATTTGCAATAAAAAACTGAAGGGGAAGTTTTATGTATCAATGCACTCCACTTCCTTTGTGTTACCCTCTGAACAGCAGGACTGGGCTGGTGCTCCCTCCCTATCTGCAAGCTCTCAGTGAATCCACTTGTGCTTTGTCTCTGAACACTGCACTGCCCTGAAGTTTGGGGTTCTCAAGCACAGCAAGAGAGAAAGGAGAGAACACAAGTGCAGACTCTGCAATTTGGTGCTTTGCACAGAACTGCTGGCTTAAAAATACTGGCTTGCACAGAGCTCCTGGGAAATCTGACTTGTCATAAAATGCAACCTTTCCCCCAACACATTTTACATAGTAAGTACCTAATGAAGAAGTTACCTCTTGCTTTGTTCCATGTCTCGTGACAAATTGGTTTTTCAAGAACATACCCTCACCTATGTCAATGAATTCCAGTATTCCTGGTGGAGCTGCTGAGATACACCTGAGGTAACTCAGCATGGGAATATGGCAAGGAAGAACACAACCAGCACAGGCCTGGTCAGAAACTCTTGGGGCATGAGAAGGAGCGAGCAGTGGGGATGCATTCCCATTAGAACAACAGGATTTTGTAAGATGGCTCCAAACATCACACACTCTGAGCCACACAGCTCCCCAGAGCATGAGAATGCAGCAACACATTTAGGGGATTACCATGAAACCTGCATGGTAATGTGCCTGGAAATCCCCCCAAGTGAGAAATTTGTATCCTACAGTCAATAGCGAACCAATTTTTGCACCTACCAGCAGATGCTGTTTTCTAAAGGATAATACCTTGGGTTTTTTATTAAAACTTGGTCTTCAATAGGGCAGAGGCAGCAATTTATGATAAGGTTTATCACTAAGGACTTTTAAGAGGTTTTAAAATGCAAACCTAAAAATTGTCTTGGCTTTTGAACTGGCATAACATTCTGTAGAATGCACCCATTTATACACAGCATTTGTGACAGAAGGAATTCAAGAATGCAGCATGGTGGCAATGCAGCTGATCAGCCTCTGTGGAGACAGTTTCTCCAAGCTGGACTTTTGGTCAGCGTATACATTCAGGACACAAAAATACTCTGGTGGTCTTTCACTTCAGCCACAATAAAAGAGATCTCCTACACTTTAGCTAAAATAAACCACACAAAAACCAGAGAGAGAGGGAGAGAGAGAGAGAGAGAGAGAGAGATGGCAGATACACTGAGAATCTGCAGCTTAGATAATCAAACCCTTTATTGTCTAAGTTACATTAGACTTGCAACACCATAAAAACCTGTTAAGAAGAAGAAACAGTAGATTGGTAGAGGTAGTAGAAAGTCCCTGTAACAGTCATAAAAGGGCTTTACAGGAGTGTGTCATGCCAAAAAAACTTATCACGTTGCTTAAAAGAGCTGATCAAAGCCCATTTGAACTAAATAAATAAGAACACAACTCATTTTAAATACTATGGTCTAACTAAAATAACAAATCAATACAATACAATGATAAAGAAAAAAAACAGAAATCGTGGGATTCACTTTCAAAAACAGATGGTCCTTAAGGTTGGTTTTCCCCCACCCACTCTTATTTCTTGTTTAATTAAGTGAAAAATCTCACTTCTGTGCTATACACAGCATACAATTATTTAAACTGATTTCCCCTACTGTTGTTCTTCATGAAGTTAAATTATGATTGTAAACTTTGCTGATTAGTACCCTGGTAATGGCAGTGATAGCACTAGCTTCTCTGGCAAGGATTCGGGAAGAAAATTCCAGAAAGAAGGATTTGGCTCTAAATATTAACTCAGATTTTCTAGTTCAGCTTGCCCAAAAAAAAAAAAAAACCAATTAAAAAAAGAGAGAAATTACAAACGTACACTACACTTTTGTGCCATTTTGGGTATAGAAGAACTTTTAATAACTAAACCACAAACAAATAGGCTAAGCAACTAGCTTTTGTGTATTCCTGAACTGCCACCAGTACTTTTTCTCATGGAAAATATGACTCAGAAAAGCAACGAAACAAAAAAAAAAAAAAAAAAAAAAAAAAAAAAAACAACAAAAAAAAATCAAAAACAAAGAGAACGCTAGTGCAAACCCAAAATGATAATCATTAAGCAACACAGCAAAATTTTTTTTTCTTTTTTTTTTTTTTTTTTGGTGACAATGGAATGTGTCTATGTGACCTCCCTCAAAATAACTTCACAGAACAGTTAATTACAGTCACTTTTAAGTACTTGCACAGACATTCCTAACTACACCGAGATTTACAGAGAATTCTGGTTTACATCTCGTGTAATAGTGTAAGGAAAACCTAGTTTAAAAAAAAAAATAAGAAAGTTAATTTGCATTGTTGCAAGTGTTGCAAAGTAACAAAACCTGTCAAGTGATTTAAAACAAGTAACAAGTAGTATTGATCCCAAATTACTGACTAGATTTTTTTAAAAAAGCAACTCCCCCACCCACCTGTTAGAACTGTTAGAACAGAAAGATCATGTTTTAAGGTTTTTTCTGCTTTTTTTTTTTTTTAACAAACCTTTTGTCAGAAGCCCATTTCTACAAAAACAGCACTATTCCATTACTGTATTAAGTAAACTGTGGTCTCACCTGTATTAAAGGTTAGCATCATTTCTGTACATGTAAAATTATTGCTTTTTGAAAAATATATTTAGCATGCTAGTTGTTTTTTAACTCCATTTCCTGCCTTTACAAAATGTTACAATTAAAAAAAAAACTAGTAAAGCTTTTGCAAAAATTTTCACAGAACATTTTCTTTCAAGGCAGCAGTAACTTTTGATAATGCATAAAATTATATGTGCAAAATCTGAAACTTTCAGAAATATTACCATCACACATAGTGTCACAGCAATAAGAAAAGAAAATATTTATATCTGTGGAATACATTTTTAATTGCTTACACTGCATGGTTTAACAACCTGTTATGTGCCACAATCCCACCTTGAAAACTTGCAGTTAAAGAGTTACTGTAGAAGAGGTATATAAAGCTTTTTTTTTCTTTTTTTTTTTTTTTTCTAACACCACCAGTGATCACCAAGTACAAGACATGACACATTTATATGAACATTAACCTGCCACCACAAAAAAAGTTCCTCGTCTTCATCAGTGGGCCCAAGGAGGAGCGGCAGCTGGTCTGCTGAACCAAAGGCAGGAGCAGAGAGCACCTTATGGCCCCAGGGCTCCCTGAATCCCTTCAGTGACACCTCTTCTCTTCTGAACAGACAGATCAGCGGTGTTAGACAGCTGAATGTTTGATTTTCTCCTTTTTATTTTTTATTAAGTGAAGACTTCCTTTGTGACCAGGTTGAAGAAAGTAGCCCTGTTACAAAAAAAAGGTCCTGAGAGTAAAACACAGAAGCCTGGGTTTTTTTTTTTTTTTTAGTGTTCAACTAGCTTTTCTTTTCCAAATCAGAATAGAAGCTTTTCTCTGGAAGTGTTTCAATTTCCATATTCACATACTATTAACGGTGCACAGTCAAGAGCAAGAGCACTAGAAATGCAAGTGGTCCCCAAACTGTAATGAAACAAACCATTGCAGAATGACGGTCTTTCTCTTTAGTCCTTTTAATCCTTCATCAAGCATTGCTTTCTCAGCACCGAATGCCACCTTTTCCCTGCACCCCCCATTCTTCCTCTCTCTGCTGCTGTTTTGTTGTTTTTTTTTTTTTTAATTTGCTTTTCAGCATGACAGGCAGTGGCAGTTTCATTAATTAATACTTCTCCAGCCCTCGAATCCACTGCTGTTTTTCAAACGTATCAAATAGTCATTGTGAGCATCAGGGAGGTTTTTGTTACAGTGCTTAACTTCTTCATGCTGTCCAAATCACATAAAGTTTAATTTTTCCAGTGTCTCAAACTTCTCTTGATTAATAGAGATGCCTTGTGCCGCCACAGTGCTTGCCAACTCCGCTGTTTATTATAAAGGAAATAAGGAACCATGGGACTGATTAGTACGTCAATTTATATATATCTGGTGTAGCATCTTCATTTGTTTTGGGATGACGAAGGGCGCGGAGGCAGCTGCCCCTGGGACGGATGGGGATGGCTGGGGATGGATGGATGGATGGATGGATGCTCTGGATGCTCCGCCCGGGATCTAGGTGCCCTTGCGCAGCTGCAGCGTGTGCGCCGTCACCTCCGCGCCGCCGTGCTCTCTGCCCTGCAAGAAGGACAACACAGGCATAGCTCATTCCCGCCCCTGCTCCCAGGCACGACCCTACAGCAAGTCCTGCGGCATTCCCTACCCGTTATCAGCATTGTGTACACTCATCTTGACCCACCACGTGAGAACACTTTGGGGTTTGGGTTTTTTTTAAGTGAGTCAGGCCCATATAAAGTCCCTGATGGACTAGAACAAGTAACAGGATCTGGTGAAGCAGTTCAGAGAAGGCTGAGAACAAGGAGGGAAAGAAGAGGCCTCCAAAAAGTGGAAATTATGTGCTAGCCAAAAGGGATTCACAACTAGATCAGCGCTTTAAAAAGGCTGAAGTTTGAGGTCACAGAGGCAGCTAAATGAAGAAAAACTGAATTCTTGTGCAGGTCTGTCAAATGCTAAGGCGGCTTTTTTCCCCCCTTGTCATCTTCCTTTTATTTTCTTAGACAACTTTCATGAATAATTACCACGTTGAAAAAAAAAAAATAGCAGGGATATTCTAAAATCAAGTGAAATTAAAGATAACATCATGAATAAGTGGGAGCCTGCAGCTCCCAAGAAAAGCTTTAAAATGACATTTAGAACATCACTGTCGGAACAATGCAGTTTACAATCCTGATCCTAAAACAACATGGCAAGATTAATCTTACATAAATGCATTATCCTTAAGCTAAAGTCTTGATGAAGTGAAACAGACCATTTTAAATTAATGCAACATAAAATACGGCACCCATGTAAAATCCAAGCAAGTTTCAAGCTGTGCCTATGGCAGCCCTCGAAATAGCTAAAGAAAGCCCAGCTTTGGTTGACATAATGTATTAAGTGCATCTCTTTTGTTAATAGATTTAGAAAATTCCTAATTAAACCTGGCCCAAGATTCATGACATTTACCAGTCAAAGTTTGGTTTTAAGTCGGAAAGATTTGCAACAAAATTAAAGAAAAAAAAAGCTGCTGTACAGACCGCAGTATATTTGAAATGTAGGAAACAGTAACTGAATGAGAGATGTGATAAAACTTCCTTAGTTGGATGCTGAATTTCCCGCAGTAAACTAAGAAAGATGCTTTACATTTTTGCACGGCTGCATCATGCCTGAGAGACACAGCCACAATTCCAGGAGGAGGCATCCATCACTGGAACGCCTCCCATGGAACCGGCTCCACGCACACGGGGGAGCGCGGCACAGCTTCGGGCTGGGCAGGAGGGAGGGGAGGAGGGGAGGGCAGGCACCTTCCCCACTGTCAGGGTGGGAGCTGAAAAATGGGGTGCAATTAGGGGTGCTCTTCTGGGAGGGACAGCCTGTGAGGTGGTGAAGGCGTGCCCTGCGTGTCATGGACCACACTGCACAAGGGATCCAGGAAAAGGACAATCCATCCTCCCCTCCCTCCGGGGCTGGAGGTGGTGGGCTCCTCTCAGGCACAGCTGGGCTCCCAGTTTCACTGGCAAACAGGGCCTGAGCTTCACGTGTGCCAAAACCCATAGGTATGGTTGGATTTTGAACCAGCTGATGGACTGAGTTCTTCCTGAAATAAAAATGTTTTCCCTTTTAAAAAGTAGGCTTTCTTCACTTGCAGTGAAAAGCAGCAGATCTTTAGGCGAAAACTGCAGCTTCCATGCCAAAAAGCTGCTCTCACAGCAACTTCCAGGGCTTTTCCCCAGTTAACAGGAAAAACCCAGTTTGTGTGCATGCCAATATGCTGGAGAGAGACCACTGCATGACATTGAAGTAAACTGCAAGGAGCATACATACCACTGCAGTTTACTAGCAAGGGACAAGTGTTGGGGCAAGAACTACAGCTCCTAATCCTGTCTCTAATGCTCATAAAGTAACAGACATACAGTGCATGCATATTACTCAGATGCCAGTACAGCAGCCTCCATGGTTCCTTGATTGTTTGCATTATAATCTCCATATGTATGAACGAGACAAATTAGGTTGCCATTTATTTGTTCATTATCTATTATTTTGATTAATGGAATTCTTGTTCTCAGAATAACTATTTAAAAATAACATTTGCAATAATGAGGACTGAACTATTAATCATGATCTTTGGAAGAAACTCTGCAAGGAACTGGGGCAAGACATTTCATATGAACAAATGTCATAAACAAGACTTCTAACAGACAGTACTCGAATTTTGAGTGCAAGAAAGCTCAAACCAGCCAATCTCAGAAACCAACAGTTTAAATAATTTTAATCTGGGTTATGTTTTTTTGCCTCCTCCCCTTCTCTGTAAAGTCACTTTATGACAAACAGAGCTATAGTGCTGCTGGACTATAAAAACCTTACAGGTAACAGATGTCCCCAGCTTTTTCCCCAAGCTCCTTTACAACACACACATGCAGACATGTACATAATGTTTTCTTGATGGTTCTTTCCAAACTTGCTATCCCCCAAGTTCATAGCATGTGTACGCTATTTCAAGTACTGAATGCTGAAAAAAATATTTTCAAATACTTATAATGGAGAAAATAAAGGTTTATGGACTCCTTAATGAAGGGTCACACAGTACCCTTGTCACACAGTAGGTACACAACCTACTGCACACCTGTCTTTTCAGTGAATGAGACCCAAAAACTGTGGTGTCCAGAGTTGTTTCACAAAAAGGCCAACACTGCCTTCTGGCATGGGGTGAGCTTCAGCCAGAGAATTCAGGATACCAACAATTTGGGGTTTTTCCCTGGGCTGCAGCTTCTAATTGATTTTATGTAAATGAAAGGCTGTTTTTTCACAGAGGAAAAAGGCTGGAGTTACAGGGATTTTCCTTGTTTCACTCACACAGAAGATGGAGAACTTTGTCTCTGGCTGCAGTGCTGCAAACATGGTTCATGTGCACATACACTCAATTAGAGAGAGCTCTCCCTCATGGCTAACCAGGAAATCATGCCTTTTGAACACTCAATTTCTTGTCCCTTAAAATCTTTAGAGTGTATCGATTGACACTGGTAGAGCATAAACTGTGTTCCTCAAGTGGGCTGAGTTTTTATACGGCTTTAAAAATGCAGAAGGAGAAGTCAAACGCAGAGTACACGTTAGAAACTGCTACCACTGCTGTCACCACTGTGAAAAAGCAAGCTCCAGACTGACTCCTGTACCACTGGGAATTGGGCTTCTGGCTGCAGCATCAGGCAGTGCCTCTGAAATGACCCCACGCTTTAGGAAAGCCTTGCTTGGAGACACACGTGCTTGCAGGGCCCCTTCTGAAGGGGAGCCAGCTTTTGTCTTGCCATGTATATGCAATTGGATGGAGTGTGCTCCCCGGATTCATGCCTGCTAAACCGTGTCTCTGGATGTTGCTTAAGAGTATTCCAAATTAAGATACATATTCATTGTGGATAAGCAAGTTTAATTATGTACATACTGGGATATTTAGCATTTATAAAAATATTCAGAATATTCAATATGTTGAATATGGCAGCTTTTCAAGAGAATCTACATGACGGAGCACAGATTGTATTGACTTGGAGTATGTAATGTGCATTTTTTGTCCTTTAGATAAAGAGTAGGAAATATTCCTAAGTTCATGGGAAATTAATTTTATGTAAAAATGTCATTTTGTGGGGGTTTTTTTAAAGCATTCAGGTAGAAATAAGAAATCACAATAAAAAAATGTTATTAATGAACATCTTATTTCCCACATTTTATTTATATTTCACTGGCACTGATAACAAAGCGTGAAACACAGCCCAGTGCTAACAGCAGCAAAACTCTGTGTGTTTGATCTTTTTTACACACTCCTATAAGTGATCTCTTTTTCAGGGATGCTAAACACCTGTACCTCCTGTCGGTGGTTCACTGCCCTAAAATAGGATTCCTATTTAGGCACCTAAATATAGATTTAGCTGGTTTAGATTTTTGAAAAAGCCTGGCTTTAGAGCCTATTTTTAACATGAAAAATTAGAACTATTCTGTGATAAAACTGCAATTCAATGTAGCACTACTGTAAGCTACAGTGCTGGGGGATTTTAGAAGCCCTACCTAACATTGTTTCCTAAAGGAAACCTTTAGAGATGATCTTCTGGCTGACTAGAGAAGGGAATGGGGGAACCGTGAAATACTAATGTTAATATTTTTACTCTTTAGCAGACTACTCAGGGGAAGATATTTTACCTGTGAGGTGGAAACATTATGCAAAGTGAATCATTTCCACTTGACATCAAAAAAACCCCTCTTTCCTCCTCAAACTACCGTATAGGTAACCTTTGTTTCTTGCTCGGAGCATGTGCACGGCATTTCCGTAACTTGAGCTGACTTTACACCATAAACTCTCATGAACAGATCTGTCCCCAATTAAGAAATGAAATGAAGACATGCAGTGACAACGTTTAAAGTGGGAAATGGTAATGTTAGTGGAATGCTGCAGGCACCGTTCTCGCTGAGAGCTCGTTTCTGAGGCCCTACAGCTGCCAGTGGAGATGAGAGCGTGCAGCAGAGCCCTGTAACGCCCAGGGACTGCGCAGGTGGAGCCTTCTGGGGCAGCACAGCGCCTGCCTGCCACACCAAACAGCACACAGCTGAATAATCTCACCCCACACAGACACTGACAAGTGGAGACAAAGGCTGCTGCTGAGGAGCAAGCAGGACAAAAGAAAGGGAACCATCTCCTGCAGAAGTGATCACACCGCATCTTCTGTGGAAGAAATACTGACTGGCACGAGATGAAAGTCATTCAAGAAGTAGCCCCTGCTCGGTGTTCTGCTGTGCTGAGAAATGCTGCAATTTAATCAAATGCTTCCAAGGCAGACTGGCAGATAGAGAGCAAACTACCTTCACCATGGAAGAAGTCAGTCAATAAATCCTGGCATGACAACAGTTTACAAAGACAAGATTATGAGTCCATTTACTGTGCAGAAATATAACCCAAATTACAATGATGCCACTCAGAGTCCAGAAGTGGTCTGAGCTGCCACATTTCCTTCTGGACATATGCAGCCATTCCAGAATTTTTTGGAAATGTATTTCCAACTTTGACCTTATATTGTCTTCTAGGAGAAAGCCCAGATGCCTTCAGAATGTGAACATGAGAGATAACCATGAGCATGAAAAGATGAAAGAGCATTTTAGAAGATGCTTAGGTTTGCTAAATCCATGTTACTAAACTGATGAGAACCAAAGACCAGCTGAGCGAGTTGGCAGAGCTGCAGTATTTCACTCTGTCACTTGACTGTGGCTGTGTCTCTGTTACTCAGAGATGAGTCCTTGCACAATTTTATCAGATAAGTATTGTAAGGAGGACACTGCAGCATAACTTTGTTCCACAAAAGCAAAGCAAATATTGCCCACAACAACAACTGAAGTGCTATGCCATCTTGGAAACTTTATGAGGATTGCTGGCCACTCCTCTGCCTTGGTGTCAATTCAGATGCTCCAATGACAGAGGCTGGGTTCTCCATGCAGCCTTTAGGCCAGAAAGATGGAAGGGAACAGAGAACATGCTGAGATCTTCATGAAGGGTGCAGCATATGAACTAGGCAGTGTAGTGGTGCCCAGTGAGAATGTTCACTAAGCAAGTAGGAACCAATTCCTTAACTTCATAATGTTGGGACTAGCATGGAAATGCACTCGCTAAGCATGACTAAAAACATCTGCAATAGCTTGGTAAGATACAGGGCGACAGGGGCTGCTATACTGAAAATTAAACTAAAAATGAAGATGAAAGGAAAAGTGAGTGATGCTGGAGGCAGTTCCACAATGGAAGAGAAGTGCCCCTGAGAAGGTGAGCTCAGAAACAAACCTGCCAAGCTATAAATGGAATGGGAAGGCCCAGGCTACAACATTATTCTCCAACAATGTTAAGATACACAAAACAAATTCAGTTTAATGATTTTCTATGTAATGTCTTTGTCATCTATAATTCAGAGCTCTGAGAAGTTTTGTTAAGACAGGAAACTGTATACTTGAAACAGGAAAGCACACTAACAGAGTCCATGGAAACTGATGGATGAGAGCTTTTCAAAGGCCAGATACTGGATGATATCAGGGTACAAATACTCTTCAGAAAAATACAGACTTAACATCAGTTGTCTTGTTGAAGCAGAAAAGGTGTTAATTGTAAAAGCAAATTTCCAGGAATTCTGTACGTACTATCTCACTATTACATGTCAGTGCACATTACAGAGTTACCTATCCCACCAGTTCCCAGCAAGCCAATAACATGTTTATTTAAACACTAACTACCTGCTGTACAATTAACTGACTGTCTATATAACAGATTCTGATAAAACGCTTAAAAAATTTAAGAGCTAAAAATCAAGCAATACCATTATTATTTATACATGTCATAAACCAGTCAGTGCTTTAGTGATGAGCATCACTCTGCAATTTTCCCAGCTACCACATTAAAAACCAAACACCCAATTAATTGTAAAACATACTTGTTTTGGGGCATCTGCGGAGGTGGTGTGAACTTCAGTACCTCGGAGTCCATTAGACTCAAATACCACTGTGGGAACAAGGGGGCTTGTTAACAGATGAACATTCAAGCTTCGTTAGTGTGTGTACATTATTTGAGACCATTACAGATTAACCACGTTCAAAAAAAGACACCAGCTCCTAGCCTGTGGCCGGAAAATACCAATTTACCGTAACACTTACTGTAAGAGAGTGTGCTAATGGCAGCCTAGGGCCACTGCCCTTTTTAATTCAGACTTCAGCGCTGAAGAAAGCAATCACTGACAACATTAATTATCAGTGTATGTGTAAAGGGACCCTCTTCTTGCATTACTTACCATTTGGCTTCTGTCATTTTGCATCAGACTGGCTTATGTATGCATCATTCACACTTTTGAGGAGGAACCTGCTACTCTCACTGTCTCATGCAATGCTCAGGAGGGCTCATGGCACTGGTGGCTTCAGCCTCCTCTAGCCTCCACCACAGACCGTGTCAGGTTGAAAAAGGCTGGTAGGGATTTCCCATTTTAGGGCTGACCAGTCTGAGGAAAAATCTCGTTTCCCACAAAAATGTTCCTGTCAACAGCAACGATGAGGCAAAACAAAGCCTTATGTTGTGCTGAAAGGGGTACTTTGATTTCAATTTGTGCTGGTGGCAACAGAATTCATTAGCATATTCATTTCTGAGTACCCTACTCTCTAATTAAAATAAAACATTTGCAAACAGACTTATCTTAAATGCATTGTAATTTTATGGAGTTCGGGCAGGGATCAGGTAAGCAATATTTGGAGAACAAGAGCAATAGTCATAAAAATAAAAAACCTGTCTATTAGATTTAGGTACTGGAATTACTTAGGTTAACACGGTATGTGAAATGCAATTCTTGGCATTTTGTTAGCTGAATCTGAAAGCAGGCGAGTGGGAAAGGGAGAAAGGAAGAGTGAGTGTAAAAAGATACCTGCGTGGGACCTCTGATGAGTCCTGAGGTGGCTGGGTTGGGTAAAGCATTTTCCACATTCTCTGCAGACACAGTCTCCTTGGCGTGTTTGTGTCCTGAGCATCCCTGTAGTCAGGAGAGAGGGAGGGAGGAGGGAGGGGGGGTGTGGGGGGGAGAGGAGAGAGGAAAGTTGAGAAGAAAACATTATGCCAGAAGAAAACATCATTAGTATGTCTAATGTGTCATTATGTGAGGCTACCTTCAGGCCCTAGATGACAACTGTCAGCCTTCATCTAGGCACTGGCTGACAGGCCAGGCACACACAGGACTGCAAGAATGCATAAATTACATTGAATTAAAAAATGCTCCCCATGATGTGCCCGCACCAGGACTGGCATGTCAGGTGTGCGCTTTTCAGAGCAGCTGGATCCACTTCTCAGCCATCACCCAGCTTTGTCAAGCAGTACATCAGGCAAATCAAAGTGACTCCAGCGTGGCAGAGACAAGTCACATGGATAATAGGAAGTGAGTAGGACCAGAGCCCGACTGTCCCCCCCAGGCGGCAATACCTCAGAGACAAATGCAGAGCGAGCGCAGCCATCGCGCACGGATCAAACCTTTCGCCCCTGCCTACCTGCCTGCCGGTGCTGCTTTGACCCCGGACCTCTGAGGCACAGACCAAAGACATCTGTGAATGAAAGTGTCATTCCGGACATTTGGAGCTGGTAGCAGCACAGCAGCCTTCCCCCAGCCCTGGGTAAACATGTTTTCTAGGCCATTAGCATTTGTGGAAAACCGCTCAAACCTCTCCTTTTTCTCCAAAGGTCAGTTTACAGCATCTGACTTAAAGGGCTGGTCTTTGTCTTTTTGCTGCTGATCAAAAAAGACACATTTGACTTTTATTGGGCTTTTTTATTATTTAAAAAAAAAAATGTTTGAACATAATCTTTTCTATTTTGGTAAAACACCCTCTTTGGAAGAAAAGAGTTGATGTTTCCATTCGTCACTGGAATATTTTGGCTTTTAAAGAAATTCTGAGAGGGATGTCAACAGAAGTGAACTTTCAGCTTTTCTTTCATATCCCCCCTCCCCAGTTACAGCATTTAAAAAGAATAAAATTGTAACCAAAAAATTGGGAACAGAAAACCTCAACACAACTGAAAGATCAACTGCAGGATGCCACAAGATTCATCCAAAATATGGATGCTGTATCTGAAAATGAATGGAGAAGAAGAAGACAGCTGCCATCTATTCTGCTTGTATGATACCAAACATCCTGGGATGATTTTCACCAGACCATCTACTGCAAAGAGAAGTCTTGCTGCAAAAAAACTCCAAACATCCCACTCACAGATTATTTTGTCTTTTTTTAATAGCACCTCCTGCAGATGGCAGCACAGTCTGCATAATGCACCTGGAACACTCACTCACAAAATTAAGTTTCTAACAGTCAAATACAAGATTATGATTTGTGGAAAAATCCAGATCAGATATACACAAAAAACAAAACAAAACAAAAACAAACAAAAAAACCATGTAAGTGTTCTAAATATCAATGAAAAGCTTACTGAACTGTAACAGGATGGGTTTGCCTTGTAAGGCAACCTAGATTAAAGCAGGATTTCTGAGCTGTTACGAGCTTTATCCCTCACTGCCCAGGACTGTAGCTGCAAGCTGGAAAGCAAGGCTGAGGGAAGTGTGTGGACTTTGCAGGAGTGCCATGCTGACTGCTGGACAGGCAGGGACAGGCAGAGCAGCTCTGTGGGGCCCAGGAGAACTGGGTTCCTCAGGTCACGTTCTGACACCTCTGGAAAGACATTTAATCCCTCTATAATCCACATTTCCTTCTGCTGAAGGGGAACACACTTATCCCAGCAGCCATCACCAACCTGATCCAACAGCCTTCATGGAAGCATCAGTCCCACCCATGAGGGAAGGTTGAGGATGCTGTTGGTAAGCCAGTATAAACACCAATGGTGGGTGGCTTAAAACTTCTACCTAACCCCTCCCTAGAACTCACTTTACTGGAGTTATTCAAAAAAAAGGTGGAAAAATGGATTGCTTCCAGGTGTATTTGCCATTGTTGCATTTCCCAGGTAGCACCATAAAGCTTTTGATAGCTCAGACTTTCAGCTGTGGTTGCCACAAGGCAACACACCCATAAGTCACCACTCAGGTTATCCTCTAGGTGAACAAAAGGGGGTGGATGACTACAGGTGTTCACAAGTTAAGGTAAATGAACACCACCGTGTGAATGGGAGTTCTGTGAAATCCAGGCTCAAAGCTGGTCTCAAAGGAGCCCCCAAGAAAGAGCGCATCTGCTGCCATAACCCACCCTTTCCTAATTTATGAATGGCAGGGATAAAATAGGCAGCCTTTATTAAATGCAACAGTAAGATTCTCTCTACAGGCACTTGGGAAGACTGGGCAGTATGAAACAAACCTAGCCTAAGCACAGCAAGCTTCATGTTTGCAGCTGTATCACAACAGCACACACAACAACTCTCTTCAAGGACACACTGGAACAAACACAAATGTCAAAGAAAGGATCCCAAAAACAAATGCAGCCACTCAAAAGGAAGTCGAACACTGTACTACCACGCACTAAAATAACCTAGTGTCATCCAAGATGACATCATATACCAAAAATCCCCAAGGAAAGTCTATTGGGAATATTCAGCTGAGGGAAAAACATGACAAACAGTGTACCTAAACGGGATTTTTGGATGTCCTTTATGTCATGATTGCCATATTCACATTACAGTATTAAGGCTAAATGGGATGATGCATACTGACTCAGAGGACTCAGCCTATCTAGAGCCATATGTTATTTCAGATGAAGTTCAATTACCCTCCTCTGTTTGCAGTTGGTAGGATCTCGTTCCTTTTGCCTGAAGCAGCTTTTTATTTGAGTGCTATGAAAAACAGCCATCATGCCAATTGGTTTGGAGAAACATCAGCAACCTGGAAGTTATATATAAAATGAAGACAAGCTACATTAAAAAAAAAAAAAGAGGTTTCAAATTCTGAAAACTTGATTGCTGTAAAACACTTGGAATGAAAGAAGAGGTTTCAAAGCAGAGATGGGCACTAAATAACTTCCAGTTAAAGTGTCTCTAGAAATCACTGCCCAGCAAAAACATTTTGGCAATAAAATCCCTCTTTTAAAAAGCAGGTAAATAGAGACCTCTTTAGAAACCTTGCCCCTATTTTACTTTGTTCTGAAAGTCATCATGAATTTTCTGGTCCTTGCCTTCACTAAGTCATCTTCTATTTCCCAGCTTTTACATTTTTTCTCTTATCCCTCGTAACATGGCTGGGAGCTCACTGGATCAGTAAGATTTCTCTGAGCAGGCTGACACAATGTACTATTAAATAACATCAAGGAGAGCATCCATATGAAGATATCCCAAGTTGGGGGTGGAACAATTAACTGGTACTTAGAGCAGGAAGTGGGAAGGGAGAAACTTTGGTCAACAATCCACTGGGATTGCAAAAGCAAAGCTGGCTGGACAAAAAACCCCTAAGGAACACTGAAACTATAGTTTTAGAAACTAAGCATGTCTTCCTCTGCTTCCTTAACAAAACCAAGGAGGAGCCTGATGTTAGCTGCAATCATCACACAGGCCATAAGCTCCACCAAAATAATCTGCTCAGTAACTAACAGGCTCCTACACAGCACCAGCCTCAAAGTGACTGAGCAGAAGTGACAATGAGACTGAAAGGTACAACTCACTCATGGACTGTGTCAGGCAGATTCTCCCCTCCTGTCTCCTCCAAAAGGCCCTTCCACCAAGACCTGACATAACACTCTGGGCTCCCTCCTTGCCTCCACTTGCACACACCTTCTGGGCACTAGACCGCAGCTGTCCTTAAGATTACCAGCTTCCAAGTGTCCTGGATTCTGTGCCACCTGCAAATGCTCCATTTTGCACATGCTTTTGACAAAACAGAGAATATTATGTCAAATGAAGACACTGGAACACCAGGAATGTGTGCACTTTTCATGTGGAGTTGATTTGCATGGCTTCCATAGAGAGTAGAAGGGTATAAAAACTAGCACGGTTAGCAAGTGGTGAGAGGTGAGACTGCGGCTGCAGTTATCCTCCCCTACACACACATCTGATATGTAATCAATCAGTGTGATTTTCAGTTTCCACTGAGACAAACTAATTCTGGCAGATCGACAGAAGAGTGTGGTTTCAAATGCAAACACGTAGGTGTATTTTTATTTATATGGCCATTGAACTTTTTAGTTGCTGAACTTTTAAACTGGCTATTTGCGCAACTGATTTTTCTGCTTATGTGAATTAGCAGGCACGTGTTCTTTTTAACTATAAGCATACGAACAGATCAAAAGACTCATTTGAAAAAAAACCTAGTAGCCTTTGATATGGACAAGGAAGATCTTAAGATTTTTGTCAAGTAAGACAAAGGACACTGACAAGCGATTATCCCTCTGTGTTGTTGGAAGACTTGTTTGCAGACAAAATTGAACAAAACCTCCAAAATAACATCACAGATAAGCCCTGAAGGATGTTTATTTTGCCTGAAGCAAAAAGATGATGATGTGTGCCAGCACCAGCATATCAGAGGGGATCTTCCTGTGACAGCACATCTGTGTAACTCTAGCCTGCTTGAAGCAAGAGGACAAAGGAACAGCAGTACTCCAGGTGGAACCAGATACATTTAACCTGCGACAGAAATGTCACACAGTGCACAAGGGTGGATGCTGCAATGTTAAGAGAGAAGTAAACAAACCTATTCAAGCCTATCTAGCAATGATAAAAACAGTGAACTTGTAATCCTAACTCTTAAAGGCAGAGAAGGAAAAAACTGGGAAACAGGATGTCATGGCTCTGAACAAAGACAGATCAAACAAGCTACATTCTCAGCTATGAAAGGGCTTGTGAAAATCTTACCTGTGTGATCTAGGACAGGGCTGTTGGCACCACAGGTTTGGTACAGTGAAGCAAGGTCCTTTGGAATGTACGTTTTAAAGATATTTAAAATGTCCAAATGTTTCTCATGCCCATCTGATCCCAGATCCTGTTTGCTGGAGTGTAAAGCCGGAGGAAGTCCCACGGCGCCAGGCTGAGGCTGCAGCACTGGGCTGGCTCGTGCTAGCGCTGTGCAGTTTGCCAATGTCCTCATCTCATTCCCAGCCTTCATGTGAGGCTCCCTGGGAGGCACCGATGGCTCTTCGTGCTTAGGGTACTGCTCAGCTTTGCACAGAGGGTGGTACTGCAGTGGGGGGGTGTATTTGGCCTTCATGGGGTCAGATGCACAGTGCTTACCTGGAGAGCCAAAACCAGCACTCCCTTGGGGAGCCACGTACTTTTCCACTTGCTTGCTGTTGGTGGGCTGTGTGCTAGGCCTGGATATGACTGTCTGAGTAGGTGTTACGCTTCTGCCATAGGTTCCCATCTGCACAAGTTTGGGATTTGCTTCGTATTTGCTTTTTTGTTGTGCTGCCATGCTGTACTGCTCCTGGGAATGGTTTAACTTGGGCTGTCTGTACCCATCCAGACCCGACACGCGCGAACCGTCCTTCGAGGGATGCGTACTCCCGCACTTCCCGACGGGAAGGGAGCTGGGTTTGGAACCTGGCAACGCACTTGGCACTTGAGTACGTGTAAATCTGGCAATGGGCAAAGGCTGGCATTCCTTACCACCGAGCACAGGAGGGGGGCCGGTGCGCCCACTCCTCGCCAGAAAGACCAGGTTGTTTTTAATACTCTTGAATCCGTTCTGTTGAACCCACGGGGGTACCATCAAGTTACAGCTGATTTTGTGCAAAATTCTTTTGTGCATCCACAGGACTTCAGGGTAGTAGGTCTTGTGACTGCAGAAAGGACACGGGTAGACAATTAAAGCAGCCTGCAAGGATGTGTTCAGATATTTATTGCATGAAGCATCCCTTGTTGATTTTTCACTCAAATCGAGTGGAGATACCTCTAGAGCTTCAGCACCTTTTTCTATCAGAGGATGATCCCTGTGCAAGTCTACAAAATTTTCTCTAGCACGACTAGCCTGCACTTCAAGTGACGTTTTCAAGTCCATGACCATATCTGAAGATGTTGAGCCCATGCTCGAAGCAAAGCTAGCAATATGACTGGAGCAAGGAAGCCCTTGGCTGTGATGAAATACTGGCATCTTCATGTCTGCAGGGCCTTGGTATTTTGAAAAGGGTTCCTTGATGACACTCTCCAGGGCTGACACCAGAGCAGGAATCTCCGGTTTAGATTCCCTGACCTCATTTTCTCTGGCGTTGTGGCCTCCCAGGTTTGAGAGTTCATCCAACTGAGATGTTATCATTGGGGTTTCCTCTTCAGGGAAGTTGCAGTGGTATGGCTTTCCATCTGAATGGGAGAAACAAAAAAACATCATTGTCATTTTACACAGAAAGGAGCCCAAAAGACAAAGTAGAACTTAGGATTAGAATAGGACAGCAGGAGAAAAAAGAAACTTTGGTATTACTATGGTAATGATGTGCTACAGACCAAATGTACTGTATGAGCAAGAAAATCTTGAAATACGACACAACAGTTCAATTTTCTTTTAAAGATGACTGTGGGGATCTGGATAAACTCTCTAATACTGCATGTTCATGACATTTTGAAGGAAAAAACAATTCAATAACATACCCATGTTAAAATTCTGGGACTATAAGAAAAATAAAACAAATCTGCAACCATTTAATGCTTTAACAAAAGCAAAGATAATGGAGCCAGATAAAACTGACCTAGTTAAAGGTCTGTCGGTGCTTCCATTACAAGCCCCTATTTCCAAAGGGTTTATAACTCAGCAATAAAAATTGGCTTCACATGGAAACCAACCATATAAGCAGGTATAGCACACAGAATAAACTGCCCACTTAAGGGGGACTTTTGCAATGGCAAAGTATAAAAGATGAGTTATAGAGGGTGTAAATTTTGAATTTTCTGTCCTTTAGTTTAAAGCAGGTATTTTTCATTGGTTTCTTTATCTTTTTTTCTTTGTAACATATGTTTATGTTTGAGTCAAACTTTAAGAAAATTTTTTTATTTTTCAATCCATACGAATATAAGAATTCAACATTTCAGCCATTTAGATTACAGAACTCGAAACACACTTTTAAGTTTTCTCATTTTCTTTTTTACTTCTCAGCTCTCCAGAGCAAATTTATCCACCTAACATATGTCCTGGAAAGGGGAAATACTGGCTAATAATTAACACTATTTAGGGTGAAAGAGAAGAGTAGGATTTGTTTTGCTAGGAGTGTGGCTACATCTGCCTGCTCTCCCAATGCTGACCTCTGAGAGCCACTGATGAAGCCAATGAATCCCTTTAAATCAGTTCACAGATCAATTCCACAGAGATTTTCATCACAGCAGTAATGCTTACTGCACTGAATCCATTTAGCACGTAACTGAATTGAATCATCTGACAAACTTTCAGTTTCAATTAACACGCAGTTAATGAGCCACTGCCAGGCAAGTGTAAGGAGACTGTGCTCCATCTAAAGCGTCACCAGTCCAAAGTGATCACTGCATCCAGAGGAGGGGTGAGAAGGGGAAAGGAGTGAGCTGCTCTAGAGCTGCATATCCTCTCACATCAGCTCAGAAAAGCCAGCCCTTCAGAAAATCGAGCGCCGTTCGTTAGCACAGGGCAGTGCCACGGGCATTATTCTGCACAGTGCAATTGGAGAACCACTCTGTTGGCTGGAGCTGCTCTGCACATAAAGACTACTTAGCCTCTCCTTCAACTCAAGCAAAAACATTCTTAAGCTTTTGTTTAATTCGAGGTAATTAGGTTAAAAATAACTCACAGGTTTGCAGCCTCGCAGGGCTGAATTCTCACTCTGCTAAGATCATTTTCCTTTCAAACTCCCTGATACTCGTGGGGGAAAAAAAAATCCTCACAACCCAGAAACTTGTTTTTCCCATGTTGCAGGCGACAAGGTTTTGGGAAAGCACATGCCCAGCACTACTAGCCAAATTTACAGTTTGAAACAAAGACACTGCATGCAGCAGTGAAATCTGACACTGCACATCTGCGTTGTTTTCAAAGCATATCTGTCAAAGCCCAAAATACCTGTGCTCTTAAATAAGATTTTAAGGCTTCTCTTTGTGATCACAAGGAGTGGGTGCTTTGATCATTGTAGTAAATAATAAAGCAAAGCAAAAACAAACCCTTTGGTTGCAGCAGTACCCGGTGGAGAGAGAACTGACTGGCTGTACTGGGCACAGGAGGGAGGTGGGAGACCACTGCCAGCCCCATTCCAGGGACTATAGAGCTGGAGGCTCTTGATCCACCTGTGCAGCTGTGATGAAGGGGGGCATCAGCAGAAACCTGCAACTCCCAGGTTGCTCTGTGTACCACAGATAATCCTGCATACTTTCTTGCTTGGCCAAAATCCATGTACCAAGCTCCTTCAGCAAGGAGGACAAGGTTAGACTGGGAGAGGTGGCACACATCAGACCTGGGCTTGGTCTTTCAGTCTGGACTGCTCAGTTTAGGTCTCTACTTAGGGAGGAGGAGGAGAAAGCAGAGAGGCAGCCTACAGTCCCATGTGACCCCATAAAGCCTGGGATTGCAAATTTTGAGGTGTATGCAGTCCTTTTTGCCCTATTTCCTAGGGCATCCACCTATAAAAAATGGATTTTTCAGGTGGAAAATGTAACATAGAGCAGAAAAATTATGAAGGCATTTCTGAGGTTATAGGCCTGCAGTTTCTCCAATGCTGTCAGTGCATTAGATGAAAATTTGTAAGACTATTACAAAACACAACCATAAGCTTCTAACACGTCTTCAATTCCTCTGATGCCTCACAAAAACAGTAATAAGCATACCAGGAGTAATTTTAAAGCTTAGATCAGGAAGTTCAATAGCAGTATTTGTGTTAATTGCTCAAGTTGTACTTAAAAAAAAAAACAAAAAAAAAAAAAACAAATGATCAAACAAACAAAAAAACCCCACATCCCTACCCCTACTTCCCAGGATTTGGACAGAAAAAAATTCCCCCTACAGGCCAACTCAGACTTCTTTATCAGTACAAAGCACAGCCCATGCTCTTCCCTAGTCCCATCCTGCCCTCTGTAGGGATCCAAAACTACAGATCTCAACATCCAGACTGCCTTGTGCCATCCTCCCATCAAGGCAGGTGGTCCAAGCTGGGCAATGAGCAGGTAACAAAAGCCAAGTAGAAAATGCAGGAAAGAGCAGAGAAGATGATAAGCATACTTTAAAATAAATGTAAAGTCTTTTCGTAAAAATAGATTAAATTTATTTCTGCCTGCTCCCAGCTACTTGCCCGAGCTGAAAGGGGGGACTAATAATCCTTTTAAATAACTGGTATAAAATATTGTTCTAACCAGCCCAGTGCAGGAATTACTGCCACCAGAAACTTTTGAAAATTTTATTACAGCCAGGTCAAAGCAAGAAGCCATGAATGAGATGCTTTCTGCTTGATCTCCAGGGACTATAACTCATGCTCCCCATTGAAAGAGTTCTTGGCTAAGCATGCTCTCGCCTTTATCCTACAGTCTCCATTATCTCCTTATATTTTGTCTCAATTCCTTTGTTTCTTACCCCAAACAGTTGTTTTTATTTGTGGTACTTTAGAGTGAGAAAGGTCCTTTTACTACAGGAAAAGTGTTTCAGTTTTTCTGTATCACAGATAGCTGGGCAACAGCTAAAGCAGGACAATTTTCCAAGGTGCCTAGCTAGGAGGTGGCTGTTGATGCCATCTCAGGATTTCAGCCTGGCTGCAGCTTCCAAGTATCAACAGCATCACAGGCCACAGGGAAAGCAAAGCAGGAGAGTGCAAAACACTTAACTATATGAAAACCACTGCCTAGAAACACAAGAATATTCAGGGATTTGAGCAGTTCCTCAGAAATACACCTAATGCCATCACCCAGTTTACTCAAACACAGATAAAAGCAACTTCCTCCTCCCCACACATATATCCCTCTTCTCTCTTTCTCCCCCTCACATGCACAAACTCCATTTGTTTTCTTCCCAGCACTGTTTCTCCACAAAACTGAATTTCATCATGGGATGCACAGCTGTTTTGATTCATGAGGCCTCCTATAAAGTAAACCAGGCTACAAGGCTGAGGACAATGAAATCGTGATTTCTATTCAGAAGAGCAGAACTGGCTAGAAATTGGTCCCTTTTCTGGCTAGTGTTACAGCACTAGGAGTCTAAGGAAAAGGAGCAGATGTGGTGTGTTTGATTTTCAGTAAACATTTGATAGTGATTTGCACTTTGAGATGAATACTGTGACTTGATTTGAAAACCAACTGCAAATAAATCATGATAAAAGCAAAGGATAACAAGGGAAGAAGGTGCAATATTGCAAAGACCTGTATTAGGTCCTATTTCACTTGGTATTTTCTTTAATGCTCCAGAAGAGATTCTAGACAGCATGCTAACTTAAATCTCCAGGAAATATCACATTTGGAGGAGCTGCAAAAATAATGGGGAGAAGGAAATAATGCACAGGGACTGCAGGAGAATAGAAAAGCAGTCTGAAAATAATCAAATGAGATTCATTCTGGGGAATAAAATAAGGCTAAAACAAGTGAAGGGAAATGATCCAAAAACATCCATGCAGTGGGAAGGCAAAATCTGGGAAGAAGCAATGTTGAAAATAACTGATGTTACAATAGACAGCAAGTTAAATATGAGTGTACCACATTAAGTATTCAGCTTAGCTTTCAGAAATACAAGCACACATTATCAAAACAAAAATAAAACTACCCCTCTGAAGAAGACTCAATGTCCATGCTGGTCACACTGGGTTTTGAATATACTAAATATATAAAAAAAAAATATATCAAAAATATATCAATAGAAATAGATACACAACATAATAATGGGCTCTATGTAAAGCCCACAGTAAGCACAATACAATGGAATCCAGCAGGGGAAAAAAGGCAAAAAGCAGTTTTGCAGCAGAAAAGCAGGTCTTTTATTCTGTGAAAGGAAAATTCAACAAAAACAGCCCATGCCCCCAGAATATCTGTGCAGATCTCCAAATACAGGTAAATCAGAAGGAGTTCAGAGAACTGCCACAGGAAGGTAGCCCACCAGAAAATAAAGACAAAGAGTTCCCCCACATGGCTGAGGGAAGACAGAAGGGTGACAGGCCAAAGTCTGCAGCCTCCCTAGGAGTTCAAGCTCCAGAAGAATTATGTCATCCTAAGCACTGGAGTCTATCAACAACAATCAGATACACTTGCACGCAGAAAAACTCATGATTAACAGAAAGAAAAAAATAATACGTATTTGCAGCTTGAGGAATAAATGTCAAGGGAAGAGGCAAAACACCACTTGGACTATAAAACCTGCATGGACAAAAACATTGACTATCAACACAATAAAAATCCATCTTTTTCATGAGGAAGCAGACAGTATGAGTTACTCCTCCCCTTTGCTCTATCAGCACAGCAAAGCCAAACCCTGCATTAGCCCAGTATCCACACATTGTGCTTCACAGATATATGCCAAAAAATTAGCCTTCTTTTCATATTAATTCCAGACACACTTAGTTCAAGAAAGGACTCTTGGAGCATTCAACAGTGATCCCATGACATTCCTTCACAGCAGGTTTATCCTCTGAGCATAGCTCAGGCTGTTCAAAGAGATCTGGTATCTGTTATTCAGAGGAGGATCTGTCTTAGCCAAGCCATACCCCCTGTTCTAGCTGCCTGTAAGTCGTTTTTATACTCCACACGCTGTCCACACTTCCTCTGCTTTCTCATCCAGTTTTGTCAGTCAGAGGATCCCATGCAGTGCCAATGTGGGCATGAGGTGAGACAACTCCAACAAACCTTCTCAAGTTTTCTCACAGCACAAGGCACGTGCCACAAGATATTGGGAAGAAACAGTTAAGCTGTTTTGATGGCAGATACAGCCTCTCATCTGCAAAGCTCCTCTTACTTTGCACATTGCTAGATGTTTTAAGGGGCTCCTACACAAGCTCCCCAATAATTCAGAGAAAAATCAAGCACTAGTCTGGAGCAGTCAGCACCAAAGGATGGGGTGGGTTAGCAGGTAAGAAGGAGATACTGAGGGTAGAAAGCACACCATCAACTAATGTCCCTGCTTTCTCTCCAACTAATTTTAGAACTGACGGTGAGTGGTTCTGGCTGAGGTTTGAGGTTTTTAACAGGGCAGAAACCCAGCACAGCCCTTGATGCTGGCTGATACAGATGGTTTGACAGTCAGATAGCACACCCTGTCTCACAGAGGTTTCCCTTCAGCTACACAAGGGGGAAAGAAGAGTAATGCTGTGCCACACCACAAGCCAGCAGCACATGGAAAGGATGTCCCAGGTGCCCCGAGAAATCCTGCCTTCATCTAGTCATGAGCAAGATGCTTCTGGTTTGTATTACACTGCTTTTTTCTTATTACTTTTGAGTATTTTTTTTTCTCTTATTTTTGTTGTGGCTAGTTAGTTGTTGGGGAGTTAGTTTTACACTTCCATACAATCAGCTATACATTTCTAGCAACATTATACATCCTTCACAAATAAACCCAGAAGTAGCAGCCCTTTGGTACAGTTTGCTTTCACTGTCTCCCCATTCTTTCTTTTCTACATCCAAATTTTTGTAGTTCCTAAAATGATTTCCCACTGACTTTTTAAACTCATAGCCAATAAGTTCAAGCAAAGCATCCTGATGGGAACTCTTTACTTTCCAAGTATTTATTGGAGAAGGATGATGACTATGAAAACCCATGATCTCACAAGTAGAAGAGTTAAGAACTGCTGATTTGTTCTGGCTTTCTTGGGGGGGTAGAAGAGGGGGAATGGGTCCAGAGTGGGAAAACAATTATCTGATGAAAAAATTGTAACTACTTTTAAGCACTGTCCTAGGCAAGGACAGTGTTAATTTTTTGCAAAATCTGGGAAGGGACATAGCTGGGACCATTATTTGATACCACCTCAGGTCACTGCTGGGTGGAGGGGAAAGGGACACTTTCTCACTACTTAGAAGGGAGAAGCCTGGAGACCAGACAAGTGCTGTATTTGTTTGTTGATGCTTTTTGTTGTTTTTTTTTCACCAGTGTAAATAGTTTCTTTGTCTTATACCTCTTATTATTAATATTGTTTCTGTTTGGTTTTTTATCTCATTTCCGTTTCCAATAAATTGCTCATCTCAATCTGTGATTTCTGCTTTTTGTGCTTCCAATAGGAGAGGGAGGAGGAAGTGACCAGCAGCAGCATGATGTTGGTGGGAGTTCCAAACTGGAGAATAATATTCCTAAAGCACAACAGGCACCCTAGAGTAACAAAATTTAGCAACTTTTACACCATTTACTTTCCAAACAGTACTACTGCTGTTGCCACAATGATAATAATAATAATTATGGTTGGTGTCTTTAATTCAATTTTTTTAAGACCCTGCTATCTTTCAACTAATTTTCCTCCTTTCTTTTTTTTTTAATTTTTTTTAGGCTTCCCTTTATTCCTGGAACAACAACGTACTGATTTATTTCTAAGTCCCATTTCCTTCATTTCACTAACTTACCCTCTGCAATTTCTCGCTTTACCTGCAAGTTACTTTTTACCCTCACTGTCAAATGCACCATCCTTCCAAGCCCAGAGAGCACAAACAGCTGCAGGGCCCCATTGCATTGTTCATCTCCTTTCCCCTGCAGAACTGGGGAATAAAAACAGGACAGGACAACCAAGCCCAACACTTCCAGTGCTTCCCAGTCTCCATCTGACTGATCAGTAGCACTGTCCAGTAGGAGACCTGCTGCTTATGAAAACAAAACCCAAAGAGCTCCTACAATCCAGACAGCAAAAAACATGAATAGGTGACCATCAGACTTAATAAAGCTTGTTCAGTTCTGGAATGCATATGTTGATATTTATGAATTATTTTAGATTATTAATGTTACTATCAGTTACATTAGTTTTGAACTTCAGATCTGGAATGTCACCAAAGTGAGTGTAAAAAAGTAGAACAGTTTTAGTTGATTACATTTGAAACTAAACCTTTTAAGATGAGTGAAATCTGAGCTTGAGAACAGTAACAGTACAGCACACAAAAGATCCCTCTCTACAAAGTATTCCCTAGCTCAGTAAAATTACAAATTCATCAGCACAGCAGAAATGCTTTAGAGTTACGTCACACTTCAAGATCACTTTTTTTTTCCAACAGAAAAGGGAGGCCTGAAACCATCTCAGCACAGCTACAGATGCAAATGCCAGCAATTTCAAGCATAATCAAGAGAATAGGCACCAACAAAGTAACCAAGAAAACTAGGCTGCAAAGGGTATCAGGTCCAAAATCTCTCAGAGTGAAGTGCACACTGTTAGGTACTGGAAAAACAAGCCTGAAAGTTCACAGTGAACTTTCTCACTCCAACTACTTGCCTACAATGTTTTCTTTAAGAATATCTGGCTTTGTTGTTATGTAGGGTACTGATGCTACAAGTCTCCCAAAAGTCAATTGCTTGAAACAGCAGGTTCATGTGCAAATCACTTCAATATCCTCTTGCACAGTATCTTTTCATCACTCTTAGCTTTGTACCAGTGCACATCAGGTGCAAAAAGCTTTGCAGGGAGCCCCAAACACAATCCCTCTTCTAGGGCAGAAGCTCTGGGATCTGTCTCCCAGGTACCAGCCCTTCCAGAGCCAACACAGACATGGGGCTTATGGAAGGAAAGCATACACAGAGGGCATGTAATGAAGGGAAAGTGCAAATGTGGGTAAAATGGCTGCTGCTGGCAGCATGCCACAGACATGACATTTTTAGTGTTCATCACATTTCTCTGCACCTCCTCAATGGCATTTTCTGGTAAGTCATTCTATACATGGTACACAGGAATTCTAGGCAGTGGCAGAGCTAGTTGTGACTTACCTGTCCTTTCCCCTGTGTATTTCTCAGAGGTGTGTGAGTGTATTCTCTACCCAACAGCAGGCAAAAAGCCCCACAAAACAATGTGTACTTATCTGCAGGTGAAACTGTAGCCCCTGTCACCACAGCTTAAGTGCTTTTTTCACTCTTCATCCATATTATATCAACCCAAGGGTAGTGAAGATTTCACAGGGGCTTTCACTCTGAGTATAAAATTTGTCTTTTCTCTAGAGCTGAGGGCAGCTGACACTGATCTGACCAATTCTACAATGTAAGGTTGCAACTGCAGCATCTGATCCCCATCTTGATGCCACATCCTTGCTCACATCCCCAGCACAGCCCCTTCTGGGACTTGGGATTGGACTTCCTGGTCATGGCCATAACCCCTCTTTGCCCTCTGAGCTTCAAGAGCATCCTGATGTCTTCCTACCTCACAGAGAGCTGTTTTAGTTACAGTCTGGATCCTAGAAAAAGGTGGAGGAATGACAGCTACTTACCTAAAAACTGTGGGTAAAATAAAGGGCCAGAGGAATATATGTACAAAACCAATATAACCAGGGGCTGAAGGGGCTGCTTGCCAAAATGAAACTGTACAATTTGGCATTGCCTTAAACATTGCTGCTCATAATATACTTAAAGAAAATTATTGTATATAAAACCCCTGGAATGTTATGCAAAATTAGGAAGTGATTAGGCCAGATGATACCAATTTGACTCTTAACACAGCTTTGTTGTAATTTCACAGTTAACAGCAATATAGTAGAACTGGTCCAAAACCTAGGCAGTACTGTCTGTAGCTGCTGCATATTTCTCTGTGTGTGGCCCTGCCTATGAAGTTTGGTGAAGGTAGATGGGGGGAAAAAGAAAGGGTCTAAGACCACTAACACAGCAGGATACATAGTTAAATTTGAGAGGGTTGGATTTGGGCAAGGGCTGTTGTGAGTTTTTTTGGGGTTTTTTTGTATTGATTCTTTTATTTTAGTTTAAGGCACAGGAAGAGAAGCTTAATTGCCTTTTATGCATCAAAAATACTTGCAGAGGAGATGGAAAATTATGACTCAGATTTTTCTAAGCAAGTGGCAGCTTGCCTGTACAATCCCTCCAAACACAGATCCAAACAGTTGTAAATCTTCCTGGAGATTTTCCCCTTCATTCCAACAGTCAGATTTCCACAATGTCTGCTCCACAGCATCTTCTTGACCACCACCTGTTCATCTTCCTTCAAGTGCATTAAGAAGGAAGGTTTTCCAGGCCAGGACTGCGGACTGGCAGCCGTCCCATACAGCTTAACATTCCTCGTGCAATATTTCATTTCTCCCATCATTTGTTAAGCATGGGTAGCATACTGCCATACATCATAAAGCCCTTCACTACAGCTACTCAATCTAAAAACAGAGGGTACAGCTGTGCTGTCAGCCAGCATTCTGCAGAAATACCTCAGCTGCAGCCGGCAAGCCCAGCGTGGTAACAGAGGCACCAGTCACAGAAATAAGGAGCTCTGCACGACCTCATTTACCTTGTTTCTGCTGCTGAAGGCCACGCTGCCACAGCTGAGACAGACTGACTTAAGGCAGTGGAGAATCTCTGCTGTGCATGTCCATCATAAAATACAGGAGCACATGACAGAAAGGGGAACTGAGATTGCAAGTATTACACAGATTTAAAGATCTGGTAGTGCTTGGACAGAAAG
This sequence comes from Erithacus rubecula, assembly GCF_903797595.1. Taxonomy (NCBI): domain Eukaryota; kingdom Metazoa; phylum Chordata; class Aves; order Passeriformes; family Muscicapidae; genus Erithacus; species Erithacus rubecula. The sequence goes on along the minus strand of NC_136689.1, from coordinate 90,675,725 downwards.
TATGCTTTCTTAGGCTTACTGTTTTTCTGGCTTTCAGGGGAGAGAAGACTCCAAAAGAGAATGGAGTAAAATAGGGTCAGACTAGGGAAAGAAGTACACACTATCAAACCCAAAACACAGGCTGGACAGAACTATGATTCTTTGACCACTGCTGGAAACTGAAAGGGAACTGGATGCCCTTGGTGAGGGGTTACATTGCTGGACCATAATTAGCACCATTATGTGGTGCTGCAAGCACATGGCAGTAGAGATGAGGACCAAGCCCTAGAGAGTTTTCTCAAAGTAGAAGAAAGACCTATGCTACTGAAATATCAAAAGTTGATTTGAACAACTCTGCTCTGGATGGACCAAAGGGAACCAGGGCTCTGAAGAGGATGTGACTGCAGGCACAAGGGCAGCCTTTGGCCATTCAGAACCCAATGCAGCGAAACTGCACCAAAGGCACTGTCCATGTGATACACCTGCAGCCCAGAGCCAAAGGCTCAAGAGAAGAGGCTGGAGGTGCCAGACCCAGATCCCCTGTAGCCACCTCTGGCTCACCAGAGTGTTTGCTCCTTTTGACTGCACAGGGGTATTTGCAGGTTGGTTAACTGCTAGGAAAGAACTTTCCCTTTCCCCTTCTTTCCACTAACCTCCCTTAGGTAACAATGACAATGGAAGGCTCTTCCAGAAAACTAAATGGTCTTTCAGACCTGGCTTGAAACAATTCCGTGACAGCTTATGCAGATCACTGAAGGCATCAGCCACTTACTGGCAACTTCCATAATCCCCCTGGAGAGCAGATAGACAAAGCAGGCTGGAACCTAGCACCACCAGCACAGCAGCAGAAAGGGTAGCTGTCTGCAGGCAAAATGTGCTCTGAAAGGGATTTGGAACTTCAGCATTTTTCCTGACACTGCTCCTTTCATACCAACTCATGAGAACACCAGAGTTCTGGGTTCACTTACATTCTTCCTTTTAAAGTCTTACTATTCTGAAAAATGAGTAAAGGAGAAAAAAAAAAACAAAACTTTTAGGATATAATTAAAAATATAAAATAAATAAATACCAACATCTATTAAGCTCTGATGTGAGAGACAGAGGAAGTCCTCTGTTTGGGAAAGAAGTCAGATGAGAATCATCCCAGGGTGCGTGATGTAATTCAGAAAGGTCAGGGGACAAGGGTCTCAAAGATGTCTTGAAAAAAAGGAAGACCCAGCTGAAAACTCGTTTCAATGAATCTTTCAAATAACAAAAACTTTGTTATGCTAAAGGAGGATGGGGAAGATAAATCAAATCCATTTGAAAAACAGCAACAGAAACACATCACTTAAAATAAGCTGCAGAGACAATGAAACAGTAATTCTGCACCTGTGAGACATGATTATTTATACCACCACCTCATTTTAATAACAGCTGTGTGAAAATGCTAAAATATTATTAGATCTGAAACTAACTACTGCATGTAGCACATAGGGAGCTTCTCCCCTTTCCAATTAGCACCAAGGCTAAAGCGTTAAAAGCAGCAGAAGCAAAAGAAATGCTGAAAAACACTGCCACAGGCTGGCTTAATTTGGAATTTCTCCTTTTCAAAAGGATTAAAAACAGAAAACCAAACAACCAAATACACACTTCCAGAAAAGCAGGAAAGTACTTCAGATTTATTTCCTTCCCCCAGCACTTGTTTTATTGCATTTCTTACAAGTGAGCAGGTAAGTCTATTTAAGGACAACTTACAAAACTTGGTTTGATAGAAAAGAACTTCACATGTACCTGCAGCATTTTACAAACACCACTTTGGGTGAGAGGCTCTGTTAACCTCACTGGCATCTCTCACCTCCACACTGAGAGCAAGCCCCATCAAAGATCCCTTGGCCTGCCATGGGATTAACAAAGGAAAATTTTAAAATGTCGATGATCAGTTACTTATGAGGTGTCCTTAACAGAAGAGATGTCTGATGTTTCAGTGCAAAGCTTGTCTGCTCAGACATGCAGACCTGGCAGGATGGAAGAGCATCTCACTGGGAACAAGCTGCACCACCTCTTGGGCAAGGGCTGTGCTTGGTGTATTTTTGTAGGAAGCAGAACTAACACCTCTCCTCTTGAGGAATTTCAGTGTTAATTATTCCCCCGTGCTAAGGACTTACAGAGACCTGATTTTTTTGGAAGCTCAGGAAGGCCATCTGCTTTCCCAGCAGCACACAATAGGTGAGAACAACTCTGCTGGGGAGTGGATAGACCAGGGAGGGATGAGGGGAACTAAGGTAACCAAACCACCCTCACCCCAATTGTGTGTGATACACACAATTGATGTGTATCAATTGCAGGGCCTCTTTTATGCACATAACGCCCCACAGGGAAAGATTAAAAAAAATAACCAACCAAAAAAAAAAAAAAAAAAAAAACCCCAAAAAAACAAACAAACAAAAAAACCAGCCAAAAACCAAAAAAAAAAAAACAAACCAAAAAAAACCCCAAAAAAACAAACAAACAAAAAAACCAACCAAAAACCAAAAAAAAAACAAACCAAAAACAAAACCAAAAAAAAACCCCAAAAGCAAAAAAAGAGAGATCTCCGATATCACTTCCTTTAATTAATCCATACCCTTCTTTACAAGTGGCAGGACACTACTCATCCCAACCAGAGTTGGCCCCTTTAGACTGCTTCCAGACAGAAATACAACTTGTCTACAGAAGAATGGGCTTAAGAAAGTAATCTGGCTAATTCAGATTCTTAAATAGTAGAAAATCATACAGAAAAACAGATGTTTGCCCAGATATTTACTAAGAGTGTGTGTGTGTCTCCCCAGTATCACCTCATAAAGAAGTACTTAGTACCACAACTGCTCCGGCAAAGAGACAGATTAGGCCAACAAAAATAAAACTGTTTTGAAAATCCTTCTCAGAGTCATTTTAAATCTATTCACTAAGAGCCATTTAATCCGCAATTTAATCCAGGCGCACACCTGACTGCCCACAAGACCCAGGTGATAACCATCCTTATGTACAGACACCGACCACGGCGAGCAACTTCAGCTTTAGTTCCTTAACCAGAACACCCAGCCCCCAAAGGGACGCTGTGAGGGAGGTTCCACAGCAAATGGAGCTATCCATTCCTGGGCTGGGGGTGCTGAGCAGCAGAGCAGGCAGGGCTGGAGGAGGAGGAGGAGGGAGGAGAGGAGGGAGGGGAGGCGCAGCGCCGGCCGTGGCCGCCAGGTGGCGCCGCCGCCCAGCGGATGATGGCGCTGTGTCCATCGGGAGATGCTGCCCGAGCCTCCTGCCCCAAACCCTACCCACGGCCCAACCACCCCACACACACTGAAAAAGCCAACTGACAAAAACAGAAAAATTGCAATATTTAATAAATTAAAAATAAAAAAAATCCCCACCAAGATTTCCCCCGCCACCCATAACCAAACTGACGCACGTCATTCCACCTGTGTACTGGGACAGGGCTCCTGCCAGAGGCTCCACCATGGGGCACCAGTCCCTGCGGGATGAGGCGTGCTGATGTGGTTGATGATGACACCCAGCTCACCCCAGGACAAAGTGCATGCTGCCATCAAGAAAACATAGCTGTGCTGAGTCCAGCAACTTGGGGTGTAATTACAGAAAGACCAAGGGTTTTCTATATAATGAACGGTATTATATAATGATTTTTTTTTAAGGAAAATTCTCTTTATTTAAATAGTTTCTAACAGGTTAATACAGATTACTTTAGAAGGAAGCACCATGTTTGCAGATGGTGGAAAGGCATCCATCTTAAGGGATTCTGACTTTTGTTCACCACCCTTACTATGTAGAAGAAATTCCTTGTCAAAACAGGCCAAAGTTTGGGTGGTCAGCAGCAGGATGAGGTAATGCCAACCTCTATCTTTCTTTACAGAGTGTCCTTCTTGATGCATGGCAATCACTTAGCCCACATGTTCCTCTCCACAGGAAAGGATGGCTTGAACTTTCCTAGCGCAGCCACTGGGGAAAACACAGAAACACGGGAGAAGAGAATACAAAGACCTCACAAATGCAAAAACCTCTGCCTGCCAAGTGCTAATTGAGAGAACATTCTTGCCAATTAAAAAAGTGCCCTGCTAGTGGGAGAAGCCTCACTTAGAGCTAGCAGGAAAGTAAACTAATAAGCAGTAACTTGCACAAGAAAACAGGTATCTGTGGAGATGGAGGCAGACATTTGCAACCAGGTCAGTTTTAAACTACTCCAGACTGCTGGTTTGTGGTCACAGGAAGGCAAATTAGGATGTTGCAACAACACATGATTAAATTCAAAATGTTTGGAGCGTGCGCGTGAATAAAAACTTCAGATTTTGCCAAATGTAGCAAGTAAGTAAAAAAAGCACAAGATTGTGTTCTGAATTCAACTGAAGTCCAGGAGGATAAATAGAGCCAACTCTATTCTCAAGAAAAAGAAAATCAACTCTTTAGAGGAAGGAGTCCTGAAATGAAGGCCTGGGGTTTTTTTGAAGCAATGAAAGATTTTGGGGTACTCCTATTTTCTGGCAATAAAACTTATTTCATATACTTTCATTCAAAAGGCATAGTTTCCAGAACACAAGCACATTTCATCATGTTCTGCAGAATGTGGAAACTCTGCCACTGGGCACCCAAGTGCACTCAGTTCTCTGGCACTTGTTTTCACTTCCAGCTTATGAAGAAATTAGAGCAAACCACTGACTCTTCCCTGATGCCTCACTTTTCTATTTTACTATCTGGGAGTGGAAAGCAACAGTAGCCAAGTCAGAACATGCAGTTTAAAGATGCTAGCAAAGTTTTATAAAAAGTTTTATAAAAGGCAGCACTTTCAAAGTAAATTCTCAAAAAAAATTGTCTTGGTTTGAAAATTTAGGGTAAATTCACATAATTCCTTCATTATTTCAGAATGAAAGTTCTCTGGAAAATATAAGTGCATAAATGAGCACTGAGTTTACCAGGGACTTTCCAAGGCTCTGTCTTAATTTTGTGTACTAGTTGATGATACTGGCTTTCCCAAGCTCACTGCTGACAATTCTTTCTCTTTAAAAGAGCCTTTAAAGATTTATTTAGTCTACAATTAAAGAAGTGTGCACTCTGAGATACCTCTTTTCATTTTTTTTTGCACTGTGCAAGAAGGCTTCCCATGAGAAGATAAGTCAGGTCTGTATTCAGGGTCACAGGTGTGAAAGCCACCCTTTTTGGCAGCATGCAGAGTTCAGCAGAAAGCATTCTCTGCCAACTATGAAGCTGAGTCAACCTTTCAGTCTCCCCCACTAAAGAACTTTACCCCAGGAGTTTTCTCCTTTGCCCTTCCCATCTCAATCTTCATGGCTGTCTTTCTGTATTTTTGAGCCTCTGGAAAAGCTCATTACTTAGCTGTAATGCCTTTTACCCTTTATTACAACTATAAAGGTAGTTGTAATATCTTCTGGACCTTTTTTCCCCACACCCTTCCAGTATCTTCTGAACACACCCTTCTTGCTAATCATTAGTATTCTTTCTCTCTCCTTTTGTCTTGCTCCATTCTCTGCTTCACAAGAAAAACAAACTTATCTCAGATGGTTCTGTAGTTAAAGACAACTGCAAACATTCCAAGCTACACTTTTTGGGTTTACTACATATTTTAGTCCCATAAACAACCATGAGAAAGTTGTTCAATCCCTCTGAGATTAAAGTTCTCTATCCTCTGGAGGAGGAGCTCTGCTGCTCAGAAGTGAGAGTGTGTCTCAGCTCCAACTAACTGAGAAGATATGTCCTCTACCCAACTCAGCACTGTGCTAAATGTTTTCTTGCTGCTTAGTGTGGGACTTCAACATGAAGTACAGTTTTACCCTGGAAATCCTCTCAACAGACAAAATATAAAACTTTCAAGACTATGAAGTACTTTCAAAACTGTGGTAAAGTACAATCCTCATTTTCAAATAAATCAAGAGTTTAAGTGCCACAGCAGCTCTTCTAAAAATCTCTTCATATGATTTAACTAAAAAATGTTATTGCAGTGTCATACTCCTGTACTGACAATGAGAACTACCTTTAAAATGGAGCTGAATTTTTTATGCATATCCTATTTTGGTTCAAAATTGATCTACTGCTACTGATAGTAAATTTAAGCTGTAATGTTAAGAACATAAACCTATATTTTTAGTAAAAATTGTTTCTATGTAACCTAATTATCCAGGTTTCTATCTGAGTCATCTTGTTACTAGGCTGAAAAAAAAAACCCCAGGAAAACAAAGCAATACTTTGTCTAACATTACTGAATCACAAGAAATGAATTATTTTCTGTGGAAAGCAGTTGGTTCAGTATTATAGTATCACGCTGCTACAAAACAATACTTTCAAAATAAGCATATTTAGATCTCAGATTCACTGTAAGTAGTTTTTGTGAAATTTTTCTAACCTTCACTTTAGAAGAAAGTATGAGAAATTTAATGTATCCAAATAAGCTCAGTCAAAGGTGCCTCCAAATTCTGGGCTGACAAATTCTATAATCCAAGTTGAAAGGCACAAGGAGGGGTAGTGAGGGGTTTCTCTATCCCTCTGCCAGTCTTCTCAAACTCAAATCCTTTCCACTTTAGTCTTCTCCATTCCACAGACTCTCTCTGCAGGAGATGGCTGCAGTCTCGAAATGGAGAATCACCACTGAGCAAGTCCCACCTTTTCCTTGAAACTCCCTCTGAGGAGGTTTTTCATTACCCCAAAGCTGGAAACAGACAAACAACAGCCCCTCTTTTACCAATCTTGTTGCAGGTGGGTGCCATCCTACCTCTTCTGACCAAGCTCCTTCCTGCATCTAAGAGGATCTAAGAAATCCCTCACTTGATGTGGCCTGTCCTCTAAGACATGAAGACTCAGGGTGATAATGGGTCAGTAAAGTCTAAAGATAGATCAGCTTGCTCTAACAGCTTAATAGCTCGTTACAGGCAGCTGCAGCACTTAATGAGGCAAAGAACAACAACTCTGCTCCTTCGAGGTTCTGCTCCCAACTGCTGGGAGTGGCATTTGCCAACTTGGCCAAAAAATTAAAAACTACAAAACAAAAACAAAACAAAACCAGGAAAAAAAATCCCAGACGGAAAGAGAGTAAGAGAAAAATCATCATTTTACTACTCATCACTAAGTTCATCTGAGAGCTGATGACAATATCTGCACATCCCAGATGCAAAGCCTGTGTCTAGCAGGTGATGCTGGCCAGAGATAACATAAATCAAGTCTGCCTACTCACTCACTGAACTGGTATCAAGACTGGCTCTCCAGCAAACTGCTGGAAATGAATGCCACCTCCACTACATTTGATGACCAGTTTAAAGGAAAAACAGGAAAGCTGTTGGACTGGCAGCTCTTTCCTTTTCCTTTGCTGAACTGCAGAGTAGCAGCCTGGCAGACGGTTGCAGGTCTTCTCCCATTCCCAACCTACGTGTTCTATCAGGCACAGCCAAGAAAGAGCCCTGACACTACTCTGCAGCCTCGGGATACACGGTTTGGAAGAACGCAGAAGCTCGACCTTCTTAATTAGTTAATTCCCCAGAAGGAGTTCATTCCACGAACATCTGCGCTTCCAGGGAATGTCAAGCTTTGCTGGAAGAAGCAAAACCAGTAAGAAATCCACAGTATTCATAGGACTGACATTTTAAAATAAAACTTGTATGGTAGTTACTTTAAGGGCCTTTTTCTTTCAGCAAGCTTGTCACAACTCATCAGTTTGGGACTCCAGAGGAGAACCACCTACATTGTTGTGACCATCTTGATACATGCCACTTTCAGATTTGAAAAATCTGCAGGTTTGTATTCTGCAGGGAAGAAGTAATAAAGGAGAGGCTACTACATGCATATCCAAGAAAAAAAAGAAAAATGCTAACACTGATAGATTATTGCAGTCATTGGGTTCAAAATTTTTTCCATATTAAAAAGTATGATGATATTTTGGACCTGATAGGAAATAACCAAAATTTCTTCAGTGCTTCCCCCTGTGAGCCAAACAAGCCAGGAATAGAAATGTATGAGCCACTGCCCCAAGTGCTCCAACAGCACTCTGAGGCACATCAGACTGTGCTGAGCAGTGAAGCATCCCCGGAGCGCTGAAACTTCAGTTAGAACTCGCAATTCAGAAATCTCCCAGTGACCCCATTATCAGCGTAGCATAGAGAAAACAGGGCTGGTCTTGCTATATGAAGGCAATGACTATTCAGGGAGCTTTAATCAGAAGGAATTTAACTGAACAAACAGCCGTGGCTCCCAGAGAAAGGCCGAGTACTTTTAAAAATTGAAAGTAGCTGAGCGTATGCTCTAGAACAATAAGATAGAATTATTATACTAAAACCCTTTAATTAATGCATGCGACAGAAGCTGTGATTTTTAAACCCTAATCTCCCTGTCATTTCAGTTTTTAAGAAATAGTAAGAAGCACCCATCTGCTCAAGCTGCCACATGAGGCCCAAAGTTCTGTTCTCACACCAGTTTTGTGCCGGATGTCTCAATAAATTCACTGCTTATTTACATCAGCCAAAATGGAGAAGAAAGCTGCTGATCTCCTAAGTTTGCCCTCGTGCTAAAACAAAATATATTTTGCTGTTGCACACAGCATTCTTCCCACTAAAAGCAGGGGTTTGTCTCCCCCTCCCCCAAAAAAAGAAAACCCATAGGGCATTTCTAAAACCCTGACAGATGTTTAATTACAGAGGCACTAGCAGGCATTATTTTGAGAAGCTCAAACACAGAACGACTGTATCTGACAACCAAATGGCTAAAGTGTCTGCTGTACCACTAGTGAAGCAAAAACTCTGCTAATCCACATTCTGCTAATTCAAACACCTAATAATTCATATGCAAGCAAAAAGCTGCTGGTAGTGCAGCACATCTGAATAACCATTTAATAGGAAGAATCTGTGGTGTGATCTCGTGTTACCAGGGATGTATTAGGAAATACAGCAAACAGCAGTCAGAGCTATGTTGTGAAATATCAAACCCTACTCTTACTCTCAGCATCTAAGAACAAAGTACCTTTTGTAATGCAGGTTTCTCCCCCGTTCCGCATTTATTAATTCATTAACTTCATTCATTTAAATAGGTCCTTTAGTCACTGATGTAAATGAACAGGGAACTACAGTACGCCTGTGGGCTGTGTGGCAGGAAGAGAATAGAGATGGCACTGCCTTCTCCACTGTTATTTCCAGCTGTTTCTTACAAATTTCTCACTGATTCCCTGGAAGTTCTCACACTAGGTTCCAATTAAAAAACTTTGTTTTATTCAGACAGAAAATGCTAGTTAGGCCTATTAAAAAATAAACAAAACCCAAAAATCCAGTCCCACAGACCTGTGACTAAAATTTCTTGTCTATGCCTCTGAACGGAGTGGAACCTGCACCTTCTTCTTTGCTGAGTCAAATTCAGCAGTGAATAATCTTCATGCTTTATCCACCCTCCAAGCTGAGTGGCTGTGCTGTAGAACTGTGTACTGAGCACGCAGCAACATGAAATATTGTCCTAACAGATTTAAGCATGCCTCAAAGCACATTGTTCTGACAGCGCCTGGGTCTCCGTCATCACTCTCCTAACTATCAATGATTCTGGTTAATTTTACAATCACAAGAGGTACAAGCCTCCATCTGGTTAGTCTACATATTGCTGCAGAGTTGGAATCACACTGATCAACAAAATATGTTGGCTAGTAATGCTCTGTTAAGGTGGACTGATGAGTGGAGAACAGTCCTGCTTTCAGCTACACTAAAGACCCACAGCAAATACAAGGGAGAAGAGCACGAGGATTGGTGCTCCCTGGGGAAAGGTGCCTGACACTCTAAGGCTGCTGGGGGAGGCCAGACAGATCAGGATTCAGGTGTGCCAGCAGTTCTGCTTGGTAACCTAACACTCCAGGTACAGTCTCTTGAATGCCTGCAATGCATAAAGCAACAGCCTGCCACAGCTCTTTCCCTGGAATGAACCCGAAGGAAAGAGATTTCCTGGTTTAACGCCTGTATCTGAAGCAAACTTACGAGCACAGGTGGCAGGATTTCCAAACACTTCTTGCTCCCCACTTGCTCAATGCCCAAGTACAACAGCACCCTCACCTGCAAAGGAATTGTGGTGTAGCTGCCAGTACAGAGCAAGGCAGCCCACCCCTGTCACCCCTCACTAAGAAGCCCTGGCTCACAGATCTTAGGGGTCAAAGCATGGATCCTCACACCCAGAGTGCCAAGCTTACATCCGTGCCAGCAGCCAAACCAGGCACCCACAGCACTGGCAGCATGGATGGAGATACCATGGCAAGGCTGCTGTTCGTGTTGTTACAGCCCCTCCTCTGAACAAAAGCCAGCTGGAAGTGTCACTTGGCTGGCATTGCTGCACCTGCACCTGGGGTCCCCCTCCACCAGACCTGCAGGGCTCAGGGGGTAACGCTGCTCTAAGCCTAACACACACAACAACTCTGCTGGCAGAACCTGCAAGACAGAGGGCATCTATGCCTCTTGTGAAACTGGTATTTCTTGCTGATCCTCCAATTCTGGGTTCCTTTTGGATGTTGTCACAAACTAGGACTCCCCTCCATCCTCTTCTGTGTTCCAGCACAGTGCTGATTTCTCCCAAGTCAGATCATCTGGTTTTTTACCTTCTAAACAGGCCCCTTCTATGAACTCCTGGTAAGCAGCACGTTTAAATGCAGAACTCAGTTTCTACAGATCTCTACCTACAGCTCTTCTCAAACAAATTTGCAAAAACACAAATTACTGTGCTTATATGCAATTCACTCCATAAGCAAAATAAATGAAAAATTCAAGAGCCTGTTCTCATTCTGGACTTCTGAAAACACTTCTTCAGCAAGGCCCTGAGTAAACTGATTTAAATGCTCTTAAAACTTCAGCTTATTCTTAATACTAAATTTGCATCCGAGGCTCTTCACTGCACAGTATGTGTAATGTAGGATTATACAATGGAACTCCCTCATGCAGCAGTTAAGAAGAAAAACACCTCAACTTTGTTTCAACCTTCTTTTTGCATTTAACCTACAAGTCAAATAGAAGCTGTCCATAAACAAAGGGCAAGCAACACTTCCTTCTCTGCTTTTGTTGAGAACTCCCCACAGCTCTACTTGCTTCTACTCACCATCAGGCACAGCACAGAATCCCACAACCAAATTTTATTTAATTAATCTAATACTATTTTAAATATGTGCAAGAAGCCAGCTGTGACCACTGAAATCCTCAAGGATACAACTAGTTAACCCCAAAAGGAAGACAACTAGTCCAAAGAACATAAATAGATAAAAACTCGTAAATTCAGAGCTTCTCCTAGCTCTGGACAGCTGGAGTTTTGAAAAACACAGTAGCTCCACAGCTTAAGAAATGAAAAACAGGTTGCAGAACTCAGCAACAGGAATTAATAAAAATGACCAAGGGTCATCTGTAGTCTATCAATCACTGTATCGTTTACAGTTCACATTACAGTAGAAAGGTATGAATGTTGTCAGAGTTATACAGTGGCTATTCAGATCTATCATGAATAATTGATAGAGGTCATCCATCTGAGTCCCAGCCTATTAGTCAAAACTCTAAACCTGCTGCTCACCAACAGTACAGCACTGCAGATGAAGCATAGATGGGCACTTACAGGGAACTATTTTCAGCGATGCAAGCAGTTATAAGGGAATGCAGATGATCTGAAAACAAAAGCTGAATTTTTCTGAGACCTGGGACACTACTCGTTGTGAATCAGCAAAACAGCACTTCACTTATACCTATTTTGTACAATTTATTGTCAAGAAAGAATAAAATTCGTAAGGCAAATTTGAACTTGAGGTTTCAGTCTTAAATCTCTTGAAAGCTTGAGAAACTTTAAGCATGTTTGAGTTGAAGGCTGGGAAGTTGCCTCACATTCCCTCAGATATTTTGCACTGATCATCTACTACCTCATCTACTATCTCATCCTGATAAACTGACTTTGAACTAAAATCAAAGAAAAAAAAACTTTGTGGGACAGACCAAAGTTTTGATGTTACTTTTAAAATGAGTAATTAATAAACCAGGAATAGCTATATTTATGAATAAACTGGGTGTTTGAGGAACTAAGACTTGCACCATGACCTACACTTTATTAACCCTGACACAGACATTACCCAAGTAACTTACTCCATGAAGGTATTAATTCTAAGGGTAGCAAATAGCAGCACATCTTTGAAATTTGGAGCAAGGTTAATACACCAAATAAGCATCTTCTAACTACAAATAGTCCTAAAAACTAGTGGCTTGTTTACTTACTTAAAATTCACCACGACTGAACTGAAGAATCACCATCCTGACTCCTAGTCTGTACTTCAGGGTGCAGAACAGATCATAATTTCATTTTAGATTTAAGGTCAAGCTCACTGAGCTGCCTTTGTATGGTTTATAAGGGCAGAATAATCCTTTACAACAATGACGCCTGAGACATGGAATGGGATTGTCTACAAACAGCAGCCCCACTTTTTAATCTTTACAACAGCAGTTCAGCAGTGGCATTTGAAACAGCCATGATATAGTTACATCCTGACAAGCAACACCTGAAATGCCTTCCCTATTCTTGCACATCCCAGGCATCAACAAAAAATGTAACATTTTTTCCAATAAATATGAGAGGCAGGTAGCCAAAATACAGCTTTCTCTGAAAATTTAGGGATATCAGAGCATACTTTTAATTCCCTTTGCTGAAATACAAGTCTCTGTCTAGACACCAGCCTTAAGGCACTCTCTTTGCATATAAGGCAGGTCAGGGTATACTGGAAGCATAAGGATTGTCAAAAAACCTGTTTGGGCTTTGGCAAAGTAGTAGTACATATTCTGTAGACAGCACAGTTCTTAGGCTTCTGTCTGACAGAAGAAAAAAAAATGCTACAGTGTTTTTGACAAACTCAAACTTTCCTTGCCAAAAACCATCCACTCCCCAGCTCAGCTGAAGGAGGCAAATCTCCTGTTAAGGAATCAGCCGAAAGAAGGCAAATCTCTACCTTTTCTTACGCAGAGATAAATTTTGTTTATTTTGAATGAATTTTGGAGCCTGAATACTTTGGACTTGCAGACTCCAAGATGAGTAAAACTGGTTTTATACTTGACTTTTTACAGCCTGCCACTCATCTTTTCCATCAACTCAGTGGAGCCACATTTTGACCAGAAACTAATTAACCTCCTGCCTGAACACACCAGTAGAGCCTCTTCTCTCATGCTTCCTGTAAAAAGCAAAACCAATCCCACTCCCATCTTCACTTTAAAGTATTTTCCTCACACCAAGCTCTTGTTCAACAGCTTTTGTGTAGTGGTCAGGCTGTAGACACCTTGCACAGGTACAGTCAGTGGTTGCTTTTGAAGGGTCAGACTCTCAGCTATTCCATTCCCAAGGCTTATGAACAGACTTCCAGGCAATCTGGAATTTGGTTTGAAACACAGGTTTGGAGACAGGGTAGTTGAAGAGACTGAACAGTTTCCACTAAGAAATTTACAGCTGAACTGGCTGAGCGGATGGTATGGCAGCAAGGTGAGGTGAAAACAAGACAGAGGGAAACAGATTTGATAGCAAACAGGTAATTTATCACCCACTCAACTCTGTTGCCTTCACATAATTTCTCAGCTAGTTAAAATGCCCATACAATACTTGACATGGACAGGAAAATATGAACAGCAGCATTTAGTAAATCAGTTATTAAGATTAGCTTTTCCTTAGAACAGCTGAGAAATACAAGATATATTAAGCTCAAACAAACTTCATAATGTAGGAAAATAACTAACTGCACTTTAAAGAAAGCCTAGTAAAATTACTACACCATCAGAAGGCAGTAATTTATTAATTATGTGATGATCATATATTTCTGTTCTTTTTAGCTAGGCCTGGAGCTGAAATATGAGCCTTATATGGAAAGAAGCTTTGATGACAATCATTTATTTGGGAAAGCTTTTCCAGCCTTTTTGTTTCACACAAATGATTTGAATGTTTAAAGTACTGAAATAATCTCATATCTAGGTATTAATAAAGAAATGTTGTCTTTTCCATCTTTCATACTTTTATTAAGCTTTTAGTGAAAATGTGGCTGCTGGCTTATAAGCAATTCAAAAATAATATATATACAAGCAGGCAGCCATTTTCACAGTCTGGCAAGTAACAGATTTCCATAAATAACAAAGAATACAGGGTCATGATATCAGCTGTTCAGAAATTTTAAAAAGTCAGATTGCTTCTATTTTTGCAATAACTATTTGCTGGATTATTTTTATTTATGGCTTGAAACAGAATCTAGAGATGTTTTCCCTGAACTTTAGAAACTATGCTCCTGACTGACCAGCTTTCTCTCTGCTCTTTTTTCACTTGACTTCCACATATCTGTGTCCAGTCTGAGGGCAGGGAATGGCATTGGCTCAGAACACCTGCAAGAACACCTGAATATGCTCCTCATGCATTTGAATGCCCAGATTGCACAGATATTGGGGTTATTTGCTCACATAGGTAGGTGGTCAGCTGCGCTGTTACCGGGCTCTTCAGATGCAGCATTAATTACATTGTACATCAGTTTTAGGTAATTAGACACAGCTGCATGCTTGAAAATGCTAACACACAGTGGGAAATCTTTCTGGAAGATTTTGGTCATTAACACTTTCACAGTTCTCAGATACACCATTATCTACTCCTTAATTCTCTGTTTTGATCCCTGTTTAAAGTTTTCTTTTACTTTTCCCTTGGGGACTTAGCCAAGCTTTCCACTTGAAAATGATTCTGTGACACTGTGACTCTGCCTCTTTCTAACAGAAAAAAATCATATATATAATTCTGTAAAAATGGAATCCATGTCCTTAAAAGATGCAAGGAAAAATGGGAAAAAAAAAAAAAAGTATTTTTAACCAACAGAAGTTGATGGACAAGATGAGGTTGCTGGTTTTTTTTCTTTTAAATGACAGATGAAATAATGCATTTCACATACTTCTTCCTCCTCAGAAAAGCTAACCATTTTTTTAGAAAAAGACAGGAAGCTCTTCTTCTGGGAAAAAAACCCTAAAAACAACAAACACCAGAATTGTCTCAGATCTGCTCAATTAATTTTCTTTCACAAACAAAGGTTACAAGCCAGATTTTATAACCAGATTTTGACAATCTCATTTCCTCATTACTCAGGGGGCTAAAAAAATTTAAAAAAAGTCTATGCTACAAGTATTCACCAAAATTATGAGAAACTATCCTTGTTATTGCTTATCTGAAAATATAAACAAGTTGAGTCTCAGACATCTTGAAAAAATAGCTTGTTTTACTTTGCTGCATTGGAGGGCTGCAAATAAAGAGGGAAGAGATTACACTGGTGATTGTGAAAGCACGAAAACTCAGCAGGCACAAAGGCAGACACAGAAATAAATACAGCAAAAAGCAAATTAAACAAGTTCATCCAGTCTGACTGCATATATGGCATCCCAGAACCAGAGCACAGTATTAGTTAAAGACATTGATCAAGCAATTTCTTCTTTGGTTTCAGGAGTCCAGAGAGAGGAATACTGTAAGAAGAGCAGTGATAACATGGTAACTCTAGAAATTAGAGAAGTGTATATAGCTTTAATTTTGATTCATGAGCGAGGATTTCTTTTCTTCCTTTTTTCTCTCTAACTGCCACTAACTGTATTTCTGGTGTTCTGCTTCAAAGGAGCACCAAGCTACAAGGGGATTTCCTAAGTGGGATTACCCCTGTTTCTTCAGTTCCTGCTGGCTGCTTACAGTTGCACCTGTGACAACTTAACCAAGTTGGCTGTCAATGACCTGCAACCAAACATTAGGATTTCAGCTCTCTCAGAAACAAAGCACACAGCTAAAAGGTAAACTGAGGGTGAGATTTCTTCCTTTGGCTGAAATTAGTAAGGACTTCCAAGTCCTAAGGAAGAACAGAAAATCTAAGCTCGCCTAAAAACTTCCGCCTTTTAGTCAGAGTCTTGTTTTTCCATTCAGCTTTTGCTGAGGTGTAGTCATAGTGCAAAATATAATTAACTCTTGAGGAAGAGAGCAATGGGAAAACTGTTTCCCTTCTCTTCTCAGGATAAGCCTTTTGGGGTGGGAGGGTAGGCATCAAAACAGAACAGCACCAAAGTCTAAAGTAAAGAGAGGCACAATTAAGCTTTCATACAACATCTGTATCACATTTACACATGCACTAACTTCCAGAGAAGCGACAGACATCAAAACTAATGGAGAACATCCCAACTCTCCAAATGCAGGAATAACACTGCAGCTTTCCCAGCTGTACTCTTGGGACTGTAAAACAAGAGATCTGCAAATCAGCCTATTTTCTATTGCTTTTACTACTGGTTTTGGCCAGGTAGGTCACAAAGTTCTTAAACAGAGTTATCCTACTGCACAACGAGAATTATGTATACCAGGACTACTAGAAAACAATAGCTGCAGAATAATCCTCATCATCCTCTGGATGTTACACACAGTAATTGGTTCCAGGGTCAACACTATGATGCTACAACAAAGGGCTGTAGCTTAAGGGTAAAGAATAAACAACAGGAGTTAATGGAAACTCTGTTAATATATAAATGCCCCCCAAAATGAAAGAAAGGCAGAGAATAAAATATTCTTTATAAACAAAACTGATTACGAATCCAACATGCAACCTTAGGTCTCAACAAGCTGTTAATTTCATTAAAGAAACAGAGTAAGTACTTTCAAGTCACTGTAACAAGAAAGCAGCACATTAAGATTTTGAAGCTAGTCTGACAAACACTGTGCTTGCCTTGGGTGCC
Organism: Erithacus rubecula; assembly: GCF_903797595.1. Taxonomy (NCBI): domain Eukaryota; kingdom Metazoa; phylum Chordata; class Aves; order Passeriformes; family Muscicapidae; genus Erithacus; species Erithacus rubecula. The sequence continues at coordinate 90,659,025 of NC_136689.1, read as the reverse complement.
AATTTATTTGTGTGAAAAATACAGACAAAGAAAGGTGTCTGAAATTACAGTTTTATTCACAAAATACCACTATTAGGTTATAGGCAACTTTGTTCAAAACACCATGTGTGATTGCTCCAATGAATCTAAACATCTGGGGCAAGTTACCCATCTGGCTTTAGTGCCTTTGAAATGACATGCTACATTTAAGCTAAGAGGTCCGGTCACACCAGTTTTAAATAATCATGTTTTCATAGTCCAGCACTTTATCATTTTGAATCTTTCATTCAATAACATTTCATAAAAATATATTTAATCCTTTTCCCCACACACCAGACAAGTGAAACAGATAGAGGTAAATTTTTTTTTCTAAGTATTTCTCCAAATATAACAACTATCTCCTGCCACTCAAGCATTCAGATTAAAAGGTAGAAGGATCATTATCCTTGTGATTTGCCAGGTGAAACACTAAGACATGCAACATATCAAAATAGAATCCCTCATTAGTATGTTACCATATCACTTCTCATTCCCTTTTCCATTTCCACTGTTCTCAGAACCTGAAATAAGCTTTTACCTGCTCTTCTTTCAACTGCTCTGCTGCTGTGCACAGCTTCAGATGCTGGGACTGCTCATGCAGGGCTGTAGCAGGGACACTGTGTGACCTCTTTCCCCAGTTCATTCCCACCTCCTAACAAGAGCAGGATGACACTGAGCTACAGCACCTTCTGGAGTGCTCCACTTTTTCTCAGTGGTCATTCATTTCCTTCCTTTAAACAACTGTGCTCCCAAATGCCAGCTGTGCCCACATAGGGTGAGCTCCCACAGCGTGCCACCCTCCCTGGCACATGCTGCTGCAGGCTATCCTCATGGACCTTCTCCCATGAGCCAGCCAACACTACGACACTATTTACACAAACACAGCACACTTGTACCTCCAGCATATTTGCCTGTGCCATTGATTCAGCTTTTTTCCAAGGCTGCTCCTAAGGCTCCCCATTCCTACATAAACCACCCATGGCATGCAGCCGACAAAAGCCTGAAATCAGACCCTTCAAGACAAACTCTATCACTTCCTTCAGCTCAACACAGGATGGCTGCATTGATGTAAGATACCCCCAGGCAGGTGCCATCCATCCCCCAGCTCTCAGCAGCACCAGCTCGCCCACAGCAACACCGGGACACCTCCTGGAACAGCACTGTGGCTCACTCCCAGCTGGGACCCTCAACAGAGGAAATGCACATTGGTTATCCTACAGTGTATATGCTGGGGGATAATCTTGACACCATGCCTCAGATCAAACAGGAGCATGTCTGAAAGCAAATCCACACACAGGGCAGTTACTGCAGAAAATCACATTTCTGGCTCATGCTTTAGCATGGCTCCCACTCCCCACTATAACATGGATCTCTGGAGAGCTGTCAGCAGCAGAGATCTGCTTGGAACTATCAATGAGCTTCCAGAAGAAGTTGTTTACATAATTTGAATGCACCTTTAATAGTAAAACATCATCCCTTTACCATTTAGACCTATTTATCTATACTTGTTACATAAACTCACTTTCTGAATTTTTGTCTTTCCTTTATCAAACCTTTTTCTGCTTGATGGACTTTTTAATTACATTATGGTTTTGGCCCTTTCCAACTTTCCTCTCCTCCCTAGGTATCAGATTTCTTTCCTTTTGATTTCTAAAGACCTCAAATAAAGTTGCTAAACTGGAATTTGAGTAAATACTTCATCAAGAGTGCCTTCCATGATGCCTTGGTTGAGTGAAGTCAGTATTTCAATTTACTGAATATATTCTAAGATACTTAAAAAAAAAAAGAAACAAAACAATTTTGCTCTAATATAATTAACCAAGAAAGGCCAGTATAGCAGAAAATCTTACTTGGCACATAAAATCATAATTATGAATTAATAGCACTTCATTTCCATTATAAGCCTTACTACTAGACACTTGCATGCTGATAACACCTAAGATGAAAAATCCTAATAATGTGGAAAATCATATTATTGTGTTTGAATGATAACTAATGTGTTACATCCATGTGTAATAAACTAAAAAAAGCACAACACTCCCTACTTCCACACAAATAACACATAATAGCATTGAGACTTCCTTGTCAAATATATTTAACATTACAGTAGCAAGTAAGTGATCCTCACTTATGTGCACTCATTTTGTTGTCCCAGAACAATCCAAGTAAAAATTAATTTTTTCCTGTTACAACTTTACTTGCCATTCTATGTTTGGCTATTATTTAAGTCTTCTCCAGGCTTCAGCAGTACTTAAGGTTAAGACATTTTTGGGAAATTACTGTGCATGTGGATACAGACGTGCAAAGACAAGAAACTTCTGCAAAGTATTATAAGGAGTTTAGGACTAATATATTCCATGTGCAGTGTAAGCTGTACTTCCTGAATTCTCTTTTAAGGGAAGAGACAGATCTGTTTGCTTCATTATCTAGTAAAAAAAGGCTTTACTACCTACTGAATAAAGGCTAAAGCACAGAAAACTGATCATACCCTTTGTTCAATAGTGCTACACACCTACCAAAACAAAAGGCAACAGGCAAACACAGCATCTGCTCCTCCACCTTTGGGTACAGCAGGCACAGGAAGAGATGAAGTCTTTTAAAACTCATTATCATCCTGCATCATTGCATTCAGTCTTTCACCATCATGACACTGGTGAAAGACCTCTACTGTCAAAACACCCAGAAAATGTTTCACGGGAGGAGAGAGGTGAACAGGAAAAAAAAAACAGAAAAAAAAAAAGGCGCCTTTTAGACCTGAGGTTCACGTTTCCCAAAGAACCCATATATTTCCCTTGTGGTTATGCTTTTTTCTCCCTGCCAAATATTTAGGTTTTGCTGACAACAGCTTGCCTCAAATGCTATTTAAGCAGTAAGACATCACAAGACATATGCTATCCTAAGATAACACACACCTCTGAAGTGCTGTTAGGTGTAGCTGATGCCTTCAACTGTCTGATGAATTTGTTATCTCAAAGAAACACAAGGTTTGGGAGTGCCTTATATTATAAACTAACCCTAAATTTAGTCTTTAAATAGATAAATAAAATCTGTGATTTTGCATCCTTTAAAGAAAAAAAAAAAAAAAAAAAAAAAGAGAGATCTGACTTAGAGTAAATTCTAACTTCTGGCTCCCAAACAAAACTAAGCTTTTTAGCTTTATATCTGTGATCTGACAATCATTTTAATGGCTATGTGTCTTTCTGCTATTTGAAGTAGCAGAGAAAATGAAGTAATAACTGAGGTTCGAGATTACCAACCTGGAAAACAAAATTCTGAAAGCAGGAGGGCAGATCTTCCCCATGGGTCCTATACAAGGATGAGTATCTCATCCTCCAATTCCATGTGAAGTAAGCACCCATATCAAAGTTACAGTAATCATCAACTGAGCAAGTATTCTTGTCTTTCACATGGACACCTCCTCAATAAAATTTCTGCACTTTAAAAGGATGAAGGGTTGGATTTTTGCCCTCAGCATTGCTAAAGCGTAACCAAATCCATCAACACAGTATCCACAAAAGACAATTCTGAGACTTGCTCCTCCCGTAGTCTTATCCCCTGTAAAGTTTGCATGCTACGGTACATTTCAGGATATGCAATTTACACTGGCATTGAATACAGAAAAGAAAGATTTCCCCATTCTTCTCTAATCTCAGGCCATTAGGTGCCAAGTGGTTCAACAAAGCAGTTAACAATGATTCCAATCTGACTGCTTCTATGCTTAAAATCAAGCCAGCAGTTATAACTATTGCTGTACCAGGGCCAAAGTATTCTGCAATTTTCCAGTCCAAACCCATGCTGTCTATAAACAAGAAAAACAAATTCACCATGAAAGTAAGTTCCCTACACATTTACAAGTCCATTCAGGGCATTGAAAATAATGCCTATCTGCCAGTTACAAAATATGGGACAGTAGAAATCACACACTAAGTACAAGGATCCAAAAGTCTCATTCAAGGTCTAAGGCACTGCAAATTATAATGCAAAAATCAAAGTTTTCCTCCACAGTTTCAATAAATTCACTATATGCTTTTCATGTCCCTAAAAAATACAGGCTTGCAGACAACAAATTTTGTAGGCAATCAAAAGAAAACAGAGTAAGAAAAGCTATCGATGCTCCCATCATAAAGAGTTCCCTTAACTGCAGCAAAGTTTCTCTTGACTTTTACTGGTAAGACTGGTACCACAATCAGGCCCTTTCACAGCAAAGTAATCCAGTGCCTGAATGAGACTACTGGGTTGAAAAGTAATAAAGTGAAGTCAAGTGAGACCTAGTAAAACTTGTATTTGTAAAACACACCTGCAGAAAACAAATTATCTACCAATGCTAGCCCCAACCACACATTAGTTTTATACCCTGTGCAGCCCTGGGACTCCCCCAAGTTTCAGCTCCTGCAGAATTCAGCCCACCCTATCCACTCAGAGTGCCTACTGCCAAACCTAATGCACTAAAAAAGAAAATCTGACTCTCGATCAGGGGCAAACTGCAAACCATAATGTTAAGAACAGCAAAAAGATTTAACATTAAAGACATTTATACAAGCCTCTCGTTAGCAATCATTTACAGATCAGCAGAATCCCACTAAGCACAGTCATGGAGCTACCAAAGTATTTGGGAATCAGATTAAAACACTACCATCACCATTTTCATTGCCTGAATCCTGTTTTACTAGCTAGGGGGAGGCAGTCCTCGCTCACTGATCAGAAACTGCTTGAAAATAAAAGTACTACACAATGCAATCTTCTGGCTATAAATGTCACAAAGCAGTATTTCACATGCTATAGTTTGATGTAATAGAAACATCCAGTACAAAGAACTAACAGAGATGCTAAACTGAGTTTTACAAGGCAGCACAGCCAGGGCAGTTGTCAAGAAGCGAGGGGTTTGTTAAAACTAAGGTTCTATGCAGCTGGATTCCCAAGTGCACATCTCTATATGCATACATTTATCATATTTGCTGAAGAAGAGCTAAAAGTCTAGTATGAACACTGGAATCCCTGTGCAACTGACCTAAACATAAAGGGGTATTTTGAATGCACAAACTGAAACCAAGATGACCAATAGCTTTCTAAACCCTTGGAAATATTTTTTTTAAATGCTAGTGTACGGTAAGTGCGGAATGGTGACTGACAGCTCAGGATGGACTAAAGAAAGACATGAGCAATCCACTGAAACTCTTGGGACAGCATTTCCAAAAACTGTGTAAGTAGTAGTATGAAAAAATAATCTTGGGTATTTTCTATAAGCTTCAGGGCAAAGCCTATCCTAGTATCACCTCCCTTTAAGAAACCACAATTGCTTCCTCGCTTCCTAAGAGATAAAATAAAGGCTGGGTAAACCTATCTCTTTCTTAGCATCTTGTACAATTTTCCTTCCAAGCTGATCCGTGTTTTGGTTGTTCATATCACAGAAGTACAGTACAATAAACTGCCTAAATAATACCTCTATCTCACTGGTAACCTGCAAAAAAGGAACACTAACAATTAAAGCTAAATACAACAGAAGTAGCTTTGACATGCATGAAGTTCTTCTGCACTTAATACTCTCCCTGAAATGTTTACAAGGAATTAAAGTAGTGCTACACTTGGTCTAACGACTTCAAAATGCTGCATAAGAAATTGTCTCTGAGCAATAAAAAACAATCTCTGTCACGAGAAGTCATTAATCTACTGAAGTATCCCAAGCTCAGCCAGCAATCCTTAGTTCTGACTTGAGCTGTGTGTTATCTGTGCCTCATCACCATGCCCCATTTCAAGAGGAACTTGAATTGCTGTTTAACACTCTTGCTGGCCACCCACATTACACAGGACTGAGTAAAACAGCCCTTGGTAATGCAGAGCAAAGTGTGGTAATCAGGAACACAGTGGAATTTACCTACGATTCCTACAGGGCAATTGTTGCATGTTCCTGAGTTGGTATGGTGTCAGGTTAATAGACAGCATTAAAGGATACACACTGCTTTATGCCAAAGCATTGCTGCCCTGTTCCAATCAAATAATTTCTGCATGGGTTTATTGAAGCATAGCTCCCACCATCAGCCTAAAATACAGAAGGGGCAAGCAACTTCATGTGTGTGAGGTGCACCTGCCAGGGGAGGTTTTAACCACTTTTGAGATGTCAATGGCTTTTCTCTCTTCCTGACCTCTCAGGACACACTGAATTGATCCTGGCTGCCAGAACGCTTCTTGCTATCAATTTTCTTGGGACAATCAGCACAATTTCTATTTTGTTCTGTTTACCTGTTTCCTCAGTAGCTCTTCCCATAAGAGAAACAGAAGCACAACCTATTGCTGAGGGCAAAACCACAGGAATATATATATATGTGTGTGTGTACCTTCACATAGGAGATATCCTCCACAGTCCTGAGGAGAGTACAAGAGTCCAAAGGGAGAAAAAAGGTAGCAAAGTGCCACTGTGGAGATACACACAGGTCTATACTGGTAAAAAAGGATGGTTCAACCTGCAGTGTTTTGCAGAGCAATCTCAGATCATGAGAAAGTACCACACTGCACATGGCTTTGCTAACATGCATCAGGATTGGACTATGTGCATTACAGCAAGGCAGATATGAAAGAGAAATTTCTAAAAGGTAATAACAGATGTGCTCAAACTAGGTAACAAAATAGGTAACAGATCTAGTCCAAATTTGCTTTAAGGAACAGTTGAACCCTGCTAAGCCTCAAGCAACATCTAATGGATCTCTTACTGCTGGCACAGGGTCCTTGCCTAACTTCCCTTATCATTTGAATCATCAATTTGCTTACAATTCCAAGTCCCAGAGTTTCATTGATCTCACTGGAGTTAAGAATCCAAGCAATGAGTTTGAATTGTAAAGCTGAAAGGGTTTTATATGCAACAACCACCCCTCAGCAATGCCCAAATTAACTGGTGAATATGTAATCACATCATAACACTCTTATCTTCACAGTTTTGAGACACTGTTCCTTCTTGAAATTGCTTTATTTCTTGGAAGCCTGGGGCAATAGTTACCAATTGTCCAGCAGTGAAACATTCTCCAGTTTGTTACATGCTCCTTCAGCAAACTAAATATGCTGAGCAACTTAAACATACTTAAGACTGTACATATAGAACCAGATATCATTTAGTGTAAAATGCCCCAAGAGCACTGCCTTTAGCAGCATAATACTGTGGGATTTACATCAAGTGAGAGACTGGCATGAGAAACATCTGAAGTGTAATTAATCAAGATATGTAGTAAAAATGTTTGATTTTTATTTAATGTAGAGATCTCCCCCTGCACACAGAGAAACACTCTTTCATGTAAGAACAATGAAGTCCTGGTACTGGATACTGGCAGCTGTTCCATAAATTCATGCTAGCAACAGAAAACATCTACTAGAACTAGCTCTGTTCTCTGGAATTACTGTACATTTTTATTTTTCTAATTTCATTTGCTTAGCTGTTTTATTCTCACTGTTGCTTTCCTCCTAAAAATTACAGCCTTGCTGCTTTATTAAAATATTAAAGCAACTCTAACTTCTAGTTTTTAATTATTTTACATCAAAATACTTCTGAAAAGATGCACTTTTCAATAAAGTTCCAGCTCTTGGACTTGTCATAATTCATATCTGAACAAAACAAAGTCCAAGTTTATGCTTCATAAATCTCCCCTACTCTTTTTCTCAGAACTTGCTAATATTATGTTTCTATTCAGCATTCCAGTTTCCATATAGGATTTCCATATAACAGGCCTGGGATAAATGGTACGTGTTACATCCCCAAGACTGTATAAGCTTTCACAGGCAGCTGTCTCTTCTTCAGATTACTATACTAAATCAGTCTCTGGCCATGCTCTTCTGAGAGTTTTTGAGCTTTACTTCCTATGAAACTTGGAAGAAGTACCACCTTTATGGCACTTCCTCACTGGCTGGGCCATCTCAGGCAAGGGCTTTTACTCCATGCTTGCCAAGAACCAAGAGGTATTTATATTCTTTTCACTTCTTTTCCTCATCTTTTCACCTGTCAACAGCAGTCACAGCCTCAAAAATTGTTCTTCCTTCTTCATCTCAGGACTGACATAGAGCCTATGTAGCAAACCCAAACATCTTCACTGCAATAATCACTACGGCAATGAAGGGGCTCTTGCCTTAAAAATACTAACCACTAAAACTACTTTGATATATCTAAAACTACCTTTTAGGTGAGGAGCTGAAAGATTATAAAACAAAGTTTTCCTTTCACTTTTATCAACACATCTATAATCTCTCTCCTTTGTCAGTCATATCTCTGGGGTTTTTTTCAGGGAAAAATGAAAGTAATGAAAAAATCAAAATCAAAACCTTCTGTTTGGAGGAGAAGTGAGCAGCAACCTACAGATGGTTCACACAGCTTTGGATGCAACTCGGTGAACATTCAGGTCCAGTTTTGCAATTGGCTCAAATGATAAATAAACATGAAGAATCATTTGGGGCAGGAACACCTCAAAAATATTCAGTCTGGTCTCAACAAAGCCAACACCCTCTGAGCCACCTCTTCCCACATGGCTGTCACACCAAGCACAAATACTTCATGCCTGATCTCTGCATGACAGGTATCACACAGTACACTATGTGCAACTCCAGAAAACTTGGTTTTACCCTCCCTCCAACCAGATGAAGGACACTTTGCAGGCAGCCACTTTACCCCCAGAGCTGATAAACTGGGTTTGCAACACTACACCCCAGTGCCTGGAAATCATGATGTTACTATACAAAGGCAGCAAGGGCAAATTACAGACGTGTTAAGAACAAAGGAGTGTCTGCCCTGGAAGCTCTCAACCCCAATTCTTGCTCTTTTCCCAGTGAGCCCAGTCAATATTTGCTGCTCCTGCCACCCTCAGCCCCTACACCTGCTGGCCCAAAGTGACCACAGAGGTGCCCTGCCAGCCTCCCTGCTGCAAGACACTGTCAACAGCACCCCTCAGATTAAGAATTAAATGCACAAAGAAATACTTTCAGCTGAGTCAAGGCCACACATTCAATACTTGGCTGTCTCAAGGCCCTTTTCTGACACAGGATAACATAGTAATGTGTCAAAGGGGGAAAGAAGGAGTAAAGATAGGAAAGCAAAAAATAACAAAACCCAACAGATTTTATATAAACTTATGAGTAGGACAAGATTTTCTTAATTACGGCCTGAATAAAAACAATGCTATAGAAATAATTTCAGGAACGGGAACTGAGAGCCCTGCTTGTCTGCCTCTGCTGGGGAAGAAGCCTATCCAAGGGGCTGGAGCTCTATTCTTGATGGAAAATCTTCACCTGGAAGAGTAACTAAAAAAAGCTGCAGCAAAGGATAGCAAACTATAGCAGTTCTAGGACAAAATGTGCTTCAAGGCCGTATCAGAACACCTCATTTCTGCAGGCACATGCATGAGGGCAGAATCTGGCCTATATTCATACACCTTAAGCTATTGTTCATAGGGAAGGGGGGAAAAATCCCTCTTTGAGTTACAGCAGAATCTGCAAGAGTAAAATTAATCCTACAGCTTGTTGGACAGAAGGACATTGTTTCTTAGAACACAATACCAGGGCAATGCCAACAAATCTGCATACCAAAAAAGAGACAATTGGGAAACTTTAGTTCTGAATATTTACCTATGAAAACTCCTTTTAAACATGACGAAAGAAATAAGCAAAAAAATCTTAAACTTTCTTTCAAATTAAAAAAAACCCCTGTCATTTGTAAAAATTGTTCCCTTCATTGAAACAGTGATTTGAGTTAAATAACCTCTATTAATAGGAGCATTTCTCTTGCACTGAAATGTTTCCCATTAGCCAATTAAATACTTGATTAGCTCTTCAGCTGTGATGTTAGCAAATATAAAACACAGCAGCCACCCTCCCAGCCCATCATTGCAAATATATCACTTTTCCGAAATGTTCCTTTATACAGGCCTATCAGTTTGCTGCTTCTTTACAGTTAATGCAAACAAGGATCAATTTGGTACCCAAAGAAATGAGTTTCCAGTTGCTGGCATCAGTTAAACCAGTGACTTCAATTCCTATAAGACCAAAGTGCTGTGACATTAACTCTCCCCTTTCACTCCTGCAAGAAGGGCTCAAAGCCTGAGTTGAGGCAAGAAGTAGAACAGGCAAAGATAGGAGACAACTCCTCTTGTTAGAAATAAAATATGGAGAGTGTGTAAGAACAGCTTTCCTATTTGAACATCATACAAAGAAGAGTTGCAATGTTTCTAACCCACCTCCAGAGAGATGTTTTCCATCACAGCAGTTCTCATCACAGCACTGTACATTACACTGGTGAAACATGGCAGCCCCACTTCACCCTAGACAAAGCTGCAATTTTATCACCACACCTTGTGTCAGCTGTACCTAGGTTTTTCAGGTGGCAGCTGATGGACTTGCAACAAAGTAGGCATGTATGAATAAAGAAATTTAAGTGTTCAAGAATACAACAGCAGATGGGAAAGCCAAATTCTGAGTCTTTTAAACGTGCAAGTAGCCATACTGAAAATATTTAAGAATCTCTAAGAATCTAGCTTGTCACCAGATTATTGGAGCTGCTTATTTATGAAAAGGAGGAAAAAAACATTAAAAAATTGGTGTTCTTGGATTAATTTTAATATATCCAACACTGCTGCAAAAATTTATGAAAAACATGTAACAATTCACAATTCTGGAAAATGCTGCTTTGTTGCTGTGGGGTCTGAAGCCAGGAGAAAAGACAACATTATATAATTTCCTAAAAGAGCAAGGTAATTGAATAAACCCACTTTCTTCCACAATGGTGCAGATTACTTCATCCACGATGGTCTTGAAAATGAGTTTAACTCTATAGATAACTATGTTCTTCACAACAAAAGGAATGAAAATGAGAGGAAACTGGTTTTGTTCACCAAACAGAAAACAAACAAAAACCAGCAGAAGGGCTAGTAAGGAAAGAATGGTTAATCTCACATTTCTAAAAGGGTATTATAAACAAAGCATGGTGAACAACAAAAATAAAGGATTTTAAAAAAAAAGATACGAAAGTGCTTAATGGTGTTCTTTTAAATATTTACTTTGCTGCTATTTGGAGAATAATTTGTTCCATTTAGTAGCATTGGGCTCAAAGGACCGCTTTAATCCAGAGAGATTAATTATAGCCTTTGGAGTTATAAACACAATTTGGGAAGTGAAGCGGAGAAGAGGAGAGAGACTCCTCTCACGCTGGCGCTTAACAAGTTTATGTGCTTTGGGGCTACGCAGGCTACACCTGTACACTGCAGGCAGAACTGCACAGGACACCCATGAATGGTGGAAAAACAGCCCCCAAGATACCCAGGGAAAACACTACTCTATCCGACAGTGTTGCTATAGGCAACCAAAGTACTTCTCAGGTGTTCTTCATCAAAATACATGTTCACCAGCACATTCCAAAAACGTCATCTAGCTTTTATTACCTGCAGCAGAAATGAGTTGCCACACTGAGACAAGCAGAGGGCATGGGACCTTCAAAACCTCTCAAATGCTTTCACGTATTTCTCCCTCTGGTCATGGCTGCGTCCCAGGCCAGGAGACACAGCAACAACGACAAAGCTGGGAGCGACCTTACCTAGCAAGGGGTTGGCTGCTCCTTCCTCCGAGCTTTCCTCAGCGCCCTCCTCTCCCAGGCCGGAGGTGGCGGAGTCGTCGGGGGCGGACGCAGAGCCGGGGGTGCTGGGCCCGCTGACGGAGCCCGAGTCCCCTTCCTCGCTGCTGGAGCCGTCGCGGTCGGGCTGGGCGGCCGCGCCACCCTCGCTCCTGCGCTCCTTGCGGTGCACCCGCGAGTGCAGCACCATTTGGTGGTAGGTGCGGAAGATCTTGCCGCACTCGAAGCACTCGGTGGACTTGTTCTGGGGGCCCCGCCGGCCCTGCCGCGAGGCGGGGCGATAGTCCAGACCCGCCGGGGCCAGTGGGCAGCTCTCCCCCGCTGGGACACTGCCGGCTTTCTCCAGGCGCCCACCGGTGCAGCTCTTCTTCTTGGGCTGGCTGGGAGAGTCCTGGTCGCGCTTGCGCTTCTCCTGGTTCACAAGGATATACTCCCTCTTATCCTTGTCGTAAGTCACGTCTGCATCTGCCAGGGCCTCATCCCACCCCACATACTTCACATACTCTGAGGGCTCTACTACTTTTCCTTTGGTGGCCAGCTGCCAAGCTTGGTAGCTACTGACCGGATCCAGCTCAGCTACTCTTTTCCCAGCCTGTCCTCTCGTAACTCTGTCCAGCCCTACAGATGGCAGCAGATTGAGACACTGCAAGAAAAACTGCTTGGTCACCGAGGAGTTCAGGCTCCCATCAGTCAAGCCCTCAGCTTTATCCCCGGTCCTGCCTGGCTGCATACGGTAGTGAACAGCATTATGCACTTTCAGGCTTTCCATATTTGTAAACAGATTTCCACACTTGGTGCAAACTTCATACAGAGATAGGCCTGTCACAATTGTCTCCTCTTGTATCACGTCATTGATAGTGGCAATCAGCTCCAAATCATTTTTTGGTTTGTTTTTGCTCCCAGACCTGGGGCCATGCGACTTCATGTGGTTTTTGAGAAACCAGGGCTCTTTGAATCTCCTGCCGCAAATATGGCACCCGTGATCAAATGAGCCCCTGTGCTTTTTCATGTGAGCTTTCAAGAACCAGGTTTGACTAAAGGTCTGACCACAGACTTCGCACGGGAACTCGCCCGCATTCAGCTCGCTCTTGCAGTTCTCGGTGTAGCTCTCCCCATTGGGGACCTGAGCTGTTATATGGTCTTTCTCTATGTGGTTTAGCAGCGTCTCCTCCCTCAGGGTCATGTAGCTGCACAGCCTGCACTTGAACGGTTTGTGGACCTGCTGCAGGTGCTGCTCCAGGTCCTTCTTCCTTTCAAATTTGTTTTTGCAGAAGGTGCACTGGTAAGAGGTCAGCTTGCCATCCTCCTTGGCTGGTGCCATCTCTGTGACCTCCTTCTTGCTGCTTCTCAACAAGATCTTGCTGTTATCGAGCTGAGCGGTACCGTTCAAGATCTTGTTGCAGGCGGATGTACTTTTAGTGGGGCTGGTGCACCCTCCAAGGCCTTCTGAAACGCCCATCTCCCCCAGCTGCGCCTCTCCCATCTCTGCCTCGTGCCCCTGGCTTAAAGTGCCTGTCCTGTGACTGCGGATGTGGATCTTCAGGTTGCCCTTCTGGGAAGCTCTGTGATCGCAGTAAGGGCATTTGTAGGGCTTCTCACCTGTGTGCTTCCTCATGTGCTGTGACAGGGAGCTCTGAAAAGGGAAACTTTTACCGCAGATGCAACAGCTGTGGCACATGGTCTTGTCAGCATCCACGTCGCTCTTGCTTAGCTTGCCAGGGCTGGAGGATCTCCGTAACTCCATTTCCACCTCTCTGCTACGATCCATCTGTATTACTGCAACAGTGGGTAAGCGGGGCAGGAGGACAAAAGCATGTCCGGCAGCAGAGGAGGGTTGGACCGTGTTTTCAATCATACGGCTCTGCAGAGAGGCGTTTTATTGCTTCATTCTCAGGGTAACGTGCCTCCTTTCAGCTGCTCCACAGACTCCACAGCACCGATTTATTTCTGTAAGTAGATGGCATAGATCACCTGAAACAAGAATAAAATCATACAAATGTACAGATTCTTAAATATATTCAAACCTATTCATGTTTTGAATTCAACAGCTTCCATCACTCACTCTGCACTCAGAAGCACACCATATGACAATTTATTGCACCAAAAGGCAGTAACTTCTCTTTTTGTTGACATTCTAGACTTCAATGACAAGCATAATTACCAAATAAGTAAAATCCATAAAAGAGCAAACACTCATTTCCATACACTGACATCAGTGTCTTGAACGAAGCACAAACTTTAAAAATACTTTTTGTTTTAAAACCAGGCAGAAGTGGCTAAAAATACACCATAAATGAGGACAACATTTCTTGTGGGGGTTATTACACTTTAAATCTGTGGCTTTACCATCATGTGTAATTTCATGTAAAATACGTACTTGCCAAAGATAAAAGGCTTTCCTAGAGACTTTAGCAAGTATCATATTCCTGCTGGCAACTGCATTACTTTGTGTCTCAGACAGCTCGGCTGTGCTTGAAGTGGCAGGCACAGAAAGGCGCAGAGGCTGAGAACGCTCAGTACTTTGATTACAGAGCAAACAAGAATGCAGAGCCTGACAAAGCACTCATGAAAACTAAAAGTTATTTCCTGCTGGACACTGAACTAAAAAAAAAAACCCTCCAAGAAAAAATTTTAGTCTCAAACTAATAAAGCAAAGTGATAACGCAGCTATCAAATTACCTCAAATCTGAGTGATTTATGTCAACATGACACACAGGAAATGGCACCACCACCCACCTCAATGACACAGAATTTTAACCATAAACAAACAAACAAAACAAGAAAAAACTTCGATAAACCAATCAGATTAATAAAAGGTTAAGCAGTTTTGCATTTTTTCATGAATAAATCCAAGGGTCAGTATCTTAGTGCAAGATCAAATACACCAGGACCTTGTATACAGCAAAAAACAATGATCAAAATCCACATAAGCTGTTTCTCTTCCAATTACTACACTGTAAAACAAAATCTTCCCCCCTCCTATCCTCATTAAGGACTACAAACACCACATGACTAAGATCAAAGAACACAGACAGCATTCTCTAATGAAGAGAACTGATCTATTGCCACATTAAGAAAACATCAGCTTCTTAAAATGTAGCTAAAAATATGCAGAGCACTAACAAGACCATATATTCCCACATCCATCATTTGACATCTATGACTCAACAAAGAGCTGCAGACCTACAGCTGCAAATTTTAAAATTTCTCACTGTATTCACCTCTGAGTCTCTTCAATACGTAAATAAGCAGTCTAACCACATCACCAGTATGAGCCAAACAAAAAGCAAGACTGTTGCAATGCTCATCTCAGTTACAGGCTACAGAAGAACTTCATTACATTTAATTTAATCCAGCCCTCTTATTTGCTACAAGACATTCATTTCTGGGCTGGATTTTCTGCATATCTAGTATCCATTCAGCATGTTAGGAGTTCTCAAACAGCATCAAACCCAAAATGCCTTTTCCTCAGAGAGCTGGCAGTAACATTTAAAGGATGAGTTACAAAAGCAATTTCATTTCTTGAATTAAGCCTTTTTTATTATTAAAAAAAGAAAAAGTAGATATCTCATCCAGAAGTCCATATGAGCAGGAAGTTCACAAACTACAGAATGTAAACTAATTTTTAAAATTAGTAATTTAAAATCAAGCTGAGGGACAGCCTGAGAAAAGACTTCTTGGGTGAATAAAGGATGTCAGCCACTGAAATTGTGGCTGCACCAGAAGGTACAAATACACAAAACAGAAAATACAAGTTTATACTGCCCATCAGTGGATGAAACAACTTCAAGTAACTTCTTATTTATCTGACACACAACCTAAAACCACCAAGTAAAAACCCACATTGCCTTATAATCAAAGATTTAACCTACAAGGCCTTAAATCATAAAAAGAAACACCAGGCTCTTGTTCAAGTATCCTGTGCTAAATGCAAGCAACAGCTTCTTCTGAAATGTTCCACACTGCTTCAAAAATAAAAAATAAAAAAAAAAATAAAGCTTCTGGAGCAATTTTTTTCATGTATTTTATACAGTGTTTTCTACATTCTTAGTTTTCTGCAGCTCACAACAGTGAGAATACTGCTCCAACTGGCAGGTTGATTTTTAGACTAATGACTTTTTTATTATTTTAAAATGTAGTGCTCATTTTAACTCAACTTTCTGCAGTGTTTCCTGTCTGAAAGTTCAAAAGAGATTTAAGAGCCAAGCTTAGACAAGAAAGCTGTACACAGCAGTCCAAGCACATGTAGATCCAAAGATTCAGTCCCTTTGTTTACTTGGCCACAGATTCCCTGGGCTTAGTCTTTACATATTTCACTTTAATTATTTATAGCATTTTCATTAATGAAACTTAGTTATGAAAATGAGGCTATGAAGAAAGCATCACTTATAAGAAGGGTATTAGCCACTCACAGGAGATCCCCGTAGTCCTGTATTAAATTAGGCCTGAGGGGAAAAAATGTCAGACTTAAAAATTACTGAGCAATTTTATTAGTCTAAAATACTTAAAGGAAGTGTTACTGTCTTCACAAAAATATTCTGAGCACTTTTTTTTCATCTTTATTACTTTATCTTGCCCAATGCACTGCAATCTGTAGCTTTAAAAGTTGAAATAAAGTATTCCTAGACTTAAATTATTCAAATTCATGCACATATAAGACTCACAAGATTTCAAGTCTCATATTCCAGACAAAATTCTAGGAGGGTGAAGAATGTTCACCCAATCTGAGCTTACTTTACAAAGTATGTAAAGATCAATCTTTGGCTTTGGTAAAATATATAAACAACTCACTTCTCCCTCCTCTTATTATTTGAGTGGCTACTTAGAAGCAATTCTTCCAGAGGGGTCTTTCTGCAGAATAACATAGCTGGTTCACTCTGTACAGCAGTAAATAAAATTACAACTTTGAAAAAAAGTTTCCATTTAGAAGACTAAACTTACAAAGTAAGGGAAAAACACCTGTAAAGAATCCTAACAATAGAAAATAATATTCTGTTTTAATTTTTATCTCGGAATTAATTACTAAACATCAAAGACGGCACAATGAATGGAAGATGTCAACTGGTAAATCAAACAGTAGCACTTATTCTTTCATTAGGAGTAAAATTTTACCATAGTTATCTTTGTTTCTTTCTGTCTGACTGCGATGATAAAAATAGTTGCATTTTGAAATAATTCCAAATCCTAAAGTATTCTGAAATAATTCTCTATCAGCACACACATGGAATGCATCCACCTCCGGCTACCCTCAGGCCACTGAAAGTGTTTCACCTCTCAGTAATTTCAGGTGGTGACCAGCAGCCTTTCAGTGCTTTGGTCCAAGCTCACCCTGAAGTTCCACAGCACTGGCTCATCACACAGAATCCACAGCAAAGTTACACCCAGCCTGCAGATTCCTCCCAGACTGTCACAGCATAGAAATCCCCACCGGCATAGAGACCATATGAAAACACAAGTGAATGTAAGCCATAAAGTAATATGCAGTCTTCAAAAATACTTTGTGTGTTTTAATGACACTTCAGTTGATGCCAAATGCCATCCAGCTACTTGGAGGAGCTCTAAGGGGCAAAGAAACTAGATTTAGTTTATTGTGTTGGACTAGGAATCAGCAGTTCATGTAAGAAACGCCTGGGCTGTATCCATGAGGCATTTTTGGCCCCTTTAAAATACACTTATCATCACTGTTTACATGTGAGTTTGGTATATAAAACAAGACGGAAGAGAAACATGGACAAAGACCCAAAACAGGAGGGGTGGTGGGCTGAGAAATAAATGCCTTTGCACAGCCAAATATTTTAGTAATAAGGTTTTTTCCTGTACCATTGCCTCATAGATTCTTTGCCTTGACCCACATGGGAACAAATACAAACTAACTTTTTTTATTCCCTTGTGCCCCTAAAGAGAAGACAAGCTTTCCTACATGCTTAAAGCAAGTACTTGTCAAAATCCACTCTATTTCAAACATTTAGGCATCAGAACTCTTCTGGTTTTTAAAACTAACTTGGATAGAGTTGTTTCCTTTCAGAGAAAGAGCATTTGACCAAAGTGACTTGTTGTCACCAGAGAGCCCCAGCATCTTTTCCATCATCATCCATGGCTTTCCCAGTGAGGCTGTGGAAGCAATCACAAATTCATTTCTTACATACAAATATGTTGTGCAGTGCAGACAAACACACAACATTACTCCTGATCCAACACAGGACAAGCAAACTATATATTTTTGTTCAATTTCTCCTCAGTTAAACATGATTTTAAAAATCATCATTGCATGGTCTATAGTGGCAAGAAGGGAAAACTCTTCAATAAGTGTTAAAGAAGAAAATACAATTTGGGAAGACCTATCCAAATAGCACAGTGTATCTTTTAAAACAAACTGCTTTCAATCTGGGTGTATTTAAAGTCCCATTGGAAAGATAAATGCACTGGAGAAATAATCGGTATTCTAATCTCCAAGAGGTTTGAACACACACTGCAATCACTCCATCATGTTCCTCTGTCAAAAGCAACAAGGACTTAAAAAAAAGAAAACCTATGGGAGGCATGATCTTGTGGAAAAGTATCTTACTGGAATTCCTTCTAGATGATGAAATTATAGGACATAGCATGTAAATATCTAGATGAATTTGAGGAAGTTGTGTTTTTTAAGAACAGCAACCTGGAGATGTGAGAAGGCTCAGGTTGCCTCTTTGCCATTCAGAGCAAAGACCCCAGACAAGAGCAAAGTGCAAGACGAGAGGAAACAAAAGACAGAGAACATTTCACAGCTGCCCCACCAGCCTTCAAGCTCACTGAACCACAGAGACCTTTCTCCCCCTCCATGTCTCCTCCCTAGGCCACACTCTGTCCTCCACACACACCAGCCTTGCTCTACCTGCACATCACTTTGTGAGGGGACATGGCTTCTGAGCAGCCACATCCCATGGGGATCATCAGTCCATCACCCTGAGTAAAGGATCTATCCTGTCGTTCTCATTTACACACCAGCCCTACCCAAATGCCTCTTACAGACCATATCACCAGACTATGGACCACAGACTGCACCACAGCACAGAGCAACGAGCTTATCTTCAAACAGTATGCCTGTACCTGAATTTGCAGGAAATTCTGGAATTCTGCAGCCTATAAAGGTAAAGGCAGCATAATTCTAAATTGATTTTTTGAGAATAACCCAAACTAACCCAGTAAAAACCTACTCAAAAATCCCCAGCCAGCTGCAGAAGATTGGCAAATTTTCCAAATGTATTCAGTTATCAGAAGTAGCAATCTTGATAACAGACCTCCTGAAGTCTGTTGAAGCCTGCCAAAATTGACACAGGACTGAAAAAGAAAAATAAAAAGCTTCTGGGAAAACAAACAAGAAACTTCTATTAATCTACTTCCGCTCAGGCTTTTAAAATCCTTGGGCAGCATTTTGCAAAACGTTTTGTTTAATTATTTTCAACCAGCCTTCCCCTGCAGCTGGTGAAGCTCTTCCCATTTGCAAAGTTTGTTGTCTGAACCCTGAGATATTATTTTGAGCTTCTCCAAATACATCATGTGTTTTTGTGTCTTTCTCCCTCCATGAGCTAATGACATTTTGCAGCAGGCATCCAAGCAGCAGCCAGGAAAGCAGAGTCAGGCCTTTCCCAAATGATGCCACACCCTTAGCAGAGGAAGGAATACATTAAATAAAGGTTAAAAACACTAATGCTGACAAAGCTGGAGGTATTCATTTGCAACGAGGTGATTGCTCTCAAAATGAAATCAGCAAAAAACTTCTGTAACCCAGATTTTTTTGTGGGTCCTCAGGAATCAGTTCAGGAGCAAGGGTGAGTGGGGGGAGTTTGTTTTCACACTGCTACAGGGTATGTTGAGAAACACAGAGCTGTCACCCACTCAGTACATACTTTGTGTTTTAGTGTACTGTGCGTGTTTGTCTTCTGAGAGACAAAGAAATGTACTTTACTAGTTACACTGTAGTATTCTAAGCAATGAATTGAAATGTATCATTAACATCCAGGACAAGCTTTATCTTGCTACCAAAACAAAGGGACTATTCTTTGAACAAATTGAGGGGGAAAATCCCATAATGACAATGAAGAGTTCCTCTCCCTAAAAACTGTGCTGCACAAGAGTAACAATTACGGGTTTATATTCTACAGACCGAGGTTGAGAATGGCTGCATGAAGTGATGCATTCACTATTGGGAGAGTAAGTACCATTGATGACAAGGCCTTGGGGCTTCTGCTGTTCGCAGACCAATCAATAATCCATTATGAACAAACTACATTTTCCCCTAATATGAAGAAATGAATAAAAGGGAACCACTAACACTAGTACTTTCATGAAAAAAAAACCAACAATGCAGAAATCACAAAATGCCATCACAAGACTTAAAACTATTGGTGATGTCTGACACTGACAGAACTAACCACAATAATCCTTTATTTTACAGCAGTTGCTGGAGACCATTATATTTAAAAAAAAAAAAAAAAAAAAAAAAAAAAAAAAAAGCGCACTTATTTTAACAGCAAGATTTTTTCCAGGCTACTTATTCTGGGTGCAGAACAAAACAAAAAGCAACATTAATCTTTCAAAGTAAGGAGGAAAAAATGAACCAACTTCACCCGAACATCTACCAGCTTGCTTCAAACTATTTTCTAATGAAACGCAAATAAGAACTTCTAATTAGAAATAACTGTCCAAATGTGACTGGTCAACCATAACAAGACTTTATTGCAGCAGCTGCGTTACCATCCAGACATGAGGCCCTGAAACTGTTGTTCTCCCATTGTCATTGTCAGATGCTACAATACAATCAAGAGAGGATCCATTTAAATAGCACAACCATAGCAAACCTCAGCATCCCAAGTCCAGTTTCTACCGAGACCTCTCAGCACAATACCAGAAGGCAGAAGAGAAAAGCTCTTCTGAAAAATTACAGATAAATAAATTTAAAAAACAAAAAGTTACTGATTTTTTGATGGGTAACAGTAAATTAAACTCAAAGGAAGACTGAGACTGATACTACTAATGCATAAGGCAGTCTATGCCCTTTTTCTGAAATGTAAGGACTAGTAGTTAAAGTTGACCTCACAGGGTGGGGGGCTAGGAGGAATGAATGCACAATGTGATTATTGATCAGCCCTAGAAAAGCCAAGAACTGCACCAGCGCAGATGTGATTTTTCTTTTCCTAGGGTAATTAATGATATATATTGGCAAGTCAAAAGCTCTTATTTTGACATGCTATAACAGTATCATTAATTCTGAAAATAAGCATCAATTTAGGTTCCAAAATAAGGGGGGGGAAAAGCCTTTAAAAACCCCAATAACAACAACAAAAACCCCTCCATTTTACTTCAGTGTAACAGTAATGTTTTTCTATTTGGCCACACCCACCAAGAGTTACTTTAGTGGCTTATTATTCCTAGTAAACCTTAATAATTCTTTATTAAACCTAAGACTTTAACATTGAAGAAACATTTACAGTTCTGACAGTTTCAAAAAAATAAATCAGTTACAAGCAAAGTCACTTCAATACTGTGTATTTTTTCTTTATTCAAATCGATGGCATTGATGCTGGCTATTCATGCATGTCTATGGAGATGCATACATATATATATGGGCAGCACAGTATTTTCCCAGCATCCAGTAGTGCTTTTATATTTAATGATCTTGTTAGGGTTTCTACTGCAGACCAATTTACATGGAGGGTAAAAAATCTTCAGTGTGGGGGCTGATTCTGAACTGTATGAGTGGGGTATTTTTCTGTCAATACGCTCTGTTCTGAGCTCAGTTTCTATCTTATAACAGTTAAAAAATTTAGAAGGATCTATTTTTATATGCAGTGTCACAACAAGGACATATTTATGTTTTATGCAATTTTTACCTTATCTGTATAGAAGAACAGGGACTGGGTGATCAGCTGGCAGAAAACAGAGAGTGCAGTACATGGCACACACAGACACATACCCACCCCTTCTTGCTGCCTCTTTCGTTTGCGCTATCAATGCAAGCTACACACAAACCACATCCTCAGCTGCTGAGTGCACACAGTGCCATGAAATCAATTTGTATCCATTCAGAAGCTGTGCCGCTAACTAAAACTGGAATGCCTTTGTGCTGTGTACATCAAGTCCTAAATGCAAGAAAAACAAGAGCATAATTGAAGGTAAACATTTTGAATTGTTGATTTCCTACCCCAGTGAAAGTTACACCAAGCAACCTTGCCCTAAGTGCCCCAAATTCCACTGTCACAACCAACAATTGCACCAGTAAGGAACAAACTTCAGTGCTTTAGTAGCCTCGTGCAGCGCTGTAACTTGTCCAGAGCAGACCTCAAATGCAAAAAGCTGGATGTTTAATACCAAACAAGTTTACTAGCTACAGCCATGTGTTCACCAGGTCAAAGGAAGGTAAATATTATTTCTATGGGCCACTGCTGCAAGATAAGCTGTGTGAAGAATTAAGAAATACAAGCTAATAAATTAATTTCATTTATACCTAATATATCCCACTGCTCAAACTGGAACAGTAAAATCATTACCTTATAAATAGAAGTGTTGCCAAGCATTAACCTGTTAATAGAATTAGAATTGCAGCATTGTGCTTTGATTAACTACTAATGTCTTACTGTAATAAAAATTATCTCTTAAGTAATACCACCAAGTTGTTTGCTTACTTTTTCCCCTTCCACAGTATTATAAAGGAATTGTAAAGCAAGAAGAATGCATTGAAAAAAAAAAGACTGGGGGGAGGAGAGAAGGAGTAGAACAGAAAGGGCATAGGGAAAAGGGAGAGGAACTGTGCCCTGAAATACAAGGAGAAATAATGATATGCAATAAACCATGAAAGCATTCTGTTAAACATTACCTTCTGAGATAGCACTTAGAAGTAACACAAAATTCACAAAACACACAGCTGGCAAAACCTCATTTGCAGATGTTGGGTTACTTTTTTTTTCTGCATGTGTGCAGAGTGTGTGTGTTTGTGTGTATATAAAGTATTTCACTGTAAGCTCTTGTGAAGCACAAAACAGCACGGACAAGCTCTATTTTAGGAAGCTTTCTTAAACTTCTTAAGAACTTAAGCAGGTAATTCATTAAGACTTTCAATCACTGTTTTTCCATTCTCTGCAACATTTCTGAATGTCAAGCATGCAGACAATGCCCAGGCCCAGACAAGGACACTGCATTTCAGAGATCCCTCACCACCCAAGCTGCAGGGTGCTCTACACAGCTGAGACTCAGGACCCACTGTGCTGCTTAAAGCACACACAGCTTTGGCACCATGACACCACCAGTCCCACACTGGCAGTGCTGAGGGCCAATCTGTGCTAGCCAGTGCCCTAGAAATACCTTCATTTCACCTTCTTTGAACTAAACTACACAGTATCCCTGAAGATCAGTCCATCCACAAGTGTAATTTGTGATGATGAGTTTATCTCACACATAGCAGTAAAACAGGCAACTGCTAGCAGTTTAAAAGACCAGAAGTTCCTAAATTCACCAGTAGTTTTAAAGATGAGATGTCATCTGTTGCTTCATAACTCCAGCAGTCCATTTCAGTTTTCGGCAGTTATAATCATTAAAAGCTATTTCCATTATGTATGTGATAAATCCAACTTTGAAATACACCGAGACTTGTACTGGTCAGTCCCTGCCTGCACAGAAAAGAAAACTCATACTCATAGCCAGTAAAATAAAAGTGGCACGACCATAAAGTATGAGTTGATTTGGACAGTGAAGTAACTACTTTTCTCCTCTTTTCATTCATTTACTTCTTTGAACACAAAGTGAAGAAAGAAATTGTCTTGCATGTCAAATAAATACAAAGCACAAGATTACTTTTTCTGGATTTCAAACCTTCCAGTCAGGAGAAAAGAAGCTAAACCTGAAATCAAATCTTTCAGCTGTCTGTTGGTCTGCCTTATTTTGGTATGAAGTGCTGAATTATCTCTGTGGAACATCGCTGCAGTGTATCACCTAAAAGAGACAAACATTCCATCCGCTCCTTATAAATACAATTTCAAAGCACATTTTACCAACCCCGTAAATTTTGCTTTCATAACACCACAATGTAAAGCATCCTTCAGAATTTGGCAGGTCAGGACACTGTGGAATCACAAGATGAACCCCGATTAACTCTGTTTAGAACTACTCCATACATGTACTTTTCTCCCTGCAATTTAATCAAAGACTTGGAACCTTTGGGCCAGTCCTCCACCTACAGTGCACAAGGCACTTTCCCAGAACTCCAAAGATAGACAGAAATTTACCCAAATGCAGAGAATGATTCTGCATTAGATCCTCTGTGAAAAAGAAGGGCCTGGGTGGACATCAACCTCCAAAACCATTCCTGAGCTCATTGCTGGCCTTTGGCACACGAAGGCAGAGTTAAGAGCAGAAAAAAAGTAAAGGAACAAACCTACACACATACTCTCCTTACAGCTTCAACACTCAAATGCTGAGCAACTACTTCAAAACAAACCAAAACCTCTGAAATTATCACTCACAGGATAACAAGCAAGCAAGGAAGCCTGCAAGGAAGACAAGGTCTGCTGTACAGGCTGTTGCTGGTTTATTTATTTTTCCATACACTACAACTACAACTTGCAAGACAAATTTATCAACTGGTAAGAAAAACATGAACTATGTACACCAAGAACACCGATCTGTTTGCATCACAAAGTATTAGTCAGACTTTATTACTGCTCTCAAAGAAATGAGTGTATGGACCACATGCACAGACCAGCACCCTCTCCTCTGACCACTCTTCATAACAGAGACCCCAACACACCACCATCACCACATGTGTCATTGTACCTTCCACCACAGCCCATGTCCCTGTCCATGACACATCCCTGTCCATCCCATGTCCCTGTCCATGCCATTCACACTGCTCCTGTGCACTCATCTGCTCACTGCTACCCTCCAACCTGGCTCCACCCCGCCGCTGTCACCACCATGCCTCCTGCCCCCAGCTATCCCCACACGCTGCCTGTCACATTCCTTCTGGACCACCTGAGGCCAGCTGCCCTTCCTGCCCCCTGCCATCCCACAGATGTACTTTAAAGGCCACGTCTTTTCCCCACTATTCCCTGTCTGTCTGCCTGCCCTCCAGCCCTTTCTCAGCTGTCCCCAACACTTCTGCTTCTGCCAGGAGCACTTTCACTTCCTTCTCTCTCCCAAACCTGTCTGAGCCCTTCATGACTAATTCTTCCATTTGGGCTCTCCCTCATTAGTACAGCCTCAGTCCCTGCTCACTGGCTTGTTGCTTGCCAGGACATTCCAGCACACATTCGCATGCCTGCTCCTTGTCCCTTCTGTCCTTTTCCCCAGAGATGCCCACTCCTCAGATTTTCATATCCCCAATTACAAAAGAACCATCTCCGGCCTCCAAGCCTGTAACCTGTCCCCCTCTGTCTGTTCAGTAACTGCTGCTGTCCCAAAAATCAAAGGATGCCAACACCCATGTGAAATGCCTCGCGTGTGAGGTTCAAGCACCATTCTTCTTCAAGCATCTACACAGTTCCACCCTACTCTCTTTTGTGTGGCCAGTGACTCACCCTCCCTAAGACATCTTTTATATCAGTGTCCCACTTATGACCTTGTGTTCTGACACTGCATTTAGAACTGGTTTTTCATTATATTTTCATTCGTTCTTAAATTACATTTTCCACAAATGACTCAAAATTATTTTCTAAAATTAAATCCATCACTCAGTTTTGTATAGTTTTTTTTCCCTTTAATGCGTAATATATGTACTACATATTGCTATGTTCTAATTGGTATGTACATTCCTCAAGGCTGGAACTTGAGATCTTTTATATGTGCTCTTTTATGTACTTTTAAACAGTGCCAAATGTTCCAACTTCAAATAATTTCTAAGAGCAAATTATCATTATAAAGTCAAGATTCACCTTTTCAAAGAGTCAAAGTCCTTCTTTTCATCAGAGGTACAGACAAAAGTTGAGAAATAGCTTCTTTCCCATGAGCTCCAACAGTAAACTAACCCCTTCTTCTGCCTTTCCAGAGTTCATCTCTTAAGTTAACCAAAAGGACCATCAAACAAGAGGTAAAGCTAAGCTAGTAAAGAAGCTAACAAGGCATAAATCACATGTCACTAACCTCTAGCTTGTCTGCCTTTTTGAAACACACACTTCCAGCCAACATTATGCATTTGCATTTAATAACAAACAAGAAGCATAATGGCAAATAGAATTCAAATGCTGTACTTCTCTCTCCATTTCAACAAGGAACTGGAAACAAGCAGGCTATACAAAACATCAAATTAAAGGGTAAGATCCTTAGAGGTGATGCTCACTTCAGTGACATATTCTTCTTACAGGAGTTAGTCTCTTTCTACACATGGGACTTTAAGTATGATTTGAAAGCTTTTCAAACTCACTTTCCTCTAGCATGAGCATGCTGCTTTATATCACACGTTTTACCATTCTGCAAATAGAAATATACTCCTTCACCCCTCAGGGCAATGCTGAAGCAAGTAGATTTTCCACCAGAGAAGCACAACATAACTGTGACTCTTTAACTCCAAGAGCAGAATTTGAGCCACACTGCTAAATCCTTAAACCTGTTACACAACAAATAAGCATGGATTACAGCGTGGCTGGCTCATTATGGGATGTTTTGTGATGCTATTCCTAACACACAAACGCCATTTGTCTTGGCCACACACATAAAGACCATTCTCCTATTTTAGGTTATCCATCTTCACCATCGCTTTCACTTCTCTACATCTCACCCATTTATTACTCATTTACTCCCTATTTAATGTATTTCTACATCATAGACAGGGCTAAATAATCATGATGTAACAGCACAGTATTATGTTATATATTTGTATATTACATATATATATTTGTATATTACAGTATATATTTGCTACACTACAGTTACAAGACACTTCTTGCTACCAAAACAAATCATTTGTAACTATATATTACCTTTATTACTCCATGGCTACTCCACTTGCAGCACTAAATAAAGAGCATACAAATAAAAAGAAGCAATCTATGCCAGGGAGGTTTATATTTCAGTAGAAATAGCAAGCATAAGTTGTAGAAAATGCCTGACTAAAAGCACAATTTTAGGCAGGTGTAATCTAATTTTGGCAGGTTTACAACCGTCAGCTAGAACATTTGCTAATACTTTAGAGGATTTGGGATTTTTTTTTAAACAGGTTTAGATAAGCACACCTGTATTCACTTCCTTAAGTAATGGGTACATTTACCAAAGCTACTGTTTATAATTTGAAGTGATGATTTTCTCACAAGAAAAAACTTGCCATATATACAAGAAAAAATAGCCTCAATTTGATCACACATCAAACCACAATCCTGAAAGAAAAACACACACATTACTACCGTGTATGGGGTCAAAAGTACACCACCTTATCTATAATCAAGTATTTTGTAAAAATAAGGAAATATTTTCCTTAAACCCTTATATCAGCTTTGTATTCAAACAGGACAACTCCTTTCAATATCACAACCCTGAAGATACAGGTTTACAACTAGAAGTATTGTCCTTCATTCTGTCACACTTCTTTTTTGACAGTCTTTCAAGTATCTCCTGAATTTGATTGATTCAAGTGTGATTCATTCAATTAACATATAAAATCAAGTTATCCAAAACCAGATATGGATAAAACTTGCAGAGAAAGCACAATAAAAATGGCTATTATAGTACTGCCAACTCACAGCACTAAACCTTGTGACCCACAAGGCAAGTTTACAAGCTCAAATAACATAGTATATCCACCAACTTAAGCGAGGTTTTTAGACATAACTTGGCTGTGGATTCTCTCATTTGTCTTTTGAGCTTTTACAGTACACTCAGTCTTAACTCAAATTTCTTCCAATAACCACGAAGTCAAGGAACTTTCTGTTTTCACAGGCTTGCATCTTCTGTTTAGGAACCACTGGACTGCAGAGAAAGGGGCTTTGGGAAACGATCCCTACCTTCTCCACTGACAAAACTGTAAGTGGGAAAACTGTAACTGAAGCAAGCAGATGTGGTACTCTTTTGCTCTGCTGCTTCACTCATAAAATACTCCTCAGAAGGTTCCAAAAGCTTGCCTATAAACATAACAATCCCTCCACATACACAGTCAGTGGATGGATGGTCAAATGCATAGAGAATGCATAGTCTCCGCTTACTCCAGGGATTTACAGGTAATTAAAAAATTAGGCATAGAAAGATCTTCTGCCAGAATGTTCCTAGTATAACCCTGAATATAAGTAGAATAGATGGTGACAACACCACTGTAAGACAAAACAGCTCTGAAAGAGGTGACAACCCCCACTGTGTCCCACTGGGTTTGTCATTTGAAAAACTGTGTCTGTCTTGGGTACAGCTAAAGGCAGTTGCAGCATCTGCTTCCACCAAAACCAGTAAGAGTTTGTTTCAGCCCAAATTATTAGGTAACCTATAAAGGAGAATTCAACAGAACAACCCTCTGAGATACACAGCAGTACTGCTGAAAAATGAAGTCCAGAATATCTTCTGTTTTATCACTCATTCTCTGCTGTATTACCAGCTTGGAACTTGTGAAAACAACATCCCTTCGTATGCTTTATGGTAACAAACCAAAAGATGCAAAGGGTCTCATGCTGTTACCTAGATGACTGGACCAAGTGAAGCTGGTCCAGCCTCTGAAGTGGTGTTTGGCCATCAACAGGCCCTGTCATTGTCAACATGATACCTCTTGCACAAGGCTCCTTGGGAACCCTATTATGGCAGCTGGATACAGCTCATTTAATCTAAAAGTTTCTCTCAGGGCTTGCAGAAAGACTGCCAGCTTACAAGAGGTTTACACCCACTCAAGGCTTTGGTTACAAACTGAGGCTCAGACAAGTGTTCCTCTGGACTTACTGTGACAACTTTAGCCCTCACTGCACATTTATACCCATACAAGAAGGGCAACACCAGTCCTTCAGTTTTTGTTTTGAAGTCCAAGGCTGACATTTACCATCTTTATACATTTAGAATTACTTCCTTTTGCACTGGATTTCTTTTTAAACCCTGCCTGAGACTACGAAGCGCACATCAGCTGGAAATCAAGATATCCAAAACGTTAAGAAAGTTCCCAGTTTGCCTAGCACACCTCACCACTATCTAACCAATTCATATAAGGCTTAATATTTGCAAATGGATAAACTCCAGAAAGAAAAGGCCATCTAGGCTAAAAAAAGCCCAAGACGACTCAGATATGACCTCTAGCTTAGTCACTGAATTGCAAACTGGTCAAACTGGGAGAGTACCCCAAGAGGCTTCTGATGGTCCAAGCTCTATCAGAGTAAAGATAGGGGATGAAGAACATGAATCTTCAGCCTGACCCAGCTCAGACCCTCTTATGTTCCCATGACTATCAGTAACAAATCCAAAGCCATCTGCTGCTGTAGGAGAAAAGGGCGAAGGCCTTCCCACATTCAGATCTCACAGCCCAGCCACCTCCAGTGGAAGGGTGGGGAGTCGCTTTTATGTGGCCGCAGAATTTCAGGGCAAGGCTTATCTTTCACAGCAAGTTGCAAAACAGCTGGCACTGCAGCCACCCAGAGCACAGCCACCATCTCTGGCACAGCAGCAGGAACACGCCTTGGCAAGGTAAAGAGGACTCCCTTCCCTGCCTTTTTATGAACATATGTGAGAGGTCAACAGCATCCAAAAGAGCTGACAACACAACTTTCAAACTGGGAAGGCAAATAGTGCTGATTCCCTGAAACAAAAAAAGCCCCAAAGCTCTAAAAACACACACATCTACCACTCTGCTACCTGCTCTGCTTGTGTGCCACTACTTCCCACTGCACAGGCTGTCAGGAACACAGACACCTCCCTTACTACAAACCAGACACTGCCTACAAGAGGCTCCAGAGGCATCCTCATTGTGCCTCCACTGAATGAACCTGAGTGACCAACTCACGGCAATTATCTTGCAGCCAAAAGGAAGGAACAAAAACCAAGTTAATGAACTTTGGTAACTAATCTTAAACAATGACATATAAAAAGGGTGTCAGTAAGATTTAAAGAGCATTCATTTTGAGTGAAAAGCATGCTACTATGAAGACAGGAAATTATCAGTGTATTTGCACACACACCAAAATTCACAGCTTTCACTGCTAAACCAATAGTTTCTCTGTTTGAAACAGTGAAGCTCATCTGTAGAAATCCTGCCGCTAATAAGCATCAGATTTCACTTCCCAGCAACAATACGACCATCATATTACAAATACCATCAAATGAAATTTTAATTATTTTCTAAGAGTCAGTTGGTAGCTATTAATGAAGGCAAACTGTTAGGGGAATCCTGCCAAAAAGAAAGTAACGACCAGATGTGTACAAGTGCAGCAAATTTTAACTTAACTGAATAACAACTTTAAATCATTAAAGAGTTGGACTCATCTATTATCAACCTTTATCCCAACATTTATTTTAGAGTATCTCCCCTAATTCAGAATCAATATAAGCCCTTGACTAAAGCAGTTTAGAAATCATGAAATATATGTTATTATCTAAATAAGAAAAAGAGCAGCAATCTTACAAGCTTTCACATTTAAATCTCAAATTCTTTTGAGCAACTTCCATTAATCTCTCTCTACAGCTTTTTCAGAGTTCGCAATGCTTCCTGCAGCCTAAAATAAAACAAACTGCAGAGATGTGAGAAAGTTATAGATTTAATTACTCTATATTAATGATGTTTGTCATCTACATTAACATTGTAAATGAAAATGAAAACGACACATGCAGATCCAGAGGTGTGCTTGCAATAGTTTGTACCCTTGGCCACCACGCCTGTGCGGCAGCAGCTAATTACAGGAGTGAGCTATGCCAATATGGAGCTCGTGTTTGTATTGCAAAAAAGAGCAATTCATAGCTCAGCTTAGGTTTAACTGCACAGCATGGGGCTTGGAGAAAAGACCCACATTTTGTACTGATATTATTAGAGTGGCATTTTTCACAGAACTGAGGAGAACTGTTTCCGTATACATCAAATAAACCAAAAGCACAACTGAACCAACACCTCTTGTATCATGCTGCATTTCCTTATAAGGGATCTGCAACCCAAAATACTTAAAACTACTCTGATAACCTCCTGATACGAATATATGAAACTCCAAGGCACCAAACCACAACATATCTTTAGCACAGCACAGAAATAGTAAATTTAAAAGCTATTTCATTTGTAAATGCATCCTTATTAGAAGAATGCTTATTGCTTCACTGGTTCATATTCCCAAATCTCTGGCCTATTGAGCAAGTAAAAGAAACAACATGTATGCATTTTATAATTACATTATCTCCACATTATTATTCTTGTTCTGCACTGATGAAAGCACTAAAGGAAGAAATGCAGCTGCTGAGCACCAAAGGTGCTCCTCATTTAAAGTACCTTACTGAAGAAATGATGAAGTCAAAAGTTGGTCGTATTCATTCAGCGCGATAAAACCTTCCCAGGAAGAGTTGCCACATTCACCAATAATCAATCATAAAATGTGCAAAAATCATGGTTTTTCACCCTTCAATTCCAGTATCCACAGGTAGATTTTCTGCTAGTGTTAGACTTATTTTTATCTGTAATTATCTGAATCGATTCTCTAAAGAAACACAACCAAGAGCTGAAAAACTATATATAAGGTTTTAATTATTCTCTGAGTGTCTTACCATGAAGTTTGTTCTAACATTTTTCCAGCTGGCCAAGAAAAGCAAACATGTGTCAAGGTCAGAGAGTTGGTTCTTGCTTCATTTGAATTCCAGTTCTGGGCAACAAAAAAATCCAGCAATTTAAACAGGAAACTGGCTTAATAGCTCTGAATTCATCTTTTCCATGAATGGAGAAGCAACATGCAGCAAGTCTGTCTGGTTCTGCTTGTTTCATCAATGAGGGAAAGAAAAACAATTTTAAAAGCCTCAGATTTGGTCTTGCTGAAGCAGATCTGCAAGCAGTGACTGATTTAATAAAGCTAATCTTCAGTGAAGCACATGATATGTAAATTGCAGACCACAGTAGTGTGTAGCTTTCCTAATACTGCAGTGTTGGTTTCTAACATGATTTGGAACCTCTTGTACAAACTTTTGAGGATAATCAAGTGCAAGTGCTGCCAGGTCACCATTCCCTGTAATACAATTTAGTGTCGTTTCAGTGACATTGCAAGCACTCTGTAGCTTTACTATGGCTGACTTTGAGCCTAACTGCTGCAATGGTTTGTTGTTTTTTTTTTTTTTTAATCAATTTTATTGTAAGAAAATCCCTTTTGTGACAGATGCTGTTCATATTTGGTATCAAAATAACAGCATGCACAATCATGAGGACATTTCCCTAAAACCTGAGTCACTAAAGCAGTGAATTTAGACAAAAAAAATACTTTTTCTAAAACCAGAGCCATCCTTCATCTTAAGAAAAGCAGTAAGAGATGAGACCAGTATCCCAACTTCAGAGAGCACAAAGTGATTTAGAAGAAGGCAAGAGCATCCTTCTTTGAAAACATGTCTTCTTGACCTCATGCTTTGAGCTCCCTCTTAAGCCAAAAGTCATATGTCATAACCTCTCCATTAGTTAGCCTGAGCTGTAATGCTTTACTCTGATAATATCTCAGTATAGTGAGTTCCACAGGTCAAATGTCTTTGAGAGGTCAGCTCATTCTGGAACCCAGCCACATGAAGACATTTCTTTTCACTTAAGCCTCACTCCAACTCCACAGGCTGTCAACAGGCAATACTAGGTTTGAATAGAAGTTCAACGTAGAATATTGGTGAAATAACCTGAGCCTAAAGCAATCTTTCCTCAATGACTACATTTAATTTTGAATAGATTTTTAGCCAGTTTTACCATACAGTACATTTTATATATTTGCACATGCACAGATGCACAATACAGGCAGAAAATGAAAGAGACATAAACTGAAATTTTGAAAGCAGCTGAAGAGTCTTGTCTTAGAAATGGTATTATGGAGGTTCCTTTGAAAACTTCAGCTATGCTTTTTGTAAGTCCCCACACTGGCTTTTTAATGCAAGAGTTAATCAGATAATTTAGTGATAAGTACTGAAGAACGCATGGCTAGAAAGAAAAAAAAAGCCTCTAGCACACATGAGGAAGTGGGGAAAAACAGAGGGAGGGAGGTTATAGTGTATGTTTTTGAGGGAAGTATTTTTGGTCTACCCTTCAGTGCATGGGAGTTCAGTAGGGTTTAACTGCTGCTTTGAAAATGCCCCAATTTGTCTGCAGAGCAAACCAAAATGTGTCTGAAACCATTAAACTCCCAGGTACTACCCAGAACAATTACATAAAAGGACACAGTGAATCCTGCTTAGAATTTAATAACAATAAGTATTTTATGTTGTCTGAGGAAACCTAGGATGTCCTGAGCTGCACAGCAAGTCCATAGTGTATGAAACTATTTCAGGATGTATTTAAAACTGCTCATTCACACTTTCCTAAAATATATAGTCTTATCATTTCCATGTTTTGTTGTATATTGCTTGAACAAAATTTATTGTTGCACATTATTCACAGCGTCCTAAAGAGGCCTGCATTTGAGAATGCCTCATCCATCTTCTCATTCCACATAAAGCCATTAAACTGCTCTGAATGGTAAAGTCATCATTTTGTAATTACAATTCTAAATTAAGGCTTTTGTGTTGTTAATTCCCCAGGAAAACTTGCACCTATGTTTTACAATGAAAGGAAAAATATCAAAATACATCTAACTAAAGGTTCATGAATGAATCTATTGTATCACTGAAGAAACATGCATAAAGCCAAAATCCGTTCTATTTCCACATCAATTTTTTTCCTTCTACATGAACAGCAGTTGACCTAGAATGATTTTCCTTTCTGAAACCAAATGCAGAGAATGAGCTGCGCTGTAAATGCAGGCATTTCAGAAATCATAAAAATACAGTTATTAAGAATGGAACAAAAAGAAAATTTAAGCCATTAACTGAAACACTACATAACCCCCAGTTCTGTACACACTTATGCAACTGAGTAACTTCACACACATAAATAATCTGCTTAAGTCCAGTGGAGCTACTCTTATTTTCAAAACCACACAGACTTTTTGAATGCAAGTAGAATCATGACACAGTACATTTAATAAAAAACTAAATCAGAGATTTCACTGGGTCAAAAAAGACAGTACTTAAAATACATAATCAAATTCTATTCATCTGCTCCAAGTAAAAATATTTACAAGATTCAGAATTATTTAAAATTAAACCTGAAATGTGCCAAATTATGTGCAAATATTTTTCAAACACTTCACTGGCTCTGGATATACTAAGTAAGTTACTAATTTAGGTAAAGAATTTTCATGTCTCAGGTATCTCTACAAACCATCATGTTTAAGGGCTTAACAAGGAAAGCTTGGTTTTCAAAGTGCTTATTATTGCATTTCCCATTGACTGCAATGGGATTTCCAAGTACTCAGCTCTTCTGAGTAAGGGAATACTTAGTAAGGACACGGTGCAAATTAAGAAATCTATAATTAGGTCATCCAGATTTTACAGTTTTTACCTGAATAACTAATTTGTGCATTGCACTAGAGATGACACACACACAAAAACTATCACACACACAAAAACAAGAGGGAAAAACCTAATGAAAACAAACCCCTAGAAATTATGACACAGTAAAATACAAAGCACACACCCTTGCAATGAGAGAATGCCAATAAAAGACTGGAGCTTTGATCTTATTTTCAACAGTAACTAATAGAGTGGCAGAAATATCCTTAATCCTCCAAAATATATTCACCCAAGACTACAAGATGCCAGTGCCTTCTCCATAAGCATTAACTAGAGGATGACTTCATCTGAGAAGTCCTTTAATCCTTCCCACTACTTAGTTGTCTAAGCACATAGCAAAAACCCTCCTGTCATACCTCCCTCTGGATCCATGGAGCGTCCTCTACAACATGCATGCAATAAACTGCAGTTCATTTTTCAAGCATGGAATCAATATTATTAAGTGGGAATCTGGGTGGGTTTTCCTCCCCTTTTATGAATGCTTGTAACCATTATTGAATCATTTCTCAACTGCTATCTTGCATAGCACTGGCACTTGGTCTTTCAAATTTCACCTTTGCTTCTGCTGCATCTCTACTTTCAGAACCTGCTTCCAGACTCATATTGGAGGCACTTAGTCATAGCAGGGTGGTAAGATCATTTCTTTGGGATGCTCACTTTGTGCCATGTTAAACAAACAAACAAAAAAAGCACATCAAACATATTTAAAAAAAAAAAAAAAAGTCACTTCCTGATACCTTCATTGATTTTTTTCCTCCTAAACTTTAGGGCATTAGTGACTCAGATCCTTAATGAAACCAATGCTGGAAAGCTGTCAGGAAACTACATTTATTTGGCAAGTTATTAAGTGTTGCAAATGTTTATGTTGTAATTCAGAGAAATTATCTGTTACCAATACTTAACCATCTCAATCACGAATTTCCTAACATTACACACCCATAACCGAAAGACAGATCAATACACATCTGATAATCACCCAGCATAAATTGCCCTTTTCTAGTATTGATCAGCAGCTTTTTTCTACACGTGCAGGAGTTCGAGGGAGTAGCAGGCACTTGGCAGTATCAACAGTGCGCTGACAGAAAGAGAAACTGGCTGGCACTCGTGCAACATGGTGTCAGTAGATACCACGTCCATCAAACACTGACAGTTTGGCAGATC
This sequence comes from Erithacus rubecula, assembly GCF_903797595.1. NCBI lineage: Eukaryota > Metazoa > Chordata > Aves > Passeriformes > Muscicapidae > Erithacus > Erithacus rubecula. Next base: position 90,623,732 of record NC_136689.1, on the reverse strand, counting down.
AGACACTCTCTGCCATAATGTCATAATGACTTCAATTTACTTCTCCGCAGCACCCAAAGGCTGCGATTTTATGAGCTATCCAAGTCTCTTCTCTTCAAGAACAAGACTCTCTTGCTTTTGCAGCCTTGACAGCTTCATATATTTCCTTAAAGTTTCCTAGTAGGAATAACCAGAACAGTAAGAAACACAAAGCTGCTAACTGATTTTCTTGCAATTTATACAAATAACTGAAGTTTTATTTAGCAATTAAAATTTCATTCTCAGTATTCAAATAGCAGCAAGTTTCAATTACTGAAAAACAAACAGAAGCAGAAGAAGGAAACCCCATAAAACCCACTAAGATAGTGACTTTTACATGCCCAAGGTCAAGAGGGCTGCCTTCACTTCTAGCTAAAGAGTAAGATGCCAGTGTTCAACATTCAGGAATGTGCTTCCATGCACCAAGAGGAGGCAACAACATTTCAATTAAGGATAGGCAGCAGCACAGAGACAAAGCCTAGTGCTCATTCCTGTCCACTGTGGATGGAAGAAAGCCCCAGCAGCAGCGTGTGTTCAGGCACCAGTGGGAGAAAACACTTCACTGCATGAGGTCACCAACACAGCATCAGCAACCAGGGGATACTCAGGTATTTCCTCACACTTGCTCAACAGGGGCAATGATTGTGTCAGTCAACACTTGAACTGAAACTGCTGTTCGAGTTTTGGCATAAAAATGCTGCAGGTCCCTTCATCTGTAGGTACTTTTGTTTTCTTTCCTTTTTATCTCCCAGCTCCCCCAGGTCTTCTCTGCTGGCTAAGACAATTACTTAAATACTTTACACAGTCTTGAAAACCACAATTTGAGTATTTTCCTTTAAAACTTAACAAGTCAAACATAAAAATGCAGCATTCTTCTGTAAGAATAGAGAGACCCAGAACTGAGAAATCAAACATGGGTTTCTGCATGTGATTTCTGTTTACCACAGGAAACATTCTGTTCTTGTAAAGCACAGGCAGCTAAACCTACACTTCTGGTAAAGTGTAGGTAGCAAACCTACCCACCTGAAAGCAAAGACAGGCGAGGAGGCAGGCTTTCCACCAGAGGACTTCAAAGCACTCCCAAACAAAAATGTCTCAAGGATTCCATGGAGGTGAGCCAGCTCCTCCAGGCTATATCCCTGCCCTCATGTCTCCACCTCTTCCATCCCTACCCCTCCACCAGGGCTCTGCTCTCCACTGCATGGCCACTACGACAAAGACAGACACCATGACACAAGAGACAGGAGCTCTTTTTTAGGAGATTTGGCTGCTCAAGAAGTCTGGCCCATCAGCCTTGGGAGAAGAAGAGACCCATACAGCACAAGGCAGAACTTTGATGCTGTTGAATCTACATAGGACAACAACACCTTTGTTGAAAGTTACATCCTATGTGCAGAGGAAAAAAAATAGCTTGATCTTACCTTCAGATTTTATTTGAAAGAAAAATAAACCAACTTTTCATTCACAGTAACGAAAATAATCCTAAAGAAAAGTTTATATAAGCTACCTCGCTTACACCGCAACAAGTGATTGTTATATAAATACAGACTAATTACATCTTAAACCCCCTGCTTTAAGAGACAGATCTCATTAATCTAAAATAGGATGCAAACTCTTTTTGTTATGCTGTGCAACCACCCCAGACTATTAAATCTGTAAGATCAGGTGCTGTATGACCTAGCTCAAATGTGCAGATGCCTGCTACACTGCAGGATGCCTCACCTATCAATAACTACAGGAAGAGTAACTAAGCACAGGACAATCAAATCTGACTGCACCCCAGTGACTGCATCCAATTGGTCTTAGCACACTTCAGCATTCTTGCAGATTGCTACATCACAACCAAATCCCTTCCTCCTCAACCTGGCAAAGTTACATAGGACATTGTGTTAATGACATTTCTCAGCAGACCTGGTTTTCACCTATGCCAGTTTCACAACCACAAAAAGAAAAAAAAGTACACGGATTAAATCCAAAAAAGAAACACAAAAAAATCACATCTCTCAATATTGAATTGGCTACTCCATACCAAACCTTTCCTCTGAAGGAAGGGGTAAGGCGTACAGCAGGCTGAGGAACCCACTCAGGCCACTATTGCTTGTTAAGCTCACCTCTTCACAAACAGTCACAATGAAGGGCCATTTCTGTCCCCAGGTGAAGCTACTTAAAATAATTAAAAAAAAAAAAATTAGAATGCCATTTTGGTTTACCCAAAACCTGTTATACTTGCAATACCATGCCCTAGATCTGGAGTGTTCTAAACCAAATATTTCATATCAAAACAAATCACCTCCTTCCATACCCAATGTTGATATACACTTTCATTAAATTCATGTAATTTTAATGAGCAAGAGTTAGGATTTGGTTTTTTCAAAGAAAACTAAGTAATTCTCACTAACTTCTTTGCTCTGCAACCTTTCAACCACACACGAGAGCAGAGTTGTCTTCGCAGTGACACCTGCAGTGACTCCCTCTAAGCACATATGCAAGCAGGCAGTGTCAAAACATGCTTCCTAAAGTGATGCCTGAGAGAAGTTTTTGGCCAGAAGACATCCATATAGGAGTTGCAACATGAAAACTTGCAGAGGGGAGCGGATGGGTGCTACCCTGCTCAACCGCCCCAGCTGTCACAACGGGGCATGTGGAGCAACCGGGCAACAAGATCTCACCTATCTTATGTCAGCACTGCATTCATTAAGCTGTTTTCCATTTATGCAAGTTGGTATTTTAGCCTTCCTAAACCTTCTTCCACATTCTCCCCACTGCTCAGAGAAAAATCCACAGGAACAACTGTTCCTGCTGACTTTGTACCTGCAGCTCTGCCATCCTTCAGGTACCTGGGCAGAAGCATCAGCTGGGGCTGGAGCCCTTGACCTGCAGCAGGGCTATCCTGCACACTGGTATTGCATCACATGCCCAAGGAGGCTCTTTAATCATCCTGATGATGACAGCTTCCCTTAGGGTAACTTCAATGGGCTGCCTCAGTCCTCTCTGACTGAGCATAAATCACAGCTGACTTGGGAAGAGTATCAAGCTCCTCAACATCTTGAAAAACAACCACTGGGGAGATGTAAGGATGAAGACACTTTATAGTTCTGAAAACTACATCTGAGCATCAACTGCTAAATCTAGTGCTCAGGGGCACTGTGGATCTCTGACACTTCCAGGAGGACACTGCATGCATTAACTTGTGGATGGATTACACACATTACACTGATACATAAACACAGTGGTTTCATGCAGCAGACAAACCATTTCTCCTGCCATTTAACATAAACTACCTGCTTTTACACCCTAGTTACAAACACTTCAAAAAGAAGCACTGATAGCAAAGCAATTACTGGAGCTCCAAAATTAGGCAATAGTGAATCACTGTCTCTGAAACTAAACCCCAAATTGTACAGACTGACCCACATGACCAAATCTTTGCAGTCAGTTCAATAGACTTCCAAGTGGCCACCAGCATCTGCCTACAGGGATCAGCTTGCCAGACCAAGAGTGTTAAATTACAAGCTTTGTACTCATGGCAAGAATGTTGATTAAATAAATAAATAAATAAATATCCATTTTTTTATTGGCAGCATGGCAGCCCCATGCAACAACTTCAAAACCTCTTTTCATTTTGAGCTCATTCTAATATTAGTTTAAAAAATATCAAATCAACAGCATCTTCTAATGTTTAACCAAACAAGCTACACTTGTCCCTGGTTAAACTCTGACATACTGGAAAAGAACCAGAGATTAATTTCATTGAATGAATTTGGCTTTTAACCTAGACAATAAAATTTACTAGTATAAAAGCTTAAATCCCAACTGGCAATGAAAGGATGCCTTAGGGTACACTGCTTCTTGGCAACACCACATATCCACCTTTAAAGCTTTAAAATAAATCTCTGACTTTTGTTTCCACATGTATAGGCATATAGTATGTTTATACTACAACAAATCAACACTTACTTGCAAGGGTTAATAATATGATGCTTGCTAATATATAACCTCAAAACTATAGGGGACTACAGATATCCTACTTCTGCAAAATTGGAAATAAGGAAAAAAAAAAAAAAACAAACCAAATCTGCTCTTTACCAAAACAAAAGCAGCAGAAATACTGAATGACAACAGGATTCTGGAGTCACTCTATTAAACTACATTGTTATGTTTGGCATTAAGTTCATCATACACTTACTGCTATTCTAGCAAGCACCTTTGTTAACAATACCTAACTAGGTGTCCTCTGTCTTACGTGATGAACTACAGAAAACAATCTTTGTTTCTAAAGCCATCATCATGACAACATTGTCTTCATTTTCCCATCACCCAGCAAGGCACGTACCATTTTCTGTTAACAATTGACCTGTTATTTAGACAAATATATTCAGAGCATGCAGGTCTATGTCCTGTATAAACAGAGAATCAAATTGGACCAGCCTACACCCCTGAACTCTCCATGTCAGTGGGTGGAGATGACAAAGAGTTGAGCAGAACCCAGCCCACAGAGTCACAGAGGAGGCAAGAGGACAGAAGCACATTACATTGCACTACCATAAACACAAAATGTTCCAAATCATTATGTGCTGCCAAGGAGGCACTTGTACCTAAAGGGCTGCAGGTATTCTGTTTCTCTGACTTTAAACAGCATCAACAACAGACATAAAACAAACAATTTCTTTTTTCGTTTTTTCAAATTGTGGTCAGCTAACACCAACCCAACACCTTTTCTTTTCCTTTTTTTTTTTTTTTTTTTTCTTTGTTGATGTGTGTGTATGTGCCCCTGCCCAGGCAATGCCAAACTCAGGGTAACTGAGTCACACCATCACCCTCTGGGGCCAGGCTGGGCCACCACTGCTAACACTGGCAAGCTCCTACTCACGAGAAAGTGCCTCTCAAGTCAGCGAGGCTCCTCAGATGAGTAAGAAGTGCTCACTGATGTCAGTGAAGATTACCCAGCGAGGCCTTTGAAGCTGCTATTCTGTAGTGGGGGGTGTGTGCATGTGCACATGCACAGGAGCAGACATGACTCCCTAAAAGCCATGAATTCATCATCAACCTACAAGGCAGTATGGCTCACAGTCAGAAAGTGAGATAATGACCCTATGCCATGACCTCAAGGTAGAAATAACCTGGGCGTAGGCAGCACCTACCGATACCAGGATTAACATGACTCAGGGAATACAGGGCTAAAATAAAGTATTCAAGAGGCACAAAACATGCCATGAGCACATCTTCTGCCAGCCCAGTTCCCTGTCATCCTGCTCCACTTTCTGTGCCACAGCGCATGTCCAGAACACCCAGTGCCAAACTCTAGTCCAATGTATGCTGATGTAAATTTAACATGGCCAAAGTAACTGGAAAAACACCACCAAAATGCATAGTAACTGAGCAAGGTTTAGCCTCTAGGGTCAAGCTGATGCAATGTTTTAAAGTGATGAATATGTATCATTTTCTGACCACTGTCTAGAAGAAATTACAATGCTATTTATGTGTCCATGGGATGTGGCACCACTTCACTTTCAATTGCACTACTCAGAAAATACATAAAACTAATATTCATATCTGTGCATATTTACTATGCCACACAGCCCTTACTAGCAGGCTGAATTACCAAAACTAGAAAGTTGCTGCTGCTGTTTGAAAAAGAAAAGTATCTTTGCAATCAAAGAGAATTCCATACAAAGTACTTTTCCCCAGGGAAGAGAGCTATACTTACATGATTATACCCATGATAAATGGCATGCTAAACCTTTTCCTCCTTGGTCACTGATCTCTCATGTGATTTTTCCCTACTACTCGTCCGTAATGGACACAAAGAGAGAGGGCTAATGAACCATCCTCATATTTTTCAGATAGGTTTATTTCTAGAATGACCCAGGGACGCTAGCACTGACATTTCCAGGCAGCCATGGTGTGATACAGAACCAGAGCCCCATGGTGCTGTTTTCTTGCAAGCCTGCATCAGGACAGGTTTCTGCACAGAAAACAGCTGTATTTGGAGGAGAGGACATTTCCACAGCATCACCACACAGGCAGCCTTCAGTACCAGGAAGACTGTGGCCAAATTTTTGCCTTGTATTATGCATGCACATTCAAATGCCAGATGACGATGAAACACCAAAGTTGGCTTCCCCCCACTGTCATAAAATGCACAGTAAATTCAATTCTAATAACTTATTATTGTGAAGAGAACTGTGATAATTAACAGACATTTATTAGCATTTAATTTGACAGCAGATATGCTTTGGAGAACTTTAATGACCCCTTAATGGATTCATACAACCACACGTACACAGAAGAGATACAATCAAGTCCTGGAACTTATTCTTACTGTGTGTTTGTACACATCCCAGAACAGCAGCAACAGATCATCATTGCTACTGGGTGCCACCATATGACAACAGCTTATAATTATACTCTCTTGATAAATGATAATCTTCTGTAAGCCTAAACCGCTGACTTTGTGTCAGATAAAAACAGATGCCTGCTGTGTTCCCACGCACCTTTACCTGACCATCATGTTGTGGTTTGATGTAGAGGATGATTGTTAGCATAAGGAACTGATCAGAGCTACAGAAGCCTAGAAAAGGAAACTGTTGCAACTCCTTATTTTATCTCCTTTATTATGCTAAAAACATAAAGCTACTACCTCTTTTTAAGAGAGCAGAAACATTATACCCAGCACGTTCTTTGCAAAAGTCATCAGAGTTAAGGCTGCAGCAGTAAAAGTCCTGTCTAGAAAATGTGCTTTCAGGACAGATTCATGACAGTTTTCACAGAAAAGACAGGGGATGAACAACAGACTTCCCAGGTGCTCTTTCTTTTCATGGCTGATTTTGCTGATATGCATCTTTCACAAACCCAGCTAGTCCTAACAAATTCTATTCATTAACTGCAATTTCTTTCTTAAGGAAGTTCGCTACCAGTGCTAAAAATTAATCAGTCTAAGGTGGCTGTTCGCTTCGTGCCTGACATCCTCCCAACCATTCTGTGCCAACAGCCTGGTTTCTCAGCATAGCTTCATCCTTCTCACGGGCCCCTTGCAACACCTGGATCACTCCCGTTTTCATTCTGAACACAAACCTGCTCCACTTCATATTCCTCCTCCAAAAACTCTCATGCTCAGCATGCCACATCCACCCACTCATCCCAAGCCTCTGCCACCTTCAAGTTTTGAGTGCTGACACCAGCTCAAGCTCAGAAATCAGCAACAGCCAGGAAAAAGGGACTGCAGAGCAAAGTACGCCTGGGGGACGAGAGACAGGGGAGGAAGTCTACAATAAAAGGTGATCTGTGCAGCAGAACCAAGCCTTAAGTACCTTCAAGAAACCACACAGAAGAAAAATTCAGCTACCCCACACACATACAAACACATGTGCTCGGCCAACCTCCTCATCTTCTGTTTAACATCTCCTCTCCATAACCACTACCACTCTAATTTCATCCAGGCTCCTTGTCATGAAGCAGGACTGCACATGCCAGGCACCAGAGGAAACACATGGCATCTCCCATATCCTGCTCCTACACAGCTCTGCACACACCCCATCTCATTCTGGTGGCAGAGACCATCCAGCAGATCAGTGTGGCAGGAAATTAAACAAATCTCAGTCAGACCCCATTAATGCATCCAAGACAGTGACATACATTCAGCAACACTGTACAGGGACATGATGACCAGGGGAGCTCTGGCCACCAACTCAGCCTCACCATTCATTAAAAAAAGCATCACCAAAGCGCAATGACTCTTCTATTACCTTAACACAGATAACTACGGATTCCTGCCATCATGATTTCTGATGAAAGAGACACCCACCTACAGAAACTGAGTGCTCCTAGGTACAGGGGAAAATAGTTCTCCACCTTTAACCATCTTCCCGGACACCCACAGCTCCTCCAAACACCTGTTTACTCCTCCTTATTTCTGTGTGATCTTGCTACAGTCTTTTCTCCTCTAAGGCTGTGTTCAGCTCATCACGCCCTGTTTTCTTCTTCTCCAGCTTTTGCTGTGCTTGCACCAGCCCTTCATCACTTCTGAGCAAAGAGAGCGACACTGATGCCAAAAGTGAAACAGCTGAGAGATCTTTACACGTGAACAGTTCATACTGGCATAGCTCCGCTATCCCCAACACAAGGTGTAATTACCTCACTTGTGGGTGGAATTACACAAGGAGTAATTCTGGTCACCTGGTCTTCAATAAGCTTCACAATGCTGCTGTAAGATTCCACAAGAATTGAGTTATTCGAGGTAAAATCCATTAGACTATAACAGCATGGGAGGAAAATAGGGAGGACCATGCGAAGAGCATTTTTATTATTTGTATGCAAAATTACTTTCCTACATTCACATGTTGCTATACCTACATAGATATTTTTGTTTTAAACAGAGATTCAAGTTCAAAACTTCATTTTGCATATTAGAATGAGAAACTGAGATTTTAGCCCTTCAAATACTGTTATCTTCTTCAAAGTGTAAAATACAATGAATAAAGCAGAATAAACTGGGTGTTTAAGAAAACAAAAATCTGTCTCATGTCTAGCATCTTCTTAGCTGACAGACTCTCAACTCTCATCATCTTGTCCTTTTTCTTACATGTTGAAGAGAGTTTCATTTAAGAGATAGTGCTCTTCTTCCACAGGGATCACAGATGACAGACACTGTGCCAAGCAATGAGGTTTTCCTGTTCAGAGGAAGTGCAAACTCAGAGAGCAGCATTCCCAATCCCACTGAGCCAGCAGGACAGCTTTACGCTCGCTACACACTCCACTGTAACCTGTGCTGCTGTGCAAACTGAATGCAGGAGAAAAGACCTGAACCAAAACTCAAATTTCTTGACCCAGTCACTGCCCTGGGCTGCTCACCCTTCACCAAGTCCATTACACTGACTCTCCCATCCTCCAGGAGCACAAAACTCACTGAAGAGCCACATTAAGCAGGTAACTATCTGTCTTCCTCTCCAGTCTGCTGATACAAGTCTTGATCCTTGGATATCCTAGAACCTGCAGGAAGCTTGGGCAAGCTTTTTGCAAGGACATAAGAAGACCTAGTCTCTAGAAGAGTAAGGAATTTTCTTGATCACTTACATTACAAGGTCCCCATTTCCATCCCTTTTGCCAGCCTGCCAGATCAGCCAGTCTCCAGAGGATTCCTTTTAAGTTTGTATCTTCCACTCCTCAAACCAACCAAGTCAGCATTTCTCTTCCTGAACTTCTTGTTCTCTCCCTTATCTTCTGTCAGAGCCAAGGACACAAAAACAATTACAGGTCTCTCCACCAATCTTGTTCAGTACTTCACATCTAGCTAAAAAGCTGCAGAAATGCTCACCTGCTATTTCACTGTGTTTGACTTAGCAAGAATTGAAAAGCCAAATAAATGTCACTATGTTATCTCAAGCTGTACATCAGGACAAGGTAGCACAGAGTGTGAAAGCCACAGCAGCTCCTGAACTAGATAGCAGAAGGTAAGAGTAATATCTAAAGGGTTCCATCATGGGTGTCATCTTTTCACAAGGAATCAAGAGAGAATGCCCTGGTTTGCAACTCTACCCCTAGCTCAGGGCCATATGTGCAATAAAAAGGTGGCAGTTCAGTCTCCTGCACTGAAACAGGAGACACAACAGCAGGCATTTAAAATTTTCTTAGCGGCTTGAATTAATTTCACAGATTACTGTTTTCTACCATTTCTCAGACTTCTAACAAGACAAACCACCTCTTTACAATACCCAGGCTCCTTAGACAGGCTCCTGAGAATATAAAAATCTGAGGGGAAAGCTGCCCACAATCTAGAAACCCCTTTTGAGCTCCAGACACCCTCCTTCTAAGTGCATGAAACTTTGAAGAGAAATATTAGCAATCCTCGCTTTTTGCAGTGCTTACTTTTGTGATGGCAACCTATAATCCCTAATCAACCTAGAAAATAAATGACCGATAAACCAATCTGCTTGTAACCCCATTAACAGATTCTGGCTTCAGTATCAACAGGGTAATTTGCTGAGACTATTTTTAATCCCAACTAAACCATTAATCCTGCAATTTCCACATAGTACTTCCACCACCCCCCAAATTTACTCAAGGTTACCAACAATTTTGCAACTCATTAAAAAGCAGATAAATAAATAACATTTGCAAATATACACCTCCTGGCACTGGAGAACTGACAGACTCCGATTACTCGGTTGATCCTGTTAAAGCCATTACTTTCTAATTGGAAAGAGTCATTCAGAAGCAAAGCTGTGTGTCTGGCATGTCACTTGACACCTGGTATGTACCGCTCATGATAAGAAGAACTCTCCAATATGCTTGCCACAATGAAAAGAAGTGGGTTATTTCATCATACCACTGATAGTCACAGTTCTCTACTAAAATCTGTTCTAATTTAATGGGACCAAGGTTACCAACATAAATTGTCATGTTTTCTCAAACTGGCATTAAAATATTCTCCAACTATCATTATTAATGTCAATATAAATTATTCATTGAAGATCACAACATTCATTACTGAGGTAAAATTTATCTGGAGGGAAAGGAAAAAAAGAGACAAACAGAGCAAATCCAATTAAAGTAGGTATTTATAGATTTCATACAGCTTTTCTCTTTAGTGACGAAAACACTCCTTTAAAAAAAGGTCTTAAAACAAGCATTCACAGAGCCAAGAAAGCACCGTGTTAATCAGCTAAAGGTACAGTTACACACAGGATGCTGCAAAGGGACTGATGTGATAATACACGAGCCTGGTAGTTTATCCAAGGATGTATCAATGTGCTAGCACAACAATCTGGAAGGCAGACCCTTGGTTTCACGTAAGCAGCTACTCACAGGAGGGAAAGCTGTATTTAGTGTTGGAAGGGTGGTGTTTAATGCTCCTTTCAACTTCTATAAATTACAACGTCAGCCATTCCTAATTAGTATACATTACTATTCAAACACCACATTGAAATTAGAAGCTTAGCAGTCTTTCCGTACACTTATAGACACTTCACACAAACACATGAACAACCTTGTTGAAATATTTTAGAGTCCCAAGGTTAAAAGAAATTACTTCAAGAGACAGATGGTGAGCAACTGGTACCTCAGTGAGGAGTGCCAACGACTTTTGAAAGTTCCCACGCAACGCACCGTATGGGGCTAACTCCTATTTACTGCACACTTTGGGACTTCGCAGTGGAGCCTCATCTCCCGAAACCCCAAAGATGTGCACAGATAGGATGGCACAGGGGAAAGAAAGCCTAAAAAAACAACTCCCAGGGAAATCTAAATCCAAAGGGAAAATAAGATATCTTATTTCCCTAATTGCATAGTTTAAGTCAGTCCTTAAGTCGCCTGATTCATAGTTTTATCATACTCGTGGCTGCCAATACTGTGCCAGCTCACCAATACAGGTGCCTCACAGTCTATCACAAAGGAAGCCGGAATGCATCCATTAAAATAGACAACTAAACAACCTCTGTGCAAAGACTGGTGGGCGAGGGGGGGAGAGAAAGACTTTACAAGCACATACTCTACCATCAAAGGAGCAGCTCTAGTTTCAGCCAGTAACACCTCGCCCCGCAATCCTTTACAACACACCGTGTCACTGGCTATTGTTCATAACTCTCTCCGCAAACCATTTCAACATTCAGAGAACGACTATTTCGTAAGGAAATTATTTCAGAAGGGGAAAATATTGCTTACTCATGAACCTGGTATCATTGTAACAATGAGGCAAAACAGCTACAGACAATTACATTGCACAATCCTAAATGCATCTTTTATTGTACTAGATTTCAGAAAAAGAACATTCTGAAACACTGAAATAAATCAGAGAATAAATGTGACTTGTTGTCAGCTCATACAATATGGGTTAAATGCTACCATATGGTGAGTGCACACACGTTACCCTTTTAAAAACAAAGAACATGGCTAATTTCATTCCCAATTCTATTTTTAAATAAGTAAACGTGACCATTTTAAAATCAGGCTACAATTGTGACAAGAACACCTCAATTTCCACCAGCTTCTCTCCCTCCTTCTTTACTGAAAACTAACACCACTTCCCTGCTCACCATCTTTTTAAAAAAGACAAGGAAAAATTACTATTCAGTCAGCTTTATCCCCGTAATAAGCCAACACAAGCACTTCTATGCAGTGTAAAAATAGTGAACAAGCCAACTCACCGTTCTTCCTTTATTATACCTGCCGGAAAAGCAAAGCGTGTGTGCGTGTGTGTGTGTGTGTGTGTGTGCAGTACGTTCAAACTCACTGACATACGATCCAGCAAACACTCACAACAGGACCTGCCCGACAGACACAGCTCTCGTTTTCTCTGCATCCCCCAGCATGTACTGAGACATGCAGTTTCCATGCACTCCCAGCCAAAAAAGAACAGCAAAAAAAAAGAAAACAACCAAAGGAAACACGTATGAAATACACACAGGGTAGCTGAAGTGGATGCTGTTGATTTGAAAATTGTCTATCTAGCATCTGTGCTATTTTTTTAATCATTATATTATAAATGAAACATGTCAAGAGTCTAAAAATAGCTACAAATTCTAATTACATATGCTTTGTAGTTTTTATTTTACTTTGAAAAGAAGATTAAAAGCTAGATCATTTTAGAAACCAGCCTTAAAGATTCAGGGAGCCACAAAATTCTTCTACTTTGCAATTTGAAGTACACTGCTGGAAAGTATTTCCTTTGGGACATAAATATGACAGCCCAAACATGAAGAAGCAAGCACCCAACATCACACAGTGAGATGGCAAGAAAGAAAAGGGAGAAGAACACACAAAGGAAAAAGTAATTTCTTAGCGATTCTAAGAGTGCCCTGATTACGGATGTAATACTATAAGCTTTAATTAGGAGCTAAGTGCTGTGTGCTAAATTCATCTCCACATCCAGTGCTGTAAATTCAGTCACCCTACTAAAGTTACCTTGGGCTTACCACAACGGCACAACAGCAATGCCAGGCCTATAGCTTCTGCAACAGCCCATAATGAAATGTGGATTTTGTTGAACAAGTATTAAGCGACACAATATCCTGCTGATAAAAATTTAATTCTTTTCCATAAGCAATCAATTAAATGAAAGGTTAGCAAAAATTCATTTTAAGTAGTCCTCAGAAGGGAAGCAGTCTTGAATCCACAGAAAAGAGCCTCTGTTCTTCCATGACCTGAAACAGTCTATAGACCAGAGTCTTCAGCAGCCGCTGTCCCAGTGTCCCTGCCATGGACACTATGTGCAGCGCTAGCTCACAACTTGGCAGTGGTAAACAAACAACTCATCTTACAGCAGATGTGTGCTACTGTTATGAGACCTGTATTAGGCAATAAATAGTTCGGTAGCAACTTATGAGATGCAAGTTCTGTCCATCCACACACCAATTTAATCCTGGAACACACGTTTAATGCCCTGCCTTCTTCTGCAAAAGCGCTGCTGCCATAATGCAGGTGCAGGAATGCAAGGAAAAACTGCTAACTCCAAGAGTGTAACAACACTGATGGGCCTCCGCAGATAACCAAGATGTAAACAATATAAAAAAATGAACAACCAGAGTTGAGTAACTATCACACCAAAAAAAAAAAAAAAAAAAAAAAAAAAAAAAAAAAAAAAAAAAAAAAGAGCTCGCTAGCTTCAAATGGCAAAGCAGGTTCAGCAGATCAGGAGACCAAACATTTGCTGACTAACAGTTAGGTAATGAAAGTAAACATCTGTAATGAAGTCATCATCCTAATGAAAGCCGTAGCAGTGTTAACTACCTGGACCATAATCCACTCACAAGTTCTAATGCAGGATCACCAAGATAATATTTACTAGAGTCGTTCCTGCTGGAAAAGGAAAGGAAGTTTCATTTACTTTTAACATAGAAGTGACAACCAAGAAACACTGCTATCTATTAAGCCGTTCTAACTCCCAAGTATTGTACCAAGTTTCTGTGCAATTACAGTGGGTAACTGAAAAACAGAATTTTGCCTTCAGTGTCTGAGTCAGAACAGCTTTATCCTAGCACTGAAGTGTATAAATATTTGCAGCATTTAAGATGTCTGCTTTGAAAAAGCAATGTTGCTCCAAGTTTCAAATATTTATATTGCAGATTCTAATCAAATAAATGTGAGGGTTTTTCCTGCTTTTTTTGCCAAACTGTGATTAGGTACCTGGATTAAGTTTATGGCTAGAGGAAAAAAAATGACCACAACAAGTTTTAGCTGATTAACTGCCAATATAGTTAAGGATTTCAGATATGCACATAGAAACTGTATCTCCAGCCAGAATCACCCTTATGCAACTCCCATTAGTCAATGGCAGTGGAAAGCGTGCTTATTACGGGGCAGCAGTGGTTTCTCAAACAACTAGTCAATTTTTAGGAGGGTTGCACATGCTCTTATCCAACTAAAGAACATCACATGGTGGCGAAAAACAATAGTAAGTCCATTTCTCCTTTCTGTGCAGAAATCCAGTGCCCATTCAGTCTCAAAAGGTATGTACCTACAAATTCATACTTGTGTCTCAAAAACTTAAACAGGCACTTTTCTTGTGAAATTTGCAAGCTTGGACAAGTTGCTTCCTGCAAAATGCAATCACTTTGCATTTCAGCTTTCTATTTTGATGACTTTAAGAAACACTATACAAAACCCAAATTTCCAGTTTAAGTACACATATACAGACTTCATCACTGGTGTCAATGAAAGCTTAATGCATGGATCATTTTGCATGCTGCATGTAATCCCAGAAAAGTCCTGGAAGTTCTTGGCACTAACTGAAGTCTTCATGCAAGTTAAGCCTTTCAAAGCCGACAGGTTTTGGATCATACTACATATATATAAATATCTATATCTATAGATATAGATATAGATATATATAGATATAGATATATATAGATATTAGACATTAATATAGATACCCTTCATTAGATGGGACCTAAGCATAAAACTCATTAGATCTTGATCAAGAGAACTATAGATAGGTAACTATAGATAACTACATATATAACTATATTACTAGATAACAGGTAACTATAGACAGATAATAATTATTGGTAATTATAACTAACTATATAAGGTAATAGCTATAGGTAAGTAAAAGTAACTGTTGAAGTCACCTGCACACAAAGACCTTAACAAAAAAATCCAAATAAGCAGACTGCTCAAAGTTCTCAAGAGTTGCTGACTACACCATTTCTGGTTTAAGCCCCCACAGCAGGGTGCATTTTAAAGGTTAGCATTTTTTAAGTAAACTGAAGGCAACAGCCCAGCTTCTGAAGGTGATCTGTAAGATGTTAAGACATAAACATCCTCCTTTGCTAAAATGAGGATAAATTCAACAGGGAGAGATACAGAACAATGACACAATCATTTTCAACCCCTTCAATAAACACTTCTGTACTGCTAATTGCTATTATTCAATCTTGGTGACAGCATGATACTATGACCAATTATAAAATCATACAATTAACCTATTTTTTAAGTCAATCTATTAGTCACTGCCACAGGAAAACTACAAAATGTTGCTCCATTCTAGGCAGATAGAGTTACTGAGGCCACTTGCAAGTAACAATAGGTAGGCTTCACCCTAGTGATGTAAACTCTTTTCTACCATGCACAGAGAAATAGTCGTTCACATTCATGGAGAGACTAATACATAATTTGTCTGGTACAGGAGTTTAAAAGGTTGTGCTGAGCTTAGATAGGTGTCCTGCTAACAAAGACCACTCCTCTCTTCAAACATGTTTCAGATCATTCCTTAGGACAATGTTATTCTCACTGATGCTTTATTTCTTCTTTCCTTCCAGTGAGCATTATCTTTGCGTATTAATCAAACAGTTTAGAGGGAGGGCTATAATGCCCTATTGTTCACACAGTCTCCACAATACTTATCACTAACTAGGTGTCACTTCAACACTACTCAGTTTTGCAGGAACTAAAGGCTTGAAAACAAACCCCAAGCAAGAATTTCTAGAGATAGCTAAAAAACACTTTACATCAGGAGCTAGTAAAGGTGTGTTTGTGCCAGTAACACAGAGCCCCATGCAAATGACTTTATTATACAGAGCTCACTCAAGATGGCCATGGCAGCTACTCTTGTGAAACTGAAGATGTCTCCTGGAATATCTGCACCTTGATACTAATTACACCTATGCAACTTCAGCTTCCAGTTTCAACAGGGGGGAAGCTCCAAAAACCATTGTGCCCACCCTGGTGGGACTAATTGGGGTGCACAGATAGCAGACAGCCAGGCTGCTGATTGTGGGTTTGCTCTGACAGAAGTGAAGGACACTTTGGCAGAGAAACAAAGCAACAACGTTCACTGAGAAACAACTCATCCCGGCCAGCTGCCACAGACAAAACTACTGGAGCAAAACTACCAACATGCTCCCTGCCGAGATGAAACTTTTGCTCCCATCATCAACACCCCTTCCTGGCACTGCTCCTGCCCAAAAAAGCCAACACCTCTTACAATGCAGTAATTTCCAGCCCACTGGCAGCAGCCAGCCTAGGGAGCAAGCACACTGGGCCTCACTAGAGAAGCCCAAGATGCACTACTACCCGCACCTGCCCATGGGACACAGCCACAAACACGGGGACAGGAGCACACACACACCCCTGCTCCAATGAGGCATTCCCACAGCCACGGCAGCTTCATTCTGCCATGCAACACATACCCAGCAGGACCTACGGGTGCACACATCTGGCTGCCATGCATCCCATCCCTGCATCTGTGCAGGCACGCTCCTATCCACCTGCTGCAACACCCAGATCCCCAGCATGTACACACTGTCCCCAGTATCCATGATCCATGTATCCCTCGTGGGGCAGCTGAAGGTCACTGCCCCGCCACAGGGCAGCATCCTCCCGCTTGGCCCAGCACGCACAGCGCCATAAACAACACCGCTGGAAAGCGATGGTCAAAAATCAGGACACACAGCACATCTCACAAAATAAAACTCTCGGCTATCTTCCCACCCACACACTATGCCCAGGGATGGGGGCGCAAGCAAAATGTGACAGACGATTTTGAAAAAGACTCCCCCTCCCAATTCAAAATCAACCCGTGTTATGCCACTCAACTTTTGCTTAAAATTACGCTTTTTGGGTTTTTTTACGGGGGGTGGTGGGGGGAGAACCCAATGAAAGACACGGTTGCCAAGTCGAGTTAATGAAAAACCCTTTGGCTGTTAACTCATTTAGTGCAGCAAGCATGAAATAAGGTCCGTGGCACGGGGCCAAAGCGCACGGCCCTTTGCCGGGCGGGCTCTGGGACCTCTCCCGGCCGCCCAGGAGCGGCCCTGAGCACCGCCAGCTTCGGGGACAGACCCTCCAGAAACCGGCGAACCCGCCTCGAAATAACAAAACAATAAAAATTATTAAGTAAACCGCACAAAAATCAAAATATCGATGGCCACGCCAGGCCCGAGCAGCTTTTCCACCAAGGCGCTTTTGCACCCACTTCCAAAAAAGAGCCGGACCGCAGCGCTGCGGGGAGGGACGGCGAGGAGACAGCTTTAACGAGGCGGGGCCGGGGAGCGCTCAGGGCAGGGCAGGGCAGGGCAGGGCAGGGCAGGGCAGGGCAGGGCAGGGTAGCAGGAAGGCCGCGGGAAGGCGGCGGCACAGCGGCTCCTGCCCCACCTCGCCGCGCCCCGACACCCCGGGGCCGAGCGGCGCGGAGCCGGGCCGGGCCGGGCGGCGGCGGGGGCGGGCCCGCGGGCTGGGGCCGCCCCGGCGAGGCGGGGCCGCCGGCGGGCGGGGGCTCGGCTCCGCGTCCGTCCGGCCCCGCTCCCCGACCCCCCCGCACCGCGGCACCCCCGCGTCCCTCCCCGCCGAGGAAACTTCTCCGCTCGCCGGCAGAGTTCGGCTCCCAGCCGGGGAGACGCTGGGTGCGAGCGGGGGGCGGCGGGGAGCGCCCGGCGATGGGAGGAGGAAGAGGAGGCGGCGAGAGAGTTGCGCCTCTCCCCAAAAAGGGACTTTGACCCCGCACCGCTCTCCGGCGGACCGCGAATTACATATTTTTGTCACAGGTCGGATCCTAACGCACGTCGACACAGCGTCTAATTTATGAACTCATCAGCCTAATTTCATTATTTAATCATGCGCCCGGCAATCGTGTTTCCTTAAGAAAGGACTGACCTATTTTTGGCTGGAGATAAACGATCATGTTAACAGATGTTAATCTTGTAATCTGTTTTTCCTGTAAGCACTTCGCAACGCGCGTTTCAGACATTTAAAAAAAAATTAAAAAATCTTGCCCAAACGACTTGACGTCACGATTGAGTTCTTATTAAAAAAAAAAAAAAAAAAATCTCGCAGTGGTTTCAAAGACATTAAATCTTTTTCACTTTATAAATGCTGATTTGTTCTGCCTCAACTCCCACAGGCTTTTATTTGCATTTCAAATTCCACAGGTTACACCAGTCGCCTTTTCAGAAAATGTACACCAACAATAAGGCAGCAAATGGGGAGAATGGGGGGGGGGGAGGGGAACCCTGCATCTGGATTAAATAAAGAACAGAATTAATGTTTCGAAAATAGTCCGAGCAAAATTATATTCGCACGTCCAGTGCCCGAGCGCCTCCGTATCTATAGGGGTAATGTAAAGGATAAGCTGTGGGCACACACAATGCGCATTCCCCAGAAGATCCCTGTCTGCTGCTGGGAGCTTATTAACGCTCCTAATAAATGGTGCTGATTCCAAACCGACACTTTTCGGCTTAAAACACGGGGTTTGTCTCCAGCAGTTAATTGCAGAGGTTAGCTGGTTTGAGGGGAAAAACAACGGGCGGCTGTCATGCTCCACACGCCTCCCCACACGTACCGCCAGTTCCAGCACCCCACCTTCTTCCCTCATAGCAAAGTTTACCCATCCAAACTTTCCTCAACTTGCCCAAGTACTTAATTCGCATTAGGATCGCGACTCGGCGCTATGCTAATGATCACCGAAGATAGTAATGGGGGGAGGGAGGGAGGGACGAGGAGGAGGAAAGCTTTTATAGCACAAAATGTCTGGAACTGCATTATTTCTATTCTTCTTTTCTCTCCCTCCCTCTCTATCTCTCTCCCCTTCCTTCCCTCCTCTCGACCCCCCCTTTTTTTTTTCAGCATGTACATTAAACTCCCTGCCTCCCTCCCCCACCCCACCCGCATCAAACGGGCTATTTTTCCTCTTCTGGAAATAATCGCTACGGAGACATTGTCCTCCGAGTCCTCCTCGCTGTCTATACGTGAATAATTGTTTTCTCTGCCCGCCCACCCCCAACTTCCTTTGATAAACTGTGTACTTCTCTAACGGGGATCACGCAGCGCCCGGCTCGCCACGGAACGGCGAGCGGCTGGCGAACAAGGGGACACACACGGACACAGCCCCGCATCGGGCACTGCCCGCACTCGCTGGATCGGCACTGGCGGGGTGGGGGGAGAACGGGGGCAACAACCCACTCTAATAATCCAAGTGGCTACTCGCGGCTCGACGACCCATCACCCACCTTCCACAGCCGAAGCTCTTTACTTTAAAGTGCGGCAATTTGTTCTTTGTCTCTTAATGGATTAATATCGCAGTCCGCCCCCCCTCAACGCCCCTGACGGAGCGTACAAAGCCAAAAGGCTGCCGGAGCCCGCAGGGCTCCCCCACCCCCCGGCACCACCACTGCAGCAAACCCGACCTCCTCCTCGCGGAACAGCGCAAAGTTACCATTTTGGAGCCGCTCCGATGACCGGGGGACAGTCCCCGTACCCCGGGGGAGGCGCGAAGTTGACGGGTTCTTTTCCCCCCAGGGGCACAGCCCGAGGACCCCCCGCCCCCCGGGCCATTCCCCGCCCCGCCGCCCCTCACCTCCTGCGCGGCCGGCGGCGGCAGCGTTCGGGGAAGGGCGCGCCGAGCCGCTCTGAAGGTGAAACCACGCGCCGCATGCGAGCGGCGCCGCGCTGCACATGATCCGCCGAGCGGCTCCACTGGCGCGGGCGGGGGCGGCCCCGGCCCCGCCGGCCCCCGCCGCGCCCCGCGCCCGCGCACCGCCCCCGCCGCGCCCGCCGCGCCCCGCCCGCCCCGCCGCCGCCGCCGCGCGTCCCCCGGCGGCCGCGCCGCTGCGGCCGGTGCCGGGCCCGCAGCGCCCGCCGGGCACCATTGTCTGCGCGGGGCAAAGTTGGGGCGCGGGTGCCGCCGCCCCCGGGCGCTGCGGAAAGCGGGCGCCGCGCTGTGCGGGCGCGGAGGGGCTCTTCTGCCCACCGCCGCCGCGGTTCCCACCTACCTCCTCTGCTGAGAAAGGTGCGGGCTGGAGTTGCCCCAGATGCATTTCTATGAGAAACTTTATTTTTTTTTCTTTTTTTCTTTTTTTTTTTTTTTTTGCGAATTCCGCTGGTAAAATATTTATGGATCTATTGAAATGCGCAGAAACAACAACATTAAAGTCCTCAATCAAGATCAAAGAGGAATACTGTTCAACAGCCACGCTGGGGAAGTTGAAAGACCTCCGAACAAATCAATCTGCCATATGGCTTTAGAAAGAAAAAAAAATAAAAAACAAGCAACAAAAACCCCCCCCGCCCCCCCCCCCCCCCCCTTTCCTATGGCTGAAAAGTTCAATTCTTGTTTTCCTGCCTGTTTGCGAAGCTCGGTTTAATCACGCCAAATCTGTGTGTGCCACAGGCGAGAGGAGTGTGTTTAGTCTATGGCTGGGAAGCCTAATTTAACGCTCCGTACTAGACATCAAGGGTGTGGATAGAGCCTTTTTTTTTTTCTTTCTCTCTTTTTTTTTTTTTTTTCTTTCTTTTTTCTTTCTTTGTCTCGCAATGTGCGATGACGTACAATTGAGCACTTTTGACGGAGGGACGGTGTTATCTGGACGCCCCGGGCCGGCAGAAGCCCATCATCGCCCCGGCACCCCGGCTCTGAGCCCCCCGCCCCCGGCCGGCCCTTCCCTCCCTCCGTCCTGCACTTGGGATGCGAACTGCTCCCGCAATGAGGAGAAAACAAAATTGGGGCGGGGGGAGGCTTCAAATCCTGCCCTTTCCAGTGCTTATTACAAGAACACTCGGAATAAAGGGAAGGAGTGGGGGTGGGGGGCAGCGAGCGAGAGGGGAAAGTTGGTAATGAAGGATACACGAATCATAAAATGTAAGCTATGTGTGATTAATGATCTGCACTAATTTGTATAGCAGGCGTGTTAAAGGTCATTGACAATTGTTGCTGCTTTCAGCATGAATGCCTGAGTGGGATGTATTTGGGACAATCAAATTTAATTCTAATTTACAGAAAGAAAACCAAGTAGATGTGCATAGCAGCTGGTCAAAATATAGAGAGGACGCACTTTAAAAAAATGCACGTTGCCTATTCTTCAAAAGCAGCTTCTTTACATTAATGTGGTGTCTTTAAGTGCCTCAATAGTAAATAACGCATCTGGAATGTCTGGATTTTGTCCCTTATGCATCAGCATCTTTCCTGCACACTTTTTCAATTGCGGGCCAAGTTGGGTTCCCAGTTACTCCCAGCAGTGCAGCATTATGTGGAAATACTGAGTTCGCTGGTGGCCGATTTACCTGTGGGTGGACCAGAGTAGATGTCGCCGCTCTGAGCCTGAAGAATCTACACCAGGCACACGCCTATAACGCAAGAGTGTAGATTCCCTAATCGCAGTGTATACAGTACTTTAGCATTTCTTTACACAAAGAGTAAGAAATCCATTATAAATCAGCATTCCTGGGCACTATTTAGAACTACAGTATTAAGCTAACAATTTCCATATGGCGAAAATTGACAAGTCAGGGCAATGAAAGGTGCATGAGACTTCTCAACTCCTCTACCTAAAAATGTGATTTTTATGACCTACTCCTTTTCTCTCAGAGCCTGTACAGATTCTTTTCCTTAGACAGTAAAACATGAGAATACACAACACAGTGCTTGCTCTATTACTTGACAGAGTAATGCTTAAAATGCTTAATATTTTCCATATTTGGTTTCCATAGGGCCCAATTTTATACTCCTTGTTCTCATAAGAAAATAGGAGGCTACAGGAGTGAAAGGATTGGAGAACCCATCTGAAGCTTAGTGCACAAGGGGCATTCCACTTTAATGGAAAGGCAATTAAAAATTCAGAAGATGCAGAGACCTTAAAAACAATCAAGCGGTATATTAATTTCACGGAAAGTCACCAGCAGAGTTCCTCTGTCCATGTAATTTTAAATAGGAGATTTTCTCACATTTCTTTTGCTGAGCCCAGCACTTCTGGATTTTAAAAGCAAAACTGAAACAGTGTAAGAATTTATTGACTCAAAAGATATGAGGATGTATCTGCATAATATCATCGATGTCATTAGAAATTTCAAGTAGAGATGATGCTTTTAATTTTCAATTCATTAGTAATGTACCATTTCCATGGGTGACTAATTTGTTTGCAGACAGTTTACTCATTTTATCTTTGCCAGAAATCTTCCAGGAGATGTCCTCCAGTTTCAAATTCTTTAAATTACAGTATTTTGTATGAGAATGTCAGAGATATTAATGGCTCAATACATGTTTTACTATTTATAGACTTGCATGTATAATAATTCTGGCTAATGAAATACTTGGAGCAGGAAAGCATTTATTTACTTTTGCTATGGTCTAATAAATTATTTGTTCAGCGTTTGGGACCAGGCTTTCTCAAGTTAGGGAAAATGGCAGTTTGATGAAATTCTGTGCGATGACTTGTCTGCATAACTTAGCCTTAGGAGTGATTGGTGGAAGTTTAGATAAGAAAAGGTTCCCAAGAAACACTGTGGTAGAGTAGTGAGGAAAAAGGCCATCTCTGTTAAAGCAAGGCTGAAAGCACAGATAAATTCTTCAAGACAGGCAAACAAGTCAAGTTTGGATTGCATTTCGTATACATGTCTGCATATGTGTGCGTGTACATGTCACAAACACAAATACAGTCTGCGAAATGTAATCTAGGGGATCTGTGTGCTTGCTCAGAGTTACTCACGTTTCATGCCAATTAATAGTTTCAGTTACTACAAATCTATCTGAAATTCTGTTTAAATCTAAGACAGAGATTTTGCTCTCAAACTGTGCTTGGTCAGAAAAAAGGGCACACAAACTGATGACAAATAATCTTGTACTACTCTTTGCATTCTAAACCAGACTTTTTCTTGGAGATACAAAAAACATGTGCAGAAGTTACCAACTGGAAGGCACAGGCAGCTCTGATACCCATCTCTGTGTGCGGATCACCACACAGAAACGTTCCCAGTAATGCTTTTAAAAAAAGAATCTCTCATTTCTGACTCCAGTTAAAATGGGCCATTCTAACACTGATGGGCTTCCAGAGTTTCTGCGAGTGGCACAAATTTCTCTCTGAAAAATAATGGTTTCGCTTAATAGCAAGCTTATACACTTAGATTAAATACACTGACTTCTGATGTGCACCACACAACAATCTTTCTCTCCTCTCTATTTGTGCCTCATTAGCTGTGCAGTGTCAGGCTGCTTCCAGAGTTTGTACTGTGAAAACACATCCCCACCCATCAAAGTTTTGCACACCAACGTACTCTGGGTCTGCATGGATTGAGGTCAAGCTCTTGCACCCTGTTAATTTAGTCAGGCATAAATCTAGCAAATGGATTTGGAAATATTTTTCCATTTGAAGAGGTGCACATATTTCATGATTTGATGTGTCTATTAATGTGTAACAGCAATAAGCAACTTGGTCATATCTGTTGACAAATTGTATCAGGTGTCAGGATGTGGTCATAACCTCTTTACTTTCTACTCATGCAAGTTGTCCCCTTGCTATCAATGTAATTGCATCAATGATAAAGGATGACTGGTGTTTGTTTCCATCATCCCATTATGGCATGTAATGAACTTTTCCTTATGGCAGAAATAATCTGGAGACCTTTCTTGAAGAATCAACATTTTTAACACTAATGTCTTTCATATTTGCCCCTACCGCCAACACAGTTGCTAGGAAATAGCCTGATTTTGATTTTTTTTCGTGCTTTGATCCTCTCAGAACCACTTTTTTTTTAAAACTGCATTATCCAATATTGCTTTTACAATGACACTGAGGAAGAAAGCAGAAAAAGTTAATATTGCAAATAAGTACAGCCTCAGCGTACTTGGCTTTTTTAGGTTCATGCTAAATGTACCAACTTTTCCAGCCCTGGCAGTCAGATTTTCTCACTCATATGTAATTTTATAAACTACATCACGGCTTCACAGCAGGTAGGGAGCCCACAAACCTGTTCTTAATTTCAGCTAAACTGAAAGAATCTCAGCAGCAGCTGGTTTCAGAATAGTTGATACAGACTTCCACAGATGTGGCCCATAATAGGTTCAGAAATAAAAAATAACTAGGCCACAAAGTAGAAATAATTTCAAGGAAGACCAACTCAATAAGGATGCGACTTTTAAGATTTTTTTTTTTTTTCTTTGAGACAGAGATCATTGGGAGGGCCTATTTCTGTGGCTTGCATTTTTCCATCCTGTCTACCAACAGTGGTACTGCAATACACTGATTTTCTGGCAGGCTGGACCTGGCTGTTAGCAGGCTGTGCCCTCCCAAAGCAGAAAAACGGGATATTTCTGAGTTTGTGTCGCTCCTCTCCCCTCCCCCTCGCCCTTCTTATGTTCCTCCAAGCATAACTGATAGTACTGGAGTGCTTGTGTGCTTTTCTAACTGGACCAGACAAAGACGTACAATAGCTAAAAATGACCTGTGATGTTACAGCGAATGTGCCGCTTGGTAAAACTGGGGAAATTGGTTGGCAGCTCTAAACAATGTGTTATCTGGGGCTGTTACACAAACTTTAAATAAAGGACTACAGAAAAACAATAGCTTCACAAATGTTCATTTCTGGAGTTTAGCAGGGAGATGAATTTAAATGATTTGTGGAACGGCATGGCAAATACATCATTGTACTATCTTCTGCTGAGTAAAAAAATACCTCAAAAGTAAAAGTGGAACAAAACAGTCACTTGTCCTCGCTAACAAAATTCCCCGTGACATTCTGTGCAGTGGTCTAAAGTGGTTGAATAATCTTAGTTTATATGGTCTTTCAGCTCAGGCATGCGAGGAAAAAGGAACTTCAAAAAGAGAATATTTTACCTGACGTGTACTATTTTAAGGCTTCAGTAATTAGAGAACTGCAAAGGTCAAAATAGCCATCAATATCACAAGCAACAGAGTAGAAGTAACATGTTTGAGAGGAAGTTAGTTGGTTGGCTGTAACATAATATGCCGTAAGCACTCGGATGTGGATCTGCAATGACGAGCAGCAGAAGAAGCAGGAAAAGTTAACCAGCATCAGATATTTACTTGGCTGAAAGCACACAGGAACTTGCAGATGAGAAATAGAGATGCCTTAGAGTCTAAATCCCAGAGTTTATTGCCTCACTGCAGAGATGCTGCAACTTACACCGAAGTCCATCCACACAGATCCATTCACAGGCTGGAGTAAAAGTTTGCCAGAGCCTTCTAACCTTTCAGTGAGCCAGACAAAAACTCAGCATTCAGAAGCTCCCAAACCTTTTTTCTACCTTCTGGATCTCATTCAGAAATGTGTGTCATTAGCCTAGTTTTAGCATACTACTGCCCACATCCTAAAGTAAAATCAGGAAATACTAGATTGGGGTGGGTAGCTAAGATGTTGCTGTGTGTCTGCTACTCCTGAAACTGTGTGTGCCAGCCTGTATTTCTGAACTGGAATAAATTAAAAAAGAGTAAAAGTACAATGATTACATCTGAAGATGCAGTAGTTTGAAACATCGTAAGTCATAATAAATATACAGAATTTGGGGGAAAATTATTTTGAGAACAGGAACCCTTCCAAAAACTTCCCACTATTTCTTTCATTGCTGATAGACCATTTTTCTTCTGTGCAAAGTTTTATGCCAAATTGGCTACTTTTCTAATTTCCTCATAAATCACACAAAATTCATAATTCCTTTTTTCCCATTTGGATCCACAAATCAACCAACTGAATTTGTTCTAGTGAGAGAAAGAGGCTGAAACAAACACTCAGGATAATTAGCATAGAATTATTAGCATAAAATTATCCTTGTTTTAACAACAAGTTGCAGGCGGCTTCTCATTTGTTGCTTTCATAGGATTTGAAAATCAGAAGTGAGTTAGGGAAGTTGGTCTATTACAGATCTACAGAGTTTGTGAAGCATTTTCCTTTTTTCCCCCATTAAACTCCAAAGCTAATAAACCTGGAGCACTCAGTAACAAGCAAGGCACTCATGTCAACAAAGACCTTTCTTAGAGACAGCAAGGTTTTGAGAAACTTCTGTGGCGAGGATTTGAAGATATTTTAGTCATATGCAGTGCACTTTTGCTTCTCTGTTTCCTACAGTATAATCCCCTTTGCATTTCCCCCCTCTGTGTTTTAAAACGAGCACAGAAAAGGCTGAGTGTTAAACTACACTATTCAATTGTCTGATAAGTACACAAATTCTGTTCAAATCAGAAAAAACTTTCAAGTAGACAGAAAGGGGTATTTGGATTTCTGTTTGGATTTCTGTTTTATCCTGGAAACCCTGCTGAACGCCAGTGTGATGTGGAATATAGCCATATCAGACCAACAAAAGGCTCCTAATGTAGTGAAGACCTCCTCCCCCCTCCTCTCCAAGGAAGCCGGCTGGCAGAGCTTTTGCTATCGGAATTGTTTGCAGAATAACCAAACTAAAGCAGCTCCCTATGTGGGTACCTCATTCAGGAGTAAGCAGCACTCTTATTCTAAAACACTTATGTAGCTTCCTGAAGAGAACAGGCTATTTGGAAGATACTTCTTTGTTTTGAATGTTCTTGTGGAGCAATACCTTATCTGTTTGGGTTTTTTTCCCCTTCTATTTACATTTTCATTTGCTTCTCTGACAAAAGCAGAGATGTACTCACTCAATAAAGCAGTTATCACATACGCCAGCAACTCTTAGATTCCTTCTGCTGTTCAAAAGGTTCCTAAGAACTGTTTTTATTGCAAAGAATCCCATTAATATCAGTGGTGCAAACATACTGTTTGCTCCTAGGGGCTTTATATAATAAAAGGGTTATGCTTTTTAGAGTCAAATGCAGTGGGTCTGAATTTCACATCACTAGCATGACAATGTTCTTGCAATGCAAGATATGCCACTAGTCATACTTTTATTGCTATGAAGTATGTTGCTGTGTAATACTCCACATATTTTTCCCTAAGACATAGGAACATTTCATGCCAAATCCCTCTATCATCTAAGGAGTCCAGGATCTGATTTATTTTGATGGAAGTTGGGGTAATAAAAATAATATATTGCAAAATAACTGTGGTAACACCACTGCCAAAAATGCTCGCAGAATGATGCTGTTATTATTGTCCAAGCCAATGTTTTGTCTCTCCAGAGAATGCAAGGATGCATGTCAGTGTGTACTGTCAGCTCCATTTGGTGTCACTAAGGCTAAAGTGTGTGTTGGTTTGTTTGTTTATTTGTGTTACAGAATTGTTAACTTGTGCTAGAGAGCTGGATTCACCATTTGGTGCTAAACTCCCTGAAAGCTCCACCAGGTAGAAAACAGGCACAACACAAGCATCTACACCTGTAGTCCACAGGAGAGACACCATGAGGCACAAGTGGGAAGAAGGGGTCAGTGGGCAGTGGGGGAAGGCCAGGAGCCCTCTGGAAGTGCTCTCCTGCCTTGTAACCCCCATGAATGTTGTGGTGGTTCCAGTGCCAAGTCTGTGAGAGGCCAGCAACTGGAAGCTGGTGTGAACAGTTGAACATGAACTGCTGCCCTAAGCAGCAGGAATTAAAGAGGGTTGGGGTTGGGGTCACAGCCAGGAGCACTGCTGGAACAAAGCCAGTAGTTTGGGCTACCCACTGCCTGGCTCTACATCTGCTCCTGGTGTTCCCACCTTTGCTTTTTTGGAGAAAGCTACTTGGCAGAGCATTAACAGTACCTCTGCACACTCCTTACTTCATTCACAAGTGCTTCTGCAAGGAATATATAACTACATTAATTTTATGTTCAGGAGTTTTCTACTAAGTTCATACCATTCTGCTGTAGGGCAGGCATAGTATCCATAATGTGGTTATTAAAAAAGTGCTGGTGAATGGGATATTTGCATGAATGACCTCATTTTTCACTTGCTCACTAGAACATTTTTAAAAGGAAGTATTTGCTTGGTTGGTAGCCAAGTGTTTTCTCCTTGACTACGAAATGTGTTTAGTCCATATTAAGGGTAAAATTCTCTCCAAAGTTCACTGGTAATTTCCAGACCCTGCAAGATTTGCACGCAAGAGACTGACAGGAACATTCTTATTTAATCATTTCCCACCATATTTCAAAAAAATGTGGTTTTCCAGATGCTCCTGTCTTCCAAATGCAAAGTGGAAAATGTCCAAAAAAGGCATTACTTCATCCAATGTCATTTATTTAGCACACATACAATCCTTCTGTCCTTCTTCTGCTTTATCAAAAGCAAGGGGATGTGTGACTAGTTTGTATAACTTAAATTTCTTATCTGGATTTGCCTAAGTGCATTCAGCAGCTTCCTCAGATGTACAGCTAATGGGAAATTCCATGGGTTTTACACTTAAACGTAATCAGAGTTATGATTGGAAGAATGTAACCATCAAAGCTATTGTGGAGTCCTTCATTCCCTGACATTAGGGCCCATAAACCCATGAATAAGTTACATTCATCCACATTCTAATGCCTTTTCTTCATCACTAATGCAAAACGGGTTTAGAACTCCAGCTATTAATCCAAGTTGAATTTCACTCAAGCCGCTCACAAGTGGATACTTCGTCCTTACCAAGGGTTTGCAGGACTCGTCCTCTCTCCACCCCAGGAGAGAGCAGCACAGGTAAGTGAGGAGAGGGGAAGGACTGCACCCCTGAGCAGAGCTGATGGTGCTGATCCCAATCCCAGGCTATTGCTGGCTGCCTGTGGCTGCATCTGCACCTCCCTGTCAGCAGGTGTGTGCCATGGTCCCGTCTCCCTGGGTGTCACTGCAGCAGGGGATGCAGGAGTAACACATCTGTGCCCTGCTCCCACAGCACCACACTGGTCTGACCCCCACTGCAGCTGTATATGGGTTTGGGGAGGACACTCCACTCCCTGCATAAGCCAGTTTTTCTCCTCACTGAGCCTCATTTTCTTGTATCTGGAAATTGGGTCAGTACTTTCGGAGAGCTGCGCTCTGTACTGCTGTAATGAAATACCTTGAGACCTTTGCTGACCCTGGCAGAGCAAACCGTGGCACAAGTCATGCTTGGTACCTGTGCTTGGAATTGTGTTTTGGCATTTGTACCTCACACAGTGAGGGTTACATCCATTCAGTAATCTCTGCCCAAAGCAGTTTTGCACATTTGAGTTGGCTGGGTAACCAGTCAGTCGCCCAGCTAAAAGAGAACAAATGTATTTTGAATAGAACAGAGACTCTGTCCCAAACATGCACTAGAGGAAAAAAAAACAAGACAAGGTCTGCTGCACATCCAGTGCAGGTTTTCTTGCAGTGCTCCAAGATGGTAGATCAGGATAAGAAGAAGAAGAAGGAAGAGCCCACTCAGAAAAAGACCTCCAAGATAAAAATCTCTCTGTCAACACAAGTTGAATATTAATGAAAAGATTCAATGGACCAATTGAATTATATTTAGAGGATTTTTCAGTGAAAAGTTAAATGTTTGTGTTCAGATTTGGGAAGTGAATAAGTAAAAATATCATTATCAATAAAATAATAATCAAAAATAAAAAAAAATCCTGATTCCAGATCTGGTTTATAAAATTTAATTGGTTTTTTTTTAAAGTGTACCATCCAGACACACGCAAAGTTTTAATGCAATTTGATACAGGTGAGATATTAAACCCTGAAGACAAAGTTAACAATGGAAACAGTGACAGACAGTTAACAGTAGTAAAGGGTAGTAGCTGCCATTGTACTCACACACGCTTTTCACAGCATAGTGGGACAGCTGATAAACCCTGAACCTGCCTTGCTGCCTTTAGTTTGCTGGTAGTTTGTTTCCAGGAACAACCTTGTGTTTACTGATTAATTCTGTGACTCATTTCATGGGAATTAGAACAACTAGAAAATTTTTAATATCAAGAGCATTTTGCCTCATTTCTTCATTGTCTTTGTAATTTAAATATCCTGTTGTGTAAGCCTAAAGGCAGGAAGTGAGCTATAGAAACCCTTACAATAACAGTATTAGGTTGCAGATAAGCCCATGTGCTCAGTGGTGTTGGGTAATTTTTTTTTTTCCCCAAGGTAATACAAGTTCTGCCAATACTGGAAGAAATGCTAGAATGTTTAAACACATTTAAATTTTTCAAAATGAGCTTCATCTATTGCACACACACACACACAAAAAATACTCTCCCGATAACAAGAAATTACTTTGGCCCATTATGCCAGGCTTTAATTATTTATCTTCAGTCTGCATTTGTATTTCTGCTGTGAAACCCAAACCTTTTCAGCAGGCAGAGGGATGGTGATGGGGTAGGTGCCTACCTGTCCTCCCTTCCATTCTTCTCCCTCCAACTCAGCACAGTTTTAATGCAAATCAAACCCTTGGTGCGTACATAGCCAGCACAGATATCCTTACACTTCATGCACCTGGCAGTCAGCTTTCCTGCCGAGGCTGCTGCAGAGCTGGATTGTTTCCTCTGGTGGTGATTAAACTTGGGTCTCTGCAATAAAAGACAACAAGAATTTCATACAGATGATAAACACGAGCCTTCATTTCTAATATATACCTGGGTTTATAGGCCTAAGGGAGAAAATTCGGTTAATGGTAAAATTTAGAATTTCACAAATGAATCAAACCATTTTTGCAAGCCAGACACACAATGAGCGTTTCAAGCTGTGTAACCCACCAGTGCTGCATTTAACAAAAGTAGGACATGATTTCTGCATCTATTCTCCTTTAATAAGATTATGATCCTGACTGTCCTGTTCTGACTGCAGTTGGAGGTAGCGTTGTTGCTGAGTGGCTCATGAGCAGCAGGCTTGTGTGCTTGCATAACCGATCCCGAATTTCACATGGTGACTATCTATAGGTGCTGATCTTGAACATGACAAAACATTTGATCTCTCTGTGTATATTTGCACAAGCACATTTGCACCCCCGTGCAAATACAGACATACACACATTCATAGCAAACACACGGCATTATGTGTAATGAGATTATTACATGTTTGTGTAGGTGCACTGTGAAAAGGAAAAATTGCCTGATGCTGTATCTTTATAAGGCTGTCTTCACAGACAGCTAAATTTTATCAGTTTTCTGCTGTCATTTTGTGAAGCATCCAATTTAGGCCCAAATGCTAATGACAATTTCAGCCAAAAGTGTTTAGCTGTTTCTGAAACAGAAAGCAGGTTGTTTTGCTTATCAATAAACAGTCTGGATTTTCTCTGGGAATTGTTCTAGCACCTTCACAATTTGAAGCCAGAGTCTGAAAAATCTGAAGTCTCCCTATGCTAAGGCTTTGCCTTTTGCTATTCTCGTTACACGTTTGGCTGTGTTATAAGTCTGTGAAAAATCACAGTTTGCACATGCTCCATCACTACCTCTTCAATTGGAGTTGCTAAATTCTAAGATTCTGCTGTAACTGAGGATGCTCAGGTTTCTCACAGCTGGTAGCGCCGACTGAACCACATATGCCACGTCCTCAGTTATAGACTACAGTGTCCCACTATTTCATGCTCAAATATATTATTCTAGGGTAGATTACATCGGCAGAGCCAAAATTTCACTATACTACAAATTCAGAGCAGTAACGTTGGGATGAATTCCAAGGGCAGCTGCCAAGAGGGAGATAAATTAATTTATGTTCATGAAGCATTCAAATACTGAAGAACTGGTCACCACAGAAAAGCTCACGAGGAATTTAATTATTTCTTTTTGAGAGAAGCATTTGAATAAAGCTATTATGTGGCTGTGCAATTAAAGATGATACCATAAAGCACACATATAAGTGAACAGACTGAGTATTGGAATCCTGACTGTTGAAACTTTATACATTAGTTTGTCTACATGACTTAAGAAAACTGTAAAAAGCCTAGTTCCTTTAATTTACACATTCACACATCCACATGTCTATAATTAACTTGCCTCCAGTTCGAAATAATAAAATAATGGTGGACAAGGGGTTAATAGTTAATTGCATTTAACAATATGAAAAAGGCAGGAATAGCTTATCTGAAGTTATTTGAAACAATGATTTACTAGACATCGTGGACAACCCACAGTGTAGAGCTTTCAGCTATCCTCCCTGGGATATTAAAATCTGTGATATCAGTGAAGTACAGAGTAAGGGGCTTTCAGGAGTTTCCATTCATGTCTCAGCAGGCTTTTAACAGAACAACCAGGGGGAACTGTCTAAAATAAACTTCTCTTTGTCTTCACCTCTTCCAGCTTCAGTATGCAAGGAACTCAGTTTTCAGCTATGGAAATGAACCATTTCATTTTTATGAGATCTAATTTCAGTAGTCTACTTTGAATAATAAACGACAATTAACTTTCAGAGCACAGGGGAAGATGTATAATTTTTTAAGGCACATCCTGTTTCAAGGACTTCAGGACCAAAACTACCTAAGAGCAAGAAATTGTAGAAATAAATGTGAGAGAACAAAGTTGTTCCCAGTACAGTGAGGCTGTCAGTCTTTCTGTACTCCTGCTCTTGTAATTGTATGCATTGGGCCTGATTCCCTAACTTCATTTGAGACCCCTTGGGGGAAAACTGAAGTAACATACTGTGGGATTGTGTTCTTCTCCCAACATTTGTTTTTTGGAGGGCCAGTCTAGTGTGGTGCTTAAAAGCTTCACATGAACTGCAGAGAGCCTATGTGATTTCTTTTAGTTTCATGAAAGGGTGAGTACGGTAGAGTTTGTGCAGCATTATTTCCTGAGAGCCTGTTTAAGCAGGTTTTAGTGTTAACTGCAACTTCTTAACAAGCTTAAGTACAGCATCACATTTGATTTGGTTTTGCAAATGTCTGGAACTTTTCATGTGGAATTAGCAAATCTCAGTCTTCAAGCCTAATGAACTCAGATAAAACTCAGCAGGATATCCTGTTGGAAACTAATTTTTTTGTACAAAGACAGCTCTTTGGTCCTCTTTTCTTGCCTTGCGTTTGTTGACTTGTCTCAGAAGCTTGTAAGCTATCAGTTCTCTTATTGATCTACTCTGGAGTCACTTGAAAACATAATTTTGAAAGCAGCATTTCAGCACCTCTCCTTGTTTGATCTCGTTGCTGTGGCACAGTTTTCCAAGCACTAGGCTGAAAATCAATGTTGGGGGCTATTTTATGCTTAATAACACATATTTTTAAAAATCTTTACATCTGTCTAATTTTATTTTAAATGCTTCTCTATATGTTAAATTTTCTGCTTTATTAAAATCGGTCCAAGGATTCACATGCCTTCATTTTAATTTAGCTACAAATTGATTCTTAAAGTATCACATCTAATAGCCTTTGGGGTTTGATGCACAAACTATTCTGACGTCTATTCATAGACCTTTATAATGGGACCCACTCCAGTTTATCCCTTGAACTGTCAGGCTCTTTGGGAAATAATAGCTCCTGACAGTTCTAGAGTTAAAATATAGGATTAATGATCAGCTTTTAATGTGCAAATGGGGTATTCAGCTTTCCTCTTACCCATCCTATTTAATGCAAATTCACTGTTGAAACAGGTAGCATGAATTTCTTCTCTCACTAAACATAGATTAATCTATCAGGGTAAGTCCCTGAATCAAAATAGAAATTTAGATGTACACAGCAAAGTAAATACAGGGCACTGCATTTGTGTTGATTTATAAGCAAGTATTTTTCTTCTGCCAAGTCCATCATTTATTTTTAAGGTTTCAAAACCTCACTTTCACACAAAAATAAAAATAGTTGTGCATTGCAGCAACCAATTTAACCAGCAGGAAGGATTCTGCCTCTCTCTATTAAGTACAGCTGTAGAAAGCCCCATGGACTTTGATTTAATTGTTTCCAATAGTCCAAAACAATCAGCAACCTGCACCTAGTAAAAAGTAAAAAAGAAAAAAGACAGAGATTTCTACAGTGAAGCATGGAGGAGATCAGATGTTTTCATTATGAAATTAATGACATGTTCGTGATTCTTGGCCTTAGGAACTGTATGGTAATTGTCAATTGGGGCATCCTATTAAAAAGCTGCCTATCTGTACAAAATTAGACTATTTGTTTAGAAAATGTTATATACTCATAATTGGAAAATGCCTTTAAAATATAATAAAAATAAGAAGCATTTGTCCATTATGTTCTGCAGTGATAGGCAGCACTGTGTCCAAGGAGCAGAGCACAGGAGGAGATGTTGGGTTAAGGTGACACCTAAAGAACCTTATACCTGGGAGTATTTGGGGGGGGAAAGGGTTTTTAGAGTAACTTAAGTGAAAGTCAGAACATGCAAAGATAAAATAAACACTGAGTCATTCCAAAAAATCTTTCATATTTAAGGCAGTTACATACCTGCCCATACATCTCTGATAACCACTACTTTTCCCAAGCGCGTGAAACAGAAAGGTGTCCCTCAAGACATAAGACTTAATCCTTGCAGTGCTTGAATGCCTTAAGCTGCCAATAAAGCAGAGTGAAGTCTGTTGTCTGCAATTATTCCTTTGAAAGGAGTCACATCAGAGCAGCACACATATGTAAGTGTCTTGAGAAGCAAAGGAAGAGGGAGAAGAGCAAGAAGAGTGTGCAGCACATTGCTTGCATGCAACTTTTCTGCCTTCTGTTATTCTTGTTGTTACCTTTGCATACATGCTTTAACACACAAACAGGGAAGAATACCATTAATGTTTTTTTGGAAATCTGGTTTCAACAGCATCTAAATGGCC
Organism: Erithacus rubecula; assembly: GCF_903797595.1. Taxonomy (NCBI): domain Eukaryota; kingdom Metazoa; phylum Chordata; class Aves; order Passeriformes; family Muscicapidae; genus Erithacus; species Erithacus rubecula. The sequence goes on along the minus strand of NC_136689.1, from coordinate 90,588,938 downwards.
TCCAGGGATTTCTTTTGTTGTTTTGATAACAGTGTCAATTTACATGGATACTCTCCCCCCCGTGCCCCCACCCCATATTTCTAAGAATGCAAAGCAATCTATCACTAATGACTCATGAGAAACTTAAGCTAAATTTAAATTAACCTCACAGACACTGTTTATAACATTCTTAGCTACTCTGTTCGTAATCTTTCGCTGCCTTCTACCTTGTATTCACAGCTGTGCAAAGCAAGTCAAAACAGCAGTCAGGCAGCAGTGTTCCACAGACAGGCTGCATTCACATTGCTTTGGTGTAAGTTAGGGACAATTCAGCAGAAAATAACTGGTTGTAGACATTCAGGTAAGTATATAGGCATAATAACCACAGCAGGCTGTGGTCACCATATGTACTAAAGGTGTTACCTGGTACTCAATGAGCTGGAGGATGCTTTAACTACCTTATGCAATTTCTGACCCTCTCCACCAACTTCTGCCTCCCGTGTCCATCCTGCACTATTTTCCTCATTCTGTAGGAGGCTGGATCTTGAACCTCATTCCCTGGAAACAAAAAACTCCCAGAAAAGATAAAATAGGCAAACAAATAGAAAATTTAAAAATAAATTATAAGTTTCCCAGGGTTTCAGCTGTCTCACCCATTTCACTGTAAGGCAGGACAAACCACTAAGAGCCAAGGCCAAGATGAAGCAGTGGCAGGTGACAGGGAAGAGTAGTTTTCCTGAAAAGTTATTCGTCCAATTACACCAGGACAAACCAGAGTTTTCTAATTCCTAACCAGGAATCTCCTTTCCATAAGATGTTACAGCCAAACTCCAACTTTTTCATGCCTTGATGCATCTCTGTTTCCCAGTCTTCCCTGGACAGAGAGGGAGTGATGTTTTCCCAACACAAGGTACTGTGTGTGCTGCAGTAGGTGCACAGGGAGACAGTTTGTACTTGGGCTTAAAGCCCTAATTTTCAATATCTTGGTGTTTTTGGTTTACAGTAGTTCCAAAATGCCTTCAAGCTTGCAAAATGGTTGTCATGCCTTGTCGAAGTTAAACCCACAGGTTCTAAATTATATGGCTGTTTTCTGTATTTTGAGAGAATTTTCTCTGGAGACATGTTTTTATATAGAGAGATGGGAGGTTTTTTTAGAATTTCTGCAAAACCCTTTCAGAATTCTTAAATGAAAGAACTTAAATGAAAAAAAAAAAAAATTAGTCATTGCATTTAACAAGTTTCACTGATAAAATCGATTTGTCACTCATGGTTGATTTGATTTCACAGTCATACCCAGAAAACCTTAATATTTCTTTTTTGATTCACTCGTTGGGCACTCAAAATTAGAGATCAGAAAAAGTGCAGCACACAAGAAGACAAAAAAGTTTTTACTAATCCAGCAAGCACAGATTAACTGAGCTTAGAATTCAGCTAATGAAGGGGAAAAACACTAAAAACCAAGAGCTGCAGTGTATATCAGAGGGCCAGTTTGGGCGGCAATGGAGAAAAGAGGGCTCCAAGGAGTGAGGAAGTGCTGATGGCTCTGCAGTTTTAATAATTTGAAGTATCCCAGAAAACAGATTCAGCAAAGCTAAGAATCACAGCTGTCTCCCAGGCACCCCCAGAATTCATCAGGGCACAAAACTCAAAAAACCCCACCTATTAATCAGAAGACACTTAATATTTCTTTGTTCTCAACACAATCGTTGTGGCTCATGTTTGGAAAACAGAAGGGATGGGCCCTTGATAGTGGGGCACCCATCTGCTGGCACAGACAGCAGCAGGGACTGATGTGAGCACTGAATCCCAGACTGTCCTCCTGTTTTCCCCCAAGCAGCAGATAAGAAAAGAACCCTTCCACACGCACACCTTATTCAATGAAGCTTTTCTTTTTAACCCCAGCTATTAGCCTAAAATTCAGAACACTTAGAAAACTGTAATCCAAATTTCTGCTGTTAAGGGGATGACCCCCACCTCATCCTTGTGCAACTCACCACTGCCCTGATTTCACGTGGCTAAGAGGGCATAATTGAAGGGGATGGACTCTCCTAGCTCACAAAACGTCCTGCAGCCATTCAATTGCCCCTCTTTTGTTTTGGCTTGTTTTGTTTGTATTTTCTAACCTTGCATAACTTTAAAATGGCCACGCATAATTTTTTGGACAGTTTCCATTTGGGGCAGAAACTCTTCTTGACAGGTTCAGCAAAAGCTGCAATTTAATGGATGCATTTCAAATTCTCTAAAAGCAGGGTTTGAAGTGCTCAGACACGAGTTTCAGCATTTCTGGAATCACGACACAGCAGAGGAGGTGCAAGCATGTGTTATTTATGTTTGTCTGCAGCTTTACTGCTGTTTGGACATAAATAGGGGTCAGATTCAATCCCAGTCAGTTCTATCTTTTGATGATACAAACCCCCAAAGGGGGCCTCTAAGGTGGGAAATCTGTTGGTAGAAAAATTTTCCACAACAACCCATAACCCATGCCAGCCATAACCATCACCCCAGGGAGCTGCTGGGCATGGCAGCAGCCCCCAAGGTGGGCTGTGCTGGACAGGGCAGTGACAGCACCAGGATGTGCTGACCCAGCACAGCCCCCACAGTCCCTGCTCACAGTCACAAACCAAAGCAAAGCCTGCACTCAGGCCAGGGCAAAGTCTGAAGGGGGAGGAGGACCCAGTGGGAGCTGTACATCCTTAGGGAGAGAATCCCACTGTGGCTCAGGGGACTGGGTAAGGCAGGAGGGGACGCTGGGTGCTGGGTGCTGCCCACTCCCACTGCCCTGCTGGGCTCACAGGTAATAAAAGTCTGTTTGTTGCTTTAGGTGACAGCCAAAATAGAACACGAGGACAAGCATATATATAAATTATGGTAAACAGGGAAAAACAGGGGAAAACAAACCTCATAAAATCAGATGGGAGAGTTCACAGGGCAACTGGGTGTTTATGTTGTCCCAGGAAAGTGCAGTCCTGTGGAGCTGAAGGGAATCGATTGGCTTGTATTCCCATTTTTTTTCCTAAAACTTCATGGTGTAACACTAGCAATCTACGGGGATGCTGGGAAAAAATAAACAAACAAACAACCCCTCTGAGGCTTCTCCTTACACCCATGCCCTCTCTTGTTATTTTCTAAATCAGAGAATGGGGCAAAGGGGCAAAAGAGCAATCCTTGTATTTGCCAGCCAGTAAATCTAACTTCAATCCCTAGTGAAACAATGGGACAGCCAGTTAAGGGGGAGGAAAGGGGGACAGAAAATAATGGGGTCATGAGCAATTAAAAGGTTTGGCCAAATCTGACCTTTGTTTTGATGTAATTTTGAATCAGCAGAGTTATGTCTGGGTTAAATTTAGCTGCCTGGTTTTCTGAATTTTCTTAAAAAGAGATAATGCCAGAGAAACTCAGTTCATCTGGTGGAATCAAAAGATGTAGTGGGAAAAATATGTTTTCTTTTTGCTTGCAACAGCTGTTAAACTTCAGCATACAAAATCATATAGGAGGAAAAAAACCTTTCCTTAAAATTCCAGTATCACCCTCAGTTCATCTAAACTGTGAAAAAGCTCATAATATAATTCCAGTCCCTCCCCTCAAAAGCTTGCAACCTCCTCATCCACAAGCAAGGGAAAACTAGCTTTGGCATTCTTGATATTGCCAAGACTAAATGAGGTTGTTTAGATTTCCTCTTCCCTCTGTTCCCTCCCTCTTATAAATCAACACATTTTCCAGATTAATTTATACTCTGTGTATCTGTGTGTGCATGTGTATTTATAAAAGAAAGGGTCACAAGTTCCATGCTTTTAAAGGAAGGAAGCCTTTTTACATTATGCTTTAAAATTAGCCAGGACTAAACATTGCAATGCAGAATTGCTCCTCTTCCTATTACACAGCCCCTGGCAAGATATCCAGGGAGCTGTTTCATGACAGTTTAAATTGGTCAGGCTGAGGGTCCTCCCTTTTCCCTGGACCATGCCACATGTTGCTGATGCACAGAAGTGCAGTAGCGGTGCTGCTTGTCTGACCCCTTATTGAGCCAATTTAAACAAATAGCCTTTTTCTTTTTCTTTTCTTTTCTTTTTTTTTTTTTTTTTTTTTTAATTTTTTTCCTGTGTTTTCAGTTGATTTCAGACTTTAAATTGAGTCACAGAGAGGTCAGGGGAGCACCAGGGCCAGCAAAAGGGCAAGGTCTGGAAGTACGTCACCAAGGCCAAGGTGAGGATGGTGCAGTGGCACTGACAGAGACGGGGTCGTGGCTCCCCATCAGCAGGCAGCATTTCTTATACCAGCTAGCTTCACTTTTCCCACTCCCATTTTATTTTTAAAAATTTCACCTGGATCAAGAAATTAATCCAGCTAAAGATTGTCCAAAATGGGCTGTTTTCCAGCCAGCTCTCTTCCCAGCCCAGCTCACTGGGTACCTGTGCTACTGTAGGAGAGACTTTTGAAGAGTGGGCAACTGAGGAGACAGATGTGCTGCCCTGAAAAATACATTGCATGGAAACTGGGGCTGTTTTGTGAGGAAACAGTGTCACTGCTCCAGAATCTTCTGCTGAGAATTGCCTGCATTGCAAAAACAAGTCAGTTTTAAAATCCTGGTCTGTTTGTTTCAGACGTGTCCGCTAATGAACTTGTAACCAAAGCGCTGGGCTTCAGCTTGCTCCTCTCTGCCACCATTCACTGCTGTGTGTTCTCAGCAGACACTAATTATCAGCCCTAAAGCCAACAAGAATGATGTCATTTTTAATTCATCAAATACCAGGTGTCCCAGGGGGATCCTTCCCCAGAAATGTAGCAGTTCTGAAACCAGTTTGGGATTTTGGCTTTGGTGGAAGTGTGGTAACTTCGGGACTAAAAGCTTTTGAAAATCTGAGGAGTCATCACAGAATAATGACTTTTTTTGGCTGTCTCTGCAATAATAGGCTTCCACCATGAATAACAGCTGACATTTCAGACTCTGAGTGACCCCTGGGTGTTTTTTAGGGTTTGTTTTTTTTTCCCTAACTGATAAATTTGACTAGTTATGAGATAAAACAAGGTAAAGTATGCGGAGGGCATCAAGTTACCTCTATGCTCAAAGCTGTCATTTTAACCAGATTATTTTGCATACAGACTGCTTTTGTGTGAGGATGCCTGTTGCACAATGTTGTTTTTAAATGAGAGAGCAAAATAGATGAGCTCTCAATTTGATGCAGAGAGCACATGCTATTTCTTGCATAGTCTTACTGGATTTATTCTGAGAAGTTACTGATGCTTCCTGCAAAGATTGTTTAATATTTTTGGTGGAAATAATCAAGCTTTTATAATAATACTAATGAAAAAATCATGACTTTCCATATCCCACCAAAGCCTGATTACACTCATTGAAATACATATGTCAATATTTATTAGCTAATACTAAAATTACTGCCATCTCATTTTTTGCAGTTAGTCAGAAAATCATTATGTATCCTTTTTCAAAAATCATTGACTTTTCCTTAGCACAGAAAACTCTATTATCAGTCTTTATAAAATATTTATGGCTTTCCTTGGCAATCTTATAATATCCCTAGGAGAACAATCAGCATTCCTTTTGCTGAAAATAAGACAAACCTCTTCTACATAAAAAATAATCAATTAACAAATGTAAATGAAATAAAATAAAAAAAAGTAAGAAACTACAGCTTGTTCATCTAATTTTTCCTCCTACATTAGGAAAAATCAAAGGCATCTCTCTTTTAACTACTTTATTACAATTATTTGGGCTAAAACGTGGTCTTGATTTGTCACTGAAGGACGAATTATTATTAATTTTATATGTAAGTGTGTGGAGAGAATTATTGGGCTAAATGGAAGGGCTTTTCATCGATTCATTGATTGTTCTGTGCCCTTGATTGTTTGTGCCACTGTTTCAAAGTTAACAATACACCCCTCTCCGAGGTCCTGGCAGGGTTATTTTTGGTGAAGAAGTGCTAAATCACCCATATTTTCATAAGGGGCTGCTGGAGCTCCATATGATCTGCAGGACACATCACAATTCCATGTTTCTGGTCCTACTTGATGTTGATATCCCTCCTGTAACTGTTCTGAAAATCCTGATATGTCTTGTCTTCCTGTTTGCGTTTTCACTTTGCTCAGCAATGAGAGGTAATAAAAAGGGATTCTCCCCCACCTCTAATATCCCTGCAGGAGCCACGTATCAGCAATGTTCCTTGTTTAGTTAGCAATTCTGTCTTTGTGCAAACTTTTTTACATGCTGTTGGCTTGTTTCATTTTTCTGTACACTTTGCTGTATTGCCATGGCAATAGGAAAAACATGATGATACAGATTTGGAGAGAAAGGAAGGGAAAAAAGAGATAAACCACCACTGTAATCTCATGGCTAGATGAGGTCAGAATTGGCTAATTTATGAAGTTAAGAGACATGCAATTTCAAAGATCAGAGAGGTTAAAAGGAGTCCTGAAGTGGAAATTTTCCGATTTATAAATGCGTCAAGATGGGGATCTGAATTTCCTTCAATTGTGTCAAGCAAGTCAGACTGCACTCAGGTAGGGCACATGATCAAAATCTTTGGGGGCAAGGAGTGGGAGATTTGACTAATGCCTTTTGAAGCAGACATACATAGAAATCAAGTTTAAGCTTTTGTTTTTGTATTTACACAAAGTAAAATTATATATTTACATGCATTTATGTAAATTTTACATTTTTCAAACATTGTTTTTATTTAAATTGCTAAATACTCTATTGCTATTTGTACCAAAATATTCATAATATTAGAATTTTTTTTCCAGATTTCTAAGTATTTCTGTCTTGCTTAAAATTCTTTTGGTTTAAGTGTAATTTCCCCCATCGCATTTACAATTCCAGCATCCCAATGTGTTTCTATTTCAATTCAAGCATCCAGAGAGATGGTGAGCTCCTCAAATGGACAGATCAGTACAAGAGTTTCACCAGAGAACCCAAAGTCTAATCTTGCAGGCATTTGCTGGTGTGAATATTTTGAAGCTCAATGGCATTATTCTGGTGACAATGTTGCTTTTACAGAAATTCAATCTTTCAAATTTTTGCACATGTGCATAATTTTATGCATCTGAGCAGTTGTCTTCTATGGAACTACTGCCTTGTGTCAAGTTAACCATGTGTGGGTGTGCTTCCAGGGATGAAGAGCTTCCCAGATGATGATCCTGGGGGTTTATAGGAATAAGCCTTATTGACCACTGTATGGATAAAGCATTGTACATGAGATCACGCCATTAGCAACATGCAAGAATTCCTCAAGCAGTATTATGAAATTTAAACCCAAATTTTGAAGAAAATGCAGATTTGATTTTTAACAGGGGGTTTTAATGTGAAAACGTCTCTTTAAAAATTCACTGCAGCGAGATCAGTAAATATAAATAAAACATGTGAAGAATATTAATCTTAGTAAAATTGAAGAAGCAAGCTGTCAATGGCTGTCAGACACAATGTGAACTGACAGTTGCATGGCTTACAGTCTGACATCGGGATCGTTACCTGTCTGTTTTTCTATCAAAATACCTACAGGGAATAAGAGTTTGCAGATTGCAGGCATGGGTGGGAGTGGGTAAAGGGGAAGAGCAGTTAAAATGGAAGCTTAATGACAGCCGTGAAACATACGTATGCAACATATTCATTAGGATTAATCATCAGTCCGAAGGAATGGCTTACATCATTCATTATTATCAGTGCTGGAGAAAAGCTTTCAACAGCATCTACAGCTTTCAGATCCCACTCCTCCTCAAATCTAACTCAAACCTGACACACAACCTTTTTTTGGCTGCCACATATACAAAATCTATAGATGAAGCATTAGTTGTTTTCACATATTAAGACAATTCACTGGAATGGGTCAGGTATTAGCAGCAGATCCTTGTGTGGAAGGGTGCTGAAGGTTTTTCCACCCTCCTCTCACAGTCAGGCTCCCCTGAGTCCATCCAGGGAACAGCCATCTTGGTAAAAGCTGATTTTTCATGGAAACTATCTTGTGGAAGGGTGCCTGGGGTCTCAGAGAGCACCAATGCCATTCCTCCTGGGCTCCCAGGATTGTTAAGGTTTGCAGGCCATTTATGTGATATGGGAAGAACCACTGGGGAGATTTCTTTTTGTGGTACTCCCTTTCTACAAGTTTTGCCAGCAAACACCTTCATCCACACCTGCCAGACCCTGCTGAGGTTTGAGCTCAGTGGTCTGATTGCACCAGTAAGGCTCAGAGAACCAGGAGAGAGATCATGGTCCATGTTCATGGAATCACTGACCCACCCTTCTGCACTCTGCAAATGGGGCACAGAGTCACTGCTGTGCAACATCTCCCATTACAGCAGCTGGCTGCAGGGGCTGGGGTCAGGCTGGCACACCTGGAGCCTGCCCAATGCCACCCTGCTGTCTTGCTGGTGTTTTAAAGAAAGCAGCCCTGCATGCCAGAAATGCATTGCAGTTTGTTTAACACCTAAAGAACAACTATGAGCCAGGACTGGAAGCAAGATGGGGACCTGTTAGCTTAAGATGTTAGAAAGTGTTCCAGAGAAAAGTTACCAAAATTCAGTTTTTCCCCTTCAGATGTAAAACTATACCTTCATAAGCTCTGAAGAGCATGCCAGAGCCCATAGAATTCCCATCTTCCCAGCCTGGGAGGCTGGACCAAAGGCCACTGGAGTCACAAGAACCTTGTCTGTGGGCTTTTCTTAGGCTCCTGAAGTTTTGCACAAATGCTGACTAAAACAAAACATAGTCGGGTGAACAACACAAACTTTTTCTATTAAATTTTGCTCAGTATTAAAATATGTATCCATTTCACCCATGCTGAAAGCCGTGGCATCCTCTTGTCATAAACATTCATGCAAGAAAATAGTACTAGTATATATTTATGGAAAATTTTATGCACATACATACTGATGACTTCCATTTTGAAATGTATTTCTTGCGAGGCCTCACAAGGATCTTGATGAAGGTTGCATTCATTCACTCTAGGAGCAGAAATAATACCATGTGACAAATCAGCATCAAAAATGCAGCTCTGGTGGCAAGTATTTAATATCAGCTACAGAGTGAAAAACAGCTCACAGGTAGAATCTTTGCAACATTTATCAAGAATTTTAATAACAAATGCATAAAAAATAATGCAATCTCCTAGCAGTAGCTTGTTAAAACTTGACTGAATCTCAGAATTTCAGCAGAACATTACATTAAAATTTCAACTGCCAAAGAAAAATAAACCACATTGTTAATGATAATTTATGCAGCAGAATTTCATGCTTTTCAACTTGTTCCATGACCTTAACTATTAGAAAAATGTCCCACTTACAAAGCATGTTCCTACTCCTTCTGCTGTTTCACTGACAGTGAAGAGAATGGATGGAGCAACAGGAAGAATCCTCACTGATCTCATGTAGCTTGTTTGTTTGTTGTGTTGGAGTTTTTTTATGTAAGAAATACAAAATTGAAGTTTCTCACACTTGAACATTTCCCTAAAAATTCACAGAAAAGCATAATTCAAGATACATCTATTTTCTTTCTCTGATAAGAAAAATATTAGGATATTTATATTCATTAAACAATATATAACTATTTAATATTTAATACAGTCCAGATCATAAAGTGTTCATTTTCAGACCTTTCTATGATTGGTATTTTGTATAATAAAGGTGATTTCCAAAGGCATACTAAGTCCCATAAACCCAAGAAATAGCAGAAATTACACAATCCACTATGTAGACACCTCTTCAAACTGTGGATGAAGTAGATTTCAGTGTGAGTTGGCAGACAGAGACTGAGTGAGTACCCATCATGATCCACAAAATCATCACCCAGTCCTGAGCAGGTGTTTGAGGATATGGACTTGCTATTGCTCTGTGTGCAGGTAGAATTCTAGCATTAAAAAAAAAAAAAAAAAAAAAAAGGCAATATTCCCACTTTCATGCCATTGCAACACACACACTGAATTCTCAGGATAGTAAAAGATACATGTGCTTAGTTCCTATTTATTTAGCAAAATACCTAATCCTTTGGGACAGCAAAAGCAAAACTTTCCCAAGGTTATAGCCATAATTTATGTGGAGATTTCTTCTGCAGAGACAGGCAGTGGCCATAGATTTTCCTGTCTCCCTCCACCTGCTTTTCTGGTGTCTGTCAGGTATACACCATGAAAGTCTATCTGTCAGTGCCAGGGATTTGACCTGGGGACTGCAAACACGTCGTAGTAAAGGTCACTTAGAAAGGCATAGCTAGGAAATGGAAGACCTTTTTTTGGCCCTTTTTCTAGTATCTCCTTCAAGCAGCTTTAGGTACAAGCCTGTTTTCACTCTGTGTCACACTCTGTGCCTTGGGTTTTGTAAATTAAAAAGAGAATTTAAAGCTCAAATCCAAGTAAGCCTTAATGCCAACTCTCTCTTAACTCTTTTCCTTCCCCTTGCTTTTATTACTGCCCTAGTACTTTATCATTAAGAGGAGACTAGACATTCAAAAGTTCATGTGGAGGAAAAGTCTGCCCAGTGCTGGAATGATGCGAAGTCCATGAGTAAAAGTCTCTCAAAATATTGCCCCTGCCTTCCCTGGTGTTGGTTCATGTGTAGAGGGAAGGGTGCTTGTGATGCTCACTGAGTGCCTGTGTGCTGAGGAGGCAGAAGGATAAGCTCTGGCAGGTGTCTCAGTGCTTAACTCCTGCTCTCCTAAGTGGCATAAGCACCTTGCCCTTAAATCCAGTGTGCAGAGTAAGGGACAAGCAAGGAGCCGGCAGGGAAGAAGCACCCCTGAGAGCACATGATGAAGTATTGAATGAAGAATTTAGGCAGATAAAGTGAATTCTCCCTTCTAAGAGCCCGATTCACAAGGGAAAGACACCAGGGTTTGTTAGCTTGTGATCAAGGCTTTATAAACTCCCCTGATAGCCATGAAGGTGTGCTCTCATTAAGGCAGAAATCATCCCTTTTACCCAGCAGAAATCTGCTTTTGCACAAGGCTCATTATCCTCATCCTTGACACACTGAAGCTCAGCCTCTGCTGCTGCCACAGCCCTCCAGCATCTTCTTGGTGCCATGGGCTGCTGCAGGGTGTGAGGTACCAGCTTTTCTCCAAAGCTGGAAGAGATACCACAGTGTTCCTCCAATTGTTTTACAGGCTTGTTAATGCAGCTGTGTGCTGAATGCTCCCCTCCCAAACCAGCTTTTGGATATCCAAACAGAATTAGCCTACATGGACCTCACTGTCTTGAGTTATATTTGCTTTTTGTTTCAATACAGGTTTTGGCATCTAGGGCTTAAAAATTCTCTCTGAGACCTAAAAAAGCCTTTCTTAGTGTGGCACATTCTAGATGTCTAAGCTAAGTTAAAAATACACCTAGTTCACATTCCTTACTTTGAAATTAACATATGTCATTCTAATGATTTGTCAATTAAATTAATGCAGAGACAAGCATTGTCTTGAAGATTGTATGAAACAATGGAAATTAACTGTGACTAGATGGATAGGATTGAATAAAAAGTGTTCATTAGGTGTATGGACATACAGTTTTAAATTCAGGAGAGAAAAAGAAGGGTCCTTTCCAACTAGAGGTATTCTATGATATTCCAGTGAAGAGGAATGGAAGACAGAGAGACAAAAAAAATGATCAAGACCTTGGTTTAGCCACTGTTATTTACATAAAAGCAGATCTTGACTTGTGCACAATAAAGACTTGGAAATACCAAATATTGATTTCCTCTTACTGTGGTCCTCAAACAGATAAAGAGGCAGCTCTGGACCCTACAGAAGCAAATGAATAAGTTGTTTGAGTGCATAGGAAATGAACTCTAGACGTTTTACTCACTAGGGCTGCATGCCACATTCAAGACCATACTCTTTGTGTATGAGCAAGGAAAGTTTGATAAAAACACATGCCCACACATTCTTCTCTGCTTCCTTATTTACACATCTTGTATGTGAACCAATAAACCACACATTTTTCATCCACACTATTCATATCGAGCAGAGTCATGACAGATTACTGCAGACTGGTAAAAGCTTTCTGCAGAAAATTTTAACCCATCTGGAGTGTTGAAGATCACCTGATTGTTTCGAGATATTTTTAGCAAGAATTATAGTTGGTCTTTAAATTGAAAATTAAAAATCTCCATCCTTTGCCAGATGCTTTTACTAACTTGTCAAGAACTTCACATTTTTTTTCTGTTGGTGATAATCGGATGGTTTGAGGCCTAAGTGTTTACTGGAAGACAAAATATGGTTTATTCTGTGCCTGATAGCCAGTTTACATATACTTCTCCATCTTGATGATAGCTATCTCTATAAACCATATAATTTGGTGGAATAGGAAAAAATAATCTGATTTAGGCTGTAAGGAAAGCATAATATTATTGTTTCACTCTGGAGAAAATTATAGGGTTGGTATATTAAATGTTTTATTTTTATATTCTCATCAGTTGTTGTTGATTTTACCTGCAAGGAAAGTATCCTATAGGCAAGGATCTGGGCCTAATTAACATTAAATAGTACACAAGTTAAAAATGATACAAAAATGTACTGTGAAACCAAAATTTTTGTTCCATATTTTTAAAAAGCTACAATTCAAACCTTTAGTGATCCACAGAAATAGGCCAAGCCAAGGTTAATTTTTTCATCTATTTTTTTTTCAGGTTTCCCATTGTTGTTTTAAGTGAGATTTTAGCACCATCAGTGTCTGACCTGAAGTGTCTCCTGCATCTCATGTGCTGAAGGTAATGGCAAATCATCAGCAAGATGATGAGGAACTTGTGGTTTTCTTTGGATAGGTGCCTACCACAAGGATATTTCCAACAGTGAGTCCATGATAATAGGGTATGGATAATGCCATCCTGAAAGGATTACACTTTGCAAGATGTGAGGTGTGGTTCCTGTTCCCATCTCTACTGACCCCTTTTTTCTCAGTTCCTTTATGTTCTTCTTTCACAGTTTTCCTTCTTTAGCTCAGTTTTAATCTAAATTTCCCATTAATTCATCTTATCTATTTAGTATTCCAGATATCCTTGCTCACTAGCCTGATCTACCAGGAGTTCATTGAACACTGTTAAGTATTCAAGAGAAGATTTGGAACCAATAAAAGTTTGTACTTCTGCACTGTGACCTCTAGGCACCTTTAATATGTAGCCAAATATCAGAAATGCTCATTAAACAGTTAAGAAAAATATCTGAGGATGCAGAGCTACTAATTTGGGGTCAGAAGGTGAATCAGAGGCAGAGCTGGGACACCCCAGGCTTGTGTGCCTTGCCTTCCATTCAATAACTTTTGCTCCTTTTATGTCTGCAGAGACTTTGATCTGAAGAGCTCCATATACATCCAAGTAAGGTCCATGTCTCTGAGAAGGTGAAAACACTGCATTTATCTCTCTCTCTATCTCTGCTGCACATGTACAGGAAGGTTTGTAGCTTGGATATATTATAAGGGCATATTCAGAGTCAATAGTAAGCAGATGCCTTGGCCAGAGACATCAAAATGCTTCAGAGTACCTGGATTTGTTTCTTCATTATAATCTTGAAATTCAGACTAGATACATAAAAAGATTCCCTCAAATTCATCCAAGCCAATACATATTTACATTGACATAATGCATAATGTGTGATAATTTGCTTCTCAGAGCAAAACTGAGACCATAACCCAACTTCACCAAATATAAACTTTGTTTTGCTTTGATTTTTACAGAAACATTCAAAGCTTCCAACACACCCACAACAGGTATTCAAAGTAAAAGCCAGCAGCAACTGTTTGCACACATCTTTGCTAAGTAAAACCACAGTCATTATGCAGTTCTTTTTCTGTTTCTTGCATTACCCTTTACAGTATATTGCCTTCTTGATTCCCTGTTACCAGCTGCTGTACACATTCTTTGAGATCCAAGTTTTCATACTTAATCCAGAGGGTATGAGTGCTAAATCTGTACCATCATACTGTCTGGAGCAATGATAATTAGAAATTAATCAACTGTTTTTAACCTGACTTTAGTATCAATATTAAAACACAAGAAAATTTTTAAAAATTAAGCTCCCAGAAAACAAGTTGTCTGCAGAATATTACTGTAAAAAAGCTAAAAGAAGCAATGAAAAATGAAACCCTTTCCCTAGTGTTTTAATTGATGTCTGGATAAAACATAATCTTTTGTAAAGTTGCATTGAAGTTCATTATTACATTTCCCAGTTAGTTTTAAAATGCTGTAGAAAGTATTGTATTTTCTATTATATCCTGTATAATGATGCAATATCTCCTACTAAGACAATTAGCAATCTTTGCACATCAAAATGCTTATCTGAAGGAATTTTTTATCTGATATGCAGGTGTCACACAGATTGTGGAAACAGTTAAAAATTAGGCACATTTTTTTTATTTCTATAAGAGTAGATATTCTGCTGTCCTATATCTGCAAAGCAAAAAGGATATTCTTTATCTTTTCAAGCATTAAAGAAATGTTGAATAATTCATTTCCAGATGTATTAACTCTACAAAAAATATGGAAAAAATCTCTTATTAGTTTCTCAGTTTGAAGACATTTCAAATCTTTCTCAGATACTAATTTTACAAATGTAATGTCCTTGGGAAATGAAACTCAGTGCCTGCTTCTCTAATCAGACTTGACTCTCTGTTTACTTTGTGTGTTTCTGCCTATTCTGTCATTGAGATAAATAGATGAAAATCCTGAATAGTAGCAGAATGGTAATTATTAGTGGCTGTTATAAGAATTTAAATCACTACTGAATTATTGGATTAACTTTATAGTGTGTTTAAAAACATTGGATACAAGTGAGAGATGGGAGAGAGAGACAATGGAGCATTAAACAATTTTTTCTTCAATTCTAAAATTTAAAGTTATTTTTAAAATGAAAAGGTGGAAGGGGAATCTAGTTTTTGCTGCTTTTCCAGCTAGTTTGCATCTTGGCAGTTATAGGTTCACTAAGAGGAGACTGAAAAGTTTTACCTTTGCTCTCCTTTTATGATGTAACTCTTCAAAAGACCAGGTCACTTAGGAAATGAAAAATCATCTTTGTTGAACTGGATAACAGTTGAGATTTATTTCTCAGATATTCTGAGCACCTTCTTTGACTTATTCAGCCTTCTGGGCTTTGAGGTGAGATTAGGGTAGTTGCCACTAATCTGGTTTGAGACCCCAACCTGGTGTGAGGTGAATATACTTTATTCCAAAGACCTGGGGAGAAAAAAATAATAACAAAAAAAGACACCTCAAAATGTGTTGGAAGAAGAATCACATAAGGAATTTCAACAGACACAAAGCCAATATTAGTTAAAATAAATTGCTGCAATGATCAGATTGAGCTCTTCATTCCTGTGGTGTTTTTCATGCAGATAGAAGTATTTCTCTGCATGTTTTAGGTTTGCCATTTTAGAGAGCAATGTCCCCAAGGCCCCCAGTGGGGCTCAGTAGAGCCCTGACTATCTCAGTGAGAGCTGCAGACATCAGAGCAGCCTCTGAACCCTCACCTCTGCCCACAGCCCTCCTGATGAAACCTAAAAGTTTTAAGTTCAGTGGGGAAAAGATGGCAGGATGAAGTGAAACAAAGGAAAAGAACCGTGCACAAGACAAAACCTAGATAATTTAAATGGCAGAAGAAAAGATGTTAATTCATATTCTCTGACAATTGCTTTAAATAAACAGTGTGACCATAGATCAGAACAAATAGAGAAGAAGTGAATGCTAGGAAGATATAGGGAAGGGTAGGGAAGGGACATCACAGTGCCCAGGAAGCAGTTCTCACATTAGGAAGGGAGTAAATTATGCATCATCATCAGAGAATGCTACATCAGAAGATCTGTCACGAAAAGATACTTTAAGTCTGTAGCTGGAAATAACTCCTGTCTGGCCAGAAAACAGGTGCAGCAAAGTCAGCAGGGTGGTGGCAGCTCCACTCAATTTCCTCATCTTTCCTGGAGATTGAGATTTAGTTTGGGAGGGAATTTTATTCTCTGTTCCCAAAGCTTAGTGTCTCTGCTTGAATAACCCTGGGGTGCCCCCTCGACTGGAACTACAAGAAACTGGACTGCAGCAAACAGCCCTTGTGATAAAAACCACTGATCATACCTTGAATGGTAATACCACAATTTTCCAGTAGCTAACAACCTGAATTTGATTAAAGTCAGTAACTTAGAAGGAAAAGGCACCATATCCTATTACCAATCCTCTGAGCCAGGTCCCCATCTGCTTTTATCCTAATGGCAGCTCTGCAGATTAGTAACTGGTGCCATTCCATCCCTCTTTTTCATTTTCTTCTTTAGAAACAAGAGGAAGTTCCTTGTCTGTACTTATGTCCCATGGGAAGCTGCAAATAAGAAGCTCATTTTACTATTTACACTAAATTATATCATGCAGCTATTGGCCTATTTATTTCCCTTTTGTATCTTCATCAATTTTATAAAGTGAAAATATATTGGCAGGGAATAATTCTACTCT
Organism: Erithacus rubecula; assembly: GCF_903797595.1. Classification (NCBI taxonomy): domain Eukaryota; kingdom Metazoa; phylum Chordata; class Aves; order Passeriformes; family Muscicapidae; genus Erithacus; species Erithacus rubecula. The sequence goes on along the minus strand of NC_136689.1, from coordinate 90,572,549 downwards.
TGACATCTGACTTATGCAATGTGTACCAACAAAGGAAATATTAATTAGCTGTTGGGGTTTTTTTAAAATAAGGATTCAAAATGCAACCCACAGGACTCAGGACTACTTTTAGTATTGGAGAAGCACAGAAAAGACATATACATTTTTTTTTTATTTTACTGTGACGTCAAATGTGTATATACAAGCAGAAGAACATTTAGCAGGGAGCAATATGCAATTTGTTTTGCGAAAATATTATTATTATGAGATTTTTTTAAAGTTGTTTTATTATTAGAGAATTTAGAAGAATTTTGGGAATTGTTATGATTTTTTTTCTGGTTTATCATGATATCAAACAGCACAGCATTATGATTTTACTTTCCAATGTGCTAAAAGTATAAATAGTAATTGCAATAAGTTCTTATAGGAGACAGTTCCTGTCCTTGTCCATTTTAAAGGCATATATAATTTAAAAACTAAATTATATAAATACTTGCAGATCATTCCTGCTATATTCTGTAAAGCTCTTTTGAAAACAGCCAATCTTTACTACTGGAGTATACTTTACTCATAAAGTATCTCCAACTGAAGCCAAGAACACTGGGGAACAGTTCTTTAAAACCACACTTCAGGTTAGAAGACTTGTCTTTAAACTGACTAATGAACTCTGTGTGATGTCTGATGCTGGTTGGCAGCAGCACCGTGGTGGGGGCTGCATTGTGCTATTCTGAGAGCACTATCCACAAGAGCTGGAATTCCTGCTCTACCTTTTACCCCAAGGAATGCAAAATACTCACAGCTGGTAGACTCTGGGTAAGTGGATGAGGCAATTACCTGCAGATTTACACAGAAGACACCTACCCATGTGCTTTGCTGCTGGGTTTGTGTATTGGCTGGCTGTCAGGCTCAGAGGGCTCCTCCTGTGCTGCCCACTTGGAATTACTGGAAGGTAGTTACCTCTAGGACAGCCATTTGAAAAAAAAAAAAAAAAATCATAGTATCACTTTGGTTGGAAAGGACCTTTAAGATGCATACATCCTGATGCAGATGAGGGAAATTTTTTGCATGGACATTGAAGCAATACTCACTACTAAAATGCTTCTATGGATTATTTCCCCATGTGTGGAAAAGAGGTTTTTGAGATTCCAGCTAAATTCCCAGTTTTTTGTACAGAGAAACAACCTTATTTGTTTGTACCAGTTTCTGCCTAATTTTTGTGGCTGAAGAATGATCACTCTGAGCCCATCACTGCAAGTCCACAGATTTATGAATTCCTTATTGTGAGGGAGGGAGAAGTTACAATCCTCCTGAAGAGGGGATGAACTGCTGTTAAAATCTCAGTGTTGAAATCCTCTGAGCTGTCTGACCTGTGTTTTGGAAATGAATGGAGGTTAGGAGTTGCAAAAGAGGAGTGAAATCCCTCAAAGGCTTTTTGACCACGTGGCTTTCTCTGGACCATGGCAAAGCAGAGAACTAAATCGAGATACTCTCATTCTGCTTTAGCCAGTAGCCATCATTTGTCTTTAACAGTAAAGGGGGATGAATTGGATCTAGCAGGTTATAAACCAGTATTACAACTGCAGGCTAAGTTATAGGTCAACACTGCAATCAACTCAAGGTCTGGGTTTTACTTGGTGCCTTCCTCATGTGTCTGGAAAATGGAAGGAAAGATAAAAATACAAAGTAATGCAGGATTTTTAAAATTTTTGTTAAAATTATTCAACTTGGTTTACCACTTTTAGTGCTTATGACTATACTGCTGAATTTGGGAGAAAAAAAAAAAAAAAAAAGAAAAAAATCTCAATGGATTTATTGGAAAGGAAACTTCCTAGTTAGAAACTGTTAGTCAACTACACTGTGGATTCAATTTTTATCCTTATTCTAATAACCTTCACAGTGACTGGAGGCCTACGGTATTTTGTCAAACCAAGGACAGTAGAAACAATGTAAACCTATTTTTACTTCCTAAAGTACAAGACTTTGGGTCACTTTGTTCATAGACTTTGCTAGAAGCAAAGTAATTATGTCATTTTCGTATTATAAGATACATCCGAGCCACACATCTTTGTAAATGCAGCCTGGAGGATGATGCTTTCTTTTTAAGGGAGGATATTGCAAGAAGCAGACAATGCCACTTGCAAAAGAGGCATCTATAAAACTCAAATACATTTGCATTATGGAGGGAAAATCACTCCCACTTACTTCTGTTAACTGTGCTAATTGCTGGTCTAGCCACTAATATTTCAGACAAGCTCTGTGAATTTAAAAAAAAAAAAAGAGTGAAGAAAGAGCTTTTTTTTTTTGTTATGTCTGATTGTTTCAGCTAAAATCATAGAATTATTTAGGTTGGAAAAGACTTCTAAGATAATCAAGTCCAACTGTTAACCTAGAACTGACATGTCCACCACTAAACCATGCCCCCAAGTACTACATATACACATCTTTAAGCACCTCCAGGGATGTGGCTCCACCACTTCCCTGGGCAGCCTGTTCCAGTGCTTGGCAACCCTTTCAGTGAAGATATTTTCCCTAATATCCAATCCAAACCTCCCCTGGTGCAACTTGAGGCCATTTCCTCCCTTCTGGTAGTTGTGGAGAGCAATAAGGTCTCTTCTGAGTTTCCTTTTCTCCCTCTGCCCCTCCTCATAACAGTTGTGCTCCAGACCCTTCACCACCAATACAGCTTAATAGCTAAACATTTATACTTATATGCAAATTTTCTTATTGTCCTTAATTCTTCTGAGATCTTGTGTTCACAAAGACAGTATGACAGCAACAAAAGCAGCTCCTGAATGGAAGGAAGCTGCAGAAGGAGAGTTTAAGCAGCACTGAGCTTTGGAAGCCCTGATAGAGATTCTGACAGACTAAGTAAACGATGTGGACTCTTCTGCCAGTGCCCAGCGCCTCCAAAACCAAGTTTATTTGAAGAAATTTTTCACATGTTGACAACATTCTACTTATATGCATCCAGCTGGTTCATAAGTGAGGAAAGATTGCTGCGGATGAGATGATGGCCCCGGGTCACACAGGAATGATTCAGTCTGAGCACTTCATGAACTTCAACTGATTCCCTTGTTACCTCCCAGATTTGGAGTCTCATTCTGGCAACTCATGTTCAGTGAGGCCAAAGAGGATCCTCCCTCTTAGTACCAGCCCAAAGTCCTAAGCTGTGTGTTTTCCATATTCTGAAGATAGGGCTGAATGAGATAAGGAAGGAAGCCTTTTTGAGCCACCTATGTTACTGCACTCACACCTTCAACCCAGACCCATTCTCTGGCTCTCAGAGAGACATGGGCAGCTGGGACTTCTGTTCTGGTCACACAGGTCTTCCCATTTGCTCCTGTGCTAGAAATGAGGGCATCATCCACAGGCTGCACTTCAGTAGCTGCAGGAAAGCCACCTCCCGTCCACTCTCCAGAGATGAGGTCAGTGGATAGGTCCTCCTTAGGCATGGGTGGGATTTTGTAGCATTTTGATTGGCCAAGATGGTGCACACAGATGATTGTTTACAATAGCCATGAGATATTTAAAAAACACTTCCACCTAACTGAGTTTCTCCTAGGGTGTCTCTGATGAGACAGTGAAACACGTTGCCCAAGTTTCTCTCAGTAGGTGTTGTGGTGTGGCATAGTGGATTCTAAGGTGTTTTAAGGCTGTTCAACCAGAGGGCAGAAAACATTTTGGGCTGAAGAATTTCAAGCTATTTCCTCTTTCCTGTTGATCCAAAGGACAAGAAGGCTTTAAATTAAGCAGGGATGAAAAAGGTCCCTGAGTAGCCTAAGAATACAAAGGAAAAGAGAAGATGGTTCAAGCCATCTCTGATTCAGTCCCTCTCAGCTGCATTAAGGGTACCTTGGTAACGGGTAAATTTGTGATTATTAGTAATTATCTTGGCCACTTTCATGTGATATCGGCTGATAATAACAGAGGTGCCATAAGAACAAATTATCTTGTGAAAGACACTGATTTTAAGGATGTATATTCTCTGCAGTATTAGACAGGAACACTAGATACCAAAGTCAGCACTACCTGATGTGCTATTGGATTAGATTTTTTTGCTGTACCAGATGCTAAATCCACTGAAAGATTTTGCTTACCAAAGCAAGCTAACAAAACAATGTTTTATAAAACATTTAGAATTGTATTCCTTGGCAAAAGTTTCTGTAATGGAAGAAGACCAAGTCTGACTTCCTTCTTTCATAGATTGCCAGGTGGCACCTCCCACAGATTCAGTCTGGTCACATTATTTGAAAATATTTTTGAACAGAAGAAAGATATTTTTTTCTTTCTTTAAATATCTTTATTAAATTTTTTCAAGCAGCCCTAGTTTTGCAAACACAATACAATAAGGGTTACTTTTGAAAATTAATTATACAAAGGGATTAATTTCAGAATTTCATTAAATCACAGCTAAGCAAGATAATTTATACTACCCGGAAAAGACTTTGTTAGTATAAGACTACATCTTCTCCCTGTATTGATTGAGCTGCTGGGGGTAATTAGATAAAGCAAACAGAACTGAGCCAATCCCGAGGTATCTGCCTACCCCTGGGAGGACCTACTGTGTGCAGCATCCTGGAATGGGGAGGGAGATGAGAGTGGCAGAGTCTGTGCAGAATCACGGTCTCTGCCTGTGGCAGGAGTGCCATCCACCACTGCAAGCCCAAGGCTTTCCCTGCAGCCAGAGCCAGCTCAGGCACGGAGCTGTGCCTGCTGGGCACGCACCACAGGCACCTCATGGGACACCAGCCCAGCCCTGGCACTTCTCGGGGCTCCTTTGCCACAACCGAGCTCGGGATATGGTGGCAGGAGGGATGACTGGGGGGGGGGGGGGGGGGGGGAAATGTGTGAGGAGCCCAGGGAAGTTGCAGCTGGCCAAAGTGGACATTGCTGACTGCTGGGGTGATGCTATTACAATGGCAACCCAGGAGATTTCTGCTGTGACAATTATTGAGTATAATCGTCAGTACACTGGTAACTGTAACCCATTTTCTATTTCTTCATTTCTTCAGGATAAATCTTTCTCAGGTGTTGTGTTTTAGCTATAGGAGCAGCAGAAAGAATAATGCAACATAGTTCTTCATGCAATGGAGAAGCAGAAGACAGAGAGCTTTATTTAAAGAAACACTATAGTTTTATAGGGTAGTTCGTGCAAAACAGAATAGAAAAGGCTCATTGGTCCAAGAAGACAACACCGCTTTGAAAACATGCTTTCTGCAAAACATCACGTCTCCAGCAGGTGTTCAAACATTGTTGTAATTTCTTGTCCTTGAGCAGCCTGAGAAAGGCTGATTTCTTGGCTCCCAGCAGTATCCTAACGACACTCAGGACTCCTGCTTTCCAGAGGGGAGGGGGGAGCAGGGAGAGCTGATGGAACCCTGCATTTACCAAGACACAATGGAAATGGTAAATTCCTAAACCTAATGTTATCCTTTTGGATGGGAAGATCCATGGGTGCAGTTACTGGCTGTGCAGGTGGTGAAACTGAATCAAGTAGTGGGCAATGGAATGAGCCAAAAGTGCTCTCCAGGGATGACTGGACAGGAAGCCTGACTCCACTTGTGGGCCAACTGTTTCATGTACCCCACATGACTCACTAGGGTCAAACTGCTGCCCTCGTGGCAAATACAAAGCAAATATACCACGGCCTGGGAAAACGAGGTTTCGGTCCTAAATACTGAGTGAAGATAAAAACCAAATCAAAATCATTTGTACCATCCAATATCTGAGGTATTTGACTCAATATCTTTGAGTCAAATGGAAAAGCAGATGCAAATCCAGCCAAGGACAGAGTACCTGTCACTCCCTACGGCTGTGCTGCAGGGAAGTCCCCTGATGTTGGGGACAGCATCCTTGCCACCTCCCTCTCTGCCAGCCATCTCTCTCTCTCCTCTTTGCTTTGTTGTGGCTCCTTGCTGCAGTAGTTTCTTAACAGTTTCCCACTTCAGATAAATTCCTGGAAATTGTGAGGGTGTAATACCACACAAGCTTTTCAGCTTGGTGTGCACCACAGAGCATGTTAATTCTGATCAGTCAGGGACAGAGGAGGAAGAAGCAATAGTGAAGGACCTGCACACCATCCCCCATTGGCAAAGGTGGGATTATTGTAAGATCTTGAAAACACCATTCGTGAAGGGCCACAAGTCTGGTCAGAGGATCTGGATCTGGGAACATCCATACAGAGTTTTTGTCTATACCATAAAAGCAATTTCCAATAGTTTCTTCCTGGAGTAGTTTTTCCATGACCTTTCCCTTTGTGCCTGCCCTCAGCTGTAGATTTGGACACTGTGCTATGACCATCTTTTCTATTTCTCTTTGGCATCCCATTTGGTGTCTCCTGTCAGCAACACTACCTGTTCCTCTTCTCTCACCTGTTTCTGCCTGAGGTTCTCCATCCACTTGCTCTGCTTTAGCTATAGACATGAACACAAAGAAGGAAGCTGGGATTTTCTTTCTTTAAGAAAGAAAATGCTTACTGAAAACTCCCATCTTTTACTGTCATCTCATGCCAATACAAACATGGTACATGGGGTAGGGTTTTACCCATTCAAAAACAAGCACCTGAGATGTGGAAGAAGGAGACATATGGCCAAAAAATTTAATCCCTGCTTTCTGGCTGCTTAGGAGGGGCAAGTGAGGTGACTTTTTACAGGTGACAATTACAAGCCAGAAACTAGGTAGGCTTTCTTAGAGAGCACACTGATCTTGCTTTGCATATCCAGCCTTAGGACAATTCCTTAGTCTGCTGATACTCTATAGGCAAACTTAATATTATTAAACTTTCTAGCTTTTGGTACTTGACTATTGTTTAAATAAAGCACTTATAATAAAAGGAAGAAAAGATTGAGTAAAGTATATTGTGTATAGAATATTCATCATGGTTTTTCATTCTTCCCTTCATTATTCTTCTTTCCTACCATTGTTTATTGTTTATCCTTTTCTATGCTAAGCCTAAGTTGTGCTGTAAGATCTTTCAGTTAGTTAAGATGCATGCTTTATGTGGTATATAGATACATGGAGAAGACTTACACTGGTCAATAGTGGGTGCTGCCCCAATGTGATGGAAAAGAGTAACTCGATGTGGAAGAGCACAGGTTCAGAGGGCTGGAGGTGGTAAGCCCATCTCCCCAGGGATTACAGCACTTCTGATAAGATACCCACAGCCCTGAGACATTCAACACGAGTGCTATCCCTGCAGCAAATGAGAGCAGAGCAGATCAGGGAGAGTTGGGAAAGGCCCCTGTACTCAGCACTGGTGAGACTGCCCCTTGAATCCAATGCTCAGTTTTGGCCCCTGGAGTGTGCCCAGAGAAGGGCAATTAAGCTGGTCAAGGCCTGGAGCATGAGTCATATGAGAAGCAGATGGTGGATCTGGGGCTCTTTAGCCTGGAGAAAAGAAGGCTTAGAAGACCCTATTGCTCCTTGAAACTACATGAAAGGAGGGTCTAGACAGGTGGGGATTGGCTTCTTCTGCCAGTTAACAACAGGACAAGAGAAAATGGCCTCAAGTTGTACAGAGGGAGGCTTAGATTTTATATTAGGAAATACTTTTTTGTGGAAAGAGCGGTCAGGCATTGGAACACGCTGCTCAGTTAAGAGGTTGAGTTACCATCCATGGAGGCACTTAAAAGATGTGCAGGAGTGGCACTTATGGACATGGTTTAGTGGTGAACGAGGCCATTTCCAACCTTAATGATTCTTTCTCCAGTTAATATTTATCCTACAGAGACAGTGGAAGTTTCGGTTATCCAACTGACTATAGCTCTACAGCTCCGGGATGCTGCTCTTCATTGTCCTGGACTAAGTTTGGCTGGGTTCAGTGGAGTTATTTTTATTTTCATTGCCAAAGAAGTACCACTCTGTCTCTCTCCTCTGCATCACCCTCTAGATTATTATGGACTCATGCTTCCCATCAAAGTCTAGGAAGAGCCTAGGGGTTTTTTTAAAGTGTGTCCCATCAACTTAGAGGAGATTCCCAGTCCTTTCATACAGCTAATTTGGAAGAGCCAGACTCAAAAGGCTTCTGTGCTGTTATAAACCAATATTTTTAGAGACAGTTGTAACTTAATGTACCCATTTGGCTGCTTGTCACTGTTTCCCATGTTGAAACCATCTTGAGATCCACAAACCTACTTCAGTGTTAGAGCTGTTGGTGGATGGGAACAGAAGGATTTTTCTTTTCTTTCTCTTCTCAGGTGTGTTGACTAACAGGTTTTAGATTCCTGTTATCGGCAGGATAAATTGTACTTTAATACAGCTTAGTTGGCTCACTCCTAGGACTCATGTACACTTCATAAGACATATTAAAACATTACTTGCTAAGTCTGCACCAGAATACATAATATAGTAGTTAAAATGAGTTAGCTAACACATTTTTGAGAAAAATGCCACTTCTACTCAAGCCAAGACATTCTGTTAATGAGTTGAATATTCCTTCTAGCTCTTTCTGCAGCAAAAGGAAAATAGTTTTTATATTGTCCAGACCTCTGGCATGGGCACACACAATAGGAGAGGCAAGAGGGCTGGCCCATGGGACTGTGTGAGGAGATGGAGAGCACCCCAGCCCTGCAGGGCTGTGTGCTGGGCTATGGCTGAGTGCTCCACAGCAGCTGAGCCTCACAGGAGGATGGAAACGGGGCCAGGTGCCCTTGGCTGGAGCCCTGCCCCATGTGGAACCATGCTGGCTGCAAGGTAATCCTCTCCCAGTGATCAGGCTGACCCTTTGACTGGAACACTGAGAGAAGCTGAGGCACAGCACTGCAAAAGCACCTCAAGAGCAGAGTGATGGCCAGGCAAAAACAGGATTGTGGGTCTCCCATAAAATTAATGAAACATGAGAGGTCTGGTTGTCAAACCCGACAACAGTGCCTGATCTGATGAATTCTGAAATTACTAGAAAGATGCCATGACCTGCCTTGGCAAAAGTGGCAGTGATTGTAAGGAACCCAGTTTGGATGCCTTCTGCCAGACGTGTTCCCCCAACAGCCCCCACCCATGAAAGCTTGATTTCTGGAACCCCTGAACTATGAAACCAGACCTCGTTATCTTCTGCCATTTCTACTACTCACCAACATCTTGGGACCCCTCCCCCCCACTCCAAACCCATAAGTCCAAGTGACCTCTGCATTGCTTGAGCCCCCCTCAAGAAAAGGTGTTTTTTTGCAGGTTTTTATATCTGGTGAAAGGGCCCTTGGATTTTCATCACTTTGGACCATTTTACTTCAGGGTTGGTCTGTTGTTTTTTTGGCTATATTTACAAATTCCAGCAGGCTATCCTTAAGAGAAAGGTGCTTTTTACAAGTCTCCCATTCAGCATTCATGGCACAAATCATGGAAATTCCTTTAGGCTATGCTGGTGCCAGACTCTGTGCCTCCCACTTTTATGTGTGCTTAATAAAATGGATCTATTTTCTTATGACCAAACTATCTTGGTTTCAGTCATATCAGGGATGAAATACAATTGCATTAGTAATCCCATATGTGCAGTGCTTGATCTGTTTCTCTCTGTTCCTTTAGGATCTTTTCCTGCCTTGATGAGGAACTTTTTTCTTTTCTCTTCAGCTGCTCTTTTCTCCCTTTTTAGAGTTTTTCCTGCTGCTGCTCCCTCCTTCTTTTCCCCTCCCCCATTTACACTTAACCTTCTGTTTCTCCTAGTGTCCTGGCAGGAAGGATATAATGCAATCGCTGCTATACAGTGACAAAAGTAAATATGTAGCTCTGAGTAAGTGCAACAGGGTCGAACAGCCTTTTTGCAATATGATACCACATAATCTGCTTCCCTTCCAGAGATAGTTGCTTGAATGTTAAAGAGTTGTAGCTCCACTGCTTTTACAGCTCAATAGTTTTTAACTGTACTTTTCTTTCGCTTTGTGTAAAGCAGCTCTTGTACTGGGGCTGGTTCTGTAGCTATCTTCCAGACTAAATCTGAGGTGGGAATAAAAGGAATGGGTTTGTGTTTCAGATGATTTGCTCGTCTTTTGAATATCCGTATGTTTTTCTGCACGTAGGAGGAAAAAGGAAAGCTGGATAATTTATGTGTGGTAAAGCCACACGCACACACACAGACACAGGAAGGCTTCTAATGCTAAATCCTTATGACTAAGCATCCAACACAGTAAGCATTCTCTTTAAACAACTGCTGGTGGCGTGTGGGCTTTTTAACTTTCTCAAAGAAAATAATAAAGGGTAAAAGTTTTCAAAAGAGCCTACATGACTTGGGGGTCTACATTCCATTGGAAATAAATGGGAATTCTGCATCTCAAATTCCTCATGAAAAGTTAACAATACTGAGTGGTGCCACTGAAATCTATTTTATGTCTCCTACAAAGGAGTGCCTTTAATGTGCAACTAGAAGTTTAAATTATGGGTTGGTTAGCTATTTTACATAACCAGTTAAATAGGACTAGTTTAATTAACAGCTTTACAGAAACATATGCTTTTTAATACCAGTGAATATCATGCATTAAAGGTACGTGATGGCAGGTTCAAATTCACCTGGGCCAGGGGACAGGATGTGGGTCTGGGTGCATTTTCTTTGGCTGTAAGCTGCCTTCCAAGATCGTCTCCTGTACACTCGTGCATCCCCCACGCCACAGCCACTGTCACCCTGAATTGTGCTGATACAACTCTCTGGGAGCCTGCACTGTAAACTCATAGTGAAAAATTAGCCTCTAAAACCCCCCTGTTCTCTCATTTCCTTGACCATTTTATAGCACAGTCTCACAGTGTTATTGGCACGTATCAGAAAGAGATAAACAGCAATTCAAGAGCAGGATCTTATGGGAGAACTGGGACTGGCACCATCTTTAGTCTCCTTCCCAGTCAAACAAAATGTAAACCTTGGAACCACACACTGAATTCACAACTGCATCATTGCTCTTCCAGCTGCAGTACTTAAGAGGCCCTCCTCCCAGGTTTTAATTACTTGTCTCTTTGCTGCTCTTTCAGTTTGCCAGGCTGCGTGGCCACAGAAATCAACCAGCTAATCCAGGTTTCAAATGTCAAAGTAAAGAAATTATATATTATATGTATAAATAAACAAAACAAAAATGGATGCATGGATGCATGAAATAAATACAAATATAAATAAATATACAGATTTTACCTACTTCCACTGGGTTTCTTTTCCCATCAAATGCAGCAAATGATGGGAAACAGTATTCACTAAGCCAGCATTACTAGTAAAACATAAGTTTTCATAAATGTCACCAATTACAATTAATATTGATTTTAATGGTACAAGCTGATTTCCAGCATTTTGCAACCTTTGCATTATATTCCTGGGAACAGTGGCAGAAGGAAGAGTTGGGTAGGGGAGCTAGAACAGCTAAAGGGGAGGGAAGCAGAACTGTAAAATTTTCTAAGAGATTGTTTTGGGTTTTATCTTTAAAGGGAATATCCTTTCTGAAACATAAGCACCTAAACTACTTCTACTACTCAGGAAGCATCTGAATTTACATGACAAGGAGTGAGGTAATGTCTTAAAGCAAAATAAATGTAAAGCAGCTAAGAGTTTCACCAATTTCTTTCTCTGAAGATGACACTACACACTGAAGTGTATCAAGTGCTGAGGAAGACAAACTTTTAGTCCATGTTGATTTGCACAGACTTAACAGCTGCAGCTGTATACCACATCTACAGAGGGTCACACAGACCAGAGAATAAAGCAAAAAATTATAATCCCATCAGGAAACAGAATAGATCTAAATTCTGCACTAATGAAAGTGACACCAAATAACTCTCACCTAGTAAGCTAAAGATGAAACCTTATAGCCAAGAATCTAATTTATGGGCTAAGAGTGTCTCCTCAAAGCTCATATTTCTGTGACACTGCTTTTGTGAAACACAAGACCTGCGTTGTGTAAGTAGGATTAGACCCAGAGCCTTATTTCTGCAGATTCATAGTTCTAAGTAATGTAGAGCTATTTCAAAGTTTAGGCCCATAAGAAGTCCTAAAAAAGATGTAATCAGATGCAGATGCTAAAATTTTCAAAGTTAAGTCCTTTGTTACCAACTCTGGGAGGAGCCTTAAGTATTACAAACAAGCACGATAAAATAATAAAAACCGCAGTTCTTGAGTTCACGTGGCCCTGTGAAACTCTCATTTGGCAGTAAAGGCATTTGCTATCCATCCTGGTTGTGAAGAAAAAAATCTTGAAAATGGAACTTTAAAGAGTGCAGCATCAGCAACCAAAACATTATGGAAAACAGAATTAGCTCTTGTTCAAATTGGTTTTAATCTCAAGTTCTTAAGCTAAATTCTGTATTTTGTTGATTCATGGATTTTGGACAGATGGAGTTGGAAATGCCTAGTCTGGCACCAAATCTTGTTAAAAAAAAAAAAAAAAAAAAAAAAAAAAAAAAAAAAAAAAAAAAAAAGCACTACTAAGGTTTGATCTGAGGATCTTCTAGATATCCACAAAACTGTAGACATTGAGCTTTCTCTTTGCCACTTATTTAGATGCTTAAATATACATTTCAAGAACCAATATAAGGCAACTAAAGTGCAAATGCTGGCTATAGGTAGCATAACACAATAGGATGGGAAAGAATGGAAAGTTTATACAGTTTTTTTATTATATATATGTTTTATTGATCTGATAGCTATTTGATTTATTTTAGATATATCCTCTTTCAAATACGCAACAGAAGCCACAAAGTGTGTTATGCAGTGAAACAAGTTAGAAAAAGAGAGGTGAATACAAAAGTTATCTGGTGTGATAAAATAACAGCTGGAATAGGAATAATGTGATATGGCAGGTTCTCTGAGGCTGGAACTTTTTCTGTATCACAAATCCTGCATGTTGTGGCTGCTACCCAGGAACAAATGGGGGAAAAGCAGAAACAACCAAGTAGGGAGGAAAGACACTTCAGGCTTGCAAAGATTGTCACCCTACAAAACAAAGCAGCAGTGGTTAGGGCAGTCCTGGAGGAGTGGATCAGAGCCAGGGCTGGGGCCAGCCCCAGGGAGCAAGAGCAGTGCTTGTAGCAGTGGCACAGGAGGTCTGGGAATGGGGATGTGTCCCAGCAGCAGCAGGTGAAGAGCATCCCAAGTGCAGAGGAAACTCAGATGGAGTGAAAAATGGATGAGTGAAGATGGTGCTGGCACTTACAACAACAGAGACTTTCAAAGGTATAAAAGTAGTGTAAAGTGTACAGAGAAAAAAAAAAAAAAAAAAAAAGAGAGCTCTTATCTCTGCTTCTGGAACAACCAGAGCTGTCTAGGTGTCATGTTTCTAAAGTCTTCAAGTTTAGAAAAAAAATATACTGGAAAACAGAGGAAAAAAGAAATTTATCATGGATGAGAAGTGACTTTTATCTATTATTTATTTTTACTTTTTAAGTGTTTGATTCCACTGCAGTGATTGGAGCTCTGGGCTTATGACCTGAATTATTTAAGAAAAGAAATGACCAGCAAGTAACTTCATGCTATGGTCATATTCTGTTCTGAAACTAGAATCCTCAGCAATAATTTCATGTTTTTTAAAGAAACAAGTAATTTTATAGGCAAGGTACCTTTTCAGAGGCAGAACAATGTGTGTGTGCGTGCATATGGGTGTGTAAAGGTGCTCATCATCTAATATCACAGCAGTGTTTTGCAAATGTACCACACCTCAGTTATTGGATATGCAAACTTGAAAAGGGCCACCTTTTTTTTTTTTTTTTTTTTCACCATATGCTGAAGCAATGAGTAAGAGAAACACATATAAACAAGGTGGAAGAAATGTCACTTAGAAATATCACCTACCAGCACACTACAGAAGGAAAGAGAAGAGGAAAGAGATAAGAAGTGAGAGACAGCATAAGCAAATAAAAAGACTTACTTGCAAAATAAAGACATGAAGAAAGGTTCTAAATAAATCTATGTGCTACAAGGCAAGTTAATGTGACTCCTTAGGAGCTTTATTTACATGATTGGCCTTTACATGCCAGCTAATCCTTCTAGACACTGACCTTGTCAGCAGTGTTTGTGTACTTTGAATGAGAATACAGACTGTTCTATTAAATAATATCTGCAGCATGGCTCAATGAGAGTTTTGCATGAGCATTGCACACGAAAATGGCCCAGGGCACATTCCCCTTCCCACAGAGGGGTACCAGCTCCCTGTGCTCCTGCTGCATCACAAACAAGCCCCTCTGACTCCAGAGGGCTGCATCACTGCAGCACAGCTCTTGGCTCTCGGGTCATTGTGCCAGAGAGCATGGATACCAAAACAGGCTGTACAGCAAAAAACTTCTGTCTCAGGCAGCTGGAATAAAATTACACCTGGGAGTGTGCTGCAGACATGTTTTCACAAAGCATGCTACAACTCAAATATTTCTGTGTGTTGGAGACAGCCAGGACAACTGCAGCACAAGCTCAAATCTGAACTCCCATGTGATACAAGCCATAATATCCTTTTCCTCCAACCTGATCAGGAGTAAAGCTTTGAGTCTGGCAAATCAATGTCAAAGCCCAAGTTATATAAAAAGAAAAAAGCAAACCAAACCAAACCTAAACTCCAATAAGCCAGAAGAGCTATTTATTACCAATTAAGTGCTTTTCAAACTAATTCTGGAACAGAGATCTAGGCAGAAGGGAAAAGGATCTTGATGTTTGGAAAATTAAAGATGCTCTAAGGAAGCACTGCACAAAATGCCTTATACAGACATTAACAAATATTAGTCAAAAATGCCAATAAATTGACTTACAGGGCTGTTAAAAATTTGCTCTGACAGAACAATGTCAACCATCAAGGCATCATTTTAATAAAAGCTAATAAAACACAGCAAATTGAATGTTTCAGATATGACGCTACTTCAACTGTTCGTGGAATAATATAAAAAAATCCATGTTGTATGAATGTCTATCCACACACAGTCAGTGCTGCTACTTGACCATAGTTTAATTTTATGTTCAAAGAAGCTGAGACCAGTGTAAGTTTACCACAGCCCAGGAAAAAGTGCAAAACCATAGTTATGATCTACAACTTGCTTTCTATAAGTATCAAAATGTGCAAGGGCAGCTTCAGATCAATTTTTGCTTTTCCAGCAAATTATTTCCTCTGTGATAACTACTAGAAGTAGAAAAACTAATTTTAGCTGGAAAGCTCACAGGATCTTACAGAGTCACAACCACAGTCACAGCTAATTTGAGGCAGAGAAAGTTAAAACACTGTCAAAATATAAATGCTTCCTTCAGCTGATTCATTAGTTTGCATATCATAACAAGGACTTTGTGTTCTTGGGTAAGGTTAGTGCCTCGAGGACATCCTGCAGATGTGTGCATTCCCAGTCTGAGTTTCTTTAATTTGTTATGCAAACATCAATTCTTTTTAAATACTGCAAAAAAAAGGAGGACTTTTTATTTCAGCTAAAAACCACCAGCATTAAAAATAGCTGTTCCTGTGATGCTGCTTTTTAGAAGGAAGGAGGACACCATATTCTAAACAGATGTTTACTTGTTAATGAATGGTTTATTTCTCATTAGGAGAGGTTTAATTGGTAGACAAACCCTGACACAGCTAGTGAGTGAACTCAGTAAGTCCTGCTCCAATCCAGAAGGCCTGGCATTTTTTGACACATTAACTATTTTTCTCCTCAAGTAAACTGTGAACTTTGAAAACCCTAAAGAGCCTAAGAGCAGAAAAGTCTGAGGCAGGCTTATATTTGCATTTTTTCCCTTCACCTTGTGCACATGTACTTTCAAGGTATGGAACAAGGGCAGAACTAGCAGCAGAGAGCTGCTTTGGCAGAGCTCAGAAAGGATGAAATTTGGACTTTTTTGCCTTAGAATGGCAGCTGTGGCAGCTCCCCTGCAAGCAAGGCAGAGCCCAGCTGTGCTTTGGATTAAGCAGAACAATTTTGGTGGTCGGCTGGTCCGTGTCATTTTACCCAGGCTGTCCCACCATGGGTTTTTTGTTTCCCTGAGCCAGGCAGGAGGATGGGGTGAGCAGACAGGCTTGGGGGGCTCAAGGGGTGCCTCAGGAGGCACCACACCCAATTCCCCAGCCTTTCTCCCTTAAAACCCAGCCTCTGGCTTGCTGGGGGTCACTCACAGCCCCCCACCACCCCTTCAGGTCGCCAGTAGGTGAGAGAGGGGAGAAAGAGGGGCAAGGATTGCTGTGGTGGCCTCTGGGGGTTGCTTCAAGCCAAATGCTCTTAATCTGCTCTAGGTGATGATGGCAGGGGTTTTTTCTGGCTTTTTGTTGAGGTACATGAGATGTGGTCCCCACCTGGGGTTTCAGATCAGCAGGATGGACCAGGAGACTGAGCCCAGTAAAATTCTGGGAGCTTCCAGGTGGTTTTGGGAGCAGTAAGAGCCATTGGTCTGTGGGGTCCTGATCCCTCTTCCCAGCCCATGTGAAGAAGAGAACAAAGACAGTTTGGTTCTCTCAGGGATTAATACTGTGCCATTTGATGAGCTCCTCAAATGTTGGTTCCTGGAATAGATTTTTTCTCTTATCTTATATTTACATATATATGTACACAAACAAGGGGATGGGACTGAGGGACCTTAATTAAGTGCCCTGAGGGCAGGGACTTGTTCTCTAGGCTCTGACTTCAGTGCACCTCTGCCACCTGCTCATCCATCACCAGTGAAGCCAGAGAGGCTTTTCCTCCCACCTGGGTGCTGTGAGCCACACTGGTCCTGTAGGCCTCATCCAGGGGTTTCCAGGAGTCCAGATAATTCACCAGGAAAATAAAAAGGACACACAGGGGCTGCCAGGCCTTCTGATTCCAAGATAGCCAAGCCTGAGACATCAGGTGCTGGTGTCCTGCTCTATCAGCCCTGCCAGATGAGAGCACAATCAGGGAGCAGTGGAGAAGGCAAACAGCCAGCCCTGAGCCCTGGCATCACTTTTTATTTCCCCTTTTGTTCTATGGTCTCATGAACAATTGTGCTCCCCTTCCTTGCAGAGGCAAGTGAAACAGAGGTGCTACAATGAGCAGATGCTGGAAGGGTCCTGACAGGAGTTTGACAGGAGGGATCATGGCATTAATGGCAGACCAGAAGAAGGAGGGTGGATGCAACAAGAACAGTATGGTGATGCTTTAAGAGGTCATAAAGTGTTGCTGGACTGGGCATATTCCTGCCTCAAGACCCACAGGTGGAACAACCCCATTATAGTACACATGAAAATGAAAGATTAAATTTCACAGATATATTTCATATCTTTCATGATACTTTAGGATAAATCTGTTAAATTTTGTGTAATACTCCTATTTTATAACAGGTATCTTCTAGGTTTCAGCAGTGTCAAGCAGATTCCAGAATGATAACATTCTGCCACATTTATAGCACCTTATAATGACTCCCTTATCAGTGAACACTGTCCCAGTGAGGAGATCTGTTTAGTTTTGGAGTCAATGAGCAGTGACAGACAAAATCATGCACCAAGCCAACCATACACCAATGAGACCAGATAAATCCTATATAAGTAACCTGCAGAGGACATTTTTATTTAAAGAATGATGAATTGTTCACTGTTATCTTTTTGTATTCCCTCCTGTTTCCTGGAAAGGCAATTGCAGAAATGCAGTGTTTTGCCCAAATTCCATGATTCTCTGAGTGATGGAACTGGATGGAACCCCAAGGCCCCCTTCCAACCCAAACCATTTGATGATTCAGTGGTCTGGGCTGTACTCTGGGCTCTGGGTGTGATGTGGCACCAGGCTGGTCATCAATATATGCAGCTCACACTGGCTGCAGTTGTTCTACCAAAACAACTACTGCAGTTGAGAATGGTTGGAACACAACAGCAATTTGGAAAGAGTCTTATCATCTCAGCTTAGTCCATTAAGTGATGTAGTGACAGGTGTACATATGTATATATACTTATATACACATATACATACATATATATGTGTGTGTGTATATATATATATACACATATACATGTATATATATATATATATATATAGTGGTGCTACTGCCACTGAGCCTTGCCATGTTTAGGAATTGATTTTCACTTCCCTTCTCATGAAAACTGTGTAATTGCACCTCTTCTTATTAATTTCCTAGACAATTTTGGTTAACACGGGAGACAAATTTTTCATTAAGTCAAATTTAAATCTCATTCACATGCAGGATTTGAAGACTGGAATAAAAAATAAGGGTTGAAGGCAAGCTTAATATCACTAAATCTGGCAAGTAAATACACTTCTACATGAGACTGGCTATTTCAAAAAAGTGTGAATTAGGAAGGACAGGCAGAAAAAATTATAGCCTTAACATAACAATTGACCAAAATGCTGGTCTTCTAAAATCATGTACCTAAATGCAAGAGAAGTAGAGGATCCTAATAAACATTTTAAAAGGAAGACATCCCATATTTCTTTTTCTAACTGATGCATGTGCTCAAACAGCTATTCTTTCACATTGTGAATAATCAGTAATATTCTTCCAGTGCTGTAATAATCCAGAAATTTAAGAATTCCCTGGACGTAGCACAGCAGATAGAGTGCAGACTTGCAGTTCATAAGACTGATCCTAATCTGATAAGGCATAAATAGGAATTTGGCCCTTACCAATGTCACAGCAGCACCCTCCCTCTGACACCACAAGGCTGGCAAGGCACACAGATCCCAGCACTGGGATGCTTGCTCCCTTCTTCAGTGGTGTTCCACGACAGTGACCAGCTGCTTCCTCTGTCTGAGAAGTTTTTCTGTAGGGCCACAGGCTCCCAAGGCACTGGCATAATCAGAATGACTCCAACTGCATCTTGCAAGACACCTTATCCTTCATATTCTTCTTCTGACAGTTGATAATTGGTCTTTTAAAATGCAGTCATTCTGCAGTCTGTGCCTTAGAGTGCCAAGCAATCTCCTGGGCTGGGAGCTGCCACTGCCCCACTGCTGCTCCATTAATGTGTCTCTGGGAATCAGCATGCTGGGCTCTTTCAAACCTGAGCTCCCAAACACATTTCCAGGAGAGAAGGGGAATACAATGGCTGTCTTCCTGTGAAGATTAAATGCTTTGAGGAGGAGCATGTTATAAAAGCTGGAGGCATATTAGGCATTTCACAGCAGATAGAGCTGGTTGTTGTTTTTGGTTTTGGTTTTTTTGTGGGTTTTTTTTTTTTTTTTTTTTTGGTGGGAAATGTGCAGAGAGGGATCAGTTAATCTGGGATTTTGGGATGTGTCAGTTTGTAAATCATATCTCAAAAAGAGGTGAGAGTTGTGAGAGTTGCTTCTCTCTGGTTGTTCTTTTTCTCTTCACCCATTCTCTCCCATTTCCTTCCCCCAAGATACAAAGATCCAAGGAATATATCATATGCTACTGGAAATAAACTTAAAACACCAGGACAAGACAGCTGTGAGTCAAAGCATTAAGGATGTTCTATAGTGCTGCACAGCCTGATTTAAAAATAAAACCCAATGTACAAGTTTGCTAGATGTATACTGAGATAGAAGCAGGGCTTTAAGATAATCATGGCTCAATACTTTTAGGCTCAGGATAAGGGAAAAAAATCCTTCTTTCTTTCCATAAAAACTATGTTCCCAATTTTCTTTTTCTTCCCATGGGAAGTGAGTTACAATACTATATTGTAACAGGTTAGTGTTCAAGCCAGGTAATGACAGTGCAAAGGCAATTTTCCTCTAAGAAATACCATCCCCTGCATTTCTGTGAAACTACATTATCCAAGGGACACAAACTCTGATATTAATATACTGTCATTTGATTCAAGAAGGGTCTGATGGGGCTGACACAACCCCCACCATAGTCTTCTCTATTAATGCAAGATATTGCCTTGAGAGAAACACTTACTGCAGCATTTTGAGCCCTGTCTGTATTATTTTAAGGCAAGACAGAGTATGATTGTCTTTCAGTTAATGATGTGGCAGGGGGTGGCTTTTTGCCAGGATTAGGTTAGACTTCTTTTAAGTTGGAGCCTTTAAGATCCACCTCGACAAGCAATAATTAAAAGGAATAGCAAATTAAGTGTATTAGGAAGGGGAAATGATTTACTAACCAAGGGGAGAAATAATTTATTAGAAAAGAAAACTTTCCCTTTAAGCTGAGAGAGTCAAATTACCTCTTTCACAAATCATTTGCTCTGTTGCTGGTAACTCAATTTTTAGCTTTTTCTGCTCCACAAAAATCCTCCTGACCCACAAGTCTGCGGCTGCTTCTTTCCCTGGGGCACAGTTCCCTGGCATACGGGGCCCAGCCTGGCTCGTGCTTTCTGTTTCACCTCAAGAAGACTTTCATTTTCCCTGCAAAACTATTTTGGGACAGGGTGGAGAGATGGAGAAGAAAGCATTTTTGGACAGACCCTACATGTTCTCCAATGACAGAAGCAGTGAAAGAAACCTAGACAGAGCAGCCTGATGGAGAGTACTCCCCGGAGGCTCCTGTTTATGCACCAAGCCAAAAATATAGAGTTTAAGTCAACTGACTGAAACTGTAAAGCAAAAACTCAGAAATCAAATGGGGGCAGGATGTTGCTTCTCTAGCAGATGAGCAAGCAAGAGCAATATTTGCGTCATCCCAATCACTGTTTATTTCTTTTAAAACATTTTTCTGTACTGTATTATTGGATCTCTGCACCACAGGTACAAGTGAGACCCCAACTAACAATTAGTAACCCCCACATTTATTAAAATTCAGCCACAGTGGCACAACATAGCATGCAATTACAGATGCAACCCCATCTTCTCTATAGTCAGCGAAGATTGCAATCTGCAAAACCATGGAAATTTGTGTCCTTGATTTAATGGTTTAAAATGCAGGAAGGCTGTTTACATTCACTGTCAAAATGTTTGCATTACATATGCTCACTGCCCCTGTAGTGGAAATATTTTCCACTAGCATTGCAGAATAAGCACAAAATGAGGATGCAGTGCTGTTACTAACAAAATGCTGGCATAATGCAGTGCACCTCTGCTAAAACATTGTTAGTGACTCATCACACTGCCTTATTTGTTCCCTTTATCTGGGATAGACTTCTTGACAAACTTAGTGTTATGCACACATTTTCAACACTCCACTGATCAGATAGACTGCTGTACAATACTACAGACACTGTTTCCATGTCCTAAAAGCATTAGCAATATGGGTAATTTTTTAAGCCCTTGATGGCAAACTTTAGATTACTCAACTAAATATGGAAAAGGTGAAGACTCTTTCCCTGACACACATTTAGGAGCAAGTAAGTATGCTGAAAATTTTAATTTCTATCTTCAATTAAAAGATGATGATAATTTTCAAGTCTGTACTCTAAAATTTAGGAATGCAAATCTTCAGGAGAGTCAGTGGCATTTTTAAAATCTCCAGCT
Source organism: Erithacus rubecula (assembly GCF_903797595.1). NCBI lineage: Eukaryota > Metazoa > Chordata > Aves > Passeriformes > Muscicapidae > Erithacus > Erithacus rubecula. The sequence continues at coordinate 90,551,309 of NC_136689.1, read as the reverse complement.
AAGATATCAGTGGACACACATTGAAGACATATAATATTCTGCTACCAGAAAGTCTTTTAAATGCATATCTGAACACACAGACATAGTGTTGATAATGCTTATGTTAATAGCTATGAAACCCTGAGTTTCTCGTAAGTCTGCAAAAATTCATTTAATTTACATTGGCACTGTACAGACTTGCCTATCTTTTCTCATTTTCCTCAGTTTCTGTAGGACTGTTCCCAAGATAATAGTGTTTTATACTAGCCATAGAGCATGATTCAGACAATGTTATTATGTGCCTGCTGGCAAATAATTTCTCTCTCCAGGTAAGCAATTGGTGTACCAGTACAATAAAAAAGCAGGTATATTCCATGCAAATCACACCAGATTCATTTATTTTTGTTAACTATCCTATAGCAGGATTTGCTGATATATTTGATTCATCTTATGCAACTAAATAAAATGTATGAAATGCATATCAATTATAAAATATTATGCAACAATTTTCCACTGTTGAACCTTATGGAGAAAATTACTTTTTTAGTCAAATGCACATTGTGAAGGATTTTTTTTGCAGGGTTTTTTTGCTTAGCTTTTTTTACTGTGTGGTTTCTTTGCTTGTAAAGAAACAGAAGATTACTTACATCTGAGCATGTTGAGTGAATTCTGCAGATATTTTGGCTGCACTAAAGGTTTCTCTTGACTCTGTTAAAAAAGTTTGTTGTCAAGATTATTTACTAACACGCTCTCAAGCCGCCATCCTGCAGCCAACCAGCATCTGTTAGCAACAATTTGCCTTTGGTTAAATGCAAAAAAATTAAACAAACAGTAATTTTTTCTAGTTAAGGCAAATACTGCTTGACTGGAGGAATCTTTGCCTACCTGGTTCAACCTTGTAAAAACAGGGTCTTCTCTTTCAGCTTCAAAAATTTGCATATAATTTTAGGGACTTGATTATGCCACAACAATCTGGCATTACAACATGCCTAAAATATATTATCTTCATCAGTCAAAGTACAAGATGGCTAGGATAAGGGAATGGTTGTTATCCACACATGGACAGCAACATGGATTTCTTCCACAGCTCTGTTTAACAGGAATGAATCAGCCTTTCTGTCTTTACAACTGGGCATCCACAGTGTGTGTTTTCACTGTGAACAGATTCAGTTAACAACTCTAATCTGTTCCTTGTGGGGTGGAACAGAATATTTTGGAGACTTTTATACTCCATTTCTGAGGATGTCTAAACAATGTTAAAACACATACATATGCAAAAATGCATTTTTTTCCCGTTTGCTGCTGCTCACATTACATGAAGATGGCATACATGTATTGAAACAAACGTGACTCATATTTGAATTGCACGTACACTCAGAGCAGTATTCTAACATGCTAAAAATGCAATCCCCAGAGACAAACACACTGAAATCGATCTTCAGCTGCTCAAAACACAAGTCAGTTCTTCTACATCCAAGTGAGCTATTCTCTGATCTGACTGCCTTGTGACATTGCTGGTGGAACACACTGGGGTGTTTCCAGAGTGTTTCCATTTCTCCTGTATTCAATCATTCAATACACTCTCTGAAAGAGAAAATAATTTTTTAAAAAAATTGTTCATTCGTTTCTCATACTGAGGTGTCCTAAATTATAGCACAAGCCTGGGAATTACTAATTTAATTTTAGTTTAATCACCTTCTGACAGATCACAAACAGCCCAGTGTATGCCTTTCTTCTATTTGTGGTATTTGTTTACCCAAAGCTTTTTCTCTTAAATACTGGAAGATGCAGGGATGCAGTTAAAAACCATGGGTAACGCTTAAAGAGACCTACACAAAAAGTCTAAGATGAAAGCTAATTGGTTTGCAATTTTGCTGTGAATTCAAAACTTAGAGTAGGGTCACTAATTCTGTGGCCTTTCAACTCCTCTCAAGGTGATTTATGGGTTTGTGCTGAAACACTATAGCAGACTTAATGGTTTTGCATGGTTGAAGCATGAAATAAGGTGTAACCTGAGTGCTTCCACTGGATGTAAGTTTGTGTTTGGGAAAGTTTTTGAGTCCAAAATTTCAGCCAAATTGCTACACTGTAAAACCTATACTCACATGAGAACTCAGGGAAAAAACCTAATTAATGTTTTTTCTGCAAATGCTGCAAACTCATCAACTTAGTTTTATACTACTGTTATTTGATGGGCCATTCTATAAGGAATCCAAGTCAGAGTCCTTGCATTATAGTGACATGGAAACTAGTTTCATTGTTATCTATAGCTTGATGGTTCAGAAAATTTCTGACAGGGAGTGTTGAGAGTTCAAGAACTTTCTGATATGAAATCCTGTTTCCTTTTCCTTGAGTCCTCTAGCACACTTAAGGCTTCCATGGTCACCTTCTGGAGCTCAGGTACATAAACCTTGGAGACCTTTAGGTTTTGACTGCTACTCATTCAGCAGAGTGAAGCTGCAAGCTGCAGACTGCATCCTAAATACAAGAAGGAGACAGCATTTGAGATTCCAGTTAGCTTTGGAATACAGAAAACCTTCCAATCCCTAGCTAAGAGTTCCTTTACAGCTGTGAACCCTAGGAATATTCTAGGAAAGTACTCACTGTGAGGTGCCCCGACACTTACCACAGTAAGACCAAGACCTTTTGTTAGTTTTGCTGGCCTGTCAGGTTGTTCTCAGCTTTTACCTAAGAAAAGAAATCTTTTAAAGCCCTCACTTGGAGATCAATGAGTCTCATGAAGCCCTATTCTCACCCATTTCACATGCTTCCCTCTTTTCCATGATTCTCAAGAAGTACAAGACTTTGCAAGAAAAACAAAGAAAATAGCAAACTCAATTTCAATTGAGTTCTAGGGCTACAGAACTCAGCTGAATTTCCTTGGTAACTTCACAGAAATCCATTTCTGCAGTTGCAAAATTCTATGATATTTAACTACTTGCACTTCCCTGAAGGCTTTATGTACAGACACACCAAGGTCCCACAGGCAGCATTTGAGAACAATATTTTTCCCCTCTTTCATTGCAAATACAAATGAAAAAGGTTGCTTTCAGATCTCTATCCCAGCAGTCTCCTCAAAACTCTGACTGAAAACCTTTTCCAACTGATTTTTCCTTCTCTGTCAGCCTAGTTTATATGTGGCCAATATTGCATTTCTTAGCAAACTATAACATGCAATCCCTCTGTAAGCTAATGAGGAAGAGAAATTTATGAATTTCATATGCTTAAGTACATTCATAAATAAAAATTCATTTGTAATGCTCAGACAGATTTGTTGCTGTGAGGGTTTTATGCTGTAATGCAATTTTTAGTTACCCTTGGAAGTTAGAGCTTGTTAAAATCCTTAAAGTTTACTGACTCCAGACTATAATCAAACTCTAGCCACAATGGTGCTTCATTGGTTCAATATATAAAGAAGTAAGTCCTCAAAATAAAAACTCCATTCCTTTTCTTGCATCAAAAATATTTAAATTGACATAAGCAATCCAACACTTTACAGAACAGAATCTGGGGATCGTTCAAATAGCGCATGGGGAGCCAGTAAAGATAGAAACTATACATGTTTTAAAAACTATGATACAAAAAAGAAACAAACATATATTTAAAGAAGTAACTGTATTTATTTACTTGATGGTTCTGCTGTAAACTTTTCTTTGCACTCTACATAGCAACAACCTGAGCATTCTCCCTTCTGTCAAGACAGTATCCAAGTGACAAGCAAAACTACAGAATTAATAAAAATTAAATAGGGACCTGATATAACTGTCTCACTTTTGCCAATGAAAATAATTTTCTTCCAAAGCACAGAGTGGTTGTGATGGATTAACTTTCCTCTAATGAAGGTAGAAACTGTATCAAAAAGGAAATAAAGAAAAATTTACTACTCTGATGCTTGTGCATAAAATTTAAAATGGTGACGCAAATTATTGATCTGACCTATTAATAGCAAATGTAAATTTCTTTCAGAAGAGCATTTCTGGAAAAAAAAAAAAGCCAAAACTTCCCTTCTTTACTGCTATCTTTTGAAATGTTTATTGTGAGGATAAATTAATCCCAACCCAAAATAACTTTTGGGTGCAGAGGTTTTGGGAGACACAAGGTAGCTGACAGCAATTTTGTCTGGTGGGGTTTGTCTATCAGTTTGATTTTTAGGTTTGATGTCAATAAACTATCACTTAATGCTGCTTCATTTCTCTCCCCACTTATTAACAGGATTCAGGATGACCTTCAAGCACTTGGTGGGACACACAGACACACACACAAACATTAGTATATTGGTGTTTCTTTGAGAAGTGTAGGTAGAGATATGCCAGTTTCTATGGTAACAACAAGACTTTTTCATTAGTAACAGAAAAATAGGTGTTGAGATAACCTCAGAAATTGTCAGTGCTTAAGTTATTTCTAGAGTCAGATGCTGCTTTCAATTAATACACATTTCATTTGTAAATCATGGTACAACCTTCTTTAGGAGTTAACCACTTTGCAGGTGTGTAACAGGTATGTGTAGGGAAAAATGCTGCAATGCATCAGAGGAAAAATATTCTGCAAGGAAAAATTTCTGCTTGCTGTGGGATTCTCATGGTATTATTTTTGTAACGTGGTGATTAATTTGTCATTCATCAAAAGAACTCACTGGTGAATTGAAACATCAAGGAAAGTTCAAGCAAACATAATGAAACTGCATCTTGATTCCTGGTTATTTTTTTAAATTTCAATTTAACATTAAGAAATCCTACTTTGGCAGGTTAATAGTTATCATGGCATGCTATTGTCATTATTTATAGTTAAGCCTGACATTTCCTAGGCAAAATAATAAGACCAGGCAAGGCTTCTGTGTGCTGCCTGAGATGGGTGCAGGAGTTCTCCACAGAGGAAGATCCCAGCTGGAACGATTCTCCCAGTGAGAGGAAAAACTAAGAGATGGTTCATGTGCACATCTTTTTTCACAGAAGCTCCCATTCTCAACCAGCTTTGGAACTGGTGTGGAAGCTCCTGTTTCCAGAGCCCACAGAATCAGTGGGAAAATGGGCATGTTGAGACAGAGGAGGGAGTGGCTTCAGCACTCTGTATTCTATATATTGTGGGTTGCATGTCCCTCATAAATCGGGTCAGTCCTTTCTATCAGCTCTAATTCATGTAAGCAGGGCACGCTTGGGTTCAAAGCAGCCCAGGAATGACAGATAGGATGATGACTTAGTGGTTTTCCTGAGCTTTGAGGCTGTAATGTACCATTTAATCAAATGTACATTACAGCTCTCTTAATCAACAGAGCCCAAAATGGAACCAGACTTGCAGTGATTTTGCTCCTTTTTCAAGCCCATTGATTTGAGCAAGCCTTTGTGCAGGTAGCTTTATAAATGGTAAGAGTGAGGTCTGTGCCATCTCAAGGTTGGTCACTTGCCCTTTCTCACAAACTTGGAAATAACAATAATTATATCTTACCCATCTTAATTTTTCCTATAGAAAAATATGACAGCTCTTTTGCCTCATGACAGAAAGGAAATCCTGCTCACTGTAATTGAAGCAATGCCAGCTGTTTGGAGCTACTGGAAACAGTAAACTGAGCAGCCATTACTTCTCAGTTAAAAAATATAAAAAGAAACCAGCAACATTTTAAAAAGTAAGTCTCTGTTTATGATGGTACCTATCCAGCCCCATTACAGTGCTCTCTGAACAAATCATACCTTTCAGTGTGATAATCTTCATTACAGGTAAATGTGATTTTTTTATGGGAGCACACTCTTGCAGACACAGAACTGAGAATTTTTTTGTCTATACTAAAAATTTCATAGGTCATCCAATTTATGCATCCACAATTAATTTTGAAGCCAGATAAAATCCTGAATTCTACTGGTCAGGTTAGACCAGTTCTTCCAACAATACGAGGCCACTGTTACCACGCTTGTGTAGACACTCCTGTGTAGACATTACCTGCCCCCTACAAGCAGTTTTACATTAAAAACACTACAATTACACTCTTGCTTTTGCAGCATTTCACTGGTTGTACTTTCCAGATTGAAGGTTTGGGATAGCCATGATCAGTTTGGCTCTGAAAGTCCAGTGTGATTTCCATCTTTGTGAGTTCAGAGGAATCATCCATGCACAGCAATTTGAACTCGAGTATTTCCCCAAATCAGTAAAATTAAAATTAAAAAAAAAACAAAAAACAAAAAAAAAAAAAAAAAAAAAAAAAAAAAAAAAAAAAAAAAACAAAACCAAAACACAAACCACTATCTAGACCCTTAAAAATATTTTTAAAAATATCAAAACAAACATGGAAGGAAGAAGAGGAACTAGCACTGCAAATGTATTTGATGATGCTTTTCAAGCCCACATGGTACTCAGGGTTTGAAGTTCATGGGATTTTAAGGGAAGAAATAGAAATAAAGTGAATTTTACCATCAGTAAATAAATTAAGATGTTATCCAGCTTCTCCAAAGCAAGTTGAACTCCTTCAAAATACTATGCATAAAGGTTTGCAATGAATGATGTACATCAGTCCTTATACTTTGTAGACAGTTTCTTATTCCTAGTATCTTCCAGGCTTCAGCATCTTATACCTTCTGCTAAGAATGATGGCATGAAATGTAAAACTGTCCTTTTCATACATCACCATTGAATGATAAGGAGTACTAGGAGTAATTGCAATGATCTCTGATGCAGATTAGAACAATCAGAATTTTGCCATTTAAAAAAAAATAGTTTGCAAAAAATTGAGTTTCACCTTGGTATGTAGACAAGGTGGGGGTTTTTCCCCTTAAAAATGAGAAATAAGAAGTCAGAGATAAAATCAACAAGAAGAAAATAAAGAACAGTTCTTTGAAAATGCAGCACCTCAGTAAGGTTAATAAAAGCTCTTAACAGTTATTATTAGTCACATTCTACACTTTAGGAAAGCATCTCCTGGTGTCCAGTTGTCTCACTACCACCATCCACAGAGGACTTAGGGAGGTTTGGGGAAGTGCCTTTGTGCATGTATATTTCCTAAATTATCCCACCTGGTGGAATTTGTGTCCTTTATAAACACTCATAACCATTTTGTTAAACAACAATCAGCAGTCACAACTTTAAATCTTTAGAGTCCACTTAACATCTAACATCTAATAGTGTAATTTCCATTGTCTCTTATTGGCACAGGGAATCATTCTTTATTACAGCCCAGGTCCTTATGAGTCAGAAGTGAGAGTCTCTTATACAGAGGCCGAGACCTTAAGAGCAACAGTCAGCATTGCAACAGCATCTAAACATCTGAACGCCTTGAAAAAGATAAAGTGTCTTTTTCTGACTTTTCAATAAGTCATGCAGCTTCCCAGATTAATGACAGAAATACCCTAATGATTCATCAGCACCATTTCTGTCTAGCTGCTCAAAAGGTGAAATGAAAAAAAAAAAAAAAAAAATCTAAGTATCTCCTAAATTCTTATCTCAGGACAGTTCACTGAATCAGTCAGTGACTTTCAGTCCTTTCAGTTCCCTGAAGAAAAGCTGTCTTAAAGGTCTTATGTATCTCAGTGATGTCAACTTTTTCAGTACTTTTTCCTCAGATCAAACAGATTGACAACAACTGAGAAGAGCTGCAACCTTTCTCCCTTCCTCACCTCCCTGCCTCTGCACTGGCACTTGAGCCTTGCTGGGCACCTTTTAGACAAGAAAGCTGGGCTGGGTCCAGTACTCAGTCCTGGGAATGCTGCTTTCCACAGCTCCAAATCCCACTCTTAGAGGATGGTCCTATATTTGCACCACAGACTGCATGGGCCACAGGAGCAAGGGGACCTGCATCTCTGCCTCCGAAACCAAAAAGGTTCCACCCATCCTTTCCTGAGAATGGTACAGCTTGTGCTGTGTAGGGTTTCACATCTGACTGAATTAGGAATCTGAATGAAAGGATTTGTGGGACCTGACCCAAAGGCCCTGCAGTTCTTGAGAAGAACAAGGTTTCCTTGTGGTGCCAAAGAATACTTGCCAGAGCTCCCCATGGGACTCCGTGCAGAGACAGTGGGAGGGGAAGGCTGCAGCACCTACCTGACATGTCAGAAGGACCACATGCACCCCAAAAAGGCAAAAGGCAAGCAAACCAACTACAAAGTTAAAACTGGATAAAAAATTTAAGAAGAGACACAATCAGCAAGGCTAAATGCAAATTCCAGTAGAAATCCAAGCCAACGTTTTTAGGCTCTAGACACATTGTTGAACTACTGTAGCAATAGTGCTGCATCTCATAGGACATTGAGTGTAAAGACCTGAAAAGGATGAAAACCTTAGGCATGAGGTTCACATTGCTACATTCATCATGAAAAACAAGTGATGGTAAATAAAGGCAATACATCTTTACACTGCTAAAGAATCTCCAAAATTTCTCTTGCAAAAATTTTTGTGGTGACTTGAGGATGTAACTGCCTTTCTTTCATGCTTACTTTTTTTTAACCCAAAACCACTCACATCCCTTGTAAGTTACTTGGGATAGAATTCATATTTTCCAGCTTAGAAACTGGGACAAACTTTAGGTTTCTGATCCTAAAGGTCCTTCTGCACATGGCTGAGTTTATAAGCATGAGTGGAAGTTCTGTTGGCTTGCAGGAGGTTCAAATAGAGATTGCATAAGAATGTAGGTAATTTTATCCCTCTGTGAATTGAAAATATCTGCTGCCTCTTTTGAGGTTAGCCCACCCCTAACAAAAGTGAATCATAGTCATCTCTCGGTCAGCTGTGCTGTTTAACGTGGTGCACAGGCATCTCATGATGGAATATGAAAAATCTTTGTTACTTTAAAAGTCATTTGAAAACTATATTCATTAAAATGGGGTTAGTATGTCGTTTTGTTCTCTATTCTCCATGGGTCTTTTACCAGATTGAAAGCTACACCTTGTTTTCCTGCACTGTCTGGATGCCAAGCTCAGCAAGGTTAATGCTGGCATTGCTTTGAATTACACGCCTACCAATCATTGCCATCAGAACCTGCAGCATTGTGGAGGCACACAGTGTGGGGCACTGCAGGTAAAGGTATCACCAAGCTGTCAATCATCTCTTAAAGACATTTGCTGTGGTGGCATTTCTGTAAGATGGCCACAATTCCTTTTTGTGAACACAAGCAATTTCATGTAGAGTAGGAATTCCTTTGTTTTCATTGCCCTTGCACTTGCACTTCATTTGCTCAAAACCCACTCGTGACATGGTGTAAAACAGTGGGGGTGGTGGGGTTGTTTGTTTTTGTTTGGTATCCAGGAAGGATTTTTTGTTGTATTGATTAAAAATAAAACCTAGATGTTTTTAAGGTATTCTCATCATTTCTGAACCTGTGACGGTGTTCCTCTATTGTTGCTTTTCAAAAATGTGCTTTCACAACTAATAAGTATTGGGAAATTTTGCTGTTGTGAACTTTGTTAAAATCTGCTTTTAAAATTTAAGTGTGAACACCAAGTGCATTACAATGGTTGCACTCCCAAGGAGCACAGTTCCGACGTGCTTCATTTTCAAATCCCTTTTGGTGCTTCTCCTGACTCCTCACCCCTGCCTGCAAGAACCATCTCCTCAAAAAGCTTTGGGTTTGAATTAATTTTCCTGCTTCTCTGAAAAGCTGCCCTGGGCCGTGGCTGCCTTCAGGAGATGTCCCCAGGGTGGCTGCCCCTCCCTGGCTAGCAGATGCAGGGGCAGGGGGGCTGGGCTTGCTCTCTTGCAGGCTTTAAGCAGTAACCAGCAGCAGAGATTTATTTGCATTATGCTGACCCAATAAATAAAACTGATCTTGACTGTGTAATGTGGAATGAAGAAAAAGCAAGTTAAAAATATGTGCTGGTAAGGAAAGGAACCAAACACCAAGTAGAGAGAGGTACAAGAGCATTTTTCTGGTGTGATTTGTTAAAACAAGGGGTACACCAAATAAGTGGTAGATGCAGTGATGATGGAAACTTCCTCAAGGACCACAGGGCATTTCTGCAGCTCTTACTCAAGCAGTTAAAATTTGTGTTGATATGGAATCTAAGGAAAACTCCATTTTTATTTCTGAATCAGTTTTTCAAATTATTCTGACAGTTTCAAAGAATTTTTTTTTTCTGTCAGATTACTAGAATGGTTTAAGGGAGATTGAGAATAAACTGCCAGAAATGCACTGGTTTCTTTCTAAAATAAAGCCAAACAAAAAAAATAAAAAGAGTAAGGCTTTCTGGGTACATGGAATTTTGACACAAAAAGCAATTGAAAGTATGTCCCAGACCTCAGCATTAGCTCTTGGCTTCTCTGCACTGAAGAAGAAAATTAACTGGTTTAAGAAACGCATATGAAATTTCCCATCTGGCTGACAACATGGATGTTTCTGCTCACTGTGACAATCTGAAAACGCTGCTGAGATGTTTTAAAGTCAGTGTTTATATCTAAAAAGCCAAATCTTCCACAGCTAAGGTGGCTCTCCTTGCTTCCCTAAGATATAAATTAAGACAATAAAGTCCATCTGAAACTCATTTTTAAAGGTGCACAGCCATGATAAGTGTGCTTTGATTAGTGCTCTTTAAAATTCATCTTCTCATGCTGAAGTCAGTTTTTACTTTCAAAGTTGTTTTTGTCCTCCATCAAGGAACACTTAATAATTGGGTTTAAAGCACGTACCACTGTAGTTTGTATTTACTTGCTAATCAGATTAGCATTGCTAAATACATGTGTCATGTGAAGCTATACTGCTACACTCCTTAACTTTCAAAGGCTTCAGGTACTTTGGAAAAACTGATGATGTTATGACAGACAGGTAAAGAGCACCATGAAGCTGTCTGCTAGATACAGCGTATGCAGAAGCAATTTGCCTTCTAAAACTCTGAACATGATATTCTCTAATATTTCCTGGCAGATCTTCAGTAGCTAGAAAATAAGCATTTCCATATGTAAGAAAATATTCCTTTGAAATGTAGATTTTTCTTTACAAGGAAAGAACACAGAGAGAATTGCATTTTTAAGCTAAGGGTTCATTATTATTTATTTTCTGCTTTGAAAAATGTTGTGTGTTTCCCATATAGCACTTAGGTGGTAATTGCAATTCTAGGATGAGCTAAATTACTGTTAACAAACCTCCTAGCTGTTTTTGTCCACCAAGAAAAAAATCTCTCAATAAACAAATTTTGCCTAATACATAGCTCCTTGCTGAATACTTGGATTATGTTAAATCTAATATTCTGCAGCAAACACAACTGCATTTATCTAAAATTTAAACTGTGCTCACAACACTACCTCTCTGCTCCGCTGCTTTACTAGGGTGTTTTCCCCTTTAAGGAGAGCATTTTAAAATGGTTGCTAGTCATCTCAGTTGCTGCAACCACATGATGCAATCTATTGTCAAATTAGTGGGTGGCAGCAAGTGGAAACAGATTTCACCAGCAATAAAGCCTGTCACATGATTTCATCTGTTCACAGTCATACAATCTCCTAGCCCGTTCCTCCTGTTGGATCCCAGGGCTCTGTCCTCATGGAAGCTGATCTTTGCTGTCTTAGACACTGATGCTGAATAATAGACTTTGTGGATGGTTTTCACTTAGTGGTATGTTGGGAGCGTGCAGGGAATTTAACCACTTAGCACAGAACAATTTGCATGTTTTTTAAAAAGTGGGCCAAATGCACAGATGTTTTGTCAAGTTAGAATTAAAGAAAATAGCAACAAAATATTTGCAAAAGAAACCAAATCTAATTAAAGTTGTAAAAAAAGTTATGCTTTTAAAAGGCTGAACATACTATACATATTTATAAATGAGATCAAAATTATATCTGAAGTTCAAATAAATTAATCTATCTAGTATTAAGTTAGTCGTAATCACACATGAATCAGCAAAAATATGGAGGGTGGGGCAAAGGAGAAAACTTGATATAAAAACAGGTACAAACTTGTCATGTGAACGGAAAATCCAAATATTTCTAGTCAGAAGTATTTTGTTTCTCTTATGGAAGAGTGTCATGATACTTACTTCTACTTTTAAGTGTCATTAAAATCACCATCACAAGTTATAAAACCAGTCAAGTCTTCTTGGTTCTTTCCAGCTTTGTGAAATATCTTCAGCCCTGCATAGTCCAGTACAGCCAACAAACTGCAGCTTCCAGGGCTTGAACTTCCACATTCATCTTGTAATAATAATGTGGAGAAGAGTGGGGGATGGGAAGCACAGGCACAAAAACAACGTGCTTGGAAGAGAACCAGAGTGTGGATAACAGGAGACAGGGGTTTGCCCAACCCTTTTCATGCCATACCTGAAAGCCAGCTGAAGCAGTCCCAGGGACTCAGGGACTCTCCCTCCCTCACACTGCACAATTCCCTGATTTCCCAAAGACTTCTAGAAGAGACCAGTTGTCTTGTTCACTAGTGACCTATGGCAAATATCATTTTTCAAGGAGTGCAAGTTCCCTTCTGACACCTTAATACCAGAGAAACATGGTTCCTCAGCCCCCTGCCCAGGGCTAGGCTTTGACCAAAAAAACAAAACAAAACAAAACAACACTCCAAAATTAATCATCTCTAATATTACTCTACAATAACTATCTATCCCAGCTTGAAATGAGGACTAATGCAATGTTCTCCAGACCCTGGATCACCAGCTGAACATTGATTATTCGGGAATAATGTGATTCCCATTCAATGGGCAGGTCAGTTTAATTAAACATAAGTATTTGTGCTGTAAAATACCATGCAGAGGCCAGTGAGCAAATTTCTGGGGAGAAGTAAATGTCATAGACTTCATTTTTGGAGAATTGCAACTTAATGTTCAGATCAATAGGATCACCACTTCCTCAACAACTATGGAAATGCTAGATACAGAGCATGGCATAGGTTTGAATGTCTCAGCTCTTACTCAGATTAACTTTGACAACCTAAGGAATCTGGCTTTAAAATATGCCAACAAAAGGGATGCTCCCTGACAACACCTACTTCTGCATCCTTTATGAAGTATTTCCATTGAAATTTGGTTCTCTTTCAGTGTAGGAAATCAGGAAGCATGGAAAAACATGGAGCTCTGGATTTAAATGCTATCCCAATTCAGAAAAGCACTGACTGATGTGCTTAACCTTGCTTAAGCTTCACTGAAATTAAATATGAGCATAGATGTTTTATCAGTGTGCTTGCTGGGCTCACAGCTAAAACTACTTTATTAGTGAGGTAATTTCACAGACAAAAGAAAGACAGTGGTATGAGACAGAAGTCCCCAATCTCAGAGTTAAAGGCCCTTTATTTTTCGTGTATGCAGTCATTCATGTAAATACACCTGCACTTAATTGTATTTCATTTAATTTAAAACATATCTGTATTTTATGTAGTCATTCTTGTAAACGGATCTGCTTACGAAAAAATATTTATGCAAGAAGATCAAGTATTTGCACATCTAAGGACCCATTTTGCATGGGCAAATAGTTGTTTACACACATGGATGAAAAATAGGGATATACAGATATGCAAGTGACTCTGAAATCTTGACACACATTGCCTTGCAGGATGAAGCTGGAAGAAAGTCAACAGGCAAGAATTTTCCAATTAAAAGTCCACAGTCATGTATGCATTTGGAATTAGTTCTAAAGGCTTTGCAGAAGGAATGCACTGCAGTGAACATTTCATCGTCACTAATTCTGTCCAGATTCATTCAAAGCACATCCCCTTCTGAAGATCCATTAATACATTTTTGATTTAGAGAAAAATCAGCAAACCATTTGCTTCAGGAAGCTGCCAAAATAAGATTGAGACACGTGTAGTAGAAAAGTATCAGGACTTTATTCACTCTCAAGAAAAAAAGAAAATCAGAAAAAAAACCAAACCAAAATTACTGAGGATCTGAGAGCAAAATCTGGGTTTTGGTATTTTAAAACAAAAAACTGAACATGTACTGGTTGCTATAGAGAGACTTTCTTACTTTCAACCACAATTGCAGATGTGGTGGTGTTGAAGTGAGTATGTATGTCCTATAATATTTAACAGCTATGTAAAAGATGCATAAAAATGATCTGAGATATTTTTTCACAAAAAGATGTTAGATAATTTTGAGTCATGCACTGACTGCCCAAAGGAATATACGAACATTCCACAAATAACTAAGACTTAAGTAACCCTAGACAAAACAGAACAGTTGGCCAAACAGTAGTGCTTGTTTACAGATAACACATTAAAAACAGTAAAATAAAACATGCATTAAACAATAGTCAAATGTAAAAAATTTACATAGTTGCTTGATCTTTCTGTGTGGAAAGTGATGAAAGAAAGTCTGGAGTCACTAATGAGAGGTAAGGAGGAGTACATCTTACACTTGGTGTAGCAAGAGAAAGTTCAGTGCCAGAGTATCCTCCTCTCATTCCCCATCCAGATCAGTGCCTTTTTGATCATGTAAAGTCCCTCCTGACACAAATGAAGCTTACTGCACTGGCCTTTCTTAGTACAATAGATAGTACAGAGTGGTTGAAAACTCCCTGCTGTTTGAAGCTATTAATACTTAACTTTTACATCACAGTAGCACCAAAAGGCCACTGATCAAGGCCACATGATTCTACATTTAAGGCAAAACCAGAGGAAGTTACAGTCTGCTTCAGAGAGCTTAAACTCATTTATATGGCCACATCAGGCAATTTCTGTACCATTTTCTAGATTTATCTTCTAGAAAATACAGGCTCAAGTTCATTGTCAAAGTGCTATTTTTGCAAGCTACTTTTATGAAGTTGGGGATTAGAATCACAGAATCATCCCTGTGTAGCTTGTACTAATGTTTGACCATCCTTTCAGTGAAAAAATTTTTACCTAGAAAGTTTTCTATCCACCAAAGATGGTGTCTGTCCAAGACAAAAGCTGCCAGTTTCTCCAGGAAAATGCTGTGAGAGACAGAGTCAAAGGCTTTATTAGAGTCCAAGCAGACAACATACAGTTTCTCCCTCCTTCACTGAGTGGGTCAATTTGTCATAGAGGGAGATCAGATTGGTCCAGCAGGGCCTGCCTTTCATAAAGCCACGATCCCTGCTAGTCCTGCACATGTCACAGGATGGCACCTAAATGAGCTGATCCATGCCCTGGATGACAGGCCTGTAGTTCCCCAAATTCTCCTTCCAGCCCTTCTTGTAGGAAGGCATTGCATTTGCTAGCCCTTGGTCACCTGGTACCTCCCCAGGTAGGCAGGAGTGCTGGTAGGGGATGGAGTCTCAGTGAGCACTGCTGCCAAATCCTGCAGTACCTGGATAGTGGGTGGATCCCAGCTGGCTCCATGTGGCTGTGCATGGCCCAGTGGTGTATCAGATCACTGGCTATTTCCCCTTGGATTGTGGGGGCTTCATTCCCCTCCACATCTGTTTTCCAGAGAGCTCAGGAGGCTGGGTACTTTGATGACAACTGGTCTTACTGTGGAAAACTGAGGCAAAGGAAGCATGGAGTTCATCAGCCTTTATCTCATCCTTTGTCACTATGTTTACCCCTCCATCCAATAAAAGATGGAGATTCTCCTTAGCCCTCCATTTCTTGATAATGAAATTACAGAAACATTCCTTGTCTTTTAGAATAGTAGCCAGATTTGGTTCTCATTGGGCTTTGGCCTTTCTAAATTTCTCCTTGCTGCCTGCCACTTCTTCCAAGGGTCATAAACTCTCTTTTTTCCCCTGAGTTTCAGCCAAAGCTCTGGGTTCAGCCAGGCCAGTATTTTTTAGCTTCAAGGCCCTGATGCTGCCTGCTGGTGGGTAGGAACTGTGAGACCAGAGCTGGGCTGAGTTCCTGGGAGAAGATGCACTGGCCATGCAGTGTGGGCCATACAAAGATGTGCCCCCCAAGTTTGCACTGCTCTGGCTAGCAGGTGAAGATTTAAGAGAACATAAATATATCTTTGTAAGTATATCTTCGTAAATATATTACAAGGATAAAAATCAGAGATGAAGACAGGCTACAAAAGCTGAAAACAACTTAGCCACAAAAAGAAACATCCAGGGGATTTTTAATTCATTCCTTAGCCATCAGCATAGGGAGATTTCAGAGTAGCCAGCCTACAGAAGAAAAAAGGAGCAAAATCCTGAGATATTTATAAGACAAAGCACAAGCTGTTCATGAAAAGCACAGTGTGCTGTGATCACCTGGAACAACAGAGGACTGGCATTGATGAGTTTCTAAAGGGTTTCAGGTTTCTAAGGAGTATTTCCTACAGCATCCATGTGTTTATCATTTTCACACAATCCAGGATTCACATGATGTTGACAACTGTAATGTATTCTTTGTAAATTGCAATTGAATCTTTGAATCTCCAGACAGCTGAGAAACTACTTTCTCTCACCTGTTTAATTAACCATGCCATGTTTTCCAAAGAAAATTAATTGTCTCAGTGCAGCAGTAAGGAAACTCAAAGGTTGGAAAGAAAAATAAATATGAGCATGCAGCAGAGTAAACATTTATCCAATAAACATTTTCACAGCTGAGTTTCAAACTTCTCATGTTCCAGCTTCTTATATTTTATAATCTCATCCCACTTGGTCCTGGCACCACATCTCTTTGAGATATGCCTCATGGGAAAACACTGCCTTGGTAATCAAAACATTTAGACTGCAGAAGAAATATAAAACAATTCTCAAGGAAGTTTCATGGCACAGCAACTGCTCCAAGATCAAATTGTAACTTTTTCCTGTCTGGTCCTTAGCAATTGATGAATAGAATTGGTTTTATATCAAGCTAACTCTACCCTGATTGGCTCAAGTTTTGGCAGATGTTTCCTCTGAGTAGAAGCCAGTAATGTTCCTGGTGACAAGTGTAGGTGTGTCTTCTTCACTCTTCTGCCCCTGAGACTGTCTGTTGCTGCTTTCCATAACTAGACTTAAACTTAAAAGTCTCATTTTAACCAAATTGAAATAGCTTTTCTTTTTTTTTTTTTTTTTTTTTTTTTTTTGCAACTGCTTTCATTTCTGTTTTTACCAACATTTTTTAAAAAAACATTACTCTGAGAATGGAGTAAACAGTTGTACATGAAAAGGAGAAATGAAAATTATCTTCAGATAGTTGTTCCTACAGTGGAAAGCATTTTTGTTGTTCAGCTGTGGTTATATGATGGAAGAAGATCTTTAGGGTATCTGTCAGTTGGGTAACGTGGCAATCATGGAAATAATGGTGTCAATCATTGTCATTTCAATGCTAAGAGGGCTGAGGCCTTTTCCAAAGATGCTGAAAGTTTCTAATTCTCTGTAATATGATTCCACACAATGTTAAATGCTAACTAGCATTTAGCATCTAAGCTGAGCAACTTCTTCCTTGAAAAAAGGAACGTGGATAAGTCATGAAAAATATATATGCACTTCAATAAGCAGAATTTAATGAAAAATATACCTTCATTTCAGTGAGAAGAATTTCAGGTGGGAAGGAGGGAGGGGGGAAATGCTTCTGGTTTTGGAAATATCTCAAGCTTCCTACTTTGACCCTTTAATATTTCTTAGTCCTTAGAAAAACTGTTGCATTATCTGCCTTTAGAAGCAGGTTTTAGTGCCTGTGTCCTCAAAGGTTTTTTAGCTCTTTAGGTCAGGTATTAAAAAATCAGACCAATATAGCATAGCTTCAGTGAAGGCAGTGGAGAGAAGCCATTTATCATAACCAGCTAAAGGTCCCCCTTGGCATATTTCAGCTCTGAAGAGCAGTAAATCTCACAGAAGAAGTAGACACAGTGCCATCAGATAAGTTTTTGAAACCCAGTGATATATTAAGTATAGTTTAGCTTTTGCATTAGTCAAACAAAACTGAGAAACGCTTCCCTTTGATTTGTTCCACTTCTGAGTGGTTCAGAGTAAATTTTAGATGATTAGTCATTGCTTTAATAATTCCACATCTGCATGGCCTTGATCCCAGTTAACTTTTTCTTTCACTTCTGCTCTTCCATTTGCCTGTCTATATTTGAACGTGCTTGTGTCCTCACTAGCAAAATTTCTATAGCTGCACTTCTGGGTTTCCTGAAGCACCTTGGAAGCACTGGCATAGTCCTGGGTGTCCAGCACTCTTGAACTCAAGTGTCAGAGGGCCTCAGCAGTGGAGGAGGCTATACAGATACCCTTGGAACACCCAGCCCTTTCAGCTTAACAGAAATACAGAATTTATCTTCCTATGACTAAAGGGGGAGAGTTAGAAAGTGCTAGGAGCACCTGGTTTTCTTTGCTGAACACTAGCCCAGTGCTTGGAGTAATTCACCAACACATCAAGGTGCAGCACAGCTGTCTCCAAGCCAGCCCAAGTGGGCACTGTCAGAGGGAAGTGCATTTACCCCACTTGAACCAGAGACAGTGTGCCTTGCCTGATCTTTCTGAAATGTTGTCTGCAAGAGATAAGACTGGGACTGCTGCTCCTTGAATACCTGCCCAAGCAGATGAAGGCTTTGAGCTTCCTTACCTCCCCCTCACTCACACACCTGCTCCTGGGCAGCCACAGTCTGGCCATCAGTAAAAGCAATAATCTCTGCAGCAGGAGAAACAAGCAGGCTGCTGAGCCTCATGTGTGCACCAGCCAGCCATCACAAGAGACTGAATAAGTGATTTTTTTAAAGACGTGCATATAAATCATTAAAGTGACATCGTTTGGGGTTTGGGGTTTGTTTTGCAAGCTAGAATGGGAATTGTAACATCCGTATTTCAAAACACACACTCACCCTTACACTTCCATTTCCTGTGGAAGGCATCCAAATTTAACCTTTAATTTCTTGAAGAGCAGTTTCTTATATTTATTTGTTAGAATAAGTAAATACCTGAATAAGCAAATTTAGGGAGCTCTTTTAAAACTATCCACAAGCATCAAGATAAGTGCATTTCAAACATACCCCAGGAACTTTAGAAGCACACCACTCACCTGCTGCCAGCTGTTTCACTTACTTTTACTTCAGTGAAGCTGGCATAGGCTTATACAATTTGCTGTGACCCCCCAAAGTCTAGAACTGTCTCCACCTCTGTTGTGAAAAATACAGTGGAAGAAGGCAGGCTGAGAGGAGCCTGCTGTCAGGATCTCCCACTGTGCCTTTGAGGGGCCACATTATCTCTGACAACTGGTCTGAGCACACCAACCACTATCAGTGCCACCTCTGCTCAGGAAGGGCCATTATCCCAGCCACAGGCACTGCACTGTCACAGGATGAGGAATCCAGGTTTGGGCACTTGTACCAACTCTTAACTACTTCTACTTTTCCTTCTGGCTGCAGCTTCCTTCAGTGGCTGAGCCCATGCCCTGCTTTCTCCACTGCAGCTACCTGGGTCTGGGCTGTCAGCAGGTGGTGGTTGCTGATAGATTAGATTTTGGTTGCTGTAGCCCTTGATGCTTCCCTTTTAGTGAGGTTATTTTTGGTTTCATGTATGTAAATTTGAACATGCAGGCAGTGTGTCGCAAATCAATGTACTGGTTTCCATTTACCACAAAGACATGGGTGTGTCAGCAGAAGCAGCAATGTCTGATGGCTTCTTCTTCACTGCCTCAGACTGCACTTCCAGGATTTGGGACTGCCATGAGAAACTGATGGGAATCCTTTTCCATTAGCAGGACTTTTTAAAACCTCACTGAAGTGCCAGAGAATGTGTTTGTAGGAGCTTCAGGACAGGCCCTAATGCTTGCAAAGCCTGGCTGGAATAACTAGGGGTTAATAGATTCTCTATTGATTAATCTGGCTCTGATGTTTACCCCTAGGGAATCAGAAGGTAGCAAGGCTGGAGAGGGGAGGGACTTTTCACATGGGTAGGACCATCTGAGAACTTTTTAATCCTTATTACAGTTACACTTTTCTGTGCCTGCCAGCCCGCAAGAAAGTTTGAAAGTCAGCCTGACCTCTTGTGTGTCTGATCTAGGTCCAACGGGGAATGAGATCAGGGAGCTGTGAGAAGCAAGCTTAATGGGGAGACTGCTGCAAATGTAGCAAAACAAATAATAGAGGCTCAAGTTTTTTTGTTGTAGAAAATACAGTGCTATGGCTTTTGGGTGCCAAGAGGCAGTTCTTTTAATAGCTACATTCTTTGTAATGCTGATGAGTGGCAATATAGAAAGATGAAAGTAGGAGGGCATTGTATTATGGTCTTACATATATTATGCCACAAAGAAAATGCAGTTGCTGGGTGGGGATTCTTCGCCCTCCTCCTGCTGAGCTATTCATACAAACCCTCCTCTGTGCATGGCAATCCCCATTCCATCTTTCTTAAATCCCAAAGGGTTTGCCAACTGACTTTCAATTTTTCAAGTGGAAATCGCGGGACTGAATGGTGCATTGAAGTATTTCCTCCTACACCTCCAGCTCCTTTATGAAGTGAGCAGACATTTTTTTCCAAAAGATGTATGCCATCTCCTGGGAACAGTGGAAACTGCAGGCCCCTTGTGTGGAAACTCCCTGTAAATTGTGTTTGCCTCTTCTTGCAGGGCATTATAAAATCACCAGATAAGACTAGTGTAGCTAAGACTACCCTCCACGTCTAAATTTGTTGAACTTTCCACAGTTTACATCAGAAACACTCAAATTACATCGAAAATGTCATTGTTTGCTCTGTGCATGGGAAGGTTTGGATGTATGCCAAACAGTGTGACAAGATTTGTCAATAGATGGTACGAATCAGTTACGAGGCAGGGTTGGAGCCCAGCACACACTGATGGGATGTCTTAAGTCAGTGGTATGAGTATGTAACACAATCCATGGCATTGCTCTGATGTGTCTTTCTTGTCCTACAGGACCTGCGCAAGTGACAGAAGAAAACCAGAGATTCCCTTCTTCAAACACCATACGATTCTTTAGCATACAAGAGGAGTTATGTTTCTCTTAAGTCACAAGCTGCAACTTGCATGTGTCAAACAACAGACTCATCTCCTCATCACCCTTATGCTTTTTATTTGCTACTGACATACCATTAAGCTTTCCCTTGTCAAGGAGATGTAACAGGGAATAAATCCATGGATGCAAATAAATGCATTTTTGCATATTGAGTTAATAAATATACAGGTGAATGAACCCTTTGTCTTTGAACTGGTCTTTAAAACAAGTTAGTTATATTATGTGGACTGCTCCTCGAAACAATTTGTGGAATAATGGTTTCATATAAAAAAATGTTTTTTCTGGGTTATGTCTATTAAGTATACTTTTCTATTAGGTATATCTGCAAAATATCTTTTGTTTCATAAAGATAGACCAATATCTACCTTAAATAATTAGGAATTACATAATCTATCACATGCAATTTGCTTTTATGTGGTAAGCAGTAGATTTAATCATCTTAATCTCTCACTTTTCTATAAATTAATAATCCTATTTTTTAATCACTTTCCATTTCTTCCACAGACCTGAGGGTCTTTGAACAAGAACTGAAAGGGGACTTTTTTTTTCTCAAACACTATCATAATAGCAGAAACTTTATAGAATGGCATCAAAAAGTAAGTAAACAATGACTCAGGATCAAGAGACTACAGTGTCAGGCATCCACATTGTTTAGTGGCTGAGCTTCAGCAGTGGGCATCTCTCAACTCCCTGAAGTCCTCACCACCAAATTCCCAGTTAACTGGAAATTTTGCTTCCTGGTTTGTCTTTATCTCCCCTTTCCTGAGATCAGCAGACTGTCTCTCCTCCCATTTGGGCTGTGCCCCCTGTGCATGGGGGGGTTAGTGTAAAGTGGGGGAAGGCAGGGGGATGTTCCCTGCAGACAAGGTGATGGAGAGCCCTTTCCAGAAGGAAACAGGCTTTTCCTTGGGGTGGATCACAGTCCACCTACACACAGTTTTTGTCAGACCATGTTCTTTCATTTACATCCAGCTGATAGATTAATAAAATGAATTCCAGATCTCCAAACACACAAATAAAATATAGTTATGTCACATGATTTTTGAAAGTCTCCACCCAGGGAAGTGGAGGCAGAAAGTCACTAAATCATCTAGTGACAGTGATCTGACAGTGAATTGTGTCCCTGATAGTGAAGTTGCAACTGCTCAATCCCCTCTGCCACTCCCAAACCACCAACATAAACTCCTGCCACTTCACCCTTGGCTCAGTGAAATCCCTTTGGCACACATGCAGGTATGAACACCAGCATGGCTGGAAATTTAGGGAGAAAGAGGGTAGGAAGTCTTTACATAAAATGCGTCATCTTGATAATTTTAATATAAAAGTCCCCAATTAAGCAAAAAATCTTCAAAATCTTTTAGCTCCACACTGGCACCAAGATTTTTGAGTTTGGGCAGCAAGAGCTATGCCTAGTTAGATGCCCAAAGAGGAGGGTTGCCTAGAAGCTGCAAATCTCCTCAATGCCCATGGTAACTGCACGTTTCTCATAGTTTTGAAAATCTGGCCACTTCTTTTTAAGCAGCTTAAGTTTGGTATGAGGAATCTGCCTGTAGGAATCAACATTTCCAAGATCTGGGTTTGTGAAGGGAGTACCCTGCTGAAAAGTGCAGAGAAAATCAGTAGAAGGTTAGAACCATCTAAGTGGATTTCTGCAATGTGTTTGCTGTGTGCAGTAAGCATTTGCTTGTCTTTTGAGACCATTAATTTCATATACTTGGAATGGTTAGAGCTGAGACAAGCCACTCTTTTATAAATCATCAGCACAATGCAGGACACTGCTCCACAGGTTCTCGTTATGAGATCTCCATGGTTTGGGATGTCTCAGAAGTAGATTTTTGGAGTGTGGCCAAAACCAGAGGGAGAGTATATTTCCAAAGAGATATTATTGCTATGCACACTGTCTCTGTAATCTGGACTTTTCTTTTACTGTCTCTGAAATTACTTCTCTCAACAAGGCCTATATTTAAGATTTTTAAATCTTTAAGATTCTGTGTTTATGTGGGTGGTTACTGTATCAAATTTAGTATAATGATTAAATAAAAGTTCTTTTATCCTGCTTTAATTTAGTTTATTTTAACATCCATTTGCAAACTCCATCTGACAAAGAAATAAAAACTCTTTCTAAAGCTTTCTAACTCCTACAGTAAAAATTTCACTCTGCTCTGAGGCAGGCTGTAGAGTACTCTGGGTTTCCCATGCAGTCTCCTGGAAAACAATGAACATTTTAGAATTTTAGCTTTTATTTCGGAAAACTTCTTATGCAACCAGCACCACTGATTCCATTAATGTGAGAGTATTAGTGGATGATGGAATCCTGTTGTAGTATGAACTAATTTTTGTTATTGAAATAAACAAAGTACAAAACAAACAACAAACAAAAAAACTCTAAATATGTAAAGAACTGATGGTATGAAGTAAAAGGGCACTTTTTTTTATTCTCATGTATTTTCAGTATATGTAGGGACCCTGGGCAGCCAACACACTGGAGCTAAGCTTGGCACTGAAGATTCACCATCCCTTATGTCCCCACAACATGAAAGATGAGAATATCAAGTAACCTTAAAAAAAAAAAAATTTGAAAAACCAAAATCGCAGTGATAACAGCTCTGCTCTGAGCTTCTGCCAATATTAAAAGGAAAATGAGGAGAAATACTTTATATTGTCTGACTTTATATTCCAGTGAGCTGAGATTACATCTGAGCGTATTAAGACTCAAGCAGTTGCTGTTGGGGTTGTTTTCCTTATTGTTTTTCCTGTTCCTGTGTAAGTGCCCAGGCTGTTTGTTGCTGAGCCCAGGCTCCTGAGGCTGCTGCTGCCAGAGCTGTCCCACGTCATTGCAGAATCCTTCTCCAGTGGACAGCAGCGCCTGGAACTGCCCAGCGCTACCCAATAAGGAAGCTCTGTGTCCCTCTCACCAGTGGGAAACAGCAGGACTCAGGGGAAGGAGGGGGGAAGGAAAGCTTGAAAGATTGCAGGCCGTTGGGATAGATACAGAGCATTGAAACAAAACATGTTTTATCTATTTGCAAGGTCGGTGCCCTCAGCTGGAACAGAAGTTTTGGAAGTGTGGTAGAGGAAAAGTTTAATCTATCACAAGCACTAGCTAAGGCATGTTTAAATTCTGTTTATGAAGCAGTTTAAGTAAATTTGAGCGATGTGACTTAGGAAATTGTAACCACATTTGCCTAGTAGATTGCAGAAATAATAGCAGCCAAAAAAAAAAAAAAAAAAAGCAACAAATCTCCCTATAAAGTGACCTAGACAGCACTCAATTCCCATGTCAGGCAAAATGCATATATTGACTGCTATGAACAGTGATGTAGATGAACTTGACTTAAAACAACTATTTTCATATGCCTTTAACTTAAACCTAAAACGCCTGTGAAAGATACAGCAGTCAGGCTTGTCACAGAAATATAAAATGAAAGGCACTGGCTCTTTGGCACGTCTTTGATTTCTTTCTGAACAGCTTGGCTCAGTCAGATAATTCTGTTCATAGTTATATCTATTTAGTCTTGGAGTAATGCCATCAAATTCAGTGGTGTTACATGGATTTAAATTGCTTAAAGGAGAAGAAAGTATGTTCATTACATCTCTAGAGTTACTCTAGCAGTGCATTTAGCCTAGAATGTGCAGCTAATGTGCTAGATTATTTAACTGTTATTGAGATGGGACAAGCATGGGGCATAGTTTCAGAGGCCATAACGTAGCAAATATCATATTGTTTTACTTTTCTGCATTTCCATGTGATTTGCTTCTCTCTCCCCACACATGTGGGTGATTATCCTTGAGGCCACAGCACATTGCACGCACACAACATACGTAGCAAATGCTTAGGGAGAGGGTGTTACTGTGTGCTCAGTATAAAAGGAGAAGTGGCACTCCAGTCTCATGGTTTTGCAGCATTCCTTGCAAACTCCATTATCTTCTTCCTTAGGCAAGTAGGAGCATGTTGTGCTTACATGTACACACTCACTCTGAGTGTCATCTGGTTCATCATGTTACCTGTGAGTACTTGACCCCTACAGCTTATTCAGGTTAAAATAAATCAATGTCAATTATGCAAATACAAAAATTCAAGAATTAACCCACAGGTTCTGAGCAATAGGGCACAAGCCAGGTCAGCAGTAATAATTTGTTTAAAGGTGCCAGGGTGGAGAGGTAAGAGGAGAGGCCTCCTCCACTGGAAGCAGAAGATGGTCATACAATGGCAGCTAGCTTGTCATTAGAAAGATGTTCTTGTGTAGTAACACTGTATTTTCAAAACATGCAGAATGAAGTAATCTGAAATTAATCTGATGAGTCAGATGTGACTGCTGAAGCACATCCAATCACACACCTATTAGATTGCTGGTTTACAGTCACTGCACCTATGTGCAAGTGTAGGTGTAGTGAAACTAGAACAGGTCTGGAATTATGACAATACTAAGTTTTCATTGCTTTCCCGGTGAAGGAAATTGGCAAAAAGTAAAAAAGCCCATTAGGAAAAGCTGTGGGTTTCAATAAGATAGTAGGTTATGGGCTTTCTGTAAGGTAAATTGTTGGCATGAAGGATGGTGTGTATGAAAATTGGAAACCCTGGTGTTTACTTGTATGTATGAAAAGAAATAGGTCAGTGACTTTGTTTCCATGGTGACCATTATTGAAATAAAACAAACTGACACCAATGCTGATTTATTTCCCTATTCTGCACCCTTTAAACAATTGCCTAAATCTAAGATTGCTACTCAATGAACAGGCTATCAGAATGAACTTCCACAATGTGATCTTCTCAAGATTATTAATGAAAGAAAGACCTAAAGAAAAGGTCTCATTCAGAACAATTCCATCCTCTGGGCAGGTGCCAGTTCCCACTATGCTGCAGTAACATAACTGCCATGCTGTAGAGTAGGTGCTTTTTGGCAATTATTAGACAGAACTAGCTTCAACAAGGTAAAAAGAAGCAAGATTCATCCTGATCAGATCCACAGCATTTCCCAAGAGGGTAGTTTGATGACTATGAATCATTCCTGGGTCTGCTTTGAGTCAGAGGGATGCTGTAGTTATTGGGTTCTGTGATTTCAGGAGGACTTAAGCATCTAAACCTAATTTATGTGCTCCTGAATGCAGGTACATTTTAGCAGCTTTAATAAGATTGGTCTTATGCTTTTTCTTGCTTGTGGTCTTGTTTGTGATGCATACTTCCAAATATAAAGTGATAATTAAGAAAGATTTCTATTTCACAAAGGCTCTGGGAGGTTAAATTTGTTGAAGATTTTGAGGTGATTTGATAATAGATTTATACAGACATGCTGGAAAGATAAATCTTGCAGGTTCTTGACACAATCTACCAGACCAAGGATATCAACCTTGTTATCCTACCACAGCACATTAAAAACATTACAGATACCATGTTTGTTTGGCAATGCTTGTTGTATAATTATTGCCACACATATAGAAATTAAGAAAAAGACCATGGTGTAATAACACTTGTGACAACAACACCAATATTTGGTAGCAGTTGAGTGTACAGTTTGTTTCCCAATATATGTTTTGATCTGTTATAATCATAGCCAATCGATTTATTTTGGCAAGGTAACTAGTGAGGAACATCCCAAGTCAGAGTTTTATTGTTTTTATCCTGCATATGATATTGCAGCAGCCCTGCTTTTTTCATTAGCACTTGAAGGAAGACAAAATATGAAGGAATGCACAAACACTTTTTAAACCTCAGCCTCTGAAAGCAAAGGAAGTAGAATAAGATGTGTTTATCAGAAAATGTATGCCTATCTACAAGCATGTAAGTCTCTAAGGAAACAGAAGCATGAAGAGCTGAAACCACAGCTATTAAACAAAGTGAATTTCTCTCTCCCTGTTTTGCATGATGAAGTCTGTTACTTCAGTGGAAACAAGATTAGAATCTAGCTACTTTCTTTTGAAGCAAAGAAAATAGCCTCCCCCTCAATTTGAGCCCTGAGCCTCAAAAATGTTTTACTGATATTTTTGGTAAGAATGAGATTTTTTATTTATACTTCCTTTCTTAACATCCCTTCAGTGAGTTGGAAGAGGAGATTTGAATGCCATTAAAGTAAAAAACAGTGGTTGCTACAGATGTGGTTGCTACTCAGAACTGTATTGACAGTAGCCCAGTGCAATCTAACTTTTATTATTGGTTGTGATTTCCTATACTATGGTTTTGACATCCAAAAATCTGTGGTAAGGACTACTCATTATCATGTACAGCAAGGTGTAAGGTGGACAACTATCAATTATCACATACTAACATTTAAACAGAAGAAAGGGTAAGCTCATTGTATGTTAAGCTGCATCATTCAAGTTGCTGAATTATTGTTCAAATTACTCTATGAGTAAGATGGTAACAAAATCAGGATTACAGAAAGAGTCCTTTTTTATCTTAATTCAGTAAAAAGGCCAATAACTCAATGTCCTGAATGTTTCATGCAATGCTGTGATGGTTATCTTCTTATTCTACAAGGCCTCTTCTCCCAAACATTTTTTTAAGATTTACCTAATCCATTTTAATTATTTGGGGTAAATTACAATTATTTTTTTGACAACTTATTTTGCTGCTAATGCTAATTCTTAAGTCTTCTTATCTCCTAGACACGTATTTTCTCAGATGTCATCACCTCCCTGATCTGGGAAAAGACACCTTCCTTGATGCTCACCTTTCTGATTGTTGTTGCTCTTTCACCATACTAAGCCTCACTTTTCTCCTCCTCACGTGCATCTTTGTTCAAAGCTTATGCAAAGCCCTCTGTTTTTGTTTCTACATGGCTTTAAAAAATTCTGGCTTTGATTTAGCCACAAAATGAAAGGAGTTAAGAAAGAACAGTTTTTGCTTCAAATTCAGCCCACTGAAGTCAAAGGTCTAAAAGTGAATGGCTAATTCTGATCCATCACATAGTTTTCACTAAATCCTGCCTTTTGGGCAAGCAAGGGCATTCCTTTGAATTCCCAATGACTATTACAGGAATATGAAACTGTAAATGTCTACCATGAATGGATATATTCAAGATAAAATGTCAGAACAGTGAAGAGAAGCAGATGTCTTTTTATCAGGGATAGCTTTAGAAAGATTAAATCAAATTTACCATAATACCAAAACATGGATGACTCATCAGTGGTCATATGCAACTCTGAACATGCAATGAAATACTAAATAATTTTTGTATAATATCTTTATAAAATTATCATTTTATTAGCCTTTCCAGACCAAGAAAAGTAATAAACAAACCAAACATCAGAAAATTATCCTGTTTCTTCATTATTAAATTCTCTTATCAAGAAGAAAAAGGTCTTGTGAGCTAAGGAATGTTTCACTTGACTTGAAAATAGATCACTAATATGGTTTAGATTGAGGAGAAACACAAACATCCCAACCAAAATCTTTGAACCATGAAATTGCAATAGTACAACTCTTACCAAGATTTGGCTGATAGTTTTCTGGCATGTTTACTTGATTTTCAAGATTACATATTATCTTCCATTGAATAAAAAAGGTCTAGGGATAACTCTACCTTGTTGTCACAACTCTTCATCTACTAAATAACGTGGCTCAACGTGCCTCTAATTATACTACACTTTTTGTTCTCTCATCACAGACCAAACTGCTGTAAATAGTACAGGCATACACTTTTCCATTGTCAAAATTACCCAGGGGAGAATTAGGTTAAAGAATTCCACACAAATCACCTAAAATTATAGAAAGGACAGTTTTTTATATGGCATTTTTCCTTTGAAAAATGCATTTGAGCTGCACAAAATGTAGGGAGCACATACTTTAGCTGAGCTATGAAATTTGCTCAAAACACAATGTGCTTTGTGCTCTGGGCTTCAAAAATATAAATGCATTATGTTCTAGGTAAATGAGCTAAGACACTTCATCTCTGGAAATTTTTGGCTGCTATAGGGCTCCTCCTTACCCAGAGGAAAAAAAAGCATTTCTTTCATAAACTTGCCCTCAAATAAACTTTGGGTTGTACCATGCTATCACAACTATTATATTTGCATAAAAATGGAACACATACATAGTGGGTGAGAATATATTCAGCACTATTAAGAATATATGAAAGGTTACAATTTCCACACTTTTGTTCATATTTGGCCCAAAGGGAAAAAATAACTCTCCTGCTGTGCAGCTTTTGGAAGAAGATGCAGTATGGCTGCTTGTTCTCCCCTGAGCACTCGTTGAGTCAAACCAGCACAAAGTAGGGCAATATCCCTTCTCCAAAAAATGTGTGTTTCAGTAGCCAAGAGGATGCCAAGACAGCTGTAATACTTCTGAGCTTCTGGGCCCAGGTACATCTCTTGAAAAGGTGTGGAGCCCACAGTAGGACGAGACATACACGACTCAGACTCTTCTGCCTTTGTTTTTGGTGCAAAATTCATGTTTCTGGGCCAGAGGGAGCCCTGGGAGTTTGGTAAGTGGCACCTCTGGGCTTTTTTCTGGCAGTACAATCCCATTGCCCCAGCTAAGGGTAGCCCTGCACACCCCAGCTGTGTCCACTTTCTGTAGGTTGCTCTGAGAAAGCAAACTGCAATTCTTCATGCTTTTGTTGCAAATGCCATTAAGAAGGTTGTGAGGTGAATTGCAAGCTGTTTGAGCTCCTGTGCTGTAAAGGGTTTTTGAAGGTAGTTTTTTATTTAGGAAGAAAAGCCCAAGTAAACAGCAAACAAGAGGTCATGTGTTCCAGTGCATGGAAACACACATTAGGCAAATGCTCGCTAGAAGCACAGCACAAATTATGATTGCTGAGGTTAATTCATTGATAAAATCACTTGTGCAGGGAGGGATAAAGTCTGAACTAGGTCTTCCTTGAAAATCCATGCCAACTCAAACAAAGTAAATTGCTGGATGAGGTACTTTGGTCTCTGTTATGCAGCATATGTTACCATAACCTATTAATTGATGAGTGGATCCCTGAAGAAATTATGCACTGCTCCCTCCTACTTTGCAGTGGAACAACACTTATACAACTTTAGATCTGGAGACATACTAAAGAATGTAAGTAATGATATATAACATTTTAGACAGCATATAAATATGTAAGAGATATTCAGTAGCACTAAATGGCTTGGAATATTTGCAAATAATTGATGGCTCATGCTGCAACTTTATATTCTGCTAATCCTACAGTGGCTAATGGGAATTGTATGCTAAAGAGACAGTGGAAAATGGGTTGAAAGAAGCCCTGAGGAGTAGGACTTTGGGGTGTTGGCTGATAAGAAGCTCAGCACAACCTGGCAGTGTGCACACACAGCCCAGAAAGTGAAACCTATTGTGAGCTGCGTCAAAAGCAGAGTGGCCAGCAGGGCAGGGGGGGAAATTCTGCCCCTCTGCTCTGCTCTGGTGAGACCCCACCTGGAATGCCACATCCAACTCCAGGGGCCCCAAAACATTGACCTGTTTGAGTCCAGAGGAGGCCATGAAGATGATCAAAGGTCTGGAGCATGTCTCCTATGAAGACAGACTGAGACAGCCGTGGTTGTTCAGCCTGGAGAAGAGAAGGCTCTGGGGAGACCAGATAGCACCTTCCAGAAGGTTGAGGAATTTTTTACAAGGTCATGGAGTGATATGATGGGGAGTAATGATGTTAAACTGAAAGAAAGTAGCTTTAGACTAGATATTAGGGGGAAATGCTGTACTCTGAGGGTGGTAAGACACAGTAACAGATTGCACAGACAGGTTGTAAATGCCCCCTGAAAGTGTTCAAGGCCAGGCTGGATGAGACCCTGAGGAACCTGGTCTAGTAGAAGGTGTTCCTGCCCAAGGCAGGAGGGTTGGAACTAGATGATATTTAAGGTCCCTTCCAATCCAGGGTGTTCTATGATTTTATGATTCTGTAAATTCTATAAATCTATGATAAAATCAGTTGTTCTGACAGGACAGGAGAGAACTTTGCATATCTTTCAGTTCTGCCTATTTTTTTCCCGTCTTTCTTTCCTAGGTCATCTGTGTGAGACTGTGTTGGGTTGATGTGGCCAGAAATGAGTGTTCTATCACCATCTGTTGAAGCCGGGTGGGGCAGTGATTCCTTATCTCCATGGCACATACTCTCTGCTAATGGGCCATCTTTAAAACCAGGTGGGGCAATCATCTTTATCTTCTCCACAACCCATTCTCCCTCCAGGAAGATATCATCTGCTGCTGGGCCATTCAGTCCCACTGCATGACTGATAAAATTACATCATCCCACTGGGAGATGCTCCAGCCAGGGGGAGGAGCCAAGCCTTTCCTACCTAGATAAAAACTGAGATTTTGAACAGCAAGGTACCTTCTTTCCACTGGATTCCAGAGGAAAACTGGACCTTTCTACATCATCCCCGGACCTTCAGAGGAAATCTGCACCCTTCTACAGGATCACTTCTTCAACTGAACCACACCTGCCACTGCAGGAGGACTGTAGCCACCATTTAATGGGACTGCTACCAACACCCTGACTGACAGGGTGTCAGGTTGCATTCTGAGTCTGTCAGGATTGGGATTGTTCTTTGTAATACTGTATTTCTATTTTAATTTTCTTAGTAAAGTACTGTTATTCCTAATTCCTATATCTTTGCCCGAGAGCCCCTTAATTTCAAATTTATAATAATTTGGAGGGAGGGAGTTTACATTCTCCATTTCAAAGAGAAGCTTCTGCCTTTACTGGCAGATAACTGTCCTTCAAACCAGGACAGAGACCTTGATGCTGTGAGTCAGGATGACTAGCTAAGAAAATAAACTGGGATTAGCATACCAGCAAGGAATAAAAGGGGCTTTTCAGGCAGCAGTTGCCGTCACTGGCTAGGCAAGGAGAGCTTCACCTCTTGGTGAGTTCATCCAGCAATCACTCCCATAGATGATGTCAGCCATAGTTACAAAAGTGAGGTTTGATCACTTGGAAATTTCCCACCAGTCATAGTATAGATTGCTCAGATTGCCAGTCAGCAATGTAGCTTGTCCTCAAAATACTTACATGGACTCCTACTACTAGATAGAATTAACAATACCTACAGCTAATATAAAACTGCTTGTGGTGATGCATTTTTTTTCTACTTTAAGATACTAGGTAGAGAATACTTGTTTCTATGAGCAAAAACAAGTCTTCAAAAATTTAGTAGCATTTTAATGGCATGCAGTGCTTTTGAACAAACAGTTGTGCACTTGAGTAATCCTAGTCTAGTCTCAGTAAATCTGAGGTAGGACAAAGTTTTACTTTTTTCTCTTCTGTGACCCTATCTAGAACATCAGCCCACAGGGACATAATTCAGCCATTTGGTTTCAAGTGCTTCTTTCCAGTATGGTGACTCCTTTGCACATAGCTTTCTTTCTTCAGTATGCCAGGTGCCATCTCTTATTTGGCCCTGAGGGTAATGAGCTGAATGCAGCATGGGTGCTTCACATGGAGCACCATTCAAGTTGAAGAATTCTGAGCAAAAAAAAGAAAGCCTTGAAATGAGACACCTGAAAATAAATCTGGATGTGTATCTACAACAGATGTGTATGTCTGCTACCTTATGTGATAGCTGGAAAGGAGACAGGCATCCTTTAAATACGCTCATGGCAGTAGGACATGGGGCCTAAGGCAAAGTAGTGAATGATGCAGCTCAGACACCATTTCGTCAGGGAAAGCCAAACAGCTACACCATAGGACACCTGAACTGAAACCCTGGGCCTCAGATTCCTCCAGGAGAGTTGGTGTCTCTGAGAGGCACCAGCCCTCTCTGCCAGAGACACCCCAGTCCTTGTGGAACAGCTCTGTCCATCTCCTTCCTGCTCTCCCTGTGTCCCACCAGCCGGAGCAGTGCTGGGACCCAACCCAAGCTCAGGCTCCACACCTTGCTGCTGACTGTGCCTCTGCCAATAGGGCTGGAACAGAGCCCCTTTGCATGGGAACAGCTGAACAGCAAGTGCCAAGTATGACCCTGTGAAACATTTGGAGTTCTGAATAATTTCTGCTCCAAAACCCTGAGGTACCTGTCAGCAGCACCAAATACTGTAAGGGTGCTAGGGAGGAGGAAACAGCATGTGTCATTCCTTCCTGTGGCAACACCTAGCTTTGGTTTTTATTACCAGGCTACACTGACGAAAATAAGCCAGGAATAAGTAGAAAAATCTAATAGAAAATTTATAATCTCCCTTTAAAAACTTTTCCTTACTTTCATTTTTCTTTTCAGCTTATTTTTCCAAACAGACAATGTGTCCCATGTTTACAGTATTTTTATTGGAGATCTAAATATGCTTTTTCAAATCCTAGTTTATTTAGTTTGAGTATATCCTTCTGAAATAAATAAGAATTGCTTTACAAATAATAAAATTGAACCACATAAGGGTTTAGTGATCTATTCAGGCAGAGAAGTGCCTGTCAGAGCCATGAAGAGTAACTTCCCTTATTTAAAGTACTCTATTCTCATCAGAACAGCACTCCTCTCTGCATCAAACAAAAAGCAGAAGACAGGTTTGTTTTAGCTGAAAATGTGCTTCTATCTACAGAGAACAGATACCATTTTTCACCATGTTTAAATGATCAAACTATATATTACACACATGCTGTCTCTTCTTTTTCTTCTGACAGTTTCCACAAGAGAGCCCAAAACAAATTTATTAAATATAGAAGGCTTTAAAGCTACATAGTCCTGTTTCTTGTGGGAATATTCTGTAATGATCACATGTTCTGGCAGAATCCTTTGTATATCTTAAAAGCCAGCAGTGAAAAATCCTTAGTTGTTCAGAGCCTTTCAGTTTGTTTGTTTGTTTGTTTGTTTTTTTTTTAATTGTGAAAAAAGGAGGAAAAATACTATAATTGAGGTAGAAAAAGGCACAAATGTGTGACTCACCCACTCATTATCACATCTATATTCACACTCCACATTCTCCCTAAAAGGTTCCCTGAGCAAGGAGGTCATGCATTTGAGATTTGAGTATGATAGCTGTTAATCAAGCTGATACTACACAGAGAAGCCAGTTTACTAATTTTACTGAAGAACTAATATTGAATGATGCAACTTTTTTTTTCTTTTTTTTTAAGCTGGAAAGAGGAGAAGTACTGAAACACACAAAGAGTTAAAGTGCAATTATAGTGGTTTTAATAAAATAATATTTTACTGGAACTGGCTATTCAGTTCTGTTGCTACAATGAAAACTGGGACAATTCCCTCTATATAGAACTGAGAATTTTCTACTGCCTTGGTATTGCTAAATCAATAAGAGAGACAGTTTATTCCTGGAACTGCTACAGATATTTTTGAATGATAATTTTGTTCCATTTGGGAGAAAGCAAAGTGCACCAAATCTCCTGTATTTCCAATATCCCTGCTGGGGCATAGAACTTCAGGAACTGAACACAGCAGCAAAATACATTTTTTTTACTCCAATCTCTTTTACTTCAATAAAAACCAAATGCAGCACACCTCTAATTTCACTAGATGTTATATTCTCACAGTCCATGAAAACTGCACGCTCTACTGCAATTTCCAGGATTTTGCCACTGGATTTCCTGTGGCTGTTCAGGTGTGTTGGCAGCACAGCATGAAGAAAGCCACCACAGCCCACCTATCCTGGCTGCTCTGGGAGCCATGCAATCCTCAGGCCCATTCTATTTCCTCATTGCTTCTGCTGAGAGGGCAGAGAGCTGGAATTACAGCTGCTTGCTGCTCAAACGGAGTGAAATCCTTCTGGACACGTGTGTAGGGCAAAGCATCATGTGGCATTAAGAGGTGGCATTAAGAGCTGGCATTTGCCTCCCTCCAGTACATCTTGGAGCTGGGGACTGAGGTGCATCAGCATGGAATTTCTCATTAGCTCCCACCCTGCTGCTGTTGTGTTTGGGCTTACAGCGTTGCAGGAAAACATGTTTGATTTAATATTTTTTTAATCAGGTTTTTACCTGCAATATTTAACAGACCCTCTTCACATCAGTCATTCAAAGGAAGCATGGCAGCTGGTGTAAAGGTGGGTTTGAGCTGAGGAAACCAGAAGTAGGTCAGTTTGCTGATCTGAGCTGGAGGGGTTTTGGAGGGAATTTTGTCTCACGTGAATTTGTGATTTCCAAATGAACTTTGCAAATCAAACAAAAAGACCAGACAATCAGATTGCCAGATATACCTATTCCTCTGAAAAGAGTGCTGCAGTCACTCAGCTGTGTGCTGGCCATCTGTGTGTGGCTGTTCAGAGAACTTTTTCTCAGGAATACTGTCAAATATATTTGAATGGAGAATATAAAATAAGCATTTTTATATCAAGCTGCCATAACTTCTTTTGTGCTGTGGTAGGTTTCAAGAAAAATAACAAAAAGTGGGTGGAAAAGCAGAAGCCTGCAGTTTTATTAAGCATGAATGACATTAA
The DNA here is from genome assembly GCF_903797595.1 of Erithacus rubecula. Lineage (NCBI taxonomy): Eukaryota > Metazoa > Chordata > Aves > Passeriformes > Muscicapidae > Erithacus > Erithacus rubecula. Next base: position 90,516,263 of record NC_136689.1, on the reverse strand, counting down.
GTGTTGGCATAAAGCACAGGATGAGTCAGTGCTGTTACAGTGGAGCATTATGTCTATCTCCCAGTCATATGATAGAGAAGGAATGCTCCTCACAGCACACACAGAAATTACTTGTCTTGGCAGCACCAGCAAACACACAGCCCCAAGACATTACTGTGTAATAATTTCCTTAGCAAAGGCACACAAACTATGACTGAAGCTTTTCCTGACCTTAGAAGTTGTGTCAGTTGGTTCAAGCTGACCTACTTTTGACTTACATTTTCAATTTCTTTAACTAACAATTGGGGTGGTTTAGTTCTCTGACACTGTTTTTAGGTTTGTTCTATGGGGTATTTTTGATCCAGGGTGGAGCAGTAGATCAAAGATAAAGTTTTCAAGTATGGAGGGAAATAGCAAGAAAAGAATTTTCCTTTGCAGTTACATATTTTCTAATAGTATGTTTATTTTCTACTGAATTTACTCTAAATCTGGCAGACAACACATTTCCTTTATTACCCATCATAGATTTTTATGAGTCCTAATATCTATCAGTGATTCCTTAAGTAAAGAAAATAGAATTACCTTAATTGTTTGTGTCATCATAGCGTGCCTTAGTCACCAACAAGGCATTACACAAACACCAAAGTAGGAATTTTATTTTTTTTCTATAGATTTTCAACATGCTGAGAAGAAATGGGGATTATATTATTTATTCTTTACAAAAGGTAAGATTCAGTGTACCTTACTCTGTGCAGTACAAAGTAGAATTAACCTACTTTCCCTTTTGCTAACCACCCAAGGCAGCTGCAGGCAGTCAGCTTAGCTACAACAGGGATTTTCACAGAGCTACAAAATTCCCTCCCTGGCTAGAGACAGAGGACAGAGTTGAATTTCTCATCCTTATGGGTGGAACCTCTAAAATTATCCAAGGGAATTTCTGTGCAACATTACAATTTTGCTTTGGAAAAAAAGAATATTTATGCTTTGGGTATGAGACTTGCTTACTGTCCCCTTGCCTCTCACACATCCACTCTGGGATTTCATTATCAAGAGTCAGTGTTGCTCTAAGTAGCTGCAGCTGGATCTGAAGGACACTACAGGGATATGCTGCATAATGACCAAGGTGCCAGTTTTCTAGGAATTTTGGATCCCTTTTAAAGGGCACATACTTCAGCCTCATGCCAGTGAATCTCTTCTTTTAAGAATTTACAGTTTTCCCCACCATCTTAGTCAACTGTGACTGAATAATTTCTTTCCCATTCTTCCTCCATAGTTTTTGGTCATCAGAAGGCACTCCAGAAATTTAGACATATTTTTCATATTTCCACATACATCCTCCTGCATAGCAGTGACTTGATTTTCCCAAACACAGAGCAGAACCAGACATAAAGCCCAACACCCACCTACCACCAGAAATGCCAGGCAAATATTGCTTGTTTTAGTGCAAACAGACTATTATATATTATGAATATAAGTCTGGCATCTGAGCATGAGAATCCCATGAACTGCCAAAATACAGGGGGGGCTGTCATCTAGTACAGGAATATAAACCCTGCAATAAATGAGCACCACTGGTCTCCTTTTGATGGTCCTCTCAGTTATCCTGAGCAACACTTGTACACAAGACAGTGTACAAATATTTCTGTTTGCAGTGCACCTAGAAGTCTGAGAAGAACTTGGATCCTGGCCATCAGTGCAGAAACTCCGTGCCACAGGTGGAGTAAAAGTGACATTAAAGGTGCACAACTCCCCAAATGATGGTTTCTCTGCATCCCTACCATCCACCATCCACCTGCAACTGCTGGCAGGGAGACAAGAATGTTATTGGGTGCTGTCAACAGCTCGAGGTGGGGCAATCAACAGCAGCAAGTGCACCAGCTCTCCCCAAAGGTGGGTTCCTGCAAAGAGAGTAAATCTGCCTCTATTCATAGGGAGCTGTAGTAAGCACAGGCAAGCTAGGGCCATGCTCCAGGTCCAGGTTTGTTTTGTCATAACTCTGGATTATGCTATTACATTGGGTGCTTAGACAAGATACCTTCAGAGTGTGCTGTGGTGCTGAATTGGATACCCAACTTGCAGTTTCCTGTAGGACTATTTGATAACACTAAACCCATGTGCGATTTTACCTGGAATAGATTCAGAAATTAATGCATTTGGACGCAGGCCAATTTATACCATTTTAAGAAAACTGGTGCAAACACCTTTCTCAAAAATCTTCACTTTTCTCTAAATTATGCATGAAGTTATAAAACAATAATTGCTTTTGCTTTATCCTTCTGGAGATAGAGACATGTCAGCAAGTCTCAACAAATCTAGGATCTTTAGAATAGCATGGAAAGGAATCTTAAGGGCTTGATTTAGAAACACTTTATTTCTAGTGTTTCCTTTGCAAGGATGGAGAAAATTGTAAAGAAAAGGGTGCAATGCTTCCCAAAATATGATTTTTGACTGGTTCTGGCTTTATTTAGCATGGATATTATGTCAGACATCCACCAGATGACACCAATGCATCATTCACCATGCTAGCAGAGACTGGTTTGTTTCTATTGTAGAAAGAATTGAGACATTTACAAAATAATCATTGTTTTGCAAGTACATTAATTTCCCAAGTTACATTAAAGATATGTGTTCTCACTTTCTGCATCATCACAAATCTCACTGATTTGGAAAACCTAATCTGTTGTGCAATTTTGTGGGATTTTTAGATTAATAAACTAGTAACACTTGAAATGTTCCTGCAATCTTTTTGTTCTGGGCAGGCTTAACATATTTTATGTCCCAAGTTTCCTCAGCCTTCACTCCTGTGGGTCATGACATCAGTGATGTTCCACAAATGAATTAGCCTTTGTGTGCCCCACAGCCTTCTCTAATATTGTATATCCTGTATCTGATGAAAGAAATTATAAAAAATAGGAAGCAACAAAATGCAGTTGAAGTTTTTGTAAAATAGGACAACAAATTATTTGACTACATAAAAAAAACCCTGCTATGGTTTATTTTCTGTCTTCTTAGGCACAAGTATCTTCATTACATAGATACAGTTTTATTTCTTAAGATAAAATTTTCTTATAAATCTGTACTGAAATGGCCAAAATAACTCCTCTGAATCACTGGGATAAATTCTACTCTTATTTAGTTTGATATTAATTCAGCAATGTAATCAGTGTTGCAGAGGTCAGAATTTGTCTGAGAATTTGATATTTTGTCACTCTAAGCAGAAATATCAGTTAACATATTAATATAGATGCTAAATTCATTAATATGGTAATTAAAAATCTATATAGAGAATTGATTAAATTCAAAGCCCAAAATTAAATTTTAAAACCATATATGTAACTTATGTTTTGTACATCAGCAATTTTTGAACCTGTTATTCAGACAAAACTGCTTTTCATGTGCAGCCTACCTTTGCAAGGCAATAAGAATTATGTAGTCATGATGTATGTTGTCTTCTTGTTACCTTTGAGTCCCTTTTGCCAAATTCAACCTGATTCAGTGGCAGATAAATGCAGTATAACAGTGCCACAAAAATAGAAGGGGACATATGAACAAAACTCCATTGCTTGTGTAAAAATGTGGAGTAATTTAGGTTGGAAATGAACCCTGTAGACCATTTGCACAAAACCCTTTTCACAATGGGCTATCTAGGCTTGCTCAGGAACTTTTCCAGTGCAAAGCACAACATCTCTGTGAACTGATACTTCACAGCTTCTCTGGACAACCTGTTCCCGTCTTGCACTATTTTTGTGGAAATATTTTTCCAGTAAGGCAAAGGATGGTTATAAACTTCTTAAACATTAAAAAGTCTACAGTAGAAATGGGAAAGCCCTATTATGAATAATCTTAGCATGGAAAAAAGCTTTGAGTCTGTTAGGTCCCTGAAGATGCAGTTGCGCAAGTCATCATAATTCAAGCGTCATTAATTTGACTTCTCACAGCAAAACTTGCTTTTTTAAAGGAGTTTTAAAATTTAGCAGAAGTATATGCCTACATTATAAAAGTCCTTAAGCAAGGACAAGGAGGCTTAATGATTTAAAACAGGACATAGAGAATGCTGGGAAGGAAGGACACCCCTAGTGTCCTGCTAATGCATAGTAACTTAATGAGGACAGGGGGTACCAGGTATCCACATGGTAAAAGAGGAGATGCAGATCCTGCTGACACATTGTGTATTCTCCTCATGCAGGCAGGCAAGAGCAGGCAGATAGAGATTTGGGCTGGACAAAGCTTTGCCAGAATGCCAGCACATTGCTGGGTTTTGCATAGAGCTGTTTACCCTTTTCCTGAACTGCTGGAGCTGGAAGGGGTTTTCCAAGAGGAGCACAGTCTCTTCTTGCCCTGAGAGCTTTCTGAAGCCCAAAGTGCTGCATGTATGTTGTGTTATATCCCCAGGTGGTGGGGCCCACCTTATGCTGCAGTCTCATCCTAGCTCTGTGTGGGCTGAGACACAATTCCTATTCACAAAATGACCAAGTGGCTGGTCCACAGTGGCTGCTCTGGTCCAGCCTCCCTGCCCTGGCAGGGTCACCCCAGAGCACATGGCACAGGATCGTGTCCAGACAGCTCTTGAATTTCTCCTGTGAAGGGGAGTCTACAACCTCTCTGGGCAATCTGTTGCATTTCTGTCCTTTCAGCTTTGTCTTTGTGGAAATGAAAGCACAGTATGTGGCCTGGAAGTTGTGGGGGAAGGCAATTACCAGCTTGTTTTCCAATTTGGTGAACTGGGACAAGCACAGCTTCCACACAACTTGGAACCCACTGGTGTAACCCTGAGCATGTACTTGCTGGCTCTGACAATAAGCAATGCCTGTACATTTCACTGATCATTTATGCTTTATTTAAATTCTCTTTTCCTTTTTTTTCCATTGAAATACATATATCTATACACATAAAATGAAATAAAAATGTGGAGAGGGCATTTTTTGCATCATTAGAGGGATATGAAATGAATTACTGTTAAACTTATTTCTGCATTGTAAAACAAGTGGGTTTTTTTTTAATTGGAAAAAAAAACAGTTGCTTTATCTCTCTCCACTACTGTCTATACATGTTTCACATGCTAAATATAATTGTTAGCATATTGTTGTATAATAACCTTGAAATAGATATTTGGTATGGGAAAATTTAGTGTGGTTGGGAAAACCAATTCCTTTTAGAATTTTCTAACCTGTAAATGTGTGGCCTTCCATGTCCAATTTTACACCACCAGTAATTTTTCACATGCAAGACTCACATTTGCAGATACACTGTATAAAGACTGACAAGCAATACTTTGTTTTTGCTTTTCAGCAACAAGTGCTTTCTTTATTGCCACAGCACATTTCAGAGAGTCACTTCAGAGAATGCAAATGAAATCACAGAGTAAATGTCTTTCATCTTACTTCATGTTGGAGGAAAAGTGAGGTCTTTTTAGAAAATATTCTATTTTGGCATCATTTGAAAAGAAAGCTTTAATTAATAGTACGCTCGGTTTTCTGATGTTGAGTACTATTCAGAAATGTGGGCATCTGCAGCCAGCTAGAGGCCATTAAACATGCTTTTGCACTCTGTTGACAGCATTTTGCCCCAGTACAAAAAAAGCTTCAACAAAAGTCTCTCCAGCAGCTACAGAAAAGTGAAAGAGTAGAAGGAGTCTAGGAAAGCATGTTAATACCTCAGATAATGTTCAGAAGGTGGAAAATGAAATTTTGAATCTGGATATACATGGAGTGAAATGTTCACTTGGAATGGGAGCTGAGTGACTCATTTCTTGATTTTCTGAATGAACAAGTTTGCCCCAAAATAAATGTTACAAGGTTGTTATATGTGGGATGCACAGGCAGAAAGCAAAAGTAAAAACTGTAAAAATTCTCCTTATCTTGTAAGCCAACCAAAATTGGTGATGCATAATGACACTTTTCTGAAACATAGTTCTGAGAGGAAAAATCTAGCATGCACTACTACATAACAGAGAGTTCAATCCTTGCTGACCTTTAGCATTGGCCACTATTGAAACAGGAACATTAAATATACTGTAAATATGATCTGTAAGGTCCTTTTGTCCCTAAATTTGAAGTGACCCATGCAATCCATCAAAGAGTGAGAATGTTCCAAGCATCTGCTGCAGGCACTTGTACAGTTGCATAATCCTCAGGAACAGGATCTTGAAGGGATGGGAAAAATCTGCCAGCTATGCATTCAGAACTGATTTCTAGTTGTTTGGGGTTTTTTAAAGAAACAGAAAGATGAATGCAGTCCTGGAAATACACTTAACCTTGGTATCCCTGTTTGCCAGGTGTTTACTCTGTTCCAGTGAAATGCTTTATGCCCCAGCTCCCCTGCAGGTTCCATTGATCTAATTGCTAATGCTCGTGCATCTGCTCAGTGCAGGGCTGGCACACAGTTGTAGGATGTCTCAGCAGAGATTTGGGAGCAGCCAGGGATGCACCCACAGGATAGCTGACTGCATTGCTGTGCCTGCCAACTAGTGGAGAGATCAACAGTGAGTTCCTTATTTAGCAGAATCCATGTTAAGGGTACTTTTTCTATATCTTCTTTCTGCACAGGTTAAATTTTTTTTTTCTTTTTATTTTCTGTCTCAAAGTTCGCTGCCTGTTCCTTGATACAGCCTTTCTGTTGACTTTGATGGCAGCTGCAAGTACTTAATTATTTAAAAACCTGGCCATTTATTTAGGTGCCTGAAGGCAGACTTAAGAGCGTAACTTGGAATAGTGATATATATTCCAATATTTTAATTTTAAATTTACACAGCAAAAAATGGACATGTCATGCAAGATCCAATCTTAGAAATAAACTCAAGGCACTCTAAGGCAGATCAGGTGTCACATCATCAGTCAGGATGACTGTGTCTACAAATGTCCTACAGTAATTCTGTCCATGCCATTCATTCTTTCCAAAATGCCTATTTGGAAACATTAAGGCAGGAACGCAGGGGTCAGAAATGAGATTTGTGTTCAGAAATGAGACTGGTTCCAGAAGAGCTGGTTTATCAGCAGGCCAGTGATGCTGGGGCCATTGACAGACATGCTGTGGAGAGTGTGCAGAATCACCCCTTGGACTCACAGGCTTTGCCAAACCTGCCATGACCTGCAAACCTGACTGCAATAAAGGAGAATAAAGAGGCCTCCAAACACAGAAAAATCTCTCCTTCTTTTTTAGGCTGCCACAGCTTTTAACACACATGAAATGAAAGCTGAGTTTTTGTTGGGGTGAACATTAACAAAAGAGCAGGGGATACTGAAGAAGGCAAGAGATGTCTACCAAAGGTACCATGTGGAAGGCATCACCAAGACCAGTCACTTGCAGAGTGTAAATAAGGGCACTGAGAACAACTTGGAGAGAGCAATCCACTGATTCAACCAGAACACACAGCCCTGATTGTGTCCTGAAGGGCAGCTTAAAAACACAAATCTCACAAACTCCTTCCGTGGAACAGAGGCTGCACCCACCCAGCTCCCTGCAGTTCTGACAGTTCAGAGCACTGGAGAGCAAAAGGTTCTTTGGGCCTTTCTTCTCCATGGAGAGAGTCCCTGCAGGCTGCTGGATGTAACACACACCTGCAGAGTTCCAGGGAAAGGTTAAAAGAATGTAGGAAGTACAGAGCAAATCCACCATGGCCAACAGTGATGAAACTCTGATATGGCACCACCTGCATAGAATAGCTGAAGGATGTGGAAAAGGTGTTTAGGACAGTTTTATGAGCTTGTCTGACTGTGTGAAAACTGAGAAAGTGGCCAGATAAGTACAGATGAGGTGGCTTACTTGGAATGTAGGATGAGAAGTGGCTAGATCAGACAGCAACTGCCTACACTGGAAGCTGACCTACCTAACAAACACCAGATGATGATTTCTTGAGGATATTATTGCATCTCTTGGTAACTATCTACCACCTAATTTCCCAAAATATAGACTAAAATATCAGTGTTGGGGTTTTGTTATTCCTATTTGGGAGGATGCATACGATGATCACAGATATGATGCCTCGCTGGGGATATTTCATTACCTGTGGTATGGTGAGTACCAAGTCTCTGGTAGTTTTCATTTCAGGCTGACAGGTAAAGTTGTTTGAAAAATTATCCTATCTGCTTCAAGTAAAAAAAAAAAAAAAAAAAAAAAAAAAAATTATTGGAGTAAGCATTAGAATTGAGTGTCTATGGCAGATACCTTGTGGTAATTTTGTCACCACAAAATACAATTTTAGTTAATGCAGGACTATTTTTTTCTTTGTATCACATCTACTAATTTTTGCTTTCTCTCCTCTGGACAAAATATTGTCACTTAATCATACTGAATAATGTTATTGCACTTGGGTTGCACAATAGCTGGTGTTCATATACTAATACCTATTTTCCTGGATCCATTCTAGGCAGCACTCCATTCCAATACATGATGAGTGCCCCTAGCCAAGGAAGGTGTCAGAAATCTCCTCCTGTGATCATACATTCATTTTTCTTGGACAACTAACCCCTGAAGCCCTGATTTGAAGTCAACAGGAATTTTCCTTGTAAAAAAAAAAAAGAAAACAAAATTTCCCCAAAGCAATTTTGCTTTTTAATACAGAAAGTTTTCAAAAATCCAACAAGCAGCCCAATCTTTATTCAAGTAAAATGTTTAGCAACATCACAAGAAAACAAAAAAGCCATGCAAAGAGCAGCAACAAAAATACCAAGACTGACTTATCACAAAGGCAGTTATCTGCCACATGAAATAAAGCAAGCAAAGCATGCTGCTCCTGATAACACAGACAACACTGTACTTTCTCATTAAATATTCTTTTAGTGAATCTGCTAATGGGTGCAGGTGGGGACAGATTTCTCCAGGAATTTCAAATATTTGTGAAAGCTTGAGAGATAAACAGAAGAATTTGGGGAAGAGTGTGGCTATAAGAATTTGTGTAGCTGGGGGATTTTGCTGATCTGCATTTAGAGCAGATTAAAATTGCTTCCATAGCAGAAAGAAACAGTGCCCTCAAACAACTTGCTTGGACAAGGGTAAAGAACTCTGGAATGGTCTCATCCTGATGGACAGAGGACCCTACACCCACTCTCAGGTGGAGACAGACCCCAAAACACACATCCCACGTTTCTTTTCCTCTCGGAATTTTGGATAGAATTCCATTTTGATAAATTGAGATTTATGCCGATGTAAATTACACATGCAAATCTTCCATATGTCAAGATGGGAAAATTTACCACTTGTATTTTGTACTTTATATTTCTTTCTCCTGACTAAAGTAATTTTATCAACATAATACAGGCAGCAGGGCAAAACTTCATAACCCAGGTGTTTATTGACCTATGTGACCCTCCAAGTGTTTTTCTCCTGATTATTTGTGGTATGAACATAACAGACAACATCTGAAGTAATGTGGGAAAATGGGCCTATAAAACAAGTCACTTTTGATTTTTGTTTCAGCTAATTTTGATTTCATTTGATTTTGTTCCCTCCAGGTAACAATTTAAGGTGATAAAAACCAAGAAAACAATTGACTTGGCTCTTAGAAAGTTTGTAATTTCCACTGTCAAATGCTGTAAGGCAGCTCTGAAAATAGGATTAAATGAGAAAAAGGTCAGTAATTTGATTCTACAAGAGAATTTATATAGCAAAATAGATTTTATGTTTACAATTAACATTTTAGCACTCTCTACAAAGGCCATTATATTGTCATAATCATTAAAAATATTATATGAAAATAATTGTTTTGAACTAAAAACAAAAAAGGGGATTATTAATTGGTACAGTGCATCTAAAGTTAAAGCTATTATAGAAGAATTTAAGGTACACTGGAGGTTAAAGATGTGTAAACAAACAGGATATGGCTTTGGAGAACATTTTGCCAAAAAGTAATTAACTATTACCAGATAATTTTATTTTTCTTTCTGGATGGCATCAGCATCCTTGAAGTTCCCTTGTATTACACAACCCCAACAGAAAGCATAATGAAGAGAAAGGAATCATAGGAAAGGAGAGGGCTGCTCAGTCTCATTTGTTTTTTCTAATCAAGCAGTATGCAGCTTTTGGTTAGGACTTTCCCAGGTGTGAAAAGAGCAATTGTTGTAGAAATCACTGTAGCACCCACTCCTCTTCTTCTGGCCACAGGTATTTTAATGACCCTTCAACAGAAGACTATTGGCCATACAGTTGATTTAATGAAACAATCTGGGTATGCCCCTCATTCTTGTCATTTCAAATCACCTGGATGCCATGAATTGTCATTGATGCCTTGAGAGGCTGCCTGGAACAGAGGCTAGACAGTGTTAAAGGAATAAAGTAGGTATTTATTAAAAGGCCTTCAAAAATACACTTTGGGCAGTACAAGAGCCTGGCTGAGGCTATACCCATGATGGATGATGGGTCATGAGTTTTCACACTTTTATAAGTTTTGGCCCACTTACATATTGGGGTTAATTGTCCAATTACAGCTAGGAGTTAGGACAGCACAGCTGGTCTTTTCCTGAAATGTTCAAGGCAGTGATTTAACAGACTTGATACATCTGTCTCAGCTGAGGAGGGAGTAATAATGAGCAAAAAGATGGCGAAACTCAAACAGTTCCAATTGTGATAGTTATTTCTGAATTTTGCCTGGCCTCACTCTTGTTTCTCTCAAGGACAGAGAAAGAGACTGAGGACAACTAAATGTTACTTGGGTGATGGTTGGTTGCAGGACAGGACATTACCCTTATGACCATTGTCCTAATACTATTTACAGAAGAGGAACTTCTGCACAATCTTTCAATACATAAATTACATTAGATGAATGACTTGTAGCTAATTTCTGTTTCATATGAAAAATTCAACTCCAAAGCCTGGATTTTGCTACTACTTAGCAAAAGGAGACTAATGTAGATGCTTGCCACAGATTCAGAACACTTCGTCATCATCACTGAAGCAAAGTGTCCTCAAACACTCAAACATTATTTTTCTTTACTAGACAACCAAAGATTAGACTGAACAATTTCATTTGCTCTAGGTCTCATGAAAAACCTGTAATTGACAGTGGACCAACTGTCCTGAATGTTATATTCCCTGGATCAGAAAAGATGCAAATGTTTACTTTCAAGTACATGAAAAACTCCTCCAGATTTACAAAAGTATTTTCCAAGGTGGAATTCACTAAACTAAATACTTCACTTCTCTTTGAATGCCATGGTTTCCATGACTGAACTACTGTCTTTCATTAAAGACGATAATGATTGTTGCTCCATTATATATTTTGACTGCTAGTGGGATTTTCTGAGAAGTCATTTTCCAGTTCACCATCAAAATGTGTTACCAGGTTTGTCAAGCTGTCAGAGCAGAAACTGTCCACTTTTAACCAGTAGCTCAGAGTCCTCACCCAAAATGTGCTGCTGGGTTTGTGCCACGTGCTTCAAACAGCAAGAGAGCCATTCTGAAGTGAGGGGGCTTGAATAGGTTATGCAGGATGAAACAGGGAAAGCAGGGCAGTGGAGGAAGATTCAGAAGTGATGCTCAAGCAGGTGGTGCAAGAGGAGTCAGAAGATTAAACCAAGTAATGTTCATCTGCTTATACATAGGGAAACTGACTCAGTTACAGGGTCCCCTGTGATTGCAGCACTGTAATTACAGCACTGACTCCCCCATCCTTATTTACTAAACCTTTAGTTTAAATTGTTATTCTGGACAGATCAGGCTTTAAACAGTGTGAACTCAGCCTCTTCATCAATAACTGTTTCTTTTTTCAAACGCTTCAGATATATTACCAGTGTTTGAGTCTTTGATATCCAAATTGGATAGAAAGAAGCTATGTTTAAAAAGCAACCATTTATCTCAGCAATTTCCACAGATCACAGTTACTAATGTTTCTTAAACGAAGCATTAGAAGCCTTGCCTGAGGTATGTTATCTATAAACTTTTTTTTTTTGCCAGTAAAACTAGGATTGAGAAAGCTTAAAGTGTATAAATAGAAGTAGTAGTTGGAAGTCTTATTTTAGCATTAATGTGTTTGAAATGAGATTCTAGATAACATGTGGAGGAGTATAAACAGAAAGCACTTCTGCTGCTGTGTGTGTGCAAGAGCACGGTGCCTCTCGCAGCTCACAGCACGCCCCAGCAGTGCAGTGGCCTCCTAACAGGGGCCTGAAAATGCCAGATGAACTCCAGAAAACTGATCTTAAAAAGCCTTTAAGTAGCTATGGGGGAGGGGAAGTATCTAGTGGACAATAACAAAGCCTACAGTGCCGCTCAGAATTGGACAAAGCATCAGTGAGCTCAGCAAGCATCACTTTACCTGCCAAAATCCAAATGTAGGATGCAGTGTGCAAGCAAGAGACAAACAATAATTGTATTCATATGGAAAATGTAAAACACTGCTGTGGTTCTTCATGTAGAGAAAACAACCTTTTCTTCTCTCTTTCATGTTTCAGTTTGATGTCAATTGTTTCGAACAACAAAAGAGAAAGGAATCAAAATTTGGACTGAAGCCCATTTACTGAAATGTATGTGTAGGAAAGTACCAAAAATGCCATACTGGAAGGTTTGGACTGTGCTCTAACAAAGCTGCAATGACAGAAACTGAAAAGAACAAATAACAAGGAAAAAGCATATTTTGATTTCTTTCAAAACTTTACTGTAACGCAGAGGAATTTAGATGTTTACATGACATATATATTACATGGCATATCTGAATTACACCCCCCCCCCTTATTTATATTCTGCTACAAGCTGGTATGGCAGTTATAATTTAATTTAATAATTTAATTATAATTTAAGTGTTTGTGGATTCCCATCTGTGTCTGTATTTACTACAAACTTCCTGAATAGGGAATACAGTATTTTGTCCATTCTGTAAATAATCTACTGGGATGTTTGACTTCATGTAACATCAGTGGATTGAACTCAGCTCTGATACAATTTCAGTCTTTCCAAGAGTTACATCTGTTATGTGAGGTCTGAACATGTGATACTCTTCCAAACTTCCCTGACTTCTCCTCTTTGTCCTCTACACTTTCCTTCGTTATGTATGAAAATATGTATGAAAAGTTTAGTTTTATTCTTGATGCAGTTTGCCTCAACTGCTTTAGGTAAAAGCAATGTGAAGAGTTGTAAAAATATCAGGATTTTTTTTTAAATTGTGGCAATAAGACATAATTTAAACAGATGTAAATATGGCAAAATGTTAGGGTGCCTGGTTGCTTTAGCTCTTTTTCTCCTTTAGTGGGAGATTCCTAAAGCAGATTAAAGACTTGCCTCAGGCCACATTTCTGATTTCCCTTTATTTTACTCAGTTTGGCCAGTTTCAGATGTTGAGTATGTACATTTATGGCATACTAGATTGGATACATCATTTATGAGCGTTGTTTTAGTTCAATGCTTATATTCAACCCACATTTGCACACTATCTTCATCACCAACTCTGTCTCACACACTTCAGGTTCAGAGGTTGCTAGAAGAAGGCTCTTATGTGTTTCATTATAGCAGCTTAATATGTATTTGATACCCTTCCTCTCCTGAACAATGTAAAGAATTCCCATAATTTCTGTAAGCAGATGAACTTAATTTGCAAATAGTGGAACTCCCATGTTCTCCCTCCACCAGTGTCTAAAGATAGCAGTGGGTTTCCGTTCCTAAGCTCCTCTGCATGTGTCCTGGATAGAAAATGAAAAGTGCATTAAGATGCAGGGCAGACTGTAGCACCCCACTCTTGTGGCCCTATAAAACCATGGTGCCCAGGAATTCAGCTGTAGTGACTGACTGCTGGGGGTGATACAAGGCACGCAGTGCCAAGTCACCTTGAGCCCACGCACCATGCCTGTCTCAATTTGCCTGAAATGCTCCTTTTGTGTGTTTGCTAGGAGCATTACTGTGTGAGTAGCAAAATGAACAGATTTCTAGCAGCAATTAGTCTTTTTGTGCATCGAACAAATGTGCTTTCTCTTCAAACAAGATTCTTTTTTCCCACAACTTCAGAGGTAATATTTATTCCCCACAATTAAGAGGAACTATATTTAGGCTCACCACTGCTACAGATTTTTACTTGCAGATGCCTATTTTCATATTAATGCATTTAGCTTTATCTGTGGCCTTTCTCTAGGCACTATATTTTATTTTTAATCAACCATAAATTTCATTGCTATTAATCATGTTTTCCCCTGTAATTGCATGAAACATGCCCATAGCAACTACATTAGATTCATCTCCAATTTACATCTATTTTACAAAATAAGTCTTCAACTGTTCTTGTTCTGATCCTTAGAGTGAAGACCATTTAAGAATCACCTACTCAATGGGCTAAATATTAACTCAGCAAGAAGACATTATCTCATGTTTTAACATATTTTGACTTAACACTTAAAAATTACATCAAATTTTCAATAAACACCCACTTTGTATGTTCGTTATTCATGTTTATCAAGAGCTTCACTTGTCACAGTTATTTGTTTCTCTAGGATTCTAAACAGGCATACAAAAACATAATGCATAAAGTAAGTTGCATTTCACAGAACTGGATACATGGTGTCAGAATCTTTTAGCAGGAGAATAGAGTTAACTCTGTGCTGCTTAAGTCTGTCTTCTTATTAAATTTATGCTCAGCAAAGCCCTTTCTAAACTGCACAATTCAGGCTACAGTTTATTTAGTATCTTCAGCGTGGCATCAGAGTTTTTTTAAAGTTTATAGTGTCTTTCAGACTACTTTGCTTAAGCAACTGTTATACCTTCGTTTACACTATTATTCATTGGCTCTTTGTGGTGGGAAAAGAGCTCACCTCCTCCAATCTCCCACCCTCCTTCCCCCAAAGCAGGGACAACTAGAACAAGTTATTCAGGACAGTGTTCCATTGGCTTCTGAGGATCTTAAAATATAACAACTCTTTAACCTTTCACTTCCGAGGTTCCACCACTCTCACAGTAAAAAAGACTTTCTCATGTTCAATGGAAGTATCCTTTATTTCATCTTGTTCCATTCCCTCTTGCCATTTCATTAGACACCACTGAGAAGACTCTGTCTCCATATTCTTTACTCCCAATCATCAGCTATTTATGCACATTGATATGATATCCCTGAGCCATCTTTTCTCCAGATTAAACAGTCCCAACTCTCTCAGTCTCTCTTTCTGTGCCAGATGCTCCAATTCCTTAACTATATTTGGAGCACTTCACTGAATTCCTTAATCATTTTTCCTGGCCTTCACTGCACTCACTCTTGTGCATCCATGTCTCTCTGTACTGGGGAATCTGGGACTGGACACAGTATTCCAGATGTGTTATCACTGGTGCTCAGTTCTCACTCAATGATCAGCTCTCCTGGCCTGCTGACAGTGCTCAGTGCATCCCAGGATGCTGCTGTCCTTTTCTGCTGCAGAAGCACTTGACATGATCATTTTGTCCACCAGCATTGCCAGAATCTTCTCTGAAAAGTAGCTTCCCAGGCAGTATGCCCCCAGGGCGCACCAATGCATGGGTGGTTCTTCCCCCAGGGTGCACCAATGCATGGCTGGTTCTTCCCTCAGGGTGCACCAATGCATGGGTGGTTCTCCCCTCAGGTTAGGATGCTGCATTTCCTTTTGTTGAACTTCATTATGTTCCTGTTGGCCCAACTTTCCAGACTGTCGAGGTCCCCCTGACCTTGTCATGACCCCCATGACCTTTTCAAGACTCAACAATACTGAATTATTGAATAAAAAGAAGTGGCCTTCCAACCACATGGGGTCGATGAGTCCTTGTATTCAGCCTGTGGGACAGCCCTTTTTCAGCCCTACTTCTTGCTGATCCATCCATACACATAATTCTGTGTTTGCTGCTTGTTTTCTCCTGTTGAGGTATCTCTGTAGCTTCTATCCAAGTTTGCAGATTATTTTTTCTGCTCTCTTGATTATTTTGTTAAAAACATAAACTACAGTAAAAGAGAAAAGTTTACTATTCAATATCATGTTCTTCACCAGTAAATGGTCAGTCACTCCTCCTGACAGTAATTAATTAAGGTTCCCTTAATTCATTGCCTTCGTTCCTGCACTTGATATAAGCATAAAGTAATATTAATATGAAATTGTGTACCAGAAGTGTTATTTATGGCAATGCTAACTTGACAATATGGTAGGATATGGGGGCTGAGAATGTTTCAACTTTCTGTTTATCAGGAACTTTTTAGACATGAGTGGTACTTTTATCACTTATAAAATAATCATTGCTTTGGCATGATAGTGTCATTACAGTATCTTCTGCCTGGAAGGTTTTACTATAAGTATTTATACTCAGCAGCATCAATTTTTATTTTGAAATGTTTCTAAACATGAACTTGCTGTGACCATGACTACTTTGGGGCATTATATTTGCAGGATGCTGAAAAAAAAAATAGGCAAAAAAAAAAAATGCAGGACAGAAATGGAATGCAGCTAAGCAGAGAAGTAAATACATGCTAGCATTGGTAGACACAAGCTATACAGAAATTATATCTTGTAAAAGTAGACATAGGTCAGTTTTGTTGCAACTTTCATCATAAACTAAATAACTACACTTGTAATTATTCTTCCAGCAGTCAAAATTGCAAGATGTCATCATTTTACTTTTCACTCTCAGTGACTTCAAGAAATAAATATATGGTCCATTCAATGCAGAGAATTAATGAGCAAAATGTAAGAAAATATCAGTGGAGCCATAAGGCTTTGACAGACCAAGAAGGTACCATGGGGTAATGAATTGCTGTGTGTCAGCTCTTGTGAGGTAACTATATACACATCCCTCCTCTCCTGCTATAATCTCAGGTGGTTTTTCTCTCAATTAAAGGGCAGGCTGCTTCACTTTTACTTGAAGTAATTGAATGCACACAGAGAATTCAACATGGCAATTTCCTGTGTCCCAATAATTTGTTCATGGTCCCTATGCATCTGTAACAGAGTTCAAATTCAAAGGTAGGTGCCACTAGGATTACCTAATTAATATCCTGCAGAGCATTAGACAGCAAGTTTCATTCATTTCCAAAGACAGCAATTTTCAGAGTGATCTAAACCATATTTCATAATCTAGATTACGTACCGAGAAAGACATGACACCACCAAGCACACCACTTAAAGACAATTAATTTGAAAGCTCTCCTAAGATGACATGGACTGTACATCAAAAACTTGAGTATTTTGCTGAACTGGACCTCCAAACTGCAGGGGATGAAAAACAATAACATTTTCTTCTAAGTGATTTCAAAGGTTTAGTCACTTGCTTTCTACTTTAAGTGCATTTCTGATATTGTCTTCCAGGTGCAACCCACCCTGTTTTCCTGGGATTGACACAACCAGACAGACCAAGAATCCATCAAGACCCATGACAGAAGGTCAACATGGTTGCTTAGAGGCACACCACCAGAAACTGCTCAAGGCAGGGCAAGGTTTCATAGGAATATTTTCCATATTTCTAGGCACATCCTGCATCAGAGCCTTCTGTGGGCTACTTCAGCTGAGCTCTCCAAGGACCCACCCTTCCCAGGTATGTCCAGCCCCTTTTCTTTAACTTGCTGATCCTTCCTGGCAGGTGCTCAGTTATTGCTGTGGTTGATAAAGAAAGCTGCACAGCCGTGGAGCTGGCATGCTCACCACACAGCCCAGTAAGCCAGCAGGACAGCACTGGCACCACCAGGGGAAGAGTGGGTGCTCCACCACCACCCCAATCCAGCGCTCAGCCAGGACTGGGATAACAGTTACTCCAAAGCTGATATGGCAACAATAAACAACAGGTCACTTAACAGTTTTTAAAAATGCAAAATTTTGGCGCTTTGGATGCCGAGAAGAGATGCTTTCTCTAACTTAGAGGCAATAAAACCAAAAGGGCAGTAGAAAGTGGCTTTTCAGCAGCCGAACTGGAAGGAGCAAGTAAGGGCCCCTTTGGGGAGTGGTAACTAAGTAACTAACTAAAGAGGTTGCAATTCAAGAAGATGAGAGAGATGGAGGAGGTCCCTGGGGTGCTGTGAGACTGATTACCAATGCATACATATGAGGCGAGCAGAAACCCAGAAGAAAGCAAGGGATGTCAAGGGCACACCTCTGTGAGCAAGGCGTGCAGAGCTGCTTGGGGAAAAAATTCTCAAAAGCCAGGCAGATTTTGATTTTTGAACAAAGACACTGTCTCACAGTGCTGATTTTGACTATTTCCTGGAAACCAGGATGCTGCATACATTCCTGTAAATTACCAGGATTGTCACCATTGGGCTATTCTCCATTTCTCTTGCTAATGAGGACAGGCTCTTAATATTGGCTAACCACTGCTACCAAAGGCAAGGAATTTCTTCTTTACATCCAGAACTGAGACACTTACTTTCTAAGCATTTATTGAACAGCAATTTCAGTAATACTTGCGTGTTTTACAGCACAATGTAACAGGCTTTTTTGTCACAAGGTTCCAAAGTGTGATGTAACACATAAGATTTATTTATATGGAGATGTTAAATCCTGAGTTTTATTAAAAAGAAAACCATGATTCAGTTTTCCCAGTGCACGGCTTAAAAATAAATGACACAACTACATGTGTAAAGTGATAAAAGATCATGATACTATGACTATATATTAGCAGTTTCATCTGATATAATAGTTTCCTTTTGTAGTAATTTAATTCTATGCCTTTTAAGAAAGTGTCATACTAACTGCTGTCAGGAAAAATTGGCCCAGTCTGAATACCTTTGGGCATTTTACCCAAATGGCTTGCTCTGAAAAATGAGTGATAATCTGATTAGCTTTTCCCCAAACACAATTTTTTTTGGGAAAGAACAACCATGCTGTGTCTGAGACAGATGTGGAAAAAGTACTTACCCTTTTTCCAGAGAAAATAAAGATTGTTGTAAGCCCACCTTGCCTTCCCCCTTTCAGGAATGAAACTAAATTTATTGTTTTAAGATGAAAACTAGCCAATTTCAAGTAGGTAGTGATATATTTGTATTTATACCAATTAAAACTCATGTGGAAATGCCAAAGGTTTTTTTCAAGTGCCTTTTGTGTTACACTAAGTCCAGAGTTCTACCACATGAATAGAACAGTATAATTTGAAATGCAGTTCTTTTTTTTTCACACTCCATTTCACACTTCAGCCAAAGTGCAGGTCCAAAACAACACCCCTCCAACAGTCAGAATCCTGTCTCTAAATTCCCATAGTAAATTTAATTATGGTCATTTCCCAGGTATTTGTTATTCTGCCATCATTGTCCCTTAGCTGAACAGCCATTTTCTTTCCTCATATTTTTCTCCCCCTTATAGATGTATGGTTCAGGAGGTAAAACATCAGTACTGGGTAGACTCCATCAGTGCCCGTGCTTCCCATCACTTTAGTTACTATTTTTCTTTAATGATCATGGCACAAGCAGCATGAAATATGTTGATGTCACATATCTGGGAACATTAAGAATGCAAACCAGGACTAGAATGTCATTGAATCACAGAATCATGTAATAGGTTGGGTTGATTGGAAGGGACCTTAAAGATCATCTAGTTCCAAATCCACTGCAGTGGAAAACCACCCATCAATGAAATGCAACAGGCTAAAATGGAAGATGCTCTGCTTAAATGTCAGAATTTTTGCTTTGAGAAGTTTTGCTCTGTGTACTTATGGCTGAAAAAAAGATCTTGCACATATTTACCATACATGAACCAATAAGCAAAGGGAGCCCACAGCATATTGGGAAAGGCACTGCAGAGATACTGAGTATCTGCTGTATTCAGTAGCAGAACTCAAATGTTTCAAATCTGAGGGGAGTGCAGAGAAGGACTGGGACACATTTTTTGAGGTATTTATTTGTGAACCTCAATCTCTGTTTTATTTTGTAATTCCCCATGCAATTACAGTATTACATCAAGGTATTAAATACTTTAAATCCGCTGAAAAAAGAATGGAAGGAGATTAGATGAGATGTTGTGATTTAAATTTAGCTCTTCTTGCCACTACAGTGCTTTTATTTTACTAATTTTTCTTCTTCCTCTGTGCCTTTGCCAAGTGTGGAAATTAACATGAATCTCCATGTCAGTCTTCCCCTGCTGTGCAAGCAATTTCTAAACATCAGGTTGAACTGCATAAGCAAAGCAACCTTGTGCTGCAGCCAGGCTGCTTCCAAAATGTGAAGTAATTTATGTACAACTGCACTACCTTTTAAACAATGCTGTAAATAAGAGAACAGCTCAAAGCTTGTGTTTTAAAGCTCCTCTTAGTTGGGAAGAACAACATTCTAGCACTTAAGTGGAGTACATTTTGAGATTCCTCATAAAATTCTCAGTGACTCAGAACACTCGTAACCAAAACCTTTCTCCAAAACCATCCCTTAAAATTTGTTTTATTTCTATTGCTTGCGGTGGGGACATATTATGCACCATATCATACACCATACCATACCATACCAGTCATGCTCAGCACATAAAGTGGGGGTAAGAAGAAAGGAGGTGGACTTTCATAGTGATGCTTTCACCATGACTTGTGATGGAGCCCTGCCTTTCTGGGAGTGGCTGAACACCAGCCTGCCCATGAGAAGTGCGAATGAATCATTTGTGTTGCTTTGTTTGCATGCATGGCTTTTGCTTTATCTATTAAACCTTTATCTTTCCTCACTTTTCCTCACTTTTACCCTTCTAATTCTCTTCCCACTCTCTTCCACTGGGGAGTAGAGTGAGTGGCTGTATGGGGTTTCACTGCCAGCTGGGATTAAACTGTGACAGCTGTACTGGGAAAAGTGTAGCCAGCAAGTCAAATGAAGTGGGTTTCTCTCCTTTATGTTGTAATAAGGAGAACACAGCTTATGTTCAATTTAAGGCTTTTCAATAAAACATGGATATAGACACACCAGAATGAACTCAGAATGAATGGAGGTGGGTCAACCACCTAGATGACTAGAAGGTTGGAATACATCCCACCAAGGAGGTGATGGAGCCCTGTTTGTAAAGCCTGTCCAAAGGAAGTTGAATGGGGGGATATTCTGCTGTTACAAGATCACTGGGGAAGTTTCTTCTCGATATGCCATAAAAAAAAGAACAAGGAAATAGTCCTGAATGGCAACAAGAGAAATTCCTATTGAAACTTACAAAAAATGTTTTCACTGGGAGAGTGGTCAAACACTGAACCAAGTTGCCTCTTCAAGTCGTGGAATCTCCATTTTGGAAGCTATTCCAGACTTGACTGAATAAGCTACAGGCACAGCCCCTCACACAGGTGAGGAGATATTTGTTTTGTTTGGTGAAGAACAAAATACAGTGTGAGCTAACAATAGCCTGCAACTACCTCAAGGGGCAATATTCCAGTGACAAATTTTTCATGGTAGTTGCAGACAGTTTTTCAAGACACAGTAACAGCAATGTGCAGTGAGAGAAGTTCCAACTGGACACTGCAAAGAATGTCTTTGCTAACTATGATACAGCACCAGGACAGAGATACTGATCTCATCTTTGGAGGTTTTCAAGACTGAGCTAGACAAAGCCATTGCTGACATGTTTACCTGCTGAAAAATCCTCATTCATCTAACTATGCAGGTGGACCGGATGATTTTCAGAAAACCCTCCAACCAGTAAGTTTATATTTCTGTAATTCATAGTTTCCTATATTACACTGTTATCTCTCCTGCTCTGTTCCCTGGTTATTTTCATTTTCCTACTTTCCTAAAGGTAACTCCTGTTCTTTCCAGAGAATAAGTCTTCTCCTTCTGTCTGCTCCTTGCCCATTCTTTTCAGTGATTTACACTGATTTTTGGCTCATCTCCTCCAACAATAGTGATCTCTTCCTTCATTTTTACCTATGACATATGGGTTTTGGTCATATAACCCATTCATGCATCTCTTCTCTATGTCATCTCATGTAATAGGTGTCTGTAAATTTCAAATGCCAGCACAGCCTCCTCTCTCCCTTCCTCTACCCTCTATTTTCATATCACTTTTTCACCAATCCTCCAGCTGCAGTGCTAATCCTCAGATCTTTTCTTCTGTCTGGCAACACTTCATCAGTAGGTAATTTCCATCAGGTACCTTTTCAAGATTAGAAAGTATCCTACAGCTTCTGCATCAAGTCCTTTCCATGCCTGTTCCACTTTTAGCTGGATTTTATGCATTAAAATATTCCTCTGTCCCTTGCCTGGTTTTAATAGACTGTGGAGGTTTTTTCAGATGTGTTATATTGAGTCAACAACAATCTGTGAGGATGTGAAAATACATAGTAACTTATGAGAACTATCAAGTTTGGGAAAGATGATTTTGCCTGATTTTTTAGAGACATGTGGCATATAAATTAGTTCTGTGAGTAAGAGGTCAATTCAGATCAAATTTCCCTAAATTTAAAAAGAAAATTGTACTTCCATCATCTCACCCCATAAAAGATTTTTTAAACCCTCCTTATGTCTTTGCTTTTACGGTCCCTGGACCTTCCTCAGCATTGTCTACTTCCACTGTTAAATCTCTGCAGTTAACTGCCCATCACCTTTGATTAAAAGCAGAAAGCTGCAGCTGGCTCAGATGCAGGCTGTCTGTGTCACTCAGCTCCCCTGGAGAAGACTGCAAACTACAAACTGCAGCAACCCCGAGATCCCCCACACTCTAACCCAGCCACTGCAACCTTCTCTTGCATTTAAATTAAGTGGGAATCTGACAGAACACTCCACAACTTTTTGGAATTCGTTGAAGTTCCCTAGATGGAGGAGATACAACATGGATACAGCAGGTTTGAGAGGTGATAACACGAGTGACATAAAATTCTAATGCTGCAAACTTATCAGTGTCATGAATTTCATATGTGTGGTTATTTTCTTTAACATACCAGTTCTTAGAGTCAGAAGACTACAAGAAAACACCAAACTTCGTAAGTTTTACACATTGAGGACATTGACTGCATTCTTCTGGTCATGGTGTACATTAAACAAATCTATTTACCTTGAGTCACTCACAGTCCTAAACATCTACTTACTGAACTGCTTAGCTCATGAAAACTGGCAATCACAAGATTTTATTTATGCATGTTTACTGCAATAAAATAACACAGTAGAAGTTCATGCAGCATGTTGTCTCAACCCACACTTACAGACATTTATTTTAAATACATACTTTGATGACGATTCAGATCTAGACAAAACATCTAAAAATTGACTCTTCTAACCATCATTCCTGGTCTTGCTAGCTATATATTTTTATAGTTGTTTAATACTATCTTCATATCAATAGTGCCACAATATTTTGGAATAGGACTAGAATATCCTGTCACAGCACAGAGACTAAGCTGCATGTAGAAGAAGGAAGGGTTTAAATTAAGTAGTGATACTGAAACAAAGGAAAAGGAAAGAGTTTTAAGATCACATTTTTTCAGTTGATGGTAAAATATAGCACAGTGAAAGAATTATGATTTTACTGCTTTCTTATTTACTGCTTGCTTTATTTTTTTCTTCTATATAAACAATGACACCATCTAATACTGCAGATCTGTTCTATCAGCTGGATACCAGAAAGCCTTTTAAGAGTATATTGTAGTACAAGTTGCCATTTTCTTTGTGTTCTTTATGTTGCCTCACCACAGTTTTATGTGCTAATTTTCTGCAAATATTTGCCTTTGAAATATACAAACATAACTTCATCACAAAAAAGTGAGATAACATACTGATCATGGGATTCTCAGAGTGATCCTCTAAGGGCTTTGCTCTTTTACCATCATGATTTGAAAAATCTCCCATAAAGTACAAAGAGACTTTTCAGGGCATTAGGGCTGTGGCAGAAGCTTTTGTCTGACCTTTTGTGGAATCAGGGGATTTAAATTAGTTCTGTAAATAATGAGCAACTCAGATAAAGGTACTTCAATGAATAAATAACTTGTAGAAAAAGGGAGCCATTTTTGTTCAGGTTAAGGCTGAATTTTTTATGTGTTCTTTTTGCTGAGTTGATTTTCTTTTCCATGACAAAAGAATATGTGATGGGGCAAAAACCTCATATTTTTTTCTCTCGTACAAGATTTGCAGTCAAAGGACCAAAAGAATTGGTAAAATTAGTTACATTCAGTGTAAAGGCTAAACAGTAATTTCTCATGTGTTGTGTGCATTTTTTAATTCGGGATGGTTTACTTATTTCTTCTTAAACTTATAGCTAATGCTAAAAAGTTTAGTGGGCAGTCAGTGATGCCTTGAGAGGCTTCCTGGAACAGAGGCTAGACAGTGTTAAAGGAATAAAGTAGGTATTTATTAAAAGGCCTTCAAAAATACACCTTGGACAGTACAAGAGTCTGGCTGAGGCTACACCCAGGGTGGATGACAGATCACACATTTTCACACTTTCATAAGTTTAGGTCTATTTACATGTTGGGATTAATTGTCCAATTACAGCTTCAGGTTATGAAGTCCCATCATCTCAGATTGCTCTCCACAATTCACTGTTGTTTACACTTCTTGGGCCTGAAGCTGCAAGAGTGTCCTTAATTCTTGGGCTGGAAAAGGATTTTTTTGTCTAACTAAACTGTAAGGAGAACTTGCTAGCACTTTATATGAAGTTCAGAGTTACATATTAATGCAGTATAGAATCTGGAAAATATGAAAGCTAAAACTTAAGGCATCATAGGTAGTAGGAATTAGATGACTTAAAAATATGATCATGAAGAGATTAAGATAATTCAAATAGGCAATCTGTTCACATCTAACTATTGCTTGACTTTTTTTGTATCAAGTTAATACTGAACACAGTTATAATTTTGCTCAATTCCTACAAAATAAGCACAGTAAATAGGACAAGATAATGAATCAGTCTTTTGCAAAACCTGAAAGTCTTTTAAAAGCATCTGTTTTCTGGAATGATATTTTTAAAATGATAACATCTTCTAAACAAGCAACTGCTATCAAAGAAAACAATAGGTATTGGAGAGAGAAGACTCTGCACAGAAGACTGCTTTTATATATCCAGAATCACACAAATTAAGTTGTCTACTCCTAAATTTGCCCTGAAGAACACAAAATTAATTCTAAAACCTGCAGGAGTCTTTAAGCTATTTTATATTACTATATATTACTATTATTATTTTTATATTTTATATATATGAAACATAAAAAGGCTTGCTACACTAACAAGATAAATACTGAAAGACCAAACATCCAGAACCAAATCATAAACTTGTATTTCTCAGAAGTACAAAGGTCCACAACAATGCAGGCATCTGAGCCAAGATTTAATTTTGAATATTTCCCCACTAATAACCACCAGTCTTTATCATCTCAGAGCAGTTGGAAAGAATTTGTGGAATACAGCAGTGAACCTAAGGCTATGTCTCTGCCAGTGAATTAAACAGTACCTGTGACTGTTCCCAGACACTGGAACACGACTGAAATTATTAGAGCAGTCCCCAACATGCTTTTGGCCTGTACCAACTAGCAGTCTCCCAGGCAAGTCCCAGGCATGGAATTACAACATCCCACAGGCCATTAGCACCAAAGGATTTGCATCCAGTCAGCCTTTCCTGGAGGCTGCCCGTGTTTGTTTACTGGTGTACCTGTGAGTCAGTCCATGCCAGCTGGCTTCTGGGCCTGGGAATATTCTTGGGAATGGTGTTATTTGCTGGTATAAAAACACTTCTCACCCTTTCTCAGTAGTGCTCAGGGCAAGTAGGATACTTAAGGAAGGTAAAGACCAAGTCAATAAAGTTGCATTCAATAACTTTTGATAACCAAATCCATATGAATGAGATGAATGAGATTTTTTCCTTTTTTTATTTTTTTTTAAACAAGTCACTTTCCCCTTTTATTTTAATTGTACTGCAACAGATGAAACATAAAATTCAACTAAATTCAGAAACTGTTGGAGGTGCGGTTTGTTTTTGTTTTTTTTCTGTAAATTGACTAATCCCATGCAGTATGACAGGCTGGAGTTACATTTAAAGGTAGAATATACCAATATCCAAATGCTACCAGTAACCAGAGATAAGTGCCCACCACCTCAAGTCCTGGAAGACAAGAGAGCAGAGCATTAATTTGTGCTTCTGCAGAGTTCCTCTCTTGTTTTGGACAAATTGTTGCCAGCCTAGTCGATACTGTCCAATCTGTTAGGCTACAGGATTATGCTTCCTCTCTGCCTCCACCACAATCCATTTAAGCAGACAATCAGCTACCCCAATGGTAAAGGCAGCCCCAAAGAGATGGTGATTTTAAATACTTCCAGTTGAAGAGAGGCAAATCAGAAGGGCCAGAGGTTCCCATTTGCAGGCTGAAGCTCTAGCTATTGGGATAGATGGTTCAGTACAACCAATGTTCACTTCTCTCCCTTCCTAGCTGTAAGTACTTTCAGAGGAAATCTGGATTCTTACCTTGTAGTCTTAGTACAGATATGCAAGTCTCAAACAGAATGAGCTTTCAAACCTTTTGCTGGTACCCCTGAGATAACTCCAAGTGACTCCTCAGAACAGGATGTTTCTGAGTTATCTGGACTTTGTCTAGTCCACAAAATCCGGGCTTTGGATTCCACTCTTGAGTCCAAATCCCATAAAATTTAGTTGTGCTGTGCTGAAATTATGGACACCTAATTACTGCAATAGCTCTGGCTTTTAAAATGCTGCTGTATTTACACTGCCTTGTCACTTGGGGCCAGAGGCAAAACTCTCTGGAGACTGCCTGCAGGTTGACTATCACTTTGCTTCTCATCTGGAAAATCAAGATACCTGTCCAAAAAAGAAATCTGAGGTAGAGAGCAGAACTGGCTCATACCTGAGCTCCTCCAGGCTGTACAGACTCAGCTTCAGCCAATTTGATTCTCTGAATTCAAATACAGATTTCATAGTCAGTAGAAACATAGTGTGGCCTTAACTCCCCATGTGTAATATGAGGAGCAGCAGAGCTTTTCCACCTTACAGCAATCAGGAACAGGATACATTCCCACTCTGGAGCTACTCAGGCAGTACACCATGGGAGCCATACAGAACACACAGCCAAAAAGATGGAAAGTCTTTGGGGGTGTAGAGGAGGACGGATGATGGAGGTAGTTACAGATCACTGATTCTCAAGAAAGAATTATCTCACACTGCTCTATATCCTAGTGAAAGCTTCTCTACACATACTGAGTACAGCTGAAGGACAAAGTACTTGCAGCTCTGTGACCCAGGAGCAGAGTGTGCTAAGTGCCAGGCAAAGAAGGCAGCCAGGGGAATTCTCAGCTAGGAGAACCTGGCTGCCTTCCAGCCTTACTTATCTGCATATATGGATCTGTATGTATGTGTAGATACATACATACATACATATGTATGTAGGAATGTATGTATAAAAAATCCACACACATACATATATGTATCTGAACTTTTGAAAGAATCGTTATCTTAAAGACGTATTCTAGATTGGCTGAGTTTTTTATCTCATATCTAGTAATAGAATAAATCTACAGATGCCTCATCTGTGATTATCCTCAGCTTTCACACAGACCATGCTGTTAAACAATCACATTGATAGAAGTTTCCATGCCTCTCTTCTTGAAAAAAAATTAGGACTTAATATCCCAACAATGCAGTAGTTGGCATATCTGTACGGGAGAAGAAATATAGGCAGGGACTCCAAAGATCTTCAAAAATAGGAAATATCTTTTCACACCAAGCACAAACATGGGTGAGCAAAGGTATTGGCTAAAGGCACAAGAAAAGAAGGAATACCTAAATGGATATAATGATAGAAGTGTTCATTTCTTCCACCTTAACACCCCCCCCCCCAACTTTACTAGTTTCCAGGTAATTCTAATTTAATTCCTTTCATTAACTTCTTACAGCTTGTTCAGCCAGCTCTGCAGACAATTGATTTTTTTTATTACATGCCTCAGTGACTGTACTTTAGGTTTTGGTTCTTTTTTTTACTGACTATACCATTCTTGAAATCTCTTCAAAATTGTATTTTGTTTGTCTTTTCATAGTTTAGTCTGTCTTTCCAATCAACCTTATCACTTACTTATCACATTCTCCTATAAAAAAATTCAACAGATATTATATAACAGCAAATATTTACTATTATGGTTGCTGCTTTCAGAGGTGTGACTTCAAGGTCTTTATTGTGGTACTGCTGCTAGTGAAAATTGCTGAAAGGACAGAAAAATAGCCCGATTTTGATATGGTAACTATTTGACATGTGAAAGAACAATATTTGGAAAGCACTTTTGAATAATAAAAGAGCTTTTAAGATCCACAATTGAGACTATCATGTGATGGTGCTGAAACTCCTTAATCAGATTGGTTTTACCCTTAATTAGAAAGGCAGAGTTCACACTGACACCTGCTGTTAAGATTGCCTAACTTTTTCCATCATAAGACCATTTTCAGCTTGATTGTGTGGGCTGATATTTTCTGGAGTAAGTGCCATCTTCAGAATTAAATCAAAGGATAGAAAGAGGGTGCTTCAGATGAACTTGTGATTTTCAAGAATTACATAGGGGATAACAGCTTGCTTACTTCCTATGGAACTCTCAGTTATTTCGTTTTTTAAAAATCAGTTATCGACATCCTTTGAAAAAAGAACTTGAAAATCAGCTCACTGAACTCACTGAAGCTCCCTAGAGAGGCATTCACACTTTGTCTAGTTATAAGCCCCAGAAAAATCAGACAATACACACTGACTTAAAGGGAAAACTATTACAAATTTGTAGCCAATGTCTTTGAAGATTCTACTTTCTTTAATCTATGACTAATCACCAGGAATGAAAAAATACAGCTAGGGAACTCAGACGCTGACAAAGTGTGTAGGATGATGAGGACAGAGGTGTTGTAATGGGATGTATAAAACACAAGAAGAATAGATAAGTTTGTTAGGACATGCACTGCCAGTGAAAAGAACAAATATTAGCAATAAAAAAGGGAAGGAAAAAAGAGGAAAAGGATAGGAGGCAACAGGCATTTTAATGATGAAGCATTAAATCTCAACTCTAATGTCTTGACACTTCTCTGATCTTTAAAGACTGTTGTAATTTTCCATATCCTTCTACTTATGTGTCCACAAAAAAAAAAAAAAGATAACATATTTTTTCTGCTTCTTTAGTACTAAAGTAATGACAAAGTTCAGTGCCAATGACCTAGGTAGCCCAGGAGATAACTCATATGGAAGATGAGCCTGCAGTTGTTCTAACCTTCCCCACAGAAAGTCAGCATCAGGCTCCTGTGAAGGTGAATACCTGGAAACTGAGTGCAGACATATGCTATTACAAAATCATTTGTCCTTCTCATAGAAGTGATATTATTTCATTCATGTTACATAGGAAATATTCGTACAAAATAAATGTTGTTTGAAATTACTGGCATCCGTAAAATTGGAGTTGCTGACTGCTCATCTGCTAAGACCTACATATGAAATTATTGTTTGATTTTTGATTGGGATGATTTGACATGATTTTACACCTTTTTCTCTTCACCACCTCTGAAGGGAATTTGGAATAAGAAAACTTGGGGGTTTAACTCTGAATTTGCCCCTAGTTTTCTAAATTCAGTAAACCCATTAGCCTTTGCTGTTACAATATTTATAAAATAAATACAAGTGACCTACAAGCAATATACAGAGCTTTCCACGTGTATATTGGCAGCTACATTTTGGCCCAGGCCAGAAGATGCTTAATGTAGCAAAGACTACAATTTACAAGGGCAATTCCTTGATGCCTTTCTCTAATGCCACATATCTCAGCATTTATAATTTTCCTCTCCTCACATGATGACTCACATGACCCAATACATCATCATCTGCCACCTAACTAACACTTCATTAACTGGAACACCTGCAGTGATTTTAACCACAGCTCACCATAATTGAGCCACTACTAGTCTATATTAAACCAGCATTCATGAACTGGTTGGAGAATTACCTGGTTGTCTCAGCCCTGTGCGGTTTTAAGATAGAAAATAGATTAATTGGTTCCTTTTATTATTCAAATAATGAAGAATATTAAAATAAAAATTGGTTATGATGCTGACTGACAGATGTATTTTTGAGCTGGTATATTCTTCAAATACTGATATAGGCTACAGAGAAAAATTAATTCAAATAGCTGCCCTCCTGATTTAAATTGAAAAGTTTGGGGTTTGTTTAGTTTAGAGTCCCAGAAGGTCATCTGAAAGCTTCATGAGGAGCTGGATTCTGAGATACATTAAAAGATATGGGCTTATCATTTGCATTTCAACAAAACAGTTAAAATGATTAAAATATACAATAACTGAAAATTTGAGAATATAAACGAGTATAAAACTAACTGTATTTGATTAAAAAAGAAGTTCTTCAGTATTTAGTGTTGAGTTGTGGTCATTGACCTTGCCAAGCCTCTGTGCTCAGAATGGCTGAGCAGCATTCACTGTGTCTTTGGATGCCCTCAATGTGCTATCAAGAAGTACTCTGCTACACCTTTAGTATCTCTATTTCCTTATTTTTTATAGTTTTTGCCCTCTTTTCCTTCAACTTTGTTTTTTTTTAAATTGTGATTATAATTATTTGTTGCCCCTAATAATTTAGTTTCTTCCTGGCTCCTTTTTCCACAGTTTTCCCCTTGTCATTGAGAGTATCTTGATTCAACAGTTGTAGTTTAAGTGATTTCTAATATGGAAGTTAATCTATGTCTCTGATCATCCTTGTTGAACTTGACTAAATGTTCTTTGGTCCCTTTTACTTTTTTGAGGTGGTAGGGAGAGACAATAGAACTGCACAATATACTACAGATAGGGCAAACCCACAGATTTACATTGTGGCAGAGCACTAGTCTCTGTTCTGTTCTTCATTCTTCTAATGGCTCCTGATATTTGATTTACTCTTTTAAACACTACTGAGCACTGATGTTTCTGTGTGACTATTGATCATAACTCCCAATTCTCATTCCAGGCAGCTCATAGAAGTGAAATCAGTATTTCTTCTCTTTATGTACATCACTGAACATTTATCTACACTGAATTTCAGCTGTCTTTTTATTGCTCAGTCACAAGTTTTACTACCCTGAATAAATTAGTATCATCAAACTTGATTACCTCAGTGCTAACATGCCTTTTAAAGTAATTTATAATCAGGTTGAACAGCAAAGGCTCTAGCATAGATCACACAGAACCTCAACTGTCACTACCTTCTACTGTGAAAATTGACCATTTACTCCTGTCTTCTAAGCATTTAACCATTCAAGGGTCTTCCATCTCATGACAAGGTGTAAAGTTTCCCTAAAATCCTCTAGCAAGACATTTCTCAAAAGCCATTTGGACAAACCAAGTAAGCCACATCAACATCAACAGTTATCCACATACCTGTTGGTAAGACTTCAGAAAGGCCAAAAGCCCCATAATTTTATCAAAATATTAAGTAACTCTGCTCTTGATAGCTATTCCCCATGGTACAGATATCATGCTTTAAAAAATGCTTACGAATTTTGTACTTCCCTAGGTCTCTTCTTAAAAAGTTTTGAAAAGTTGGCTTCAGATTTTTAGCTGTCCTTGGGTCCCAAAGCAGCTTTGAGAAAATTACTACGGTCATGTTTTAGGAGTCATTCAATTCTTTCAGGCTTGAATTCCTCCTGAGCTCTATCATGAACACCACCTTGTCCTGGCAAGGTGCTGCTCTGTGTGCTCTGATTGCTCCATGCGTGGCCTTCTGTAGCCGCTTCCTTTCCATGTGGATCCTCTGAGGAGTCTCTCACAAAGACAACTTTAGATCAGAATCTGCCCTGCTTCTTGTGCAGTGAGTGCTGATGAAAATAGTTAATGTAACTTCTCTGCAATGGCCTAACCCTCCTGAGTGCTCTCTTCACATCACAATTACTACCTTTGCCCTTCAAATTTTGGCTTAATTCTTTGGCTGTTGTTATATTGGAAGAATTATTTCTTGCTGCTTCCTCAAAATTCTTCTTGTCTTCTGCTTATACATGTTTCCTGCCAGAATACACTATTCACTATATTCTTTTAATATTGACATCAGCTTTTTGCAGAGCATCTCCTTGCTTTTGTTGTGCCTGTCATTTGCTCCTTAGTATGTGGGTTTTCTTTTGCCATTTCCCACCCTTTTCTTCATCAACAGGGTGTGCTGGCCCAATGCTTCCAGAGTGGTAGTGATCAAAAAAAATTCAAGTGAACTGGAGGATTCCATTTTCTTAGCTGACCTATTAAATTTAACAAGGGCTTCTTTCCCCCAGTTGCCCTTTTTCAGCAGCCCAGCTGAGTTGCGCCTAGCAGACCACTGAATCCCAGTGTGCTGCAGCAGCCACTGCAGAGGAACCCCTGAGCTGTGAGGCTCTGGGACAGCCCCTGGAAGCTGCTCTGACCCAGTTCAAGGGCTGCAGACCCTCCTGGGCTCTGCCCCATCAACTGCCCCATGCCCATCTACAGAGCAATCTCTGCGTTAGAGTGGTGTTTGACCTGCCACCACAGGCAAATAAAACAGCCCATGATTATTGCACTGCCTGACTTGGCTGCCTCTTTGGTGGTCTCAGGATACTGAAACCAGTGTTGCTATCTTTGCTGGGCAGTTACCAACAAAATGACCCATTTCTTTGATTTAGGATTGAATTTCAGTCCACGTGGATTCATAAGGTTGTTTGATGAAACAGGGAGTTTCTTCATTATATTCTAACTTCTATGAACTTAGTAACATCACATCACTACCATGAAGGCCTGTTTAATTTTCACCTTCATCAACAAATTTTTTGTTTTGGTATTATAATCTGTGGATTAACTTTCTTCTGTCAACCTTCTGGTAAGTGTAGTATGCCAACTTCTTCCACTTAGGGCTGGATTTGTTTCCCTCATCATGCATCTTAGTTTTTAAGCACTTTTTCTGCCACATTTTCTCCTTTAACTGGCAGCTTCTCTCTGCTTTGACTGAAGTAATTGAAATCCCATAGCATTACCATTACCACAATTTCCATTTCAAAACATATGTTCTTCTGAACATGCTGGCTTTCTCAATATTTCTTGGTTTACAAGCTCATGATACTCCTGATTTTAAGTGCCAGAAGCCCAGTTCCCTAATGACTCCTCTCATATGTCTTCCTTGTACAAAGCAATGTTCCTAAATCCTGATTTTTGCAGCTTTAGTATCTGGCTGAGAGGATGACATTTGTGTTTGGCATCAGTATATTGTGCTTGCCAAAGCCATAAAATACAAATCCTCTAAAATTGGGTCAGTTCCATAAGCTCTTTCAAGTATGGTGCACCCTCTTGGACCATCACGCCAGCACAGCCCAGGGTGACAAGCTGAGGCTGTGGAGAGAAGAAAAATCATTGTGAGAATGGTAGGGAGGGAATTTCTAAGTGAGAACAGCCACCAACTATTTCACAATGTGCAGTTACATCCCCAGAAGGGCTCTGTCTAAGCAACGCTTCTTCACATGAATTAACACTGTGAAAACACAAAACAATTAATGATATTGTATTGTTTGCTATTGCACAAGTTTTCAAAATTACAAGACTGTGAACATGAATATTCAGATACTTATATTGATCTAGAAAAGTTCAGGCTGAAGTTTAAGACAGAAACATTTCTGTCAAATTTTTCTAATAAATGTTTATAAGAAAATTTTATTCTTCGAATAATATTTCTGTTGTTCAAGGGAGTATAATTGCTTATTTTCTTACTCTCACCTTCCCTGCAAGCACATACTTACTTTGTTTTGTGTTTTCTCACTGTGAGCTCATTTATAATTAATATCTCTGTGTGTGATACAGAGTGAAAGACTCCCACCAACAAATAGAAAAAATATACACTTGTGAAACTATAAAAATTCCTCAATTGACTATCTAACAAATGGACTAGCACTGGTTGAAGCAGGTAGGATCTTTTCCCTTCAAGAATGAACTAGGGAAACTTAATTTTTTCTTCCTCAGGATCAAGGTGTTTAGCCTACATTGCTACTTCAGGGTAAGTCCCATGCCTAGTCTAACTCTGAAGCCTGTTAAGTTTGTTTCCACGGAAAATTTTGAGAGAAAAACATATCCTGTGCACTTGAGTTGTTCAAGCTTCTGTAGTCTGTACAGCATCCAGATACCAGGGCTCTGTAGCATGACTAAATATGGATAAATACAATAGATTTAAGGAAATACAAGTAGCATCCAAATACAAAGATTTTTTTTCCATTTAAAAAATCCTTCACATGAAAAGACCAATGGTTCAAATATAGTCTTCATAGTGAAAAGAATATGCAAAGTGTAATTTCTATGAATGGATAGATTTACTTCTGAAACTGCTCTGCAGAAGGGGTTTTTATCTGTGCAGGGCAGAATGAAGTCCTGGAACTGTACTCATTACTTGTAAAGGTGACTTCATATTCCAATGGCACCTTGACATATGAAGACAAGACTAGAACAGTTCATGCTTTTAAAGGATTTCTAGGATTTTACATTCACTCAAGAATTAATGAAAAAGTTTTTCTAAAAAAAGAAAAATAACTGTGGTTAAAAATCTGGGGAAGACCAACATTGAATTATCTAAGAAAGGTAAATTATAGAACTGTCATACTAAAAAGATACAGACAAATACAATATGGAAACAACTCTCCAACATAGCTGTTTCAAGGACAACTTGGCATGCAACAGAGGAAAAGAACAAAAAGACAGCAAAAAGCCTGCTGAAGAACCCACTCCCATCACCAAAACCATCAAAAAGCAATACAGAGCACAAAAGACAAGCAAATTACAAGATCACATAAAATCGTTTATGATGCTCTATGAAGAAAAAATAAGTGATGGATAGACCTTCTGTTTGGGGTCATACACTTGCAGCAGAAGACATTATAATGCCAAAACTTGTAGTGAAGGCAAAAAGAAATAGGAGAGGGAAGAGCAGAGGAAGAAGGAGGAAGGGATTGAAAAGACAACAGAAAACAGAAAATATAAACCTCAGCCTATCATAAGACATCAAGACAAGGCAGCACACAAACAGGAAATTAAATGCCAAGTTCACAGTAAGGCATCAGTAAACCTAGTAGGTTATGAAGACTTCTACATTATTACTTGAGAATAGAAAACAAAATTGAAACAGTAACAAGATAGATTAAAATTATAAAAATGCATGACCATAAAACCACAACAACTAAGCAATAACCCCCCAAAAAAGACACACAAAGAAAATATACAGAGAATGCTTACAGGCCGAAGTTTCAGGTAGTGCAGACAACACAGAATGTTACTGAAAGGAATAATGAAACTCATTAGAAGTTTCTGACAAATTATTTAAAACAGATTCAAAAAATTTTAAAAATCAACACCCCATACTTATATAGAGCAGATGGTACAACGGCATCCCCACAGCAAAGCTGCTGAAAGATTAGCAGGTTGTATCATATGAAGGACTGCAACCTCTTCCAGTCATGCTACACCCACAACAGAAAATAAAGCTCAGCTGGTGTAGAACCTGCATCACAGGGTATACATTACATAAGTAATAGAAAATAGGAAAATCAAATTAAATAGAAGAAAGACAGTTCTGGTCATAGAGCCTCAGACTGATCCATGTGACAGTAAAAACTGAACCCTTAGGAAAGCTGCACAAAGAAATGGTGTTATCTGTGCTCGGTTTTAAACGGGGAGGGAGACTTTAAACCCCAGTGCAGGAGCTAACCTAGGTAACATGGTTCTGTAGGAATTTATAGGAATCCAACTAGAGCTCTGACACTGACAATAAATGTAATTCTATCCTTTAGATGACCAGTTTGAGTCAGTGTCTAGCTGGCAGAAGGTGGAAATCACACAGATGTGAAATATCCAAGTTCAGTAGCATATACTAAAAGAAGCTGCTAGACTCAATGCTGTTCTTATTTTATTAGTTGTCCTAGTTTCAAAATAGATTTCACCCTTAATACAGCTCTACTATCAGAATATACTACAGTAAAATCCTGCCTTATTATACTGAATTTCCTCTTAAAATACTGAACTTTATATGATAAGAGTCTCATGGCTGCCAATGAGATTTTTATGGATATTATCCAAAGAGCATTTACCTTTTCAAACTTCATTGAATGTGTGGGGGTTTGTAATGAATGTAAACACTAGATTTTCACAGGGAATTGGTTTTTTATCAAAATACTCTTTTCCACTGGAATAGCACCTTTAGAAGCAAGATACTTGACCATGCTGGATACTGAAGTCCTTCAAGCACACAAAAGGAAATCGAGAAAGTGTAGGAGGCACCATTTCTTTGGTAAATGAACAAACCAACTCAACAAAGCTGGAAACATTTACCCTTCCTTGGAAATTAATACATTAATGTTGGAAAACTGCCTTTTTAATGAAATCCTTCCTAAACAATGCATACTGCAGTTATCACACTGTATAATTTTAAGAATTTCATACATTTTGAACATACACCAAGCCTATTCTAGCTTTTGCTATTATAGCAATATAACAGAAGACTGTTGCTTTTATTGACATTTCTACATTACTGCAGCTTCTAGTCCAGGTTATGCGCTATAACCATAAAGTTCCTATTCCCAGGACAGTTTATTTCATTTTGGCAACACCATTAAGCCATTCTTAGGTTTATTTACTGTTTTGTGACAATAGTTGGCAAATACAATGTTCAGGCCAGGCTGGGTGGGGCTGGGAGCAAACCTGGTTTAGTGGAAGGTTCCCTACCCATGGCAGAGGGGTGGGAACTCAACGACCTGTAAGCCCTTTCCAACTCAAAGCATTTGGTGAAATTTGGTGGTATAGCTTTCTAAACCCCCTTCTATGGAGGCCTGGCTGTACAGTGTATCTAGGATGTTGAGAATGCCTCTCTCTCACTTCTGGCTGAACACAGAACTACAGAACTACTTCAGTGTACCAGCATTTTCATCACTGGGAAAATGCAACACTTTTTTCTTAAAATGTCATTGTCTGAAGCCAAACCAAAACACGAAAAGGCTTTCACTAGAAGTATGTTTGTTTCTACTTCACAAACATTCAGACATGCAAAAGCCAAAACATAAGAGTTCAAAAGGTGTTTTACTTATTTAAATGTCATAATTTTAAGCAAACTGTAGAGGGATTTTCCAATCTGGAATACTACACACCTACAGCCTTAACTCAGGGAAAGTACCGTGCTGCCTTCCCCAACTTGGAAAATATGGACAGAGAGATGTCACATGACCCTTAAAATAAAAAAAAAAAAAAAAAAGAAAAAATTTAAAAATTGAGCACATTCCAGTCATTTGTTTGAAACACATGGAAAAAGAATAAAATTTAAGTCTTATTGGAATGGACCCCTCCTCAATTAAAATTCATGCTAATATAAAAATTTTCAACCACTGTTTTCAGTGGTGAGTGCAGCAAATTATTTCATATGCCTTCTTAAATTAAAAAAAAACAAAAACAAAACCACCAAAAAAACAAACAAGCAACCAATGCTGAAACATAATATGACAAATAGAAGCAGACTGTTCAAACCAACAGCAGTGAGACAGCTGGCATAGAAATTTTAGTCCAAGGATTTCAAGTATGGCAAAGCCATAAGAAACAGAAAAAATGTCTTAACAATAGTAAAACAGTACCTGACAATTGCAAATAGGACCCTACTTTGTAATTAGCTTTACTGAAATGTTTCACTGAATTTCATTAGCTTGCCTTAAAATTCAGTGGCTGGTAGTAAAACCTAGAACTCAGTTTGTTCTATAGCCTTGTATTAACCTTACTCTCTGTTGCTAAGTTCATCTCCAGGTATGGAATAAGCATAACTTTTAATGTTGCCTATTTTAAGGGATGACACTATAGCTGCTTTTCTGTTTGGAAATTAATGAGACCTGATAAAATTAATCATAGAAAGAGTTAAAGGCTAAACATCTCACTCACACTCTCTGTTTTACATTACAGACCCCATCTGGGAAACAGATCCATGTCCTCTTTGTATGGACAACAGAGCATAACTAATGGTCTGCTAGGCTCTCACCTGAGAAGGCACTGGTTATAATGCTAGGCACATCTCAAAACAGAGTGTCCTGTGTAGTACATCTGGAGTAATGCCAGAGACTTCAGAGACAGACTGTAATTGGTGACTTTATTATTTACAAAATACAAAAATTATGAAATATTTTAAAATATCAGACAATATTGCAAATGAAGACAATAGAATCACTGACAAGTACCACAGAAGTTTCAGCTATTCATGCAGAACATTTCTTCCAGGAGCTGCAAAGTGCAGGGGAAAAAATATTGTGTCAATCAGACAGACAAAGAACAAAAATTACACAGAGATTAGACAGCTTGAAAATGTCTATAAAGTTAGGCATATGATATCATATGAATTTCCTTCGTAAATTTTTTTATTTAATACAAATTTTCATATGCTCTTCAAAACATATTCCAAACACTCTTCATAAACTACTTGTCTCCCAGTACCACAAGCTTCTTAAGACTCTGAAGAAAAAAAATTTGTCCATTCTGCTTTTATGCAGACCTAGTTTTATACAGAATGAGAGTGATGCAGAAGTGTTAGAAGACTGATAGGCAATGACAAATATACCACATAAAGTTGGAACAGATAATGAACAGACTTTT
The DNA here is from genome assembly GCF_903797595.1 of Erithacus rubecula. Lineage (NCBI taxonomy): Eukaryota > Metazoa > Chordata > Aves > Passeriformes > Muscicapidae > Erithacus > Erithacus rubecula. Next base: position 90,477,917 of record NC_136689.1, on the reverse strand, counting down.
GGAGTACAAAATTAAACACAATTGTATGTACTGTTTCTGAACACTGAAAGACATGCAGGGAACAATAATGCTGAAAAGCTAAAATAGAAATGCAAGTTGGCTTTTGCATTGGACAATTTTCATTACTATCTGTACAGACAGAAGTTGCCTGCACATACAATCTCATTTACATTCCTGTAAAGAGTACATCAGGCCTTTTCAAAACTGAAAATAAACTCAAGACTGAAAGTTCTTAATCCTAAAGCAAACAACACCTCAAAAAAAAACAAACAAACAATCTTTATACCAGTTAGAATAAAATCAGGAGATGTATGTAAAATAATGAGACTGTGCAAAGTTTTTCCAGATACTGATTTGGCTCGAGTTCTTTGGTTTTGATTCCTGTCCCTGGCACCCCTCTGAAACCACCCATAAAGCTGTCGCTTTGTTTCCTGTACGTGTAGGTTGTAATCCACTGCTAAAACGACCAGCGATCTCAGTATTTTAATACAGAGCTATCCTACAGCCACCAGAGGCCACTGCTGTTCTTTGCTCTTTTCCTGCCTGCAGCTGGGCTGCAGCGACTTCTCAGAAGTCCCAGGCAATGGTCACACAAGCTTCAGTCCTCCTTTCCACTTTAATATGCCACTGCTGCACTTCTGCAGAGAAAATAAAAAACAGTGCACTTCTTACTGGCGGACAGAATGTGAAATTATGTAAATATTGCTTTCCCAACCTTAGCCTTCAGGAAGAAATGAAACCTTGCATTCCAAAAACCTGAATTCATTCTTTGATATGATTAAATTGGGTTGCTCAGGGCAAGTTTTCAGATGTAATTTAATTAGCTATCTGAAAGGCTTTAACTTAAGAAAAAAACCCCAGAACCCATTCGCAATGGAACAAGATAAATGAATTAACGAAGTGATAATTAACATACAACGATGTGAAAATTCTTAACTAATGCTTCGCTACTATAGTTTATCAGTACCCAACCCACCCTATTTTTGGATCAGTGATCTGAAGTTTTACTAATACTAATTGCAGAGACAACAAAGTGACATTAAAGTAATAAATGCAACAAAATGAGGACAGGATCATCCAGCCTGGCTAGTGCACCATATTAAATGTGTTTTAATACAGGCTATTGAAACACTTTTTTTGTAATACTTTTGTTTGTAATAAAAAAACTGGACATATGCTGGCATGTGGGATGGGGAGGGGAGGAAAAAGGGACATCCTGGAAAGCAATAACTACAGCATTTTAACAGTTTATCAGATAAGTATCAGCAAGCCAGTTCAGTGCCAATGTGCTTTGGATCCATTTTTGGCTGCAAAACTTGAGTAGCCAAAAAATTTAAAAAAAGGTAGTTTGATCACTGCAGGCAGTATTCTCATACCAGTTCCCTCTGTAACAGAAATACGCTCCTTTTTAAAACATATTTAAAAATCAAAAGAACCTTCCCATAATTCACAAGAAAGTTTTAGGGTCTTAAATAAGTCTAACTATAAAGATCATGGAAGAAGAGAAATCAAGTCATTCATCAAAAGGAAGTTTTATTAAGTTTTATTTTGCAAGAAAGAAGTGCAATAAACACCTAATTTTAGAAGCTGAAGCCTTGTGTATTAAACTACGACATACAGCAGTGTCTTTGGGAGCAATGAAATCTATGAAGTGCTGAACTAGAAAATCACATGCAACTTTACTGGTGTCTTTCCAGAGGGGGCAGTTCTATTGCACACAAGTTACAGGGGACAGAAATCACTATTAAATGACCCAGTGATTTTTTATGACAACTCACTTCAAGATCTGGAAAGGGCCTTCTGACAGGGCTCACTCACAAGGAATAATAGGACAAGTGGGAATGACTTTAAACTGAAGGAGGGTACATTAGATACTGAAAAGGAATTATTTACTGTGAAGGTAGTGAGACAGTGGCACAAGCTGCCCAGAGAACTGTAAATGCTCATTCCTGGAAGTGTTCAAGGCCAGGTTGGATGGGGCTTGCACAACCTGATCTAATCAAAGGTGTCATTGCTCATGGGCAGGGGTGTCGGAACAAGATGATATTTTTAGGTGATTTTTTCCAACCCTGTGATTCTAAGGCCTCCTTGGGCAGCAATTCGGTTCAGGTAGCCAAGCTCAGCCAGGGCAGAGCCAGGCCAAACAATTCCAGCAGGTTCAGTCGGTTCAGCAGCTGTGGCGACTGGAAGCTGCCGCCTTCCTGGGCACCAGCTGAGTCCCATGTGCTGCACCCCTCAGCTAAAACCAGAATTATGGAAAGGGAAGGCAGGGAACAATTACCCACAGGAACAGAGTAGCCACAGCCGAGAGGACCCCCAAGGATCCTGGAGTCCAGCTCCCAGCCCTGCAGATGACAGCCCCACGATGACACCATGTGCCTGGGAGCATCGCGCAAACATTCCTTGAACTCTGTCAGGCTGGTGCTGCGACCACTGCGGAATCCATGCCAGTGCCCAAACACCCTCTGGCTGAAGAACCGTTTCCTAGTACCATAATATCCGACGTGAATTTCCCCGGACACAACTGGAGGCCATGAACCACACGGCAATGACCGAGTCCTTCTAACTTTCAGGCTCTGAGACTCCTACCCTCACAGAACTGTCAGAGCTGGAAGGGACCTCTAGTCCAGCCCGTCTAACAGGGCAGGGTCAGCTGAGGGGGCAGAGGAGGGCTCCAGGTGGGAGCCGCAGGCAGGCAGACCCGCTGTGCCAAACCCCGAGCGGCCCGGGTCCCGGTCCCGTTCCCGGGCCTGTTCCACCAGGGCCCCGCCCGCCGCCGCACCCGGATGTACCGACCTCCCCCAGCCCGGCACGGCCGGCGCATGCGCACCGGGGCCGCCGCCGCCCCTCACCCGCCGTGCGCCCCCCGCCCGCCCGCCCGGCCCTGCCGTGAGTTCGCCGCCGCCCCGCTCGCCCCCCGCCCGCCTCCCCCGGCAGCGCCGGCGCCCGCCCCCGCAGCCCGTGTGTAGGGCCGGGCCCGCCCGCCCGTCCCCGCCCCTCCGGCCCCCCTCCGCCGTCGCCAAGAGTGTGTGTGTGTGTGTGGTGTGTCGGTGTGTGCGTGCGCCGGGGGGGGGCGGGAGGGACGGGCTGGGGGCGGCCATGCCGAGGGGGCGGCCCCCCGAGCCCGGCGGGGAGAGTGGCGAGGCCGGCGCCGAGGCAGGTAACGAGCGCGGCCGGGCGGGCGCGATCCGCGCCCGGGGGTGGGAGGCGAGAAGCCTCCGCGGGCTCCGCATATAGTCCCCGGATATGGGGGAGGAAGGCCGGGTCTATTGTGCGAGGGTACAGGCGAGAGGGCGGAGGGGAGGAGAGGAGAGCGGAGGGAGCCGGCCCGGCCCTGCGGAATGATACCGGGCGGGCAGCGGCCTCGGAGCGGGCCCGGCCCGGCCTCCGCGGCTGCATGGCCGGCGGAGGAGCGCTCCTCGGGCCCGGGCCTCCTCCTTGTCCCCCTGCCGTGCCGCGGTGCGGGCCCGGGCCGGAGGAAGAGCTCGGGCCAGCCTGCGGCGGGCAGCACGGGAAAGCTCCGGCTCCTTCCCCTGATCCTCTCCCTTCCCCTCTTCCCCCGGCCAAATTGACGAGACCCTCGAATAAAGCATGATAAAGAAATGAAAAATGGGGTTCAGCCCGTCCAGCTCTCTGATTTGCAAGGACGACGTTATTTTTAAGTTTGTTGTTGTTGCTGTTTTCCTTTAAAAACACATTTGCAGTCGTGATCTTCGTGAATATGCGTGCAAAAAAATCCAAGCAAAACTGTTTTTCTCTCCCTACGTGTATTAGTCTCACGCTTAAATGTTGAAATTTTTGATTGTATTTTATTGCCGTTCATGTCTGGAGAGTACTTTTCAGGGCAGGATTGGTTTGATGGGCTGGGGTGCTTTTATATATATATTTTTTTTGACAACAGTTGGTAACTGGTGAGTTTTTTGGCTCTTTTGTGTAGTTTGTTCCTGCTGATGTTACTGTGGTTCTGTGAGCAATATCAGAATAAGGCCCACAAATTAAAAATGCTGTGTTTCGGATAGGCCTGAAACCCTCATAAATGACTTTTCCTTCAGCACAAGCATGTGGCAGTAGGTGATTATTACAAATATGTATTTTTTAATAGATAGAATGGAGAGAGATTTCATAAAGCATTTGAATTCCATGCCTATTTCAGTCGTAAGAAGTCAGCCAATTAATATTTTCAGTATATACTTAGAATATTTTGCTTCCTTAATGTTTACAGATGAGCTCTGACTCTGTAAGGGAAATGTGTAGGTGAGCCTTCTGTGGAATACTTTTCTATAGGATTGAAATGTACTGACAGGCAAAGAAAAAGCTGTACTGTTACGTGAGAGTTTGGGAAGTTGGGCATGGTTTTTTCTATGGTATGGAAAGGCCATATGTTCCTACCAGAAGTGGTTTGGTTTAGTATTTTTTTGTTACTGTTAATTCTGTGTGGCCATTGATCTCAACTTTTGATCACTAAGTAATAAGGATATAAAGAAGGTCCCAAGGAACTTTCGCTTTGCCAGCTTTGGAGGTTGAGGGGGTTTTTGCTTGTGTGTTTGTTTTTATTATTTAAACTAAAAAAACTACTTGAAGATTTACTTAGTTTTTTAGTAGTTTTTTAAAGGACATGCACGTGTCATACGTGTGTGAACTCCTGGAGTAAGGGCATGTTGTACAAATGAGAAAAGGATGAGAATTGAGACAAGCAGTCACCTACAGGCTAGTAGCTGTATTCATTTTGCTTGTAGTTGGACCTTGATCTTAGACTAATTCTATGGTAAGAGGCGGGTATGGCTGGCAAGACTTACTGTGAGTTTCATCACATTCTCTATTTTTCACATTTTTATTTGTTTTAAAAGAAATATGCTAATTTATTAATGGTATTGTTTCATAGAGGTGGCTTGAATACAGACAGCAGTTGAGGGCTGTCACAGGGATTGAGAGACAACTGCAAGGATTGCCCTAAATAAGCAAGTTTTGTGGATTCTGGCAGTTTTGGTCCTTGAAATTTCAGCAGTCTGGGAAGGCAGCAAAGTCAATGTTGGGAAGCGGCACATTTTTTTCTGCACTTCTCTGTGACAAAAAAACTTTGTGAATGAGACAGTTCTAGCTGAACTGGACAGCTGAATTTGGGAAATTTATGTTTCAGGACATTTGCTGTTTGTCCTGTTTAGATACAGACTTTGAAAACTGATTGTGCATTCATAGGTTTCACTTCCACCTGGAGGAATTTTATTTAGAAAACATGAGGTTTGCAAAAACAAGTTTTGTATCTTTTACTTAGGAAATTGGAAGGCTTTAGACTTTTTTTGAAGTATAGTCCTTGGAATTCCTACAGTTGTGCTATGCTGGTGTCTTTCATGGAAGTGTTGCTCTCTGTAGAGTTGTACAGTCTGTATGATTATGGTAGTTTTGCTTTGGGAAAAAATAAAGGTAAATCAGTAATGTTTTATGTACCTTCCTTAGGCTAATTTAACTACCATACATGTCAAAGACCAGACAAGTTCGTTGTTCTAGGAAAGTTAAATACATTGGATAAGAAAAATGAACTCTAGGCAGCAGTAGTAAAATAGTATCTTGATCTCAATAGCTGATAAAGATCCTTTTTCTTTTTTGGTATTGTATTGTTTTCCCAAAACCATCTTGCAATTTTTTTTTTTTTTTTTTTTAAGCTCAATTGAACTGCTCAAATTGCCCTCTCTGGTCAAAACTGAAACATGGTAGGTTCTGTCTGAGCATAAGGAAACACTTCTTTAGTGTGAGGGTGTCTGAGCACGGGCAGTGGTTACGCAGGGGATTTGTGGAGTCTCCTTCCCTAGAGAGGCCCTTTCTGGTTTTGCCTGTGATGTTTGTCACTGACTAGCGGCAACATGAAGTGAGCAGTTTTGACTTTTGCTATCTGATCATTTTCAAATAGCAGGAAAGGAATGCTTTGAACAGCAACATGAAATATTTCAGTGTTCTGAAGCAGTTTTTAAGTTTAGAGTGTATGTCCTTTATTAAACTCAAGGGCTGCTTTTAAAAAAGTTTGAACTGAATTCCTTTATGAGTTCAGTTAAAACTTGACTATTTCCTGTCTTCAGAAGGCCTGAATTGTAACAGGATTCACACATGAAGAGTGATTAAATACTAAATAGACAAAGCTAGGGACACAGAGATGACATAGCTTTAAGTCTGCCTCTGCATAGCTGGCTGTATTTTGTTTGCTGCCTGTCAGTCCTCTAGCAGCATTTAGGGTGTGAGTGCATTGAATAAGGAAAAAAACAATTTAGAGGCTTTTTGTATTAGTGAAGAAAAATTGAAACTTGAACATACCAGTTAAATCTTGTCAAATTTTTGTTATGTAGATGATTTTAGTAGGTGTGCATTAGGGTTTTATGTGGTGACCTCTGACTGACAAGAGAAGAATAGGTGTGTGATGTCATGCAGGCAAGAATGAAGGTACAGCTTGTGTGGTGTGTACTAAAATCTCTTAAATACAATAGGTATACGTAATTCCTTGCAGGAGGAGCAACTGCTCAAGATTTTGCCTTAGAAAAAGTTAATGTTTAGGCTTTAATGGTGATACTCTAGTATCTCACTTCTACAATAAAAAAAATCTGCATTTTTGTACAAGGGGCATGTTGGGTGATAAACTTGGATTACAATGACATGGTTTAATTCTACACTAATTCCTTACTGTTCTCAAAATAATGTCTGTGTCTTTTCCCAAGCAATCTGTGCAGTTGAATAACTTGTGTTCTGCGTGATAGCTTCAGTCCTGTTCTGTCCGTTGTCCATAGCTTTCTGCCAGTTGCAGAAATTTTATTTCCTATTGCATCTGTGCTCATGCCTTCATACCTCATTTATTCCCATGCATTAAGTGCTTCCAAATATAATTAAAATTTCTATTTGAGCTTTATCATGTCCCTCTTTTGAGTTTTATTGCTGCAGTTGGATTATGCTCACTCTCTGGAAAAGAGAAGATCATGTAGTAAATCAGTTCATTCAGAAGTTTCTGTTAGTAGTGTAGTGGCTGGGCAGTGGTAAATAAAGGTCATGGTTTCAAACATGAGAAATACGAGTCATGTGAGAACAAGCAGCTGAAAAATGGTAGCTTGGTGTATTCAGCTGTCAAAAAAAGTAACTCCTGTTTTGGAGTATTAGCAATAAATATGGCAATATTTACCTAAATGCCAAACGAAGCTATCAAAGTTGGTTAAGGAAATGCCACTTTTCAGTTGTCTGAAAGGTTAGGATGATGTGGATGGTGTATCTGTGTGGTGGGTTGACCTTGGCCAGGAATCAGGCACCCTCCAACTGCTCGCTCACTTCCTGCTGCAGTGGGGCGAGAGAAAGAATGGGAATAGCAAGAGCAAGAAAAAGCTTATAGATTAAGATGAAGGCAGTTGAGGAAACAAAGGGGGAAAGTTTAAAAAAACCAAACAAACAACCCCAAACCAACCAAATTGCCAACCAGCAAAAGAGCCCAAGTGATGCAAAGGTTTGCTGTCACTCACAGAGGTGCAGTCTGGTGCTCAGTTTCTGAGCACACTACCTTGGAAAAACTCGCCCCAGTTTTATATTGCTAGGCAGAATGGTTTATGGCTTGGAATATCCCTTTGTGTTAGCTCCAACCTTTCTCCCACCCTCAGCCTACCCACTGTGGGGGCAAAGTGAGAAACAGAAAAGGCCTTCATACTGTGCAGCACTGTTCAGCACTAGCTTAAGCAGTGATGTTAGCAGCATTGTTTTAGTCACAAATCTGAAACACAGCACCATATGGGTTGATAGGAAGGAAGTTAACTCTATCCTAGCCAGACCCAGTGCAACCTGCTTAGCATCAAACTGGCTGTGATGGAGCTGTGAATTCTGTGTCCTTAGACAGTTAATCCAGGCTTCTCTGCAGCAGTGTGGCTGTGCTCTGTCTGGACTCTGCTCCTGCAAGGAGTGCATCTACTTTGTGTTGGCACATGCCAAAGTGACTGGCCCCTGGGTGTCCATCCCAGCAGTCTATTTCAGATTAAGGGTTGACCAAAGCATAATAAAAATACCTAGTCTTATATTAGCAAATCTGGATTGATTTCTGGATTTTGGCACAATACGTGGACTTCTCCTGCTTCTTCTGCTCTTCTTATTATAAGTCAGAAGGAATGCCTGCTGCTTTTGTTTAGAGTGATGAGATAAATTTAAACTAACCTGTTGTGTTTATGATTGCAGAGCCAAGCAAAATGTTTTAATGATTCATTATCATTTGTGTTCTGAGTTCAAATGTATTATGAGGAAATGTCAGTGTTGCCATCCCTGTTTTGTTCTCTTGTCCTACCACTTTCCTTCCACTCATAAATCAGTAAACAGGTTTTGATGGGGTCAGACTCTTTATCCCTGGGCTTGCCAGATGCCGTTTAATGTAAGTGACAAGTTTTCATCCATGAATTTCACGAGCTTGAGTGTTTATTTGCAATGTCCTCTCAGTCGGATTCGAGGAGGTTATTAGAGGTCTAATAAGGCTGTGCTGCATTCACAGCTGAGTGAGTCCATCTGCTTCTTGCAGAGAGGCCTGTGGGCTGCCATGAGGCACAGTGCTGCTTACATAAGGAGGGAGTGGCTGGGAGTGCTCTAATTCTGTCTTCCTCCTTCCACATTGAGTTGACATCAGTGGCTTCTAGCAGAGACACCTGCTTGCTGACTCAGCTCCTGAGGTCAAGTGTTGGGGAAGGCTGTATCACAGCTGAGTTCATCCAGAGAGATTGGTGCTGCTCTGGGAGGGACAATAAATTCAGGAAAGACATTATAGGTTGTAACATTAGGAGTATTCAAGTAAGACCATCTTTAAACTGAAAGTTTGTTATCATTGATAGGTACTTCACAAATCTGATTCTTCTATTTTTGGGCACTTTGGACAAACTGTAAGAATACAGACAAAAATATGTTTGACAGTGCATGTTGGCAAAGACATGTTTGATTGTGCATAATGAGCTAAGTGCTCCTGTTGAGGTTAATTGTATTGATACTTGACTGTCTCTCCCAAGCTGTGAAGGAATAAGGTTGATTTATGTTGCACCTAAACTAGCATGCAAATTGAAAAAAAAAAAAAAAATAGAAAGTGACAGTAGCTTCTGCACTGCTTCTATGCAGCTAATACTAAGAAATGCAAATGTTTGAAACTTTCTTTCTGTTCAGTAAGGTTTATCATTTGTTGTAGAGTGCAGACCTGAAAGCATCACTTATTTTTCAGGAGGTTTGTTACTGTGATAGTAACTTTCTGTTTTCTCTCTGTGTTTGTTTGCAGATATCAGTAAGAAGCTGCTCTCTAGTAAGAGCATGCCAGCTTTTCATGTGATTGTGTTGACATTATATGCTTAATCAATTAATGTCTTATTGAACTAAACCCTCAAACTTTTAATTCCGTGGTTTTGGCTTAAATGGCATTCTGAATTGCATTAATTCATTAAGAAAGCAGACTTGTGTTTTCAACTGCCAGAGTATACCTGAAAATAAATATTGCTTAATTTGTGTTTCTAATACTTATATTTTTCTGAGAGCATAAGCATCATATTGGCTATTTATGAGATACTTGCTAATATGATAAATGAGTCTATCAAATGTTGTCAGTTATTTCAGTATTTTGATTTTTTTCACTTGGATACCCAGTGAATGTTTAGAATTGTAGCCTTTTTTTAATTGACAAGTTTCTCAGTGCATTTAAAAATTCAGGATTCATGCCTGACTTCTTGAACTTGCTTTTGTCTGCGTGTTTTTTTGGTATTCAAAAATATTGGTCATTAAGATGGGTTCGGTATTTTGCAGTGTTTGGCTTGTTTGATGATCCAAGCTGATGCACCAGAAGCATTTTTTTCCTCTGATATAGGGAAATATTATTTTATTGCTGATTTATCTGAAATACAGTAGCGTGGGTTGTTACTTTGACTTGTTATGAAAGACGTATCAGTGTAAATAAAATTTTCATTGGGATACTGATTTCTTCTAACAAATAAATAGTGTCAAACAGTTATTTCATTTTTGGAACTCTTTTTTTATAGCATTGAAATAAAAACAGACCTGGGACATACTTCATGAGGCTCTGACACATGCCTGAAAAGTCAAAATATGGCTCACTTGCTTGTTATTTCTTTAATTGACAGTGTCTTTCCTGTTTTTATACTGTCCTCCTAATTCTAAACTCGGTGTATCAGTTTAGGCCTTGCTGTTACCAAGTTGATTTCAGGAGGGATATTTTTCTGAATACTTTCCTTGTTAGTAGAAGAGCAAGCTATAAAGTCACTTCCTACATCTTTAAAAAAACTGAGTTGTGCAACTCACTGAAATACCCAGTATTTGGTAGGTGGTAGAGGACCAGATTCTTTTAGGGACAATACAAAGAAAAAAAGACATTATAGTCTCATCTTTCCCATAGTCCACTTCGCATGTAGTGTTAATGAATAAATGAGTTTCTGTTTTAATTTAAACCTGTATCAGATAACAGTCCTGCCCTTTGAGTAAAAGTGAAGGAATTGAACTTTCAGATTTCTTTAATGTCCAAACTGGACTGTTTTTGTGAGCCTTCTGGTCATAACTACCTAGAATAGACTTCAGCCTGATCTCCAAATGATTGAGTCTTTGAAGACTTCTGGAGTCTAACCTAAAAGCTGATCTGCTGTGCCTTGTCCTTAAAGATTTCTGCACTGAGTCATTTGCTAAAAGAAGGTGGACTTCACAGTCCAGCTGGTGATTCTAGAGTCCAGTAATGATTTACCAATGTCTTTCCTTTGCTTTTTAGCAATATGAAAGACAGGACTTAAAAGCCCTGTAAGATTTGGCTTTGGAACGAGTTACAAAAATTTTCTTTGAAAGAGTAATGCTTAAAATACTACATCTGTAAGCAGTCCCATTTTCTATGTGGGTGCCTTCTACTTATTCTTCCATGGGATCTGGGTGACTTTGGGAACATAAAAGAGCTTGGAGGCTGCTCAGGGTTTATGGTTATCCATGAACTGTATTGAGAACTTTGTGATGATTTGACATGGGATGTGATATATTCAGCTCCTCATTTTTCAAAGTTCAAGCTGTTTTTCTGTTATTTTCTATGAAATATTTTAAGGTTATGCATTTGTTGCCTCTTTCTGTTTGTTTTAGTGGTGAGCACTTCTGTGCTTTTATACAAAAGCTGAAGTACTTTCAGGTGCTGCATCAGATAGTCTGATTTAATAGAATTATAGTAATTAAATTCTGTTGAAATATTAGAGGGTACTTAGTTTTTAATTCTATAGTTAAACTCCTTTTTAAATTGCAGAATGAAATTCATAGCCTGTGGACTAACCAATATTGTGGTCAATACAGATATGATACACATTTTAATGAAATTATATATAGATATATTATTGACCCAAGACCCATGACACTTGGCAGTATTATTCAGAAACTAGTGAGCATGTTGGGATTTTGTTTCCAAGTGTTAGAAGAAGTTAGCACTTTTGATGTCACTGCTTCATTTTTGCTAATTCAATGGCTTTGACATTGTTTTTGCATATTGCCCAGTGCCTTTGATCTCAAGAGTGAATGTTTAAAGATTATAATCTCTTTCACTCAAGGAGAATGTTTGAAGGTCTTTGTAAAGTCTTGGATTGGATAATTTTTCAGTTGACAATTTAAAGTGAGAGGTCAGGAGTTGAACAATTACTCCTTTTTCCAGGGGAAAGGAAAGCCTTGTGCATTATGTTTTCATATAGTCCAAGTATAGGAGTAGATTTTTCTTCCACTTGTCTTGTGATGCCATTTTTTACAGAAACTGATTTTGTGTCCTTTTTTCTACTCAGGCGTATTTATTACAAGATTGCTTAAAGGATTGAGTCTTGTAATTAAAGCTGTGGTTTTCAGCTTTTGAAGAAATGTGATCATTTCAGGGTTGTTATTGATAGTATCTGCATACTGTGAATTAATAGTATATTAAAGGGCCTCAAGTGTAAGTTTACACATGATAAAGATTAGTGATATTTGCATCATTCTGTTACAGAGAAATACTTGATAACTAAAATTTGCAAAGCAAAATTTAATTTGATAACTTAGCCCAGAAATGTGAAGTGTAAGTCCTTAGGGCATTTTTTTGTTGTGATTTCTTGCCCAGAATATATTATGCTGAAATGTTTCCTACAGCTTCCTCAGCAACAAGCTTTTAAAGTTTGATTATGAGAATTTTAGTAGGGAAAAAAACCGATCAGGACGTAAGGTACTGATTTTTTTTTTTTTCCCCCTGTAAATGGTGTGGTGAATGAGAGAGCTTTGAAGTGGGTGCAGTAGAGTGGGAATACTATAGGAATGGTAATATTCAATTTCCTCTGAAGAAATGTAAACAGGATCCTGTAAACTTCTCCTTGTGTTGTTACTTCCTATACCTAGTTCTTACACACATGGAGAAAAGTACTGACTTAGAGAAACATCAGAAGCTTTGCATGTCAAGATAATAAAATAACGTTCCCCTCTTTTTGTGTTCTGTTGTCGATGCAGTTTTAGTTGTGGCAGTGTTCGAAATAGAATTCTGTAGATTATTTTTCTCCTTCATGACCCTAAGCTGCAGCACAAGCCAAACCCTCCTGCCAGTTGCTTTTCTTAAAGTTTTTCTTAAATAAAGATAACTTCCTTAGTAGTACAGTGTCTTCTCAAATGTAAAATGTGTTTAACTTCCTTGGATTAATGTTTTCCTTATATCATAAAGTGTTTATAGGATTGACTTCACTCATTCAAGCAGGAGGATGTGGAAGCTTGCAACTTGTATATTTAAAGTTGCATGACTGTAGGAGTTCGTAAGAGCAGTGTATGGGTTTAGACTTGGTCTCTTTAAAGAAAAGTGCATCTCCATTGAATTAATATGTGCACATATAGACTTGCAGTTTATTCAACTCTTTGAAAGACTGGTGTTGGTTTTACAACTCTGAAGGTTTTAAAATAGGTTTTAATTAAGGTTTATAATGCCAGAAGCAGAAGAAAGAAAATATGTCTAAATTTTCCTTAAGAAAAGAGAGAGAAAGAGAAGGGAGCGAGGGCAGAAAACCTGTGTGGTCAGAACTGCTGACTATGTAATTTTAAAAAACTTTTTAGAAACATGTGATGTAATATTGTTAGAAGTAACCCCGGCAGTGTCTTACTCATACCTAGTGATTTTTTGCAATGTTTCATTTTGTTTCAAATTTGATTGGTGTTTATGAAGCACAGAAAGAATTTATTTTGAATTACTTCTAAAAGGTGATGGATGATATATGTAGTGACTGGAGTATGGATATATTTGGTTGATCCTGAGTCAATGGAAATAGCAATATTTATTGCTGAAATCTTCAAGATCCCTTGAAGTTACAGTGTTGGATTATTCCAGAATCTTAGAGGAGTTGGAATAGTTTCTGCTTCAAATTATTCTGGGTTTTTTACAATAAATTATAAGTAGATAAAATATGGCTTCATACAAATGTTTTGTTGCTTGTTTTGTAGATGATGTTCTGACACCGAGTGCAGAGAACGGTAATTTTCCGTACCAAGTACCCAACTTCCGTAAGTGTGAGATTTGTTTGCTGTCTTTTCCAAGAGAGACCCAGTTCCAGCGCCATATGAGGGATCATGAGCAAAATGACAAGGTATGAATTGTGATAGACATAACCAATGTACATTGATGTTTTCATGCACTGTCAAGTGACACTAACACAAGACATCTTTTCCATTTCCTTTCAGTCACACCACTAATAATTATTACTTACAGACCTCAGAGTTTTCTCTTTCTCTTTTCTCTGACATTTCTCTTTCATGTTTTCTCATGTTTCATTTGAGATAGGATCTAACTTTGATGCCCTTTAATTGGACTGTTGTTTCCAGATCAGTAATTTTTAATTTTACCCATTTTCTTTGACTTATAAAATAGCCAGATAGATGACAAAATAAATGTATGAGTTATTTTCCATAGAGCTTGCAAAGTGATTCTACACATTAGCAATAAAAAAAAAGTACTTATATTTATTAACAGGACCATACTAGTAAACTAATTTAGTATGTATGTATTAATCAGTAGATTAATGTCATCACTTCAGCTGCTTACAAATCAAATTTGGGAAAGAACGAAAGTACTGATATGTGATTAAAACTGAACTGGCTTTTTTAATGAAGATTTTGCTGTAAGTTGCATCTGTAATAGGAAGCCTTTAATTTATTTCCCTTGCTTCCTATTTCACAAAGCTAAAACTACATACATGTGATAGGAAAATAATTTTATTACTTTTTGAGGAAGCCCTAAATACAGATTAATTTTTACAAAACGTAGCACTTGGAGATAATTCAGGTATACAAAGGACAATTTGCACAAGTTTCAGTGTTGTAAAGTTGATAAAGTTAAAACCATGCTATTTCAGTCTTAGATAAGAGCCTTTACATCTAAAAGTGAAAGTAGTCTTAAAGAATGAAAACTGGTTTTGCAGATACCAAGTGAAGAGATGTCAGACCTAGTATAAATGAATTATTTTGCTGTTTTGATTACTCGTTTTACTTAAGGAGATTTCATGGAATCTCAGTATATGCTGAATTGAAAGGGCCCACAGGGATCATCAAGATCAACCTCTGGCCCTGCGCAGGACATCCCGAATCACACCATGTGCCTGAGAGCATTGTTTAAATCCTCCTTCATCTCTGTCAGGCTGGTGCTGTGACCACTTCCCTGCACACAACACCTGGGGAGCCTCTTCCAGTGCCCAAACACTCTCTGTGTGAATCATGATTACAGTTAAAGTGGGAAAATATTTTTCTGTCTCTTGCTCATTCCTCTCTCCTACTAGCTTCACTCTTTTCAGACAGTCTCAGTTTTGAGTTTCTGATTTCCTTAGTTCCCTTGCTTTCTTTCCCTTTGTGCTCTTGTAATACTGTATTTATATTTTCCTTAGTGAGAGGCAAAGAAGATAAAATTATTAATATTGGTATTATTAAGCATTATTATCCTATTGAATCGCTTTTTTTTTAATATTTAACATTTTGTTCTGTATGCTCATATGTGTCACTCAGGGCTATACATGTAGCTTATGGGAAGACTGAATTTTGTCTTTATTTTTGTGATTTTAACAAACAGCCTCACCGGTGTGACCAGTGTCCGATGTCATTTAATGTTGAATTCAACCTGACACTTCACAAATGTACTCACAATGGCGAGGATCCTACGTGTCCTGTGTGCAACAAGAAATTCTCCAGAGTTGCCAGTCTGAAAGCACATATAATGCTGCATGAGAAAGAGGAGGTAATTCATTAAACTTTATAATTTCATTTTGAAGAGACATGGTTGTATTTAATCTCTTACCTGTATGCTTTAGATTGGAGGATTGAATACATGATTTTGTCCAGAAGAAATATAAAACTTTAACTGGTTGGTTATTTACACATACTTTTATTTTGAAGATACTTCTGTGACTTAATCTACATTGATAAACCCGCACATCCTAAATAATAGGTGATCATGTTTGATGGCAGATGTCATGGTGAGGCACTCTCACCATCCATAGAAATAGATTAACCCTTATCTACAGCTCTCACCTCTGTTTTTGAGTGTTTGGCTGTTTTGCTTGAGAGTACTTGTTCCTTTCCCTCACACAATTTCATTTTCCATTTTGTCAGAGTGTTGGTTAAATTCTTAGCAAGCAGTTAATACACAGTGATGTATTTTGCACACATTATAGTCATTACTACATTATTACAATTGCAAGAGTTGATTGCACTGCTCGAAATACCAAGTTTTCAGTCATGTAATTGCCTCTTCCTCCTGATAAGGCTTTTTTAAAATTTCACTTTGTGTTGGAGAATTGGAGCTGAATAGAAAATGTACTTTTATTGACAGACTTCTGATCATAAATGTAACAGTGGTGTGTCTCTCCATGCCAATTGCCAACAGTTTACAGCAGTTTTGACCTGTAAGTTGGGGATAATAGGCCTGCATGCACTTTTCCCTAAACCAGATGCAGGGTATGCCATCTGTAGAGATTATATTCCTTCTTTAATTGTTTTAGCTCAGGTTTTATCATGTACACAGTCAAGTAGGTAGCCAAGTTAAGTGGACTGGAGTACAATTTTGCTGCATATTAACGTGTCTATAATGATAAATAGCTTAATCAGTATTATTAAGGAAATTTGATTCATGAATTGCTGAAAACATCAGAATAAGGAAACAGCATCAAGAAGGACACCCGAGGGTGGTTTTTGGTATTTGTTTCTATGCATTTCAGCAGTGATTATTTTGTTACTTTGGTGCAGATGTCAGAACAATAGGCTGTGTGATGCCTTCCAATTTAAAATTCTATCTGCAGCTTGAAAATTAAATTTATAGAAATATGAACGTGTTTCAAATGCTAATGAATGAGTTTCTTATAAAACTCAATAGTTTTGTGATAAAACAGAGCTGAATGTAACAATTAATTCACATAAAACTGCAGGAATAACTTTCATAGTAGTTATGCCCAGGACCTGTAGGAGAGCTGGAATTTGAACTTGAAGCAGAGGGTACTGGTGATAGCACTAGCTGTCATTGAGGAGTTTCCCACAATGTGCAGGTTAATGAGTTATTGGTGGAGTACATTCTTCCTCCTGTTTGCCCTTCTTCCTTTTGCTGTTGGAAGGGTTAAAAATCTGAAATCAGAGCGAAGGTGCATATGGGGAGACATGCATTAAGGGTCATATGTAGAGGTTAAGGAGATGATGTCACAAAATGGAATTTGGGGAACTTTACCCTTGTGTTGTGCAGCATCAGGCAGTTTTATCTATAGATGAAAGCAGATGGGCAAGAACAAGAAATTAGAGTGATTAGCTTCTTGGGAGCTCCAGTGAGATTTGGGAGAGTGGGTCTGTCTGTGAAACTTAGATTTTTATGATTTATTGCTCCCTTTGAGAGGTTGTGGAAGAAATTTTCTGGGCTACTGATACTGAGCTTGTAAGAGATCATGTTTTCTCTTCACATTCTTTGGTGGTTTGTGTGTAATACACTGGTGTGAGGGAGAAACTTCACATTTTAAATTCCTCATTAATATGAGGTAGCTTTCTCTTGAGAAATAATGGAGAACATATCTTGTGTAAATATGCCCATCTTCTTGAGGATTGTTGATCTTGTCCATTTCCTTAGTGGAAATGCACAGTGATTTTTCACTGATGCATTTTGCCTGGCAAGACAGAAATGCTGAATAAAAAACTGAAACACAAATTATGTTTCGCATTAGAACTACTACTGTGTCTTCTTTCTTCATGAATATGAAGGACTTTTGGACTTGAGGAACAGTTTAATATGTTGAAAAAGTTAAAATTGATATTTGATTGATATAAAATGAAAATTCCTTCATTACAAGTTCCTCTTCGTGTGGGGTTTTTATGTTTTACTTTGTATGATGTTGAGATTTTATTTGGATTTTGTTCTTAGAAATATTTACTGTGTTTGATTTGTACTGTACAATATGTCATGAGCAATGGTCTTTTGAAAAAGTGCAGATTAAAATTCTTTACAGATGCTGTGAGTCAGGTGAAGATTTGTGAGATCCAAAGGTGTTGCATCTGGTAAGATAGGGAGAGCTAAAATAGGCAGAATCCAGTGAGTAGAGCTTTAAACATTTTTTTTTTAGTTTGGGAATTTTGTGTATGTTCAGCTCATTTTGTTTAGTTTTAAAATGTGAGTTTAATTGTAGTGAGGATACAGTGTTCAGGATACTTGTTCTGTGCGTGGTGGTGATTTTTTTGTTTACTTGAGAAGCAAAAAAATACACCAGGTATTGCCTATAGCAGAGTCTGTTTGGTGTGATATATTGATGGGTTTTTTGTAGTTCTTGTGCTTTACTGTGATCTTGCTTTCTTTCCTACAGCAAATTCCACAGTACTGAATAGACTAATGAAGACTTTGTCTCAAATATGTCATCTTAGGCTATTTTTTTTGTTTGTAGAAGTTGCTTAATGGAATATTTGTGTTTGCATCTTAACATGATACATATGCATGTCTGAAAAATGCTGAGAAGCAATGCAAAATCCCTCAGTTTTGAGGTTCATGAACTTGACATAGTAATTGTAAGTTTCCCTTCATAAAATTTTCCCCTGCTTTTAGAAATCTAAATTCAGAAACTAAATTTCTTGTGTAAGAGCAGTAGATGCTCATAAGAGGTATTCAGATTTGAATGTATGTCCTAGAAAAAAAAAGTATTATTTATTGTCTTTGACTGTAACTTGCAATACAGATTAGATTAAACAAATATTTTTTACGATGGTAATTAATTTCATTAAAGGACTTAAGCTTTTGTCTGAAAATGTGATACTGCAGATTTTTCTTTTCAGGCTTAAAGAAATTAATTGTCAAAACAGTCCAAAAATAACATTGCATACCTGTGTTCCTCTTGATTAAAACATTCTTGTCAATATCCTTCTTGAACACTGTTGTTTTCTGTTGTTTGTTTTTATTTTTCTTGTTGATCATTATGGGAGAGGAAAAAAGGGGGGAGGATAAAAAACAATTCAATTTGCAGTGATAATCACAATTACTGAAAACTGAGCTGATAAAAAAACTATCTGAGTTTACTTATGCATGCCAGTGAAGAACATTTAAGAGATGGATATTTTTAGACATTTAAGATTTAACTCTTAGCTTTGGCTTTCTAAAATAGACTGACAAAATTATTTTTTTTCAAAAGGCAAAAGGAAGTCAAATAAATGCAGAGCTTTTAATTTTCACAGAAACAATATTTGACTTTGATTCTAATTTTGAATTTCAGAGAAATAGTAGCACTTTTCTGTTAAACATTAAAAGTATAATTTCTGTTCTAGATTACATGGAATACTAATATAACTGGAAAATGATGTTTAACGCTTTTAAAATCAATGGGTTGGAGAGGTATCTGTTAGAAACATTGTGTCCCTCTCTTATCTGTCATCTTTACTGGCAAGAAAGCTTTAGAAAAGTTTAGAAAGTTTAGAAGTGACAGTCAAATAATTTTAACCTGTACAAGTGTGAAATCCCTGAATCCACAATTACTGTGCTTTTGGTTTGGAAGTAATTATTTGTTACAGACGTTTCTGTAGACCAGGGTGTAATGGCAGAGGTGAGCTTCTGTGTGTCTCTTCAACCAGCACATCAATGAAATAGGAGCGGTGAGGATGATACTGAACTGCTTGTTTCTGGTACTCTATGGAGTTTTTCACAACTCCAGACTTCAGAACTAGAACATACAGTTCTAGTCAAGGTTCTTAAAATATAAATATTACTATAATCTTGCAATGATTATTGTACATGATTTATATCACAGGGCTCATGAACTTCTCTTGCTGCTTGCTTCCAGCTGCCAGTGTCCATAGAAGGATAAGTTAATCTACTTGAGCAAAGCTTCTGCAGTGCTGTTTTGAAAAATCAGTCTCTATTGTCTCTTTCAGAATCTTATCTGTTCAGAGTGTGGAGATGAATTCACTTTACAGAGTCAGCTATCCATACACATGGAAGAGCATCGTCAAGAATTGGCAGGCAGTAGGATTCACAGCTGCAAGTCTTGCAAAAAAGAATTTGAAACTTCTTCACAGCTAAAGGAGCATATGAAAACTCACTATAAAATAAGGTGACAATCATGGGATTATAACAAAATGAGCAGATGTTACTTTTATGGTGATAGCTGGGAAAAGCAGTAGTATTTCCAATCAGCAAGTACCATGATTTATGCAGATAATTCTTTTCTTGGTATGCTGTTCTAAAATGACACTTGCTTTTTAAAATCTTGCTTAAGTGGGTGGTTATTTTGGAGGCCTCTTTTTTCCCCGTTTTGTATTTAGGCACACATACTAAGCATAGTTCATCTGTCAGCTATTTGTGAACATGGGTTACGTTTCTCTGATGCAAAGTGATTTTTGAAGTGTGTTTATGATTTTAAACACTAATAGCAGTATGCTAAAGCAAATGTATATTAATTTTACACAGCATTTATTACAATGCCAAAAGTTTTAATGCTTTCATTCTGCAAAGATGTAACTTGTTCTTTGCAGTTTAATCATTTTTCCCAAGAGGTCCTCATTACAGCCTCCCATGAGTTCTTGTAAATCTGAAAAAGCACAAAATGAAGTGGGGAAAAAAGAGGCCTGATATATGAATTTCTTATTTTTGGTAAATATTTATTCTGTTCTTTCTTTCAGCTCTCTAGTTTACTTTTAGGAAGGTGAGAATTTCTTTAAGTTAGAAGGAAGAAAAACTTCTCTTAGTTTACTTTATATATTTAAAAGGCCTAAAGTCTTGACAGGTGATATCTCTTAATTTTCACTTTTTCTATAAAACAGCAGATGAGGAAAAAGGACATATTTAAAAACATGAAATCCTATCTATTCCCACTTCTTTTTATTAGAAATTGATACAGGTTCTAAGATCTTAATAGTTGTGTTGCAGGAGGTATAAAGAAGTGTTGTAAACTTCAATCTGCCAACAAATTTAAAGGTTTGAAGTACCAAGTTAGGTTTGTATTGGATTATATAAATGTATTACCTGCAAAAAACATTCTCCTTGTGGACAACTCTTCTGTAGAGATGTTAGGATGAATAAACTAATTAGTTTTATCTGTAGCAAAATGAATTTGGGAAATTTATATTCTCTGTTTCTGTGGTTCTGTGGAGAGTGTCATTTGTATTTGAGGGTCAATGGTGAATATTTGGGTTGTTAAATTATTAACTTGCTCTTACTAGACTTCAGCAAGTGCACTTGTATGCTATTTTATGAGATTTGCATTTTCTAGTTCAGAATGAAGGGCTTGCTATGTTCAGGCAAAAGAAATAGTGTTGCACAGAGTTGAAAGTTCCCACCAAAATGTTTGTCACTGTATACTTCTGGCAGAATTTACCCTGAAAATGTCTGAAGAGAGCCTCTAAGATGTACCAGATTTTTACTGCAGAAATAACTAAAGATTTTGGTGCGTGTAGGTACTGAGGAAAGAGCTGTTCCTGTTGTTCTTTCAGTATCATTATGGAGTTTGGGTTTTTGCTGTTGTGGCTGATACTGTGTTGTTATTATGTTAACACAGTGTTAAAAATGATGGGGTAAAAGAAGCTTCTTCAAAATGTTACATATTAAAATTATTTCTGTATCTTTTAATCACAGGGTGTCAAATACCAGATCTTACAACAGAAACATTGATAGAAGTGGGTTTACCTATTCCTGCCCTCACTGTGGAAAGACGTTCCAGAAACCGAGTCAGTTAACACGACATGTTAGAATACACACAGGTAAGGCTGTGGAAGTACTTACTGTAATTTGTTCTGATTTTACAAAAAGCACTTAACCTCTGAAACGATGCAAAATGCTTTTTCTTTCTGTTGGGATTTGAAATATCATTAATACATTTAGCTCATTTGATGCAGTTACCTGTTGATTTAAAATAAGCTTTAATTCATTTGCTTAGAAAATTTATATGCTTTTAAAATTTCCAGATTTATATGATTAGAAAGAGTTAAAAAATGTGAAAAACTATAGATTTCATTTGTTACCAAATACCAGTTTTGG
This sequence comes from Erithacus rubecula, assembly GCF_903797595.1. Classification (NCBI taxonomy): domain Eukaryota; kingdom Metazoa; phylum Chordata; class Aves; order Passeriformes; family Muscicapidae; genus Erithacus; species Erithacus rubecula. The sequence goes on along the minus strand of NC_136689.1, from coordinate 90,456,442 downwards.
TACTAGTGGACCCTAAAATCAGAATCCCTAGATAAGGGCCAGTCAATTACTTTAAATTAGATCTTATGTGCTCTAGAGAGAAGGTTCTGAAATTTACAATTGCAAAAAGAGCAAAAGTACATGAGGATTAGTGGTACTAATAAAGTAGTAGCCTTGCATTTGTAAAATCAATTTATTTAAACTTACAAAGTGAACTTCTGGGGTGATAAGCTAAGTTGTAGTTTTAATAATGGAGGAAGTGCAGGTGACTTGAAATTTGCAGAATAAGTAGGAAATGTTTTTTGCTATGGTTCTGTCATAAATATGTGCATGTTTAAACCGTAAGCAATTAAAATACTTGAAAAATGCAAAGCATAAAATAAAACTTGAAGTGTACAGATGACTATAAAAGAATAGTTCTTTTGTTTTAATCAGGTGCACATATTATAGCAGGCTTTAAACAAAATCTTCATTGAAGATGTTTCAGTGGTGTTCAACATGTATTTTTCATACACACTGAATAAATTACCATTGTCTGTTTTTTAGCTAATTCAGGTATTCATTTATGTAAGTGTGCAATTCTGTTTGCTGTATCAGTCAGTGTAATATTACTTTTCAGACAGTGATGTGATGAGTTGCCATTTACAAGAATGGCCATGTTTACTAAGAAATAAAAAGACCATTGTGTGACACTTTCTGAAGAATCTTTTGAAGTTTTACAGATATAGTTATAGAAAAGTAACACAAGAGGTCACCCTTGTACCTGCTTTAAAACAATTGCTTGAAAGTAATATCAAAAACAGGTCAGTGAAAATGAACTTCAGTATTTTAGATTATTGGCTCTATTTAATTCACTAGCTTATTCCAGTCAGAATTAAAGAAACAAGGTTATACTTGGTTGCGGATGCTTTTTTTAAAGCTTAAAAAAGTTCAAGGGCATTTGTTTGGTTTTTTTTTATAAGACCAAAAGACATTTTCCTATTGGAAAACCAGAGAAAGAAAATGCAGTCCCAATCTGCACATGATGGGAGGTCATTTTAACTTCCAAGTAGCTTGCGAATACTCATTTAATTTGCAAAGTGTGTTAGTACTGTAAATCTGCAGACAATCTGTCTGCCTTTTGGCTGCTTGAGGTACTATAAATATGAAGAAGAGAATAACTCTGCTTTAAAGAACTTAGAATGCTCAAGTCTTTAAGTGTTAAAAGTCTTATGTGTCTGTGCACAATGTGCAGCATTATGTGAGTCTCTTAATTGCAGTACTTTTTTTGTTCTAGCTAGTCATTTCAATTACTTGCACCCTTCTGGGAGAAAAATCAAGTCTCAGGGACTGCAATTCCCACATTAATAAATAAGTAATGATAAGTCTCCCCTTTCAAATCAGTATTTTATTAAGTTATACTTGAGAAATACAGAAATTTCACATTTCCACTATAGAATTCAGATTTTGTTTTTATAATGAGATTTACTTATGTAGGCGAACTTAACGGGAAGCAGTACTTCCATGTGTCTGCTAGCAGCTCTTACTGGAAGCTAAGCTTTTTGTCTATGAGAGCCTAATAGAAATTTTGTATTTCCAGAAGTGAATCAGTGTTCTTTGTTTTAATCTCTTTCAAAAAATACACAGTTAAAACCTGAAACTCTTAAAGCACCTTCAAAACCCCTAAGCTGAAGAAGATACACATTCCTTCTGTGAGTTACATGCTTGTAATCAATTTCAGAAAAATGGCTGCTTTCTGACAATGTGAATTTAATTAAGAATTCATAAATTTTAAGTAGATGTAATTACAGCTATAAAATTAGTAATAATATTAAATTATTTATTAAAACTAATTTAGTGTGCACATGGTAGTACTTACGGGTGTAGCGGACATAACATACTATGTGCTTATAATGGTCTTGGCTATGGAAAAGTGCAAAGGCAAGGTGTTAAATATTTTCAGGGTCCTAGAGTTACCACAACTGAACTGTTTCACTAAAAGAAAATAAGGGTTGAACTAAGTTCACAGTGGAGGTTTCCAGGAGTTAATTAGGACACATGGTTGTAAGAAACTGTAATTTATTGTTAGTATGTTTATGTAGCATTGTAATCTGTTAATGCAGTCCTTTTATGTTCTGCAACTTCAAGTTTCTGTGGGGATTTCATGCTTATCTGGAAACATACAAAAAGTGTAATTATGCACAGCAGTGAGGGAACCAAATTTGGGAAGTTGTGACAGAGCATTTCTTTAACACTATTGATTTATTTTTCTTTAAATATTCAATATGAACAGTTTTAGAAATTATTTTCTGAGCAGAACTGTCCAAAACATGAATTCATTGCATGCTTTCAGTAGGTGGTTGCAAAGAATGAATGCCTCAATATTTATTGGGGAGTGGGAGCCACATATCATCTTTTGCAGTGTTGCTATAAGACTTGAAGTAGATAAAAGGTTAAATTTTTGACTGTTAGTTATTTATTACTCTCCATTTACCCTCTGAGCCTGTTTGTTTCTGTGAAGGTGTATGCATTTTATAGGATTTACATGGGTTTCTTTTTTCTTTTTCCCTTTTTTTTTGCTCCGATGATTTTGCATAGCAGCTTCTGAGATTTTTCAAACTACAAGTTGTTTAAATAATATCTTCATCTAGATTTTATCCATTTCAGCTGGTAATCATCAGCTGAGTCACAAAACATTTCCACAAGGCTACATTTTCATCAGAGTAGGTGCTTAGGTTGGTGGTCAAGGTAAATAATTTTGTCAAAACCTTCTGATAACGTTTATAATAACGTGTGTATTTTATTTTGGTGGATACGATTTTTCATTTAGGTACAGCAAACTGCTGACATTGACGTAAGTCTCCTTACCCTTCCTCCTGCTGTTGCCTTGCAGGTGAAAGACCTTTCAAGTGCAGCGAGTGTGGGAAGGCCTTTAACCAGAAGGGGGCTCTACAGACCCACATGATCAAGCACACGGGGGAGAAGCCCCACGCCTGTGCCTTTTGTCCCGCCGCCTTCTCCCAGAAAGGCAACCTGCAGTCACACATACAGCGAGTTCACTCCGAGGTAAATGCAGTTACACATCGAGTTCTGGATGCTAACATGCATCTAAACTCCCTTTTGCTATTCCTGTGTGCTTCCAACCAGGATAGATTTACTGCTGTAATGTAGGTTCTGGATTGCTGCTTTTACCAGTGAGCTTTCCTTAACTTGGTCTGAATAAATGTATACTTAGGAGAAGTAGCATAACCTTCATTTCTCAGTGTCTTTTCTGTACAAGGGTAGATTAATAAATAGTGGGATTAGGTGTACAAAAATGTACCTATGTCAGTCTTGGAAGAACAAGGGCTTGAATCAGATGGAAGTGAGCTGAAAACTGCCAAGCAGAAAATAGTGAAAAATTTCAAGGCCAAACATCAACTAACTAATTCTGTTATAGAACATACTTGTAATTTGTCTTTGAAGTATATGTCTCACAGCCTTTTACAGAGGTTTTTTTGGTTACAACTAGAAGAAAATTTCAGAATAAGATGAAAAAAAATTTGTTTCAGACCATTTTATGTCTGTTTTTTCCCCCTCTTTTTGGCAGACAGTTTTTAAGACTCAAAAGGTACTGCTGTGATAAAGTAATACAATCCTAGCAATGTGAGCTATGCAACTTTGTTCAGTAGTTTCCTTGCAGAGTTCAGTGATTATGTTTGGAAATACCCATAGAAAGAGACCTAGTTTTGGTTTGAAAGTTATGAAGTAATAGAGGTAATACTTTTTGCTTCTTTTTGTCCTTGTGTGCACAATATCATCTTTGTTTTCACTCTTTCCCTAACTCTGAGATTTGCAGTCTCGTTTTCCACTCTTGTGTTACAATGGCAGATCCTTTTAGCATGTCAGTTTCTTACTTTTAGGGTATGCCTTAGTATATGGTTATGTGTTAATAGTTTGTGATACACTTAATTATGTTAAGTCATATCACTTCTAAGTACTGTGTCCAGTTTGGGCCACTCAATTCAGGAAGGACATGGATGTCCTGGAGCATGTCCAGAGAAGGGCAGTGAAGCTGGTGAGAAGTCTGGAGCACAGGTTCTGTGAGGAGTGGTTGAGAGAGCTGGGGATGTTTAACCTGGAGAAGAGGAGGCTCAGGGGAGACCTTATCACTCTCTACAAGGGAGGCTGTGGCCAGGGTGGTCAGACTCTTCTCCCAAGCAACCAGCAGCAGGACAAGAGGACACAGTCTTAAGCTGTGCCAGAGGAGGTTTAGGTTGGACATCAGGAAGAATTCCTTCATGAATGGGTGGTTAGACATTGGTATGGCTGCCCAGGGAAGTGGTGGAGTCACCGTCCATGGAGATAAATTTAAAACTGGACTTGGCACTCAGTGCCATGGTCTAATTGATGTGGTGGTGGCTGGTCATCGGTTGGACTCAGGTGTTTTCCAGCCTAATTGATTCTGTGATTCTCTGCAGTGACTAGTCGTCCTCAAGGTTAACAGCTCTCTAGAAGTGGTAGCTTTTGCTACAGAAAAAATTGCACCAACATTGATTTAATAATTTAAATTGACTTTTTGCAATATTAATTAGGGGTGAAGTAAAAAATATTTTTCACTTTTTTCTCTGTTACTCTATTTTTCTGTAAGAAAGAAACAAGCTGTGGAATAAGGTACTTTAAATAAATGCTACCTCTTGATCACATCCTATGCTGTTTTTTGCATTCCTGAGTCTGCATTTGAGTTACTGCTTTGGATAATTTACTGGTATTTTTTCTTTCTTGCTCTTGCTGTGTTTTCTTCAAGCCCGCATGGAAGTTCGATGAATTCTTTGTTTTATTCTGAGATAGTTACAATATAATATTGCAGCTGATAATTAATTTCAGGTTGATTTTTCACTTCCTAAAGCACTGTTTAGTTGTAGTATATTTTATTACTTAATACTTCTTTTTGAAAGTCTTATTGGTAGTTTAATGTCACGAAATTGGAAATACCAATACTATATTGCAAGTACTGCAGTGTGTTTTCTTTTAAAACCTTGTTGCTCCCTGCACATTGCTAGTACCATGCTGGATGTTATTGCTGTGTCATGGACTGAGGAGGGAAGGTGAGGATGGTTGGAATCTGCAAATTTAACTGCTTTAATTACCTTAACCCATTGGTCTGAAAGTCTCAAACAAGTGGCTGCTAATCACTTTCTCATTCTATGTGTTCAATTCAAACTAGACATTAAACTTCCGTGCCCTTCATGGTGTAGGTTTTGTCTGCATTTTTTTGTCTCATACTTCCAAACTTCCATTTGTATTATGTATGCTCATTCATCTTCAGACACATCTTAATTGATAAAGTTGCATTTCAGTTTTGCCTCTAAGCATGGAATGGTAGGAAATGGTAAAGAGAGAAAAGTCCGAGACCTTGTTTGCCACAGGACATTTGTTTTGCTGTCTGGTGCTTCAAAACGTTGAGAAGTGGTAGTAAGCAATTGTAGTCATGCACATAGATTATAGTTCATTTATATCCAAGAGGTACTAGCCTGATTCCATAACTACATATTGGTAGCTTGAAAAAATAAACCATTTTAGCTCTCATAATCCTGAAGTATACTTGTTATATAGAAAAAAAGTGAAAAACATGATATTCAGTAGATGTAGGGAAAATTGAATTTTTTTTTTTTTTTTTTTAAAGGTGAAGAATGGCCCTACATACAACTGTACAGAATGTAGCTGTGTCTTCAAAAGCTTGGGTAGTTTAAATACACATATCAGCAAGATGCACATGGGTGGTCCACAGAATTCTGCAAGTGCTTCAACAGATGTATCTCATGTTACAGTGGTAAGCTTTGCTTTGTGGAAATGCCTTTGAGAGTTTAATAAGTCTATATCTTAGTTCCAGTAATTCTTCAGATACATTAGAACTTCTAGACCTGTAGCTGTCTTTTTGTCTTTTCCAACCTTTGTGTGATTTTTGGTATTAATTTGCAGGATTAAATATTGGGAAAATGTAAATTGGCGAACTACATGCAAAAAAAGTATTTGCAATTTGAGGGTTTGGTTGAAAATAGAGCAGTTTAATTCTGCAACTAAGTAAAGTATAATTCTTGTTCTTATAGGTTGTTAGTCTCCTCCAATAAATAAAAATTACAGGGAAGTTTTAGAACTATTGTAATAATGTGTTAGTTTCAACTCATTTTCAGAAATTGTTTGTTTAATTCTCATCCATATAAACACATAGTGGATTCTTCTGTGTGTATCCGATAACTTTTTTAAAATGTTGGCTTCTTATTAGGCAGATTATAAAGGAAAAAACCTAGCTTTATTGGAAGCAGTGAATGGTATTCTTTCTTCACCAAGATACAAAAAAAGACCTAAAATTCAGAAAATGTCTCTGGTTTCATCAGACTAGCGAATTTTTTTAACCAGTGCATATTTAATTTTTCATAGTACTTTCTTTGATTAAACAACCTTTTCTACCTTTAGTCCTCTCTGTTTTGCCTAATATCCAAGTCATGCATGTTCAATGGGTGATGAGTAGTAGCAGACATTTAAAGAGGAGGGTTAAAATTTGAAGTCTGAACTTCATTTTCCAGCTGTGTCTTCTTGAAATAACTGTCTACTCATGTTGTTTGGAAAAGCTTCTTTTTCACATTTTCTGAGACTGTTTTATAGGGGATATGATATTTGTTTCTCTATGTTAGTTCATAAAAAGAAAGACTAATGTGTCTTATTTGCAAGTATATATATTCTCTATCTCTTTTTACATTTCTACATTCTCAAGCCTAATCTTAAAGGATGGAAAATAATTCCTTCATACTACCTCATGTTTTTTTCCCTGTCTAGCTCTGTTTTTGTTTTGTTTTTGTTTTTGTTTTTTTTTTTTTTCCTTCTGTTTGCTTAAATATTTTGAATTTGCTTAGCATATTGATATTACAGCAGTATGGTATTATCCCTGCTTGCATGAATATCTTGCTGCTTGCCTGCAAGAGGGGAATAGCAAAAAATCCCATGCAATAATATAAGCAAAGAGAGAAAAGGAAGAAAAAGATTACTTCTAAAAAGACATGCCAATAAGTTTAGCAAGGAGGAGCAGAGATAAAAAATGACATGTCAGTTGTATATTAGAGGGGATTATTATGCTTTTTGTTTGTAATTTTATATCTGTCTCTGCATTTATTTATTCCTATTTTTTTCTATTGCTTTAGTAACTTAGTACATTATTAGATTAGCACAAGCATTCTTAGATTGGAACTTCCCTTCACTCTGCTGAAAACTTGTGGTGCTGCTTTAACAACAAATCTCCAGTGTAATAATTCTATTCTGAAGTTTACCATCAGTCTCTGTCACCCCTTGGTACATACCTGGGGATAAGCAATGATTATGTCCTTATAAAGTACCCATTCCAAAAGCTGAAGTTTACTGAAGTGCTGTGCTACTGATGCCTTGGGTTTTAGCTTTTATATTTTCAGATTTTCAGCTGCTTGGTGTGTAACTCTGAAACTTCATATTAGGTGTTAGTAAGTTCTATTCACAGAGTGGTTAGACAAAACAATTCCTTCCCAGCTTCAAGTCCTTCCTTCAAGGACAGCCGGTACCAAAAAGCATGAACAACAGCTAAGGGAAGGGTGCAAGCCAAGGGGTTGAGACTTCATAACCTGAAGCTGTGGTTGGGCAATTAACCCCAATATGCAGATGAGCCAAAACTTATAGAAGTGTAGAGACTCATGACCATAATCCATCTTGGATTCAACTTGGGTGCAGCCCCAAGTGCAGGCCAGCCTCTTGCACTGCACAAGGATTATCCTTTCAATAAATACCTATTTTATTCCTTTTGCTCTGCCTGGTCTCTGTTCCAGGTCAGCTTTTCCAGGCATCACTACCAAAGAATGTTCTCTTGTGGGATACATGAGAATATTTTCTAAACAATAGTGACTGTAAGGATGTCATTTTGCTGTCATTTGCTGCATTAGTATTTATAGCTAAGATGATTTTGTATACGTCTGTTTATTTCACATAGTCTGATTTTTCTGGGCTACATTTCTGTGTTGTATCAGCTGTGTTTTTGTTCTTTTTGATAAAGATTTAAAATATTTTGATTTCTTTGTAGGACTCTGTCACCCAGCCTTTAACAACATCCCCATCTAATCTTTTGCAACCTGTTGATAACAAATGGAAGAATGTAAGTATGGAGTTTTTGTCATATTTTTGTTGTATTTTTGTGTCATGACTGTAAGTGGGAGAAACTTTACATAATTCTGTGAATTTTCATTTAACTGGTGAAAGGGTGATACTTTGTGATAAGTTGGATCAGCTAATATGTGATGGGAAACTCCTTGGTGAATGCAGCTGGTTATTTAGTGGTGGAATAGGAATGGATTATATTGCCTCGTTTGTTTACACACTCATGGTTTTACATGTGAGTCTGTTCAACAGCTCTTCTGTATAAAAAGACCAATTAGTAAGGATTCTTAAAAATCATGCATTGATCTACCCCTCTGCCTTTATTTTGCAAGGATTACCATGATTTGGTTGGAGAGGGAAGGAGCTGTGTTCATAGCGGTTGAGTTGATTGGAATCTAGGCAGCAGAGGAGCCATGGGGCTCAGGAGGAGCTGGGGAGCTGGGGAGGGATGATGCAGGGCTGGCTTTCTGCAACTCCACAGCAAACAGTTGTTGTGTACAGGAAGGTCTGTATGTGCCAGTCCCCTGAGAATTCTGGCAGGTTTTATCGCAGCTGTACAACATCTTGTTTGTGATATACAAGTTGCAGCATGGTGTCTTAGGGACAGACCATCTGACTTACAGTCTCTCCTTCCCAACTTCAGCTACTGATTATTTTCTCTTGTACTCAAATCCACAAAACCAAGATCTGGGAAATGTGGAAGTATAGCTTTAAAGTCACCATATACAGCCCATCCACTGTAGGCAGGGCAGAAGAGGTGAAGGGGTGGCACTGAATGTGTATAATAAAAGGGTTAGAATGTTTAGAACTCATGGTTGGCAATGGAATAATTCAGTGCCTGGATAAGAATCAAGTGGCAAACAAATAATGCAGATATTATTGTGGCAGTCTGCTGTACACCTTCCAGGCTGGACGATGACATTGGTGAATTATTCTTTGAGGAACTAAGAGACACCTCTGAGTCAACTGCCCTTGCCATTTATATATTTATAAATATATATATATATATATATATATATATATATATATATATATATATATAATTAACAGTTAATTTTTTTCTTTATAAGACCTGGGAGAATTTTATACACTTTTAGTATTGGCATCTTGCTCAACATAAAAGCTTCCAACATTCTGTTTCCAGAAAAGAAATTATCTCTATAAAGAGCTGTTATATTCTTCAGTAAAATGCTTTGCTTCAGTTCCTGTTTATGCCATTCTCATTGCAATATAATGTGTCACCCATATAGAAATGTTTATAGCATTTCTGCTAAATTGGAATCTGAAGAGATATGGAGTCTTCATGTCTTACTAGTGAGGCAAAAAAAGAACTAATGGTTAAATCAGCAAAGTAGCAAATGATATTCTCATATGCATGCAAGAGAAACAAGATAAGGATTTGGTTTTTATCGTCTCATGAGGAGGCATTAAGAATACTTAATCAAATTCACAGGATATAATGTGAGTCATCTATTGTTTCTTAATATAATTCTTTGTAACCATCATTTCTTTACTACAGTGACTATCAACTGTCTAGTGTACAGTGTCAGCATAAAGAAAATCTCAGGGACATTTTCAGAGTAGAAGAAGTAGTACAAATGTCAAGCCTATATAAAAATAAATTACTGAAAGCAGTTGTTTCAGTAATGGTAGACTTATGCAGTCTGTCATAAGAAGAATAGTTTATAAATGTAGGCAAACAGGAGTCTTTATTTCTGATTTTAGAATAAATACCAGAGCTCTTTATCACTTTTTTCCTTCATATTTGTTACTGACATAGTCTAAGATACACAATTTCAAATTAAAGATTGAGAAATTAAATTTTTACACTTCAGTTATTTTTTAGCATTTTGACACTTAAAAAATTTAAATGTGTATTTAAATTTTCAGAATATGAAGAGATTCCTTTAAGTATTTTCAAAGGTTCCAAATTGAAGGGGAAAAGTTGTTAGTTTGTTCTGAATATTTTGATACTGCAACACAGATAATTTATTTTAAAAGCATCTCTAACGGAAGGTTGTTTCATGAAGAACCTGCTTGAGATAAATGTGAACTTTAAAAAGATAGCCATGTCAATTTATTTCTTTTGAGAATTACTTTTCTTGTGGACTTTTACACATGGAGTTATGTAGTTGATCCCTCCCTGTGTTTTCTAAATTGGTTGAAGGTTCAGTAGTTAACAGTAAATTTTATTTGAGCTGTAAGCTTACCATTTCGCACTTGAGAAGAAGTGGAAAAAAAAGGGATATACAAAAGCAATTCTATAATGGAGTAAGCAAACCTTGAATGAGGCTCTGTATAATCACTATGTCTTGTACAAGTAGCCATCCTCATAGTGGACAGTTACCAGACATTTCAGGTGAGGGAGCTGGACAGGTGAGTTCATAACACTTCTGATCTTCCTTGACAAATGTACCGCTGTATATTTCAGGCCACACATTTTCGGTCTCCACTTCTTCAACAGACAGAAAACCAGGTGTCTCCAGCTGCTGCTCATCAGGGTCAGCAGACTGTCACTGATGTCATTCAGCAGCTCCTTGAGTTATCTGAACCAGGTCCAGTAGAAAATAACCAGCCTCAACAACCTGGTCAACAGCTCAACATTGCAGTGGGGATCAGTAGAGATATTTTGCAGGTAAGAGCTCTTTGTGAGAACAGCTTTACATTTCAGTGGTTCCTTTCACATTCTTTCTTATATTTTAATGAAATTCTTACATTTTAATGAAATATTTTCAATTATAACATTCCTTATGGATTTCTAAGCAATCCATCATTCAAGAAAGAATTGTAAAGATTTACTGAAGGGGTATGGACTGCACCAGAGTATCTTTGTATGACTTTAATTGTACACCCGTGTACATGAATACTTTTACTGATACTTCAGGCCTTTTGTTTTCCTGTTGCCTAGAAGCAGCTTTTTTGGCATGTCCTTAGGATATGCAGTGCTTAAAGCATGATATCATTCTAGAGGAGAAAAATATTTTTTATCTGGTTAAAAAGTGAGAACATATACGTGGCCTTTACCCTGTTCCAATTAATAAGGGCTATCTGAATATTTCCTATTTTAGCAAGAATTCTTTTTCCCAAGGTCAGCCAGTGTTTTTTCTTAAAAAACTTGCTGTATTTTGTTCTTAATTATGGCAGAAGGAGACACAGTGTAACAGAAGAGATGTAGAGTAATGAATGACTATGTGTACTTGCTCTGCAGCCTGTGCTCATAAGGCACAAACAGGATGGATCAGGGCAGAGAATAATACTCTTTAGTGTTAGGGGTAGCCTTCTAACCTAGGAGATACCTTTTCATCTTTAGACTTTCAAGGACCATTTAAATTTGGGTTTGGAATACCCAAATGTTATTTGCGGCTACAGGCAGGTTCACCTGTGCTGGGTTCTTTAATATCTGAAATGTGATGAGGAATTGCTAAGAGTGACAACATGATACATAACTATTATCATGATAGCTGTTAAAAAAAAAAAAAAAAAAAAAAAAGTAATTTCCTGAAAGGCAGCTGCTGGCAAATGTGTAAGTGCAGAAAATCCGACCTAAAACTTCACAGACAATCAGAAATCAATGCTGTGTAATAAGATGTTTGCAGGATTGAAATTCAGTACGAGTGAGTACAAGGCATTTAATTCCTTTAATTATATTTGCATATATCTTCTAAGTACTTATTTGAGGCAAAATTGAGGATAACTGTGGAATATTTCTTCCTTAATCTAGAAGTCTTTTTGTTCTTTTTTTTTTTTTTTTTTTTTTTTTTTTTTTCAGCAAGCATTAGAGAACAGCGGGTTGTCATCAATTCCTGTCTCTGCACATTCTACTGACTGCAGCCAGGCTAAGGCTGCTGGGGCCCAGGATCAGAACCCAGATGTTCCAAGCCTCTCAAATCACCAGGGTGACTCTAATAGTGCCGAACAAGATAAGGAGCAAGAGAGTACTGATAAAATAGATAAAAAAGAAAAAAAGTTCATTAAGAAAAAATCGCCATTTTTACCTGGTAATTTTGCCACTGCTTTCCACTTCTTGTGCTGTAAAGAGTGTAGTAATTGTGGGTGTGTTTATGGGTTTTTAAAGGGATTTCCCAAAAATTGTTGTGGATTAGTTGTGAACAGTATTTGTTCTTACCTAAAACACACTGTAAGATATGATGAATAATATTTATAATTTTCATTATAAAATGCATTTTCACTTAAAAACTGTGTTAGCATGGCATGAAGTGAAATTATACTTCTAAATCTTTTGGATTAAATCAGTGGAGTTATACAAAAAGGACAAAAAAAAGTCTGAATCTATTATTCTCTCCCATCATCCTTCTCTGACAAGGACTGGGTTTTCATTGTGTGTCCAGAGTAAAGAGTTCTTGCAAGGACTATTCTTCCCCTTTGGAAGCAAGACCTTACAGAGGCATAAGGGCAGGACTGCAGATCTTGGCTGATGCCATGAAGGGAAGGACAAAGGCTGGCATTATGAATAATTCTTCATGTCACCTGTCTCTGGAATCACAATACTGATATGATATTGTCACCATAAATACATGTTATTATTCCTCTGTTTACTGTGTTGTGTATATGCAAGCCTACCTTTTGTCTCTGTGTGCTTAAATGCAGCAGTTTCAAGGTTGCTTGGGCTTGTTTGTTCCAAGTAAGACCTTCATACTTTAGCTGCCAGCCTGGTATATACAGTGCTGTAATGCAGGCTTTGTTCTCTGTCTGTAGCATCTTCATAGGTTCACTTGTGTTCAATTTTGATTCATTTTGATACTCCTTGTTTTAGGTTCTATACGTGAAGAAAATGGAATCAGGTGGCATGTTTGTCCATATTGCTCTAAGGAATTTAAAAAACCAAGCGATTTAGTGCGCCACATTCGCATTCACACCCATGAGAAGCCATTCAAGTGTCCGCAGTGTTTCCGCGCCTTTGCCGTGAAGAGCACTCTGACAGCACACATAAAAACACACACTGGCATTAAAGCTTTCAAGTGCCAATTTTGTATGAAAAGCTTTTCCACCTCAGGGAGTTTAAAAGTTCACATTCGCCTGCATACAGGTAAGGCCTTGAAATGGCTGTGTGAATTCTATTATGTGGGTGGGACCTCAAATGAGAAAAGACTGAGAAATGTGTAAGTTACGGATATGTCTGCTGTGTCATTGTTAATATCTATCAGAGAATGTATAATTTTAGTGTTGTACATGATTAGTGTCATTTTTTGTCATAACTGTCTAGTGTTTTATGGCTTTGAAACTTTGGGCTCTTACAAAAAACATGGGCATTTAATTTTCTGATGATAAGTCAGCTGTTGCTCCTTTCTAATACCGCTATTCTGAATGTATTTAATTTTGCTTTCTAAAGAGTCATACTCTTGCAATTTGACTTCTGGTTTTACTTATCCCCAGTCATGTTTATTATTTGCTCTGCATCTTCCTTCCCCCTCCCCACACCTTTTTTTTTTTTTTTTTATATTTTCACTGTAACACTTAGGAGTGGTTACTTCCCATTTTATGTTCTACATTAGTGTTGCTCCACATTTTCACCAGCTTACCTGTTCTCAGCATCTTGCACTGAATATCCTAGAACTCCTCTGATTGCATAGTCTTTGTTTACATGATATGTGATGACTTCAAAACCTTTTAATGTGATTGAACTATCTTTTCCATAAAGAGCAATGAATTTTCTGCTTTTGGTAGGCTACCTGGTCGTTTTCCAAGTTCTTTCTTTGTCCATACAGGTTTTAGCAAGATAAAAGTGCTGCTCTTCCCTTTAATTCCTGTTTATGTAATTGTCCTCTGCAAAAGTATCATTTATTGGCTTAAGTGCATTTGGGATCCAATCTGTTTTATAGTTTGATTTATTTTATCCATGAAATATGTGATGGATTCACCTGCAGAAAGTCTTCCACCTCTTTTCTTTTTTTTTTTTTTTTTTTCTTTTTTGTAAACTTATATACCAGTATTTTTTTTTTTCTGTTAGTTTAAAGTTAGTCTTACTTCTTACAAGCATTCAGATAAATTCAGAGTGACAGAAGCACTAGGTGGCTTGGAAAACAGGTAGTCCAGTGTTTATGGAACTGCTCTGTAGTTTCATATAATGTTTCATTTATTGCATTGTGAAGAATGGTTCATTCTTCTACATTTTTTCTGTCTGTGGTAAAAGCTGTCTTCCTAATATCCAGTCATGTTTCCTAGCCTTTTAAGTGCAAGATTTTCCCTTGAGCAAAACCAGAAAGTTATTCAGCTTTGACTGACTCTAACTTACCAAGTTTGCTAGGAAATCTCTCCCAGGGAGATGTTTCTACTGAATTTTGCATTACAAAAGTCATTCTTTGATTCTTCTGTTGGCATGCTTTATTTTTTGACTGCCATCAAACAGAGCTGATGTTTTCAGAGATGGATCTAGAAGTTTTTTGACTTTGTCACATCCTTGTTCCTTCTCTTTTATCCTATTATATAACATACTTGCTTATGTGTTTACTCATTCCTTTCTCACAGTTTTAAAAAAGTTTGTTTTGGAAAGACTTTAACCTGCCATATGCAATTCTTAGGGGAGCTTCTGAAACACCTGAAAATTGCTGTCACTTTTGCATCATCCAGTTTCTCGATAGCAAACTTGCTTCAAGTGATGTATTTCAGTCAATTAGGTTTTCAGCAGATTAGTTGTTACTTTGATTTGGTTTCATGGATCTGTTTTGAAAACCTGTGTTACAATAAACACCATGAGAAAAGGTGAAAAAAAACAAAAATCAAACAAACCAGGAAAGAGAAACAATATTCTGAAGCTACATTTCTAAGGTTGATGGAAATAATAGTTGGGTTTTTTTTTATCTTTTGCAGGTGTTAGGCCTTTTGCTTGTCCTCACTGTGACAAGAAGTTTAGAACATCGGGCCATCGGAAAACTCATATCACTTCACATTTTAAACATACGGAGCTAAGAAAGCTGCGACACCAACGTAAGCCCGCGAAAGTTCGAGTAGGAAAGTCAAGTGGTCCAGTACCAGACATTCCTTTGCAAGAGCCCATACTCATAACTGATTTAGGTAAAGAGCAAGTAAATCTGTACTCTCTTGAAACTTGGATTTCAATGGAATATAAAGGTTGCATTTTAATCGAGCAAAAGAGCTCACTTGTAAAGATGCATGTTGAAATAAGTTGCCAAAAACTAACTTCAGTGAACTGCCATATTTTATAGTTTGCTTGCACTAGAATTAAAAGGAACAGTGATTTTTATTTACAGTGAAATTGTATAATCCTTACTAGTAAGAAAGTACATTTTTATATTATGAGTTTATTTAAATATTATTAGACTGTTGGTATAGAAGAGATGACACCCAGTCCATTACCTAGAGTCTTCTTATGATGATCATGTTTCAATAAGCATCTAAAATAAAGATTACAGATAATGAGCAAGTCTGTTACATGCATTTAAAGTATTTGTTATAAGAATGACCTCAACTGAGTTAGTAGTAATCATTAGTGGTCATATTTCCAAAAAAAAAAAGGGCAGCCTAATTCTGGGACCTGCTTTGGAGACTTTATCCAGTTAATTTGATTCTATTGTATGAATATTGTCACAAGGTTATGTAAAACTACTTTTTGGAAGTTGTACCAAACAATACAGTTGTTATCCAGCAGAGTTCAATGTAGTGGGTGAGGTGTAGTTTGATTGAGCAGTCTGCTAACCCCTGAATTCTCTATTGTGCATCTTTATGGTGGAATCATATTGGTGATTCCTTTAGCTTATATTGATGAAATTGTTACCACTCTTTAAAAATCCCCTTGCTTTCACTGCATCCAGGAGTTACTTAAAGCAAGAGTATGGGTTATTTTGGTATCAGATAGAAGAAACTTAAATTTTTGGAGTGCAATCAAAACTCAGCTGACAGCTTCAGACAGATCACACAGTATTTCTTTCTTGAGGGAACCCCAGAAACAAGTATAGTCTCATTTCTCGATTTTGAAGGAAAGCTCCACTTCAATACAATTAAGATCTGCTCAGTGAAACTGATTTTTGGAGAAATATTAATATTAACAAGAAATACTATAGAAGTTGTTTCCTATGGATGCTGATAATGCACAAACTCTGCTGATACTAGAATATTCAATGTAAAAATAAGTTCTACTGTTTATCTAGAAGGTGCCATGTTTTTTCAACCCCTTGACAATATTTCCACATTTTACTCCTTCCCTCCCCCCCATATAATCATAGTTCTTTTAGAGGTTTGTTCTTCAAGAGCCTAATAATGTTACTTTGTAATAGTGTTAGAGTGGCACTTTTGCTTTCTAAAATAGTCTTAATTTTTCTAAAAGCCTATGAAAAAAAGTTTGCAAATTGTTCTCTACCTGTTTCAATGCTTTTCACAAAAGGCTTATTAAATATTTGTCAAGTTATATACCTGATAATACCTGATATACATTGATTAAATGTAATTTGCTATGGTCAAGGTTGGAAGAAGATGATGTTATTGGATTAGCAATGAATTCATAACTGTCATTTTTTTCTAAAGTTAATGCTTATTTTGGACAAAGCTACTACTGTAATGAGGTAGACCTGTTAATAGAAGAAGAACTTACCACTAAAATACCATGTACAGTATAATATCTATAATGCTAAATAAATGAGTGCATAATTTTAAGTAAATGCTGAAAATATGCACAATTTCTTTCTGGTTTTGGATACTGTAAGTTTAGTCTCCTGCTTTCTTTTCAAATACTAGCTGTTCTGACTAGCATCTTTGGAATAACTACCTACCAATTTATCCTTTTTTTGTGTGTGTATATATGCAGGTCTTATCCAGCCAATCCCGAGGAACAGCCAGGTCTTCCAAAACTATTTTAACAGTAATTATGTGAATAATGCAGAGAGACCATACAAATGCTATTATTGCCATCGAGCCTATAAAAAATCCTGTCATCTTAAACAACACATCAGGTAAAATAAACACAATAAAGAAGAGATATGTATGCCATAGCAAATTTGTAGAAAGTCATGAAATTTGTATAGTAGTTGCTGAAAAGACTTCTTTTTACCATCTCTTGAACACTGAATCAGTGATAATTGATTTTTTTTTCTTGTAGACTTGGAGGAAGCTTTGGACTAACTCATGCCTATGTGCAGTTCTAGCAGTGTTTGTGTTCATTGTGCAGTTTAGTTTACTGACATTTGGATTATTTTTTCCAGAAATGTGTATGGAAAATAACAAGCACTTTTTGTGAATTCTTATGGTAATTTTTGTAATTTCATACTCCAGATTCCCTGCTTTGTATGTAACTCCTATTTTTTTGAGAATGAAATTTGCCTTTGTTCTGTGTGGAAAACCTAAAATAATTTGAGCTTACGTTGTAATTTTGGGATCATTTTGTTACTTAAAGCTCAGTTCAAGTTCTGTGTGAGTCAGTGCTTATTAGAACCACAAAGTCATGGAGTCACAGAAGAATTTTGGGTGTAGGAGAACCAGTGGAGGTAACTAATCCAATCTTGTTTTAAAAAGAAGAGTAGCTTCAAAGTTAGATCAGGTTGCAGTTTTACAGAGAATGAGATTTAACATTTAGTTAAGGTATGAAGCAGTGCTCTCTGACTTACAAACTATAAATAATGAGAAGAAATATGAAAACCCCCACCAAATACAAGAATCTAAGGGAGGAGTCCGTTCAATCAGGTTTCTACAATGTAAGCTCTGTTCTACTTACTCTCTCTAGCTCAGATCATGTTGAGTTCCTCATACTCTACAAATCAAGTTCTGTATTTTTACATTCTCAGACTGCCTTGAAACAGTTCCTGGGTTTTATATGCTGTCTTAACAGAAGGAAGGGAAGCTTTACAATGTCTCATCTTTTCTTTTGTAATATCCTACCTAGATTTCTCGCTGTCTTCTGTAGACACATTCTAGATGGATTGATTTAAATCAAAATAATTTCAGATTATACTGAAAATGCAAAAATATTATGTGGGTGCCAATCACTTGCTGCTGTGTTTGATCTTTCAGCAGACCATTGAGTGAAGCATGGCTTTGTTAAAGGTTTTGTGGAGGAATTTTCTTTTTACATATTTGCTCCTTGTAAATTGGCATTGCTAAAATTAAATTGCTAGGCTTGATAATTCTGTGGACAATGTGTCCTCATGGAGTAGTGCTGATCGTTGCTTGCAGAGCTGGTTTCCCTCACTGATAAAGAGGGAAATTTGTAGTAGGGATATTTTCATTAGAGCAGTGACTGTGAATGGTGTGTCTAATAATCCCCCAGGCACACCAAGGAAAATCAGGATACCCTACTGCTGATTTTTATCGTGTGTATTGGTAGCAAAACAGTAATCTTAATATCTCTCATATACTTTGTTATGGCATCTGTTGTGGTGGTCATAGACTTCCAAGGCTACTGTAATCATAAGCTATCCCTAACTTTTCATGATTTTATTAAATCTTGCTTCTTTTATCTTCCATTTCCTAGCATTTCCATTGCCTTCTTACTAGTTCTCTCCTGGGATGCTACAGTTGTAACCCTTAAAATTCTTTTTGCATTCCATTTCATTTGCTAATTTTTCCTTCCACCTGTTTTGTATCTCAGTGTAGTCCTAAAGGGAAACTCCTAGCACCTCTGGAAGGAAGGATACAGTGAATGCTATGTACTTTGATAATAAAAGTGAGAGGCTTTCGCTGCTTGAATATTTTTTTCACCTAACATTATGAGACACAGGTTGTGCCTTGTTCAGGAGTTACTCAGGATGGACACAGTTCTTTTCCCAAGAGTTTTGTTGTTAAGTGTAGTGGTAGTACATGCATGACTTTGTCTCCGAACTTCTGTGGGCAGTTTTTTAGCTGAATTGAGGAAAATGCATGTGAATGATAATATGCTAGTCTGAAGAACTACTACACCATCTGGAATGGAAAAATTATACCCAAGTATTGTGATAGAGACTAAGTATGATCAGAAAAGATTGGACAGTTTTTAGCTCTGATAGATTGTTTGTAACTTAATAAAGTTCAGTTTCTGGCTTTTCTTAATTGAAGCCTCTTCCATCCTATACAGCTGTTACCTTAGTTTGGTTTATTTTGCTAATTTTAAAATTGAGTCCTTTAATAACTTTATAAATCAAGCTGTTGTATCTATTTTAACTTTTCTCTTAAGGTCTCATACAGGTGAAAAGCCATTTAAATGCTCTCAGTGTGGAAGAGGTTTTGTGTCAGCTGGAGTTCTGAAAGCACATATTAGAACACACACTGGATTGAAAGCTTTCAAGTGTGTTGTGTGCAACGGGGCCTTCACTACTGGTGGTAGCCTCAGGCGACACATGGGGATCCATAATGACCTTCGACCATATATGTGTCCCTACTGTCAAAAAACATTCAAAACATCACTCAACTGTAAAAAGCACATGAAGACTCACAGGTATGCTTGTGATTTTAGTGTGAATATTTCAGTATAGTTCAGCAGCCATTCCTTAAAGGTTCTTGGAAAGGCAGCTTTGCTCTGTAGCAACTGTATATGTTTGAATAAGGATTTTTATTTATGGGTAGCAAACCTTAGGTACCTTTGCAGGTATAGTAAATTGTGTTGTATAGTAAAAATAAAAAAAAAAAAATCTAAATAGGATATATGTCTAACTGAAACCATAAAGACTTTCTCACCTTACTTTGTAGATATGAACTTGCACAGCAACTTCAGCAGAATCAGCAGTCTTCTTCAATAGATGATTCTACAGTACATCAGCAGAGCATTCATGTTTCTACACAAATGCAGGTGGAGATACAAAGTGATGAGCTGCAGCAGTCTGAAACTGTTGCAACAGATCAGCAGGCTATCTTAGAGTTAGACCAGCAGCCAGTAGTAGGCACAGAAGAAACAACACTAGAACAAGAATTGGCTGATCAGCCTTTAGAGCAAGATGAGGGTGAGTATTTGAAATACGATAAGGTTTATAATGAGGTAAGTTTACAAGTTCTCAAATAATTGTTTCTTGACAGGAACTACAAAAATACATGGAGTAAAAGTCTACTTACTGAATACTTAAAGTATATAGTACAGTTTAATTCATTGGTGTTTAGGTTTACTGTTAAAATATAAATTTTATAAATTATATCAATTAAAATATTAGGATTTGCACCCTTTAGTTGTAGCAAGCAAAACTGTTAAACAAATATAGAGAAAAATAATCTGTCCACAAAACCTTACCATGTCAGTTCTCTTATTATTAAAAAGCATTGTTTTATAGTCTACTTAGAAAGTAATACCTGTGGTTTGAGGTGAATGTTCCATGTTCTTACTTTATTTGTAATAGTGGAACAAAATATTTTGGTTTTGCTTCTTTGCTCTTTCTTATGGTTCATTGAGTTATCAAGTACAACAGGGGAATATAAACAAAATGTACTGTAAACAAAAATTTAAATACCTATTCAGCTAATAATAGTTTAGTTGGTTTGTAATGCAAAACTTCGGATGACTGTAAAATATGGTGGTTTTGAAACAAGTGATCTATACATTTAATTACTTCTTCTTTTTCTTGATATTCCCCCTTTTCTTTCCCTCTTTCCTTTCTCTTTCCTTTCCCCATTTCAGACAGATTTGTGACATCCCAGCATGCTTTACAGGAAAACATCACTCAGTTTGAACAACAGACTATAACACAGCCACCATTTGATCAACAGAGCTTATCACAAGGTTAGTAATAAGTTAAGGAGGTAAAAAGTATTTTAAATCTGGCTTTACAGTATACCTATGATAAAACGTTTACCAAGTGGGCATCTGCTGTCAGAGTAACTGCAGTGCAGAGAACTTGGGAAAAAATTGCCATTCTGAAGCTATACTTGGTAGAATATTATGAATACTTAATTTTTTTTTTGTTTTATGAGCCAATGTGTAGTCATTACAGTATGGGTTTTATAGTCAAGTATATAATATTCTTTCCTTGATGGTGTTTGAAATTGCTGTGGCAGTAGGCAGTTTGCACAAGTTTCTTTCTCAGTATACGTGCTCATAACCTGAGTTGATCAGAAACACAGTCTTAATATTTGAGTGAGTAGCTACTGGGATTCATTTTGGAAAAGACAGTGCAAAATACAGTCATGTAAAAATCATACTCTGTAGCAGTTTCCTTTTATATTTTATCGAGCAATGAAACTAGCAAACTAAGACTGTAAGCACTTGGAAACTATTTTTTCCCCTAAGATGCAGAGAAACATCTGGCCGTGTGTAACCTGCAAATAGTGAAGAAATTACTGTCTTCTATGCTTTTCACAGCTGGACCTCTTGAATTGTTGCATAATATGAAGCTATTGATTTTGTTTTCGGGTTTTATTGGTGGTTGTTTTGTGCTGTTGCTGAGATGGGGAATGTTCAAGGGGTTTTCATTTGTTTTGTCTTGGAAACATCCATCTCTGGCTTATCCCTTGATCTCCTTGTTTCTGACTCTAGGAAATAACTACATGTAGCTGATAACCAGTAATTGGTACTCTATCTGCACAAACTTTTCTGTTCTTAGTTTCATTCCCTTTTAATTGTATAATATCATTTGTAAAAACTTAACTGACTGTGGTACGTACATCAGACTGTGAAGAAATGGTATCATTTTCCAATTTTAATTCTCAAGGTTATGCTGCATTATGTGTAAAGAAAAGAAAATCAAAGTCTCCACCTTTATTAAACAAGATTGATCTAGATCCTCTTAAAATACTACTATTATTTTCATTGGTTGACTTTTACAGTTTTTCACATGAATGAGAAGACACTATGGAAAAAAAAGCAGCCTTTTGTTCTACATTATTCTGAAGAGTGGTGGTGTTTTTGTTTGCTTTTTTTAATAACTCCTTAGAATTTATAAACCCCATAAGTAGCTCTTGTTTTGTTATCTTATTTAAACTTCAGTTTCTGTGTATATGTATCTTCTGCATTTTATAAATATCAAGTGATTTCTTGGGGAGGAGAAACACTCCTAGAACCCACAAAACAATTCTTTCATTATCAGAAATCTAGATTGATCATGTTGTAAAATTGGTTCAGAGAAACAGAACATGTGTGGTGTGGGCATTTTAAAGTCTCATTTGTATAAGATGTTTCCTATTCTACTTGGAATCTCATCCACAGATTCCCAACTCTTTGAAGTTTCCTTGAAGATCCTGGAGCCCTTCAAAATTTTTGAATTTCAGGTAGGTAAGCATTTGCGCGGATGCATGCGTTAAATTGGTCGACCCTCTCCCTATGTCTGCATCTGTGCTTCATGCTCCTAATTTCTTTTTCCTATCAGCTAGGCAGAACATTCAAGCTTCAAATGCTGTCTTTTTTATTCTTGGTATTTATAGGCTGTATTCTTGTTAAAATATTTTGCTTCAGTGTTTATTAGTAAAACAGTGTAGGAGTTAAAAAAAAAAAAACTTTGAATGTTTTTTTGATTTTACTTTCTTAAGGGGAAAACCCCAACTTTGCATTTTAGACAAATAAGGCTAATTTCTAGGTCTGCATAGACCAGGCAGAACTTCGTTTCTTCTTTCAGGTTTGTTCATAATACTTCTATTGAATTTCTTGTTTGTTCAGATAGATTATCTTTCCCATATGTTCAGACCTGTAAAGGAGTGCAGATCCTATGAGGGTGCCACAGTATCATAATCTGTGATTCATTTGAGCTAGATTTGAAGGCTGAGAAAAGGACTTAGGTTCTTTGTAGTGTGTTCAGGCATCTTCATTTGAAGACTTTTAAGTGAAGTCAGAAGAAACAAATGCATCTTTTATCTGAAATTGTCTTTGAGTTATTGAATATCATCTGTCACCAAATGTGTTTTCATATAAACTATACCACCTTTACTTCTTGAAAGTGTCCCTGTAAGCATTGAATGGTAGTTCAAATAGTGGTGATAGACAGATTATCTTGAAAAAACAGAAGTCCAAATGCTGCTAGTTCTATATTCCATACAAATATCAAATACAAATCTTGCCACCAGAATGCTATTTGCTTTCCTAAGAAGCTGATCTGTAATCTCAGGACTTAGAATTCTGATCTTTCAGGAACTGTTTGCATGCATTTGCAGTCAGTACTGTTCAGCTGGTTGCCTTTGCCTAAGAAGCGAACCTGCAGAACATGTGATTGTTAGTCACTGCTCCCTGCTGAGATGCACATGTTCATGTTGATGTTTATAATGTTAGAATTTAAAACATCTGTGAAATTTCTACTAAATTAAATATTGTACCATACTGTTACATAATACATATGTAACTGTCATTCTGTTGTTTTCTCATTCTCACAGCAAGATACATCTTTCTATGAGTAAAATGATTTCCAGAGTATTCTGTTTTTCGCTGTTTTCTTAGTATAGGAGATAATAGATTGGATAATGTTCTAAAACTGAAAAACCCCCAAACAACACAAATTATTACTTGTACTGAAGAACACAAAATTCAATTCCAAGTTTAGAGGACTTTGTAGAGGCTCCCCTTATTATACAGAGCTAAAGATAGTCTCTGTTTTTATAAGATTGATCAAAAGCTTCTGGGAAACAACATACAGTGATGAAAATCAGCAGAAAACAAACGTTGTGAAATTTCCCTCTCAGATTGAATGTCTGGGTTCTGGAGTTTGGTGGTATGGGTTTGGTTTTTTTTAGTGTTGTTCTGTAAAAATAGAATGGTGCTAGCAAATGCCTTTAGAATGTTCAAAACTGTCAGATATTTTTTAAGTTTTGAGGGGAAGTTGACCCTTATGCTAGGAATTGAGCAAAATGGAGATGCATTATGTGTCTTCTTGTTACAGCTTTGGTTTCTATATATTCCAAAACTACTTTCAGAAGTAGCATTTCTTTCTTCAATTTATCCTCAAATACCTCTACATTCAGATCTTCTCTTCCTGAGCATTTTGTTGCATGATCCTGAGAAATTTTTCAGGATGTCAACAATTTATTTAAACATTGTGAAATTAAATAGGTCATAGCACAGTAACTTTTTTTTCCTTCCTAGGTAGTAAAATTTACCTACTGATTAGAAAAGAAGTTTCAAGTTTTTATACAGTATATTTAGTAGTTGGGGTTTTTTTTTTAATGTAGGGCATGCAAGTAACATCACTTTGCTTCAGTTTCTTGAGTCTTGTTTTTTTTGTATTCTCTTCTGATGTAATGGGAATGTCATTTTTCTATAAAGATGCTTTTAAAATTTATTTGAGAATTAGAAATTAGAAGCCCTCTTATCACTGCAGAACTTTTCATTGCTTTCTTCAGGCTACTTTTTTGTCATTTCACAAAGGGTAATTGAGGTGCAAGGTCCAGCTTTTAGAATCTTTTTTCTTGTACTCTTGTGGTACTTCTAGGAGAGAAAATATTATACAAGTTTCAGCATTAGGTTTGGTGACTAGTTGTGACCTGATTAATAATACTTTCAAGATTTATTTACATTTGTGAGTTTTCATTCTATGGTGGAAGCAATAGCATACAAATAGGGGTTTTATTCTCTACTGTTTACAATATTCTTCTGCTGTGGAAAGTGTATTTTGGAAAAAATTCTGCTTAAACTCAGCACATCCAGGTTTTTATTTTACTGTTGCTCAAAAAGGTTCTGTAAGCATTGCTTTTTGGCCTTTGATGCTGTGATCATCTGATGTGGGTTTGTTTCTACCCTGTTTTCATAATCTTCACCCTTTTTGTCCACTAAAGGCAAACTGCACAGAAGTATTGAAATCATTGCCCATAATTTAATTGCTGATACCTGTGGTTTAATTTTTTTCCTCACGACATTGTGGGTTATTTTTTAATACTGGAAGTATTAAGACTTAAAAGGTAGTTTCCAGTAGCATTAAAAAACACTGCAATATGAGCTGTATTTCCCTGGCTCTCAATCATTGGTGTGATCATTTCATTCATTTATTCAGAAAAGGAGATTATTAAGATCTGCTTTTTCCAAACAAAAATTTCACGATTTTATATTGGAAATGTGAATAAAAATGTGTTTATTTTTTACTTTGCAGTTTGCCTTTGAGAGGCTCTACTTTACTATTATCTAAAGAGTGGGAATATGTGGAGGAGATCCAAAGTAGGAGAAAATGGGGTTACTTTATCAGAAACTGGAGTTCTCCTATTGGGTCATCTCCTCCACTCACCCGCCATCCTCCCCACTGAGCTTTGCATCCTTGTGATCGGCTTCCAGTGTAGTTAAGGGAGCGTGGTACCAACGTGGATAAAGGGAGATGGGTCAACCTGTTTGACACATGCATGCTTACATACAAGAAATTCAAAATTTCAATGGCTCTAAGGTAATTGTGGCACCCTGAAGAAACTTCAAACAGTGTTTTTCTGTGGAGGAGATTTTCCAATAGAATTCCAGCTAATGGTAAGTAACCCTATTATGCCTATTATGTAGATGCCAGAAATGTGTGTGTTTTGATGCCCACCAGTGAAGAATACAACTATTACTATATGGTAATGCTACTTATTCTCTTTTGAAGGTAGTCTTCAGAAAAGTGTGGTGCTATTCAAAGTCCAAATCAGTGTATTTTACAGGTTTTTGACTGTTTAATTTCTGTCAGGTTTTACTGTGAATGACAGCTACAATCAACAGACTCAATTTCCAGCTGTACAACAGCTGCAGGATTCAAGCACACTTGAATCTCAGGCTCTTTCAACGAGTTATCATCCACCAGCTCTTCTTCAGGTTCCAAATACAGAGACTATTAATGTAGTAAGTATCACTTGAAGGCAGGACTAATTGTCTGTGCTCAGTCGTGACTTTCTGGCACTATTTCATTGGTGACAGATAAAACAAAAAGTCAGAAAAGTTCAAGAATTTCTTCTCTAGATTGCTTATGTTTAACAGTGGAAAATAGAAAGGTGAATAGAGGATAAGTGACTTGACTACAGTTTCTGAAAAGGAGGTGTATGTTTTAATGCCCTAGACTTAAAAAATTATATCACATTGGATTGTGAGTTTAAGGGGTGGATGCAATGCTGTGAAATTAAAGTATTAAATTTCTACAGACATATATTATCAAGCAATAAAAAAAGGCATTGCAAATCTTTAGTGATTGTTCATGGAGCTTGCGTATTGCAGCGTATGGTGTTCTTGCATGGATCTCGTTTGATTAAATTTGTAAAAGGGCTCAACTGCTAAAAGTACAATTTAAATGCAGCTTTTTATGACAGTAGAAGTACCAAGCATGAAGACAAGTTGCTGTAATGTATTTACCATGATGATCTCTGAGTTACTGTCCCTTCAAGCTTGTTTGCAAAGTGCAAGTGTTGTCAGAGAACTGATGTGGGTTTTAGGATCTGGAAGAGTTTGAGTCATTTCAGCCTACAGGATTCAGAATTTCCTTGGCTTCAAATCTTGAAACATACTCTTGTTCTCAAGGATTGCTCTGTTTTGGCTTTTACTTACAGGAATGTTCAGAACCTAGTGGAGTCTGACAGCAGCACTGAGTTTTGTTGCTTACTCATTGTTTAAAGTGACTACTCTAGTTTTACATTTAACTCCTCAAACACTAGAAAATCTGAACAATTTAGATACATTTTTGTGGAGATTCAGAGGAGTGTAAGTGCACTATGTTGTCTGTTTATTCCAGTTCAGTAGCTGAACATTTTTATGCTTTCCTTCTCACTATGGAAGAATGAAGTATTATACTGCACTCTCAATTTCCTGTCAAAATGTATGAAAGCATAAATTTAATTACTTGCTGAGTGTAAATGCTGTAATTTTTTTTTCCTATTTGTGAGACTGTATATAAATATTGTGTTACTGAAATTCACTTGAGTCTTTGATTTTTAGACCACTCGCTTGATACAAGATCAGTCACCACAGGAAGAACTTGAATTGCACACCCAACGGCCTCATTTTCTTGAGGAAAATGAAGATCAAAGTAGGCGCTCATATAGGTATGTTACATTTTTAACTTTGTAACAGAATTTCCCAAATCTTTTATGGCTAATAATTACATAAAACTAATGAAAACTATTTTCTTCTAATAGATGTGAATATTGCAACAAGGGTTTTAAGAAATCCAGCCATTTGAAACAACATGTACGATCACATACTGGTGAGAAACCTTATAAATGCCAACTCTGTGGCCGTGGTTTTGTTTCCTCGGGAGTTCTTAAGTCACATGAGAAAACTCATACAGGTAAAGGGAGTATACCAGCTCTGTATTAGCTTAACCCATGTTTGGGTTTTGTAAATGTCCTGTGTAAGTAAACTTAAACAAATAGCATGCTACTTATTTGTTTCTGTTACTTTAAGGAGTTAAAGCATTCAGCTGTAGCATTTGCAATACTTCCTTCACAACTAATGGCAGCCTTACCAGGCACATGGCAACTCACATGAGCATGAAGCCTTACAAGTGCCCATTCTGTGATGAAAGCTTTCGAACAACTGTTCACTGCAAAAAACATATGAAAAAACATCAGGCAGTCTCCTCAGCTGTAGCAGCAGCTACAGATACAGGAGGGGGAGGTAAATGATTTCATTTTTACTTTTACAGTCCTTACTACATAAGAAATACAGATGTTTTGGTGGATTACATGAGTGCTGTAATAGTAATGGTAAAAAATAGCCCTCCAGCATGGATAATGTCTGCTGTTCAGAGCTCCTGAAATTGCTCTGTTATCTGAATTGTTTAAAAAAATTAGTTTTCCAGGATCTGTCCAGCACATTAAAGGTATTGTATGTGATGTAGCTACTTTAGTATGTCACTAAAACAGAAGATTTTTTTGTCCTGTATTACTTAACCTGTGTTAGTTATTACAAAAATAAGAATCATAAATCCAGCACTTTTTTTGTTTTGGTTTGATCTTTTTGTTGGGTTTTTTTACTCAATAGTTGCATGTGTTGAAGATGAAGATGAAAGCTCTGAAAGGACTTCCAGAAAATCTCGTCCTGGTGTCATAACTTTCACAGAAGAAGAGACAGCAGAACTGGCAAAGATTAGGCCTCAAGAAAGTGCTACTGTTTCAGAAAAAGTTCTTGTTCAGTCAGCTGCAGAGAAAGACAGAATTAGTGAAATCAAAGATAAGCAAGCAGAACTGGAAGCAGAGCCCAAATATGCCAACTGTTGCAGTTATTGTCCCAAAAGCTTTAAAAAACCCAGTGATTTAGTCAGGTGAGGAATGGAAAGATTTTCACATGTTTTTAATTTGCTGAATAGTTCACCATAAACTTTAGCAATAAGAGTTTCATATAACTATGCCGACGTTAAAGTTTGACTTCAATATTTACATAAATTTTTCTTTTTCACAGTGGTTTAAAAATGTGTCAAAATGCTGCATATTCTGAATATGACTAATACAGCTTTTTCATATTTATTTTTCTGCAGTATTAAAATTATTATTAGGAAGTTTTAGAATAAATTGTTTCTTGTTTTTCTAATACTTGCATATAAAAACATGTAAAAATCTGTTGAAAAAATGCAAATACTTAAATCTTCTTGTTCTGCCTAGAGTAATGCTAATGTAAGTATTTAATTCTAAAATTAATAAGATAGAAAATAAATATTTATACAGACTGACATAAAAATAGAAATTCACTTATATATTTATCCTGGAATTATTAGGCATGTTCGTATCCATACCGGAGAGAAGCCGTATAAGTGCGATGAATGTGGGAAGAGTTTCACTGTAAAATCCACTCTGGATTGTCATGTGAAAACACACACAGGTCAGTTTTGCATGTCTTTGTTAGAAGGTGTTTGCTTTCTTGACCAGCTGTTTAAGTACAGACTTTGCAAGAAATGCAGTGTTTTACTTTGATGTGGTATTTGCAAGTGTAGATAGCTGTTCTAGGGGAAATTTAGTACTTGCGACACCATCATATGAATCACATTTGAACATTCTGAATGAACAATGTTATTACAGCCTTCTCTATTAGTAGGCCATTAAAGAATGCTCTTAGCTCATGCAAAAACTGTGTATGTATGTATCCTGAATATGTTAGTGTCAAATCTTCTGTAGCATTTCAATTATAAGTGATTTTCCTGAGTAAGAAGGTGGAGTTGAGGGAATTTTATGAAATTGATTTAGAGAAAAAAACCCTGTAAACATTAATGTTGATGCTGCTATATGAACTGGAAAATAGGAGTATAAAAATTTCGAGTATTGAGCTGTTTGAGTCTTGCAAGTTGAATGAAAACCTAGTATCTGTAAAACTTAAATTTTTAGAGTGGATTTTTGTATTCCTGAGAGAGGTCTGATTTTAATAGTAGTATTTTTCAATTCCAATTTTGTGCTAATTAAAAAAAACCTTTTAAGTCTTCCATACTTGTTTTCTTTTTACCATTGAACTTCTGTAATAAATCCAGTCCTGAACTAACTAATTACTAAAACTGTCTGCAGTTTCATTAAGTTTCATTATTATCTCTTTTCAAAAATAAAAGAAAAACAAGATGGAAAGCTTTTAAAGCTGCTCATGGAAGCTCCCTCTTCATTTTACAGTATTTGTACTTTCTGTATTTGTTTAGTTGGAAGTAGTGCTCATGTTACATGAAATTGTTGTAGATCAGGACAGGTAGTACCAGATAGTAAGGATAGTGAAAGGAACAAAGCAGGGATTGTGTCATGCACCTGCGTGTTCAAGCAGTTTACAGATTGTAGGTCTCTGAATAAGAGATTGCAACTCTTTGCTTGCTAGCTTTAATGGGAATATTAGATTAGTTTTTAATTAATTTTAGATTAGATTTATCCAGTTTTCTGAATGCAGAAGAACTGCGTAAAAAAGGAATGGCCTTCAGTACAGCCAGTAGTAGTAAGTTCCTGGATTAATTTGATTTTCAGTTTGCCATCTTGATAATTTTGTTCCTAAGCCCACTAATTTTTTTGTCTGAAGAAAAAAAGAGAAATTGTTTCTCTGTAATTTTTAACCTCTGTATGGTTGTACAGACTTTTTGATAATATATGATGGAGCTTTGTAATTTATTATTTTAACATCCTTAAATGGACTTTGCCAACCTGCTATTCATTCTCTCATTCACATTACATATAGTACAAATTTGAGTTTGAGTCCTTGCTCAGGTGTTCAAGAATGCTTCTGCTGACTTCCTGCCTTGTGAAAATTGTCCATATAAACTATTTGTGTTCTGTCTTAGAGCTGTTTTTCTTTTATTCATGAAAAGACACTGTCCTTTCATCCTGTGACAGCATTTTTATTAAGGTCTTTTCGTATAAAACCAGCAGAAAATGCCAGAAATTCAGATGTAGTGGAAATCTGATCTTCTTCAAAAAGCGCTCACAGATTTGTGAGGTGTAATTTTCACTGCCAAAGCTGTATCACCTTTTCCCTATTGTAATTCATTTTGTCTTATGGGAGTTTTTTTCCATGTTCTTTTATACTTGGGCCAGCTTATGCTGGATGAAGTTAAGCTAATGTGCAATTTTCTGCATTTGAGCCTGGATTGCTTTCTGGAATGCTGTCTGTGGGTAATACCTGCATCTAATAGTTCATTGGTTTTTATATTGAGACATACATAATTTATTTAAATGAACAATAGAAAAATGTTTACAGTATTAGTGTCTATAACTCCCCTAAAATAGTTTGGTTTGAAGAGCAAATTAGTTTGTTCCTCACCTGTAAATGAGAGATGCCTGGATTGGAGCCTACCTGATATCATCTATAATCAGCAATGATCCAAAGAATTAGTTTGGGGCTTTACTGGAAGATTGGAAGTTTCCCAGTGAGGTGTATGGTTCTTTGAACGCTGAACTGCTGCATCCTAATATAGTGTAAAGTGGGATAACTGGAGTTGCACACTATGGCATTTCTGTCTTCATTGCTTTTCCAGTTCCTGATTACATAACAGTTCTTGTTAACATGTTAGCTGTGTAGCCAGTAGTGTGGCATGTCAGTGGCTTAAAACATATTTAACTTTTGCTGTATTTGGAAGCAGTGTTGATTTAGTGTTTGTTATTCCTCTATGACTTTTCATCCGAATTTGTGATTACCTTCCCTCCAAGTTTCCCTTGTGGGTGCTAACTTTAAACTACTAAACTACTGAAAACATAGTTCAACTATCTTTCATTTTTCTTTTCAGATTCCTAGTATTGACACAAAAGGCCCAAGGGTCAGGTCATAATCTTATTGCCTGTTTAAATAACAGGACTTCAGATGTTCTGTTTGTTCCTTCCTGCTTATTTTTTGTTGATTTTCTTTTCTCTCTCTCTCTCTCTCTCTCTCTCTTATTTTTCCACCTCTCTTTCTCCCAATGGGTGGAGATTTTTTTATTTAGTGGGAAAGACTGCTGGATGGCTTCCTTTGTGGCACTGTGAATGTTGTAGATGACTTTGCTGCAGCCCGGATTCCCATTGTTTTGCTGGTTCATGTTATTGGGCTCTTTCTTCTCCTTTTCTTGGAAACAGAACATTGTCAGAGGTTTACTTAGTTTTGTTGAACAAGAAGTGACTACAGTGTACCAGGGTTTTGTAATTTTAAGTAGGGTGTGTTGTAACTCAGGAAATTGATGAGAGATTCTTCTGTGTAAATTGAAACTGGAACTCAATAGCAGGAATCATAGGCACATATTGCTCTTGTGATATCCTTACCAAATGCATTAGTTTCTTTCCCTTGTTTAGCTAGGAAGCAATATTGTGCTGGAAGGCCTGGGAATTTCAGGAGTTGTAGCAGGTTTTCAGCTGTAGTGGCAGGTTTTCTGACAGATGCTTTTTGTAAATTGTACAGCTGTGCATATAGCTAAAGGAATAAATTCTGTAGTTTGCTGTTACTTGTAGTACATTAAAAATTCCATTTGAGACCAAGGATATTTTTCAGATATTACACACTCTGATAGACAAAGAGGTCTGCATATGTATAGACCAGATTTCTGTACTTCTGGATTATTTTGTGGGATTGATGCTTTGTTTTAGAATGCTATCTCACTTAATAATTTCCTACTTGTAACCCATTAATACTGATTAGTTAAGGCAGCATTGAAACAGAATAATAAAACTGCTGCAATTAAAAAGGAAATGAGTGCCTAAGTAGGAGCCAAATGCTGAAGAGGTCGAGATGAAACTTTCAATTTTCCAGTTCATGAGCTGTGTAGTTGAAACAACTGGATTAGTCAGGAAGATGAGATGAAGAGGATGACATAGGCATGAAGGTGACCAAATACGATTCTGCATGAAAGCTTTAAAAGCATGTGGAATTTTCGTGAAAGGAAAAAGTTAATGTGCTCTTCATTGAGAGCCATAATTCATTTGAAAAGCAGCCAAATGATGAAGTCCAGTTACTGCAAATTTATTCTGTTCAAATTAGTTTAGAATCTGTTATGAGGTTTGTTAAATGTATTATTTAGCTCTGCATTATTTAGCCTTTTTTAGATGTTTAATCGCTTATCTTTCTGGTTGTTGAACTTTTCTAGGCCAGAAGCTCTTCTGTTGTCACGTGTGCAGTAATTCTTTTTCTACAAAAGGCAGTCTGAAAGTCCACATGCGCCTGCATACGGGAGCAAAGCCCTTCAAATGCCCACACTGTGATTTGCGGTTTCGCACTTCGGGGCGCAGAAAAACCCACATCCAGTGTCATTACAAACCGGATGCAAAGAAAGTTAGGAAGCCTGTTGCCCGGACTTCAACTGAGGGATTACAACCAGTCAGTCTTCTTAATTCAACCTCAACAGACCCTAATGTGTTCATCATGAATAACTCTGTTCTGACAAGTCAGTTTGATCAAAATTTACTTCAGCAAGGACTTGTGGGCCAGGCAATCCTGCCTGCTTCAGTGTCAGGTAAAACTGGACGGTGTGGTGGTGGTAGTGTGGAGATGGAGTTGTGGCAATTGCATTCTATTAGAGTTCAGAAAGTTTGGCCAAACAGGTAAGAAGTGTACTAAATTCATGGTTTGATGTACAGTGGTGACATGAAAAAATTTACTTACTTAAGAATGAAGGGAAAATACATGCAGTTCACCTAAAAGTCTCTTCAATTCTGCTGTAGTATTGCACTGCAGAGAGAAAGAAAATGCAGATAACAGATAGCTGGAGTACTTGTATTCTTGGTGGTAATACTTTGTTAGTTTTATTTAAAAAGAAAAGAAGCAAAACAGTTACTGTTTGTCTACTCTGGTTGTGAATAATGTAGAGTGTCTTTCAAGTGCAAATCCTCTGCTGTACATGTGTAGCTGTTTCTCCAAAATAAAAAAAACCACACACACATACACCAAAAGAAAACTGACCAATAGACCCCCAACCTCAACACAAGAAAGAAAGCTCTTTAGCAATACAAAAAACTAGTAGTGTCTATGTTACATAATTAAGTATCATGGATATGAAGTCTCACCAATTAGCAGTGACTACAGCTGCATTTGCACATTAAATATTCCACAGGCCATTCATTGCAGCCAGCTGGCACAGAATACCCAACATGCTTCATGTTGCAAAAAAGTGACCTTTGGAGAATGATCCTTGCTAATTTCTAACTTTTTTTCAGGTATTTTTTGTGTAAGTGCTCACTGACCCAATGTTTTTGTAAGTGCTCAGGTAAACTTGGGACAGGGACCATTTTAAGAGCAGAATAGTGTTATTGTGGAAATGTGCCTTGGTACTCTTAAATGTAATGCTTAAATTGTGGATCTTGGACTGTCTGTCATTTCTGAAAGTGAGACTTTGATTTTATGTGCTTTGGCATTTTTTTGAGTAAGTTTTTATTATTTTGCAGGTATGCTTACAATTTCAGAGTATTATACTAGTCTCATATTTAACTGTGGCCATTCCAGCTTATCTGATTTGACCTAAACTGTTCTCCAGAATGAACAAGTTGTTGGTGTTCAGAAGATACTGATGTTATTTGACAGGCACAGTTAGTGACAAGCTTGTGATGAAAAATCAATTGATGTTTGCTTGGATTTTTGAACAGAGTAAGGAGGAGTGTTTAGCTTGTTCAGATGTCCTAGAAAGAGGCCTTTTTAAGTTGAGACTGGTAGTGTGGGTTTTGGCCAGAGCAGGTATTTTTTGGGTGCATTGTAGACCAGATTTATTATACTGAGGAATTCTGAAAAGGGAAGGATGGGTGTTTTTGAAGCATCAGCCAAAGGAAACTGGTTGATCACACTCGAGGTGTTTGGAGAAGAAAGTGTGTCAAACCCAAGATGACTTTTTCCATATATTCTTTCAAGACCTTTTGTAGAGATGGCCTGTTCAACTTCCGAAATTGGAAGCTTTTCAAGTTCTAAAGAGTTTTGGATTTCAATTGCTAATGCACCTGAGTAGGCATTAGCATGCTAATGATGCATTGAAAGAGGATGAGCTTTGACAGTTTGACACGACTGTGTCTGTGCTGTGCAAAATGTGGGAGTAACTTTTGTGTGTATGTTCAGAGTCAGAATGTAAAAATCCTGTGTGTGTGCTGCTTTGTTTAGGTGCAGCACACTCTCCAAGGTAATCTAAACCAAATTTATCCAGATTTCTAATGCTACTCTGGAGTCATTCTTGTTTTGTAAGCCACTAGCTAGTGCCTAAATAGCAATCCTTAAATCACATGGAATTTATGAAGCTTTAAAACAGGCAATCATATTACTTCATAATCAAATTATACACTTGAAATTATACATCTTTCTTGTCATAAATGTGTGTGTATGTAGCTTTTATACTGATTTAATTTATAAAAATAAGCA
This sequence comes from Erithacus rubecula, assembly GCF_903797595.1. Classification (NCBI taxonomy): domain Eukaryota; kingdom Metazoa; phylum Chordata; class Aves; order Passeriformes; family Muscicapidae; genus Erithacus; species Erithacus rubecula. The sequence continues at coordinate 90,421,788 of NC_136689.1, read as the reverse complement.
CACTGAAAGAGGTAGTCAGTAATGGTAAATAAAAACATTACAATATAACTGTTTTCTTTGGTAGCTGGAGGTGACTTAACTGTGTCCTTGACAGATGGTAGCTTGGCCACTCTTGAAGGAATACAGTTACAACTTGCTGCTAATCTGGTTGGACAAAATGTTCAGATTTCTGGAATAGATGCCACTGGTATTAACAACATAACGTTACAGGTAAGTTGCTCCCTGTTCCTTGCTTTTAATTCTGTAGAGTCACTCTGAGGGCTAATCAAAGTTGAAGAAGCCTGCATGATTCTGGAAAAGCTCCCTTGAGTTGAGTGAGCTAGTTACATATTGTATCACTTGTACAATATTAGAAGACTTAAAAATAGCTGCACAGTGGGATATTTTTCTGGTTTGGTTTCTTTCATTTTAATTTTTTCAGGTATTTTTAACCTTTTGGAGGATTTTGACAGATTGCTTTAAAATACATATTTTTTCTCCTTTTAATTGCATTTTGTCTTTATGCTTCAAAAGTACTTTAAGTTCCCACCCAACCCCCAAAAAGCACCCATCCACCCCTCGAAACAAACCCCAGTTATTGCACAGTGTTCTTTTCTAAACATAAGGCACTGTGTTGCTTTGCAGGCTTTTAATGGTTGAGTTCACAATTTAAATTCCCATTGAGCTTGTAAAAGAAATGACAGAAAGAGGTGAGATGGTTGCATTTAAAAGTTCTTAGATGTGCGAAACAATTATTTTCTTGAGCTTGGTGGTGTTTGATGAGTTGCACAGGATTGTTGATGTTGGAAGAGCCCTCTGGAGGTAGCCAGGTACAACCCCAAAGGTCAGAGAAGGAACATCTGTAGAGTTGCACTGAGTTATTCATAGTCCCTCTGCTCAAGGAGTTTTTAGCATAAAATGAAGACATTTTCATTTTGTTTTTCTCAGCTGCTAAATGTGTCTGAAGAAGAAAATGTCTTATCTCTAAGTATAGAGAACAGCTGTTGGCTAGTGAAATGAGACCCTAATGACCCCTAGGACCCCTAATGACCCTAGGAGCTGAAGAATTAAATAACTTCTGGTATCAGTCTTCTCTCTGCTCCATTACTTTTCACTTTCAAAGGCTTGGAGACAGTAATAATAAACATTACATATACTAATAGGACAGTACAGAATGCCAGCAGTGTGTTTATCTGGGGCCAGGCATGCTGGTATGGTCATGATTTCCCTAACATTTTGCTGAAGGAAGGGAGGGAAAGTGAATCAGAATAGACTGGCTACATAGTCACTTTAGAGACTGGCTATATACAGACAAAAACTAAAATGAAATTTTAAATCATTAATTATTTTTCAATACCAATATTTTTGATACCATATATACTCTCTGTGCAGTAAATATTTATTCTGGACTTAGATTAAGAATATTGATTGTTAACTTCAGATTGATTGCTGAAAATTTGTTTTTCAGATTGATCCAAGTATCCTACAGCAGACATTACAGCAGAGTAATTTACTTACTCAGCAGCTGACTGGAGATCCCACTATGACTCCACAGAATCCCTCCCTCCAGGCAACAGAAAATGCAGTGCCAGCTAATGTGGTTATTCAGCCCATATCAGGCTTGTCTTTGCAGCCCACAGTAACATCATCTGCTAACATGACAATAGGGTCCCTGTCTGAGCAGGAGTCTGTGCTGACAACCAGTGCTAATGGTAAGCACTGTCAGTAGTTTTATTGTGCCTTCAATTTCTTAATTTACTCATGGTATTACTCACAGTGAGAAAATGTCACCCCCCTGCCTCCCCCCACCCCCACTAAGCACCTCATTTTAATAAAATAAACTTGAAGTTCTTGCTTGAGCATCTTCAGCAAATTTTACTGCTTTGTGTTACCTTTTATTAATACAGTTTTTTTCACAAGGTGAATTAGAGAGTAGGTTTAGATTAGATATTAGGAAGAAATTCTTTACTGTGAAGGTGCTGAGGCACTGAAATACAGGTTGCACATAGAGGCTGTGGATGCCCCATCTCTGGAAATGTTCAAGGCCAAGTGGAATGGGGTTTTGAGCAGCTTGGTGAAGTGGAAGTTCATTCTATGGCCATTCTATGATTCTATATAATGAAAATACTTAAGAACTTCCTAGTTTTGAGCAAAATAAAAAGTCTTCTTTCTGAAAATCTTAACTACACAGGAATAAACTGAATGTGAAAAAAATTTATACTTTATACTGCCAATTCTAGCATATCCCCTTGGCTGCATTGTTTATAGTAGCTCCGAAAATAATGTATAAATTGCTCTAAAAAGTTATGTCAAAAATTCCACCAAACAATATTTATGGAATTTTTTTTTTGTTCTAACACTTTCATTTAGGTTCACAAGACATTACTCAAGTCATGACTTCACAGGGTATGGTGTCATCTACAAATGGACAACATGAGATAATGTTGACCATAAATAATTCCAGTTTGAGTCAAGTTCTAGCTCATGCTTCGGGTTCTACTACTGCGACCTCATCAGGAAGTCCACAAGAAATCACTCTTACAATATCTGGTTTGTGTTTTTAAAAATCTTTAATGATACTAAATTGCTATTTTGTAAAGTACCTATACAGTAATATGCGAGGATTTTCACTGTCTACAGTCTTCCCATAACGTATTTTTCTTATATTCACCAGCTTTGAAAGATGCTCCCCGAATTAGTATTTAAAACCCAAATGTGTTTCGTTTGAGAACATATTAGATCGATTCACTGTTTAATTTATAGCCTCAGTTAACAGCTGGATTTTTGTAAATTGATCAAGTTTGGTGCTTTGCATCTAGATAAGTAAGATCCTTATTTGTCTAAATATTACTAGTCTCGGGTGTTGCTGTACATGTTAGTATCTGGATTTCCATAATCGCATCTGTATTAAAAACTTGTCAAACCATTGCATAAAAATCTGCATGTGTAGAAGTTAATTTTATGTTTTGGTTGTATTTTCTACTTTTGTTATTTTATGATCGGTTAGTTCTAAGAACAGTAACAGAATAATGCTGAGATGGTTCCAGTTACAATAGGACTTACTTCTATTCAGGCCAAGATCTTATTCAGCATAATTCTGGAAGCACTGATCTGAACACTGGCTTAAGGCTGACAGCACCAACCATCAGCAGTCAGACTACAGGTGCAACATTAACTATAAGCAATGATCAGCTTCTTTCTCAGGGCCCTTCACTAAATGCTCCAGGTATGCATACAACAATTTTTCTAATTGAAAACAATATTTTGTTTAAAAAGTAAATACTAGAATAAAATGGTATCATCTTGCACATCATGATTCAGGAACTTGGAGTGTTTTGTGTGTTTTCTCGCAAAGTATGTATATGAATTTTTACCTATATATGTTGGTATCCGCACATTACCACCTGTGAGTGCAATACTGTGTTTGTTCATCACGATACATTTAAATGTAGTTTTTCTAATTTTATCATCTGACTGACAACTTTAGGTTCTTGATTAGCTGTTTAACCAATTTTGTTGATTTCACAATAGAAAATCCTAGCAGTGAGAAACAGAAATTAGTAAATTCCCCTAAAAAAGATTTGCAGTTTAGTGTTTATGCATGTAATGGTTTGGTTTTTTTCTTACCATTTTTCCTGTGTTCCAGAACTTAATACAACAGGGGGAGCAAACCTTCCTCCAGCAACACCCTTATCTCAGTCTGCAGTGTCTGCCCAGAATCTGGTGATGTCTTCATCAGGAGTTGGAGGAGATGGTAGTGTCACTTTGACCCTTGCTGACACTCAGGGAATGTTGTCAAGTGGTCTTGATGCAGTTACACTTAATATCACTTCACAGGTAAGATGTTTTTCTGAACTGACAGATGAATTTATGTTTCTGTCTTACAGAGCAGGAATAGGAGAATTTGTTCAGAAAATAATTTTGTCCTGTGAATACATAATATTTGAAAGTTTAGTTAATTTTGCTTCTCTCTGCTAATCGTGTGTGTATGGCATCTAGAGATATGAACTGTTTGAACAGAAGTACAGATAAATTTTGCAGGGTTGTTTGTTTTTTTAAATGAACAGATAGGTTCTGCTTCTTTAAACATGGTTTGAGATAAGTTTTTGGTATTAGATTATGTACTTCATTATCACTATTCAGTAATACAGAGCAGTACTCTTAAATATATTATTTAATGTGGTAAATTTTTCTTTTCCAACTTGTGAATGGGAGAGTTGTACAACAGTTGTTACAGTTCTTTTCATAGCAAGTAACAGGACAGGATTTAATTGACCATCTTTAATAGCAAGTGCATTATAAGAAATTTCATAAAAATGGTTCTGTGTGGACTGTCATCTCCCCAGTAACCTTGCTATTAGTTTCATTTATAGCATAACTTAAGAATTTTGTGGTGTCATCAGGAGCCAAAGATGTATCAGCAAATAGAATCTACAGAGTGGAGAGATTAAAAATAGTATTAAAAGACTATTTTGAGTTGTGTGGTTGACATTTCAATGTAGATTTTAGATCTGAAAACTTGGGCTGTTTCTACTGTTTTCTTGGCTTAACTAGGTTTAGATTGATATTTATTTACTTTTTGATCTGAGTTAAAGTGTGTAAATGTATACAAATGAAATACTATTTATCTTGGATGTGCTGTGATTAATACTGGTAAAGCAAAGTTATATGCTTCACTCTGCAGTTTTGATGTGGGGAAGGGAAGAGAAGATTTCTTAAATAATCCTTATGATGTATTTGTGGTTTCTGGGATCACAAAGTAACAGTGCAAAACATGGTTTCATTTCAGGCTTTATAATAATTTAAGTGATTACATTTGTCAGTGTTGCTGTTCATAAGATCCTGTGCCTCCTCTTAAGACAAATATAAATAAAATTGAAACATGGATTAATAAAATAACTATGTAAACACAGTTTCTGTTGCAAGAAATCATGGTGAATAGACAGGTAGTATGTAAAAGAACTGTTTCCTGGGGAAATTGAAAAGTCATTAAGAATAGTGTAGGAATAGAAGTAGTAAGATATTAGTAATCATATATCCTAAGTACTGATTTTGTATAGTGATTTCATGGGCTTTGGAAGTATGTTTAATCAAGAGATTAAAATAAAGGAAGATACCTTGGGAAGGCCATGCAGCAGAGCAGAATACAGGGGCTAAAGAAAGGCAGCAGAAGGCTAAAACATGCAGTGTTTTATGCAAGGCTGGTAAAGATTAATTGGGACTGGATCGAGTCTTAGTCTTACAGCTGTTGTTACCCTTAAATGGTGACTTACAAATTTGAAGGAGAAAAGAAGGGAAAACGGTTGTGCTTGTTCAGATAGGTTTCTAAAATGTTTCTTTCTAAAGAAAAAATTACTGTTTAGGTTTGAAAACTTATATTACTACAGTTAACTGCTAAAATCCAGCTTTTTTAATATAGTTACTTTTTTTTTTTTTTTTTTTTTTTTTTTTTTTTTGTTGCTGTGCTCTTCTCTCTGACAGGGTCAGCAGTTCCCAGCTATACTCACAGATTCCAGTCTTGCTAGCCAAAGTGGAACAGGATCACAACAAGTCATACTGGTGAGCCATACACCCCATTCAGCACCTGCAAACTCTGATGAAATAACATATCAGGTACATACTATATATTTCTGTATCTTTTGTGGTAAAGGACTTTTATTTAATCAAAATGCTGGAATAATTTCTTTTTGTCTTGAGTCATGAAGGTTGATGTCATTCCCAAAGAAAAACAAGAGTATTGGGAAGAGGTTCTCTGTGACTTCCTAGTCACCCAGATTCTGTTTTTTGTTTTGAAAACCACTTTCATATATATATACATGCACATGAAAAAAAAATGTAATTAATAATATGTTTCTTTCCACAAATCACATAATCATGAGCTCAACACAGCTCCAAATATTTCCCAGTAAGTTGGTATTTAGATAATAAAAATAGATAAATTTTGGAGCTATGGGGAATAAATAGCACCTATTGGTACACTTTTTCCATTCTCTTTCTGTATCCAGGTTGTTTCAGTGATGGTGCAACATAAAAGTCTTTGCAACCTCTTATGCCTTTGAATCACAGTAGAAACTCCTATATAAATAATACAGCTTTGTTATTAGAAAAAGTGGTTCAGAATTGTTTTCTTGAAGGCAGAATGAATGTTTTCAACCAGCCTGGTAGGGCAACCTCTAAAATAGGAGAAATGGGAGAGGTAGATGATGACTTCATTTGTTGCTTTCTGTGTTACTATACTTAGGATTCTTCTGTATTTATCAAGTTGCTATTAAATTACCTGAAGAAAGTAGTTTTTCCAGTCGAATATCTCTAATTAAAACAAAACTAGAATGCAGCACACCACCAATTCTATCAATTTTTCATTGTGTACTTCTGGAAGTAGAGTTTTACCTCCTTATGAAAACAGAATCCCCAGTAAAGAAGTTAAACAAATAGAAAATATTCTTTTCCTCTACAAAATCAGAGATAGATTTTTTTTCTGTCCAAAATACTTTTATCTTTGAATTTTGTTTGGTGGCAAATTGAGGATCATCTGGGATGTTCAAGAGCATAAAACTGAATGTGGAAAAATACTGGTACACACACATTCTATTTATGAAGTGTTAAGTCAATTTCATCATAGTTATTGATGTTGTTTTCTTAAAATACATACATGTGTCATTCTTTAGAGCAATAGCAGTTCATATTTACATATAACTGGCTTCTTTTGTGTCTGTAAGTTGCTTGAAGATACTCTCCAGAAGTTTGCCTTGTTGAAGTAGATTTTGAAAAATAAATCAATGTGGATGTGCTTATGAAAGTACCTGATGGTGTATTTGTAAATTGTTACAGGTGACAGAAGTTTCCCCTAATGTGGCCAAAAGCAGTCAAGCAGAAAAAGAAACTCGTGGGCACCAGTGTTTTGAGTGCAGCCAAACCTTTTATTCTGTCACTATGCTGACACACCACTGCAAAGAGGTTCATGGCAAGGAGCGAATACATGTTTGCCACATCTGCAATAAGGCCTTTAAGAGGGCAACACATCTCAAGGTACTTGGTAATAGCAGTTGATTGTTCTCTTCACTCCTTTTGTTTTGGACTTTCTGTGATATTAGCAAAAGGTACCTATTAGCCCTTTGTCTTTGCTTTCCCTTTACAGTGTGAGGTGTGCATCTGAGAGAGGGAGTCTAAATGATAATGTGTGCACAGATAGAGAACTCTCTTCTGGAGCATGGAGAGGATTTTAATGCATGTATTGACTACACAACGAAAAATGTTAATGCCTGTCATGCAAGCAGTAGTGTCAGGAAAAGATTTCATTTACTTTATTTGCATATGAATGTCATCATTCTAATCCTGATTTCCAGATGATCTTTTGGTATCTCAGGAAGTTACCTGCCTTACAGTCTTACCATTTCATTTGTAGATGGCTCTGTCATGTGAGTACAAGTGATAGAGGAAGCGTTTGTTTTAAAATGTCCTAATATTATTGTATTGTCTAGTGATATTTTTTCTGTTTTCTCTAGATTATGAACAACCTAATACTTCAAAGTCTTAAAAAAAAAATTAGTGATGTATCTAAGTTCTTAATTGTATTATAGAATGTTCTTGTTAGGAATATTGAGCTGTACTAGACAAGTGCTTTGTTCAGGCCAGTGTCATAACCTCTGAGAGATACTTAAAGGAAGTAATTTAAAGAAGAGCTTTAAGAAAAGAGTAAACATAAAAGTTACCCAGAATTTTGCCAGCTTCCCAGAATTTATAGCAAGAAATATTTTTAGCAAAAGGCAATGTATTGATATTATCTTTATATTTATATATAGCTCTGCAATAGATTTCCTTTTACTTTGATAAAATATTTTAAAGAAATATACTCTCTTTGTGAAGTTCACCCCTTTGGAGTAATCATGTGTGTCAACTAGACTATTGGAAACTATTATAAAATGTGTTGTTGTGAAATTCTTAACCTCTGAGTTAGAAGAAATTTTCCAGAGGAAAAACCAAGAGAGTCTTAATACTTGTTTTCCCTAAGTACTGATAACAAACTCCAAAAATCAGTCTCTCTTCAGTTTGTTTTCTTAGAACTGGGCCCAGGTTAAAAACATGCCAAGATGACTTCTTACCCTAGTGTGTCCCTTGGATTATTATCCGTAACTGATTTTTCAGGAAGGCAGCAGTTGAAGTTGCAGTAAGATGCTCAAGGGCAGTCACAGGAGACTTCAGGGCCTTGGAATTACTTGTTTAAGGGATCAGAAGCACAGGTAATCTTCTCCTCTATCCTTCCAGTTGCAGGGAGAGGTGTAGGAAGAGGCAGGAAGAGCCATCACATCAATAGCTGTTTCTGAGACTGGCATCACCAGCAGAATTTAGAGGTTTTTGATCATAGCTTGGTCTACATAACAGCAGGCCTGCTGCAGATGGGCTACACTTGTCCCAAAGGGGGAAAAAGATCTTTGCTGAGGAGTTAGCAAGAGAGATCATCTAAACTAGATTTGTAGGGAGGAGGGGATAAAACCAGACTTGCTGGAGATAAGCTTGAGGGCAGCATGCCGATGTTTGAGGGTTTGTGTGCTAGCAAGGCCCTTCAAGCTCCACCCCAGTGTGCTGAGTACACTGGAGCAGATTTGAAATGTCCCTGTGCTGGTGTGTGCAGCACCACAGCCATCTCAGTGGAGGTAGGGGAATGGTCAGTGACCTGCTGCACCACTTAGACATGCACAAGTTGTCTACAGGACTGGATGAAATCCACCCAGGGGTACCAAGGAGCCTGTCAGAAGAGCTTGCCAAGCCACTTTCAGTCATTTATGATGAGCAGTGCTGGCCAACCAGGGAGGTCCCAGTTAACTGGATCTTAGCACCTGTGATGCCCATCTACAAGGGCTGGAAGCAGGATGTGGGAAACTACAGGCATTTCAGCCTGATCTCAGTGCCAGGAAAGGTTGTGGAGCATCCCATCCTAAGTGCCAGTATGTGGCACATGCAGGACAACCAGGAGATCAGGCACAGTCAGTATGGCTTTATGAAAAGCAGATCCTGCTTGAGTAACATGATTTCCTGTGACAAAGTGACTTGCTCAATGGAGGAGGGAAAGGCTGTGGATGTTGTCTACCTGGACTTCAGCAAAGCCTTCTTCTGGAGAAACCGACCTCCATGGCTTGGACAGGTTCTCTGTTTGCTGGGAAAAAAATTGGCTATATGTCCAGGCTCAGAGGAATGGTGAAGGGAATTACATTCCACCACCAAAAGGTGGTGAGTGGAATTACATCCAGCTGGTCAGAAGTGCTGCTCTCCAGGGCTCAGTACTGGGGCTGGTTCTATTTAGTATCTTTATCAATGATCTGGACAAGAGGATCAACTGTCATTTTGCAGACAACACCAAATTGGTCAGGAGTGTTGATCTGCTGGAGGGCAGGGGGCTCTGCAGAGGGATCTGGACAGGCTGGATCACTGGGTTGGGGCCAGTTGGGTGAGGTTCAACAATGCCAAGGGCTGAGTCCTGCCCTTGGTCACAACAACCCCAGGCAGTGCTGCAGGCTTGGGGCAGAGTGGCTGAAAGCTGCTGCTGGAAAAGGAGCTGGGGGTGCTGATTGACAGTGGCTGAACATGAGCCAGTGTGTGCCCAGGTGGCCAAGGAGGCCAGTGGATGCCTGGCCTGGATGGGGAGTAGTGGCCAGCAGGAGCAGGGCAGGGATTGTCCCTCTTTACTTTGCACTGGCAAGACTGCACCTCAAATCCTGTGCTCAGTTTTGGGCCCTCAGTTCAAGAAGGACATTGAAATTCTGGAGTATGTCCAGAGAAGGGCAACAGAGCTGGTGAAAGGTGTGGAGCACAAGTCTTAGGAGGAGCAGTTGAGGGAAGCTGGAGTTGTTCAGCCTGGAGTAAAGGACCCTGGGGGTCACTTAACAGTGACCTACAGTCTCTACAACTACCTGAAAGGAGGTTGTGGCCTGATGGGGGTTGGCCTCTTCTGCTGGGTAATGAGCAATAGGACAAGAGAAAATTACCTCAGTTGTGTTAGGAGAGATTTAGATTGGGTATTAGGGAAAATTTCTTCACTGAAAGGCTTGTCAGGCACTGGCACAGTTTGTAAAATCTGAAGGTATTTAGAAGATGTGAAGATGTGGCACTATGGACAGTGTCTTAGCAGACATAGTTTAGTGGTAGGGTTGTCAGTGCTGGTTAATAGTTGGTTTTGATCTTAAAGGTCTTAAAGGACAGTTTCATTTACCACTGGACTATCATGTACAACAACTAGTTTCACCCCTTATCAGACTCTTTTCTTTATCAAGGTGTTAATAGCAATTTAGCTATGAGCAGCCTTTAATGGCAAATTCAAAGATAAATTTTGGGGTTTGGCTTAGGATTTTGGGAAGAGTTCAGTGATCTGTTACTCATGGTCTTCATTTTATACTGATGGAATTTTGGAGATCACCAAAAATGTTAAGGGCACTACAAAACTTCAGGTTTTCAGAAAAATCAGTAAGACTTAAGGGTATCAGTGTTTAGATGCCAGTACTTAACTGCATGTGTTTTTTCCAAAGATGCCAGTACCAGCAGTTTCACAGTTATCCACAAAAAAATCCTCTTCAGAGGTTGTGTACAAACACCTCCACCACCCACCCCACCCCCAATGTTAAGGCTTTCTAGACCATTGACTTCAGTTCCTCTTCTGATGTGGATTGCTGTCCTGTTTCACAGCTTCAGAGAGGAGAAGCTTAAGACATGCACAGTGACTAAACTGTCCAATTTCATATTAATTTGTAGTGGAACTATCTGGTAGTTCACTGCCAATAGTAATAAGGCACAGACATGATTCCAAGATGAAAGGAAAAAGCCCTTACCTTATTAAAACAATGGAATCCAACAAACTTTTTATTGCTACATTTTCAGAGATGGTTACAATTAATGTTTCAGGAGTGGCATATAAGACTGGCATATAAGAGAGGCATATATAAGAGTGACATACTAATGTATGAGCCATTTCAAAGGTTTCCTGGTCTTATTTTCTAATTAGATAACTTATTTGCTACCCCAAGATAATTTCTCTCTGAAGAATATAAGAATTACACAAATAAAGTTGTAAAACATTGCAAGAACAATCAGCGAAATACTGTGACTATAAACAGATGATTGAACTTCAGAATGTTGCATTTCCATGAAGAATTGCATCAAAAACTGTTTCTTCAGAGAAAGTTGACAGAAAGCTTTACAGGGCTATCTGGATGATATATTGTTTGTTTACAAGTAGAAGATGGGGTGGGGGTTGTTGGATTTGGAGGTTTGGTTTTGTTTAGTTTTTTGTTTGGGTTTTGTGGTGGAAGAAAGTAGCAACTGGTTTCAGATAATTTTTCTGAAGTAGGTCAGAGTATGCTTCCACCCGTTCAATACGTGAGGAGGTAATGAACAAGATAAAACTGAAAGATTTTATTTCCACCTAAGCAGGAGTTTACAGATATGATTTTTCTCAAAGACCTTATATTATTTCCCTATAATACTTTATTATTATAATTACTGTGATAATAATATTCTCCATGTAACTGTCTCACTGATTTTCCAGTGTAAACAAACTGCAGACACAGTTTGCTTCTGTTCGTGGAGTGAGGAATAGGACTTCATAGACATCAAGAAGGCTTATTGTTTAGGTATAGTAAAGACTAATTAATAGTTTAGTCTGTAATCAAATAGACTAGAAAAGAATATTCACACACATTTTAGAAAGTGGACAAGTATTTGCAGTACTGTTTCCCGGATAATTCTTGATTAGATTTTTTTTTTAGTTATATATATATATTATTTATTTTCTTTTGTAGTTTGAATTTTATCTTGGTATTAAAAAATACATTAAAATGAAAATATTAATAGATAACATAAGATACTCTTCTAATTTTAAAAAACATCTGTGCCAGCATCAGTATATTAAAAACACTGAAATTAGAACTGTTATTGATGCTTCTTCATGAAGATAAAGCATCCTGCTATCTTACCATTAAGAGCCTTAGTGATTTTATTTTCTGTTGTTTTTTAAATTAAGAGTTAATTGTGAAGTGGTTCTGTTAGCATCTTGCCATCACACAGTTGTGTGTGTATGTTGTGATAGTTGCCACTTTGAGGCCTCTACAGTTTGGTAGTGTTACCAGTTCAGGTGCTGAGGAATACCCACATATCAGACAAGAAGGGAGATGGATGCTGTAGAGGAGAGAAGGAAAAAAATTACGTTAGCTTACAATGCACAGTTATCAAAATATCTCTTTGTGGATGTACAGAGCATTTAAAGAACTCTGGTTTGGTTTTTTGTGTTTTATTTTGCTTCAGATAATTAGTGAAGGGATAATGTATGCCAAAAAAGAAAGACATACAGTTATTAATGGAGTTTTTCAGAAGTGTAAAGATACCAACGGTTAGAGAGAGTTGATATAAAAAATGATCTCATTTAAAAGAAAAAAACAAATGCAGGCTTCCATTTTCTTCCAGCTTGTCTGCTGATGACTAAGATCCTCTGCTTTTGCGTTCAAGGTGTGAATATATTTTTATGTTAAGTACTGAAGTCTTTTTAAATGGTCTGAAATGTATTTTTTTTTCCTATGCTGTCTTAGGAACACATGCAAACCCATCAGGGTGGACCTTCACTGAGTTCCCAGAAGCCTAGAGTGTTTAAGTGTGATACTTGTGAAAAAGCTTTTGCTAAGCCAAGTCAGCTGGAGAGACACAGTCGCATCCACACAGGTGACACTAGAAATTAGTTTTATCTTGAGAGTTTTTCTTATGAGTATCTGGGTGCTATGTTTGGAGCCCTTGCTTATGCTTGCAGTTAACTGTATTTAAATGTCAAGCTTAAAAATCCAAGTAAATGTCTTACCTCAAAATTTTGGAAATTAAAAGGAGAAACAGCAAACTTGAAAACTCATGTGCGTCACTAACCTGATCTATATTTTGGGACTGGCAGTACTGCAGTGATAATGTGTGTGCATGAGCTTGTGTCTGAAGGTTTGTCTTCCTTTGAAACAGATTAATAAAAGCATATTTTAAAGCATTGTTTGAAGTGATTTAAAGACACTGATTATGATCATCCTCAATCATATAGAAGGATGTGCAAGTAAGGGGGTGTGCTCAGTGATATTAAACAAGGGCTAGGCTTAACTGCTGATACTGACTGCTGTATGCAGTGCTTCATGATTACTGAGCTACTTGCACAGGTCATCTGTTTCTAATGCCAGTGCTTTTAATTTGTTGTGTTCTTTTCCACATATTCCACTTCCTTTAATTTTCTTTGACAGAATGTATAAAACATCTATACTGACTTCTCCTAGGGAGCACTCATTTTCTGTAATGTAAGTGCTTTTCAGGTAGCAGCTTCTGCCCTGCTGTAAGTTGAAAGCTGTGCATAGGATGATAGTGCAGCTGCCTTCCCCATGCCTGAGAAACTTTCTTCTTAAGAACATGAGTTGTAAATATAGGAGTCAGTTCTCTTAAACAACTTCTTTCTTTTCCCTGCCACTTCTACCAGTAAACATCTGTCATGGCTGCTAAACTTAGAGAGGACAGGGGAAAGTTATCTTGTTGCTGCTAATCTGGAGGGGATCAATGAATTTGGCTGGATGTGCTGTAGAATAAGAAGATTCCCTCAAAAGGGTAACTCTCTCTTAGGATGAATCAACCAGAGCTTTCTCTTTCCCAGCATCCCTGTTCTGTGGTTACTGTATTAGAAAGGAACAATCTGCTTCTACTGTGGGTAACTTACCTAGGTGATAAATTGAATAGGAAAGATAATATCAGTGGTTTAGTACTTACATAACTATTCTGACATTTAATTTGAGATTTTTTATGACAATGTGGAGCTATAGCACTGTTTGGAGAAAGTCTCGGGGAAAATTATGATGTCTATTTCATTTCTAGATCATCTTGATAATTTTTACTGAATTCCAAACTGTATTTCAAATTTAAAAGGAGAAATTATGAAATAAGTTTTTCTTTCTTATAAAGGAGAACGACCATTTCAGTGTACATTGTGTGAAAAGGCATTTAACCAGAAGAGTGCTCTTAAAGTCCACATGAAAAGGCACACAGGAGAGAGACCTTATAAATGTGATTACTGTGCCATGGGATTTACACAGAAAAGCAATATGAAGCTGCACATGAAACGGACTCATGGTTACACTGGTACGTAGCATGGTGGTAGTACTGCTGAGGGCAGGAATCCATGTTTTGGTAGAAGAGCACAGAGCACTTCCCTTAAGTTATTGAGGAGTCAAGACTTAATAGCCAAAGAACACAGTTTCTGAGCTAATAGCTGCACATGCAACACAAAAATCAGGTTGAAACAGCAATTCGTTGCTCTTTATGGTTCCTTGTTTTTTATGTGGGGCTCTGTGTACAGACATACAGAGCTGAAAAAATATTCCAGGAAAACAGTATATTATATTATATTATATTAAAAAAAAAAATTCCAAGACTGTCTAATGAATTTGCAGTATCTGAAGTAATTGTATAATAGTGTTCCCCATCATGATTCCTTTATTCCCAAGTGCTATATTTGCATTTTTCTTACACCATACATTAACTTACTTGCCTTTTTCTCTTGTACCTTGGTGTAGGTCCTGTACAGGAGCCTGCAAATCACCAAGAACAAGAAGGGGAAGACATTAGTCGTGCTCTGAATTTAGAAGAAGTGGTACAAGAATCTTCAAATGAATGGCAAAATATAGGCAATGTTTTTCGATAACACATTGGAATTTGGAAGTTAAAAATGTTTCTGAGACTTGAACTTTACAGTTAAAGCTTCAAGCATTGAAGATACTAACAATAGAATAATATATTATAGGTTTTTTAATTATCTACAGAAGTTACCTAAAAGAGAAATTCTTTTTTTTTTTTTTTTTTTTAAGCTTATAGAAGAATATTGGGAAAACTTCATTTAATCTGTGCTAAGTTGTCTGTGAATCAGTGAACTCAGGTAATAATGTATACAGTTTCATCTTTGAATTCACAGACAATAGATCTATTTAAAGATAAACTGGAACTTTCTATCAGAATAGAATAATACCAGTTTTTAATGGAGATGAAGAATAACTTCACAGGAAAATCATGAAGCTGTCAGTCAACTTTTTTTTATGTGTTTAAAAAAATAATTGAGATTGGAAGTGAAATGTTGCAGTTGATGATGCATGCAGTATAAAATAGTGGAATTTTGCCTTTTTTTTTTTCGTACAAGGCACAGGAAAACACTGTATTTTTTTTAAAGCTTTCTTTTTTAGTGCATTTTGAGAATTTGTTGAAAAAAAAATTAAATACTGTGCAAGCTCATGGCTTTTCTTGAGTTAAACTCTTGAGAGGGAGCATGTTCATTTTCATTCCAACCACAAGAGGCAGTTAGTTTTTTGCAGTAAAAGTCTTGAGGTTTTGGACTTGGCAATAATTACTTTAAAAGAATCCAAATTAGACAATGTTCAAAAAAAGCCTCTGTTGTTGTTTGCTGTACTGGGTCAGCAGGTACCTATCTCAGTATTTGTGGAAAACAGCCATATACTCGATTTGTGAGGTAAAAAAGTACAATTTTGTGGTAGCAGTGAGAAAGTTAGATCCACACTAGGTCACCTATACTATACAATGTTCCCCAGTGCTGTAAACAGTTATCATTTTGAATCTAAAAATTCCCTACTATTTTCTTTGTGGATTTTGGAAATATTACATTTATTTGTTGTTTAAGTCATTGTTTCAGCAAAACTACCTAGCTGACTGAGTATTGCTTTCAAAGGTGCCACCTGTTAAGTATATTCATAGCAAAGAAACACTGGAGTAAAAGCATAGATGTCTTTTAGACATTCCAAAGACAGAAGCTGTTTTCTTATTTTTGCCTTGTTCTTTTGAATTTTATTTATATGTTACATATATATAGATATATATATGTGTGCTTATATATGTATATATATATATTTAAAGTTTATGAGCCTCTGTGTGGCTGATCAGTATATTTTGTAAATACTAATCCCAGTTGCAAGGAGTTCATCTGTTTGGTTGCCACAAGTACTTCTAGATCAGTGGTGGATATGTTGTACTATAATACAGACCTGGACTTTAATTTACTTTCTAAAAAATAATTGTTCTCAGATCCAAAAAGCCCTTTTCTGTAAATATTGTCTATACTCTGTCTATGATACAAACTAGTTATTTCTGATTGCTGAAGCAAGAAATTGCTGTTGGTTTTAATAGGGCATCTCTTAATTCTTTTGTTAACTGTTCAGCATATGTATATAAGTAATATAGTTGGTGACATGAAAATAACACTTTTGTTATGTGGAATATTTAATTGAAAAACATGCTAAATAATATTACTTTTTTCCAAATTCTGTTTCGTGTATTTTTTAAGCATATGATTCTGGATTCTAGGAGATTGGAAAAACTGTTTACAGAAGTCCATGTTTGAATATTAGATGTAAAGAATAAAGTCCTTCCAGCAGTGCCTTCCCTTTCAGGCAGCCTGTGAGTGTTTCAGCTGTTTAAGAAAGACAGTATATTTTACAGTTGTCTGGCCTCATGGCATAGCATGCAGTTTATCTGTAATAATATAGCAAAATGTGCTGTGTTGCATGTACCATGGAGACTTTTTCCCTGTTATTTCAGGGAATACTGTGTAAATGCACAGAGGGCTTGGAACTAGGTGATCTTTAAGGTCCCTTCCAACCCAGACCATTCAATTATTCTGGGTTGGCATGGTTCTTGGTACACACAACCTAAAAGCTGATCTCATGAGTAAAAAAGATGGCATTTTTAAAGGGTCACTTCTCAAAGTATGTCTTGGTTAGAGGCAGTGAGTCTGTTTAGCAAGTCTTGGAAGTATTAAATAAAGAGTGTGAGTTATGGAGTCAGCTGACATTTTTCCTGAATTCAGTTTGCTACTGCTCCAGCACTTGGAAATCCTGTCAGCTACAGTAATAGACTTTTATAAAATTTATTTTTAACATTGTATTTGATTTGCTTCCCTGCATCCTCTTCCCCATGAACTTCAAGTGTCTTGACAGAGGTTTTTATAACCATGGTAAGATTGAGTTGGAGCTTTTCAGAGCAGTATGTGTTGATGTTCAAAACAAATACAGACAGAGTAACCAATATGTTGATATTTTCAAAAGCAGTGTGAAAGCAGATGTTTTATTTAAGGAAGCAGAAGAACTCTTGTTCTGACAAGTGCTTAAAGTTCCACGTTGTACAGTGGGTAAGTGAACAGTGCTTGGGACAGCCTCTGTTCTTTCTGGTTTAATGCAGTATTAGGCTTGTGCTACCTGGGGCTTTTGGCTTGTGCCTGCTCACAATATTTTTTTGTTTATGGTCTATTCCTTCAGTACATTAAATTACACATTTCTGCTATTGGTTGGGCATTCCTTTTTCGGGAAAAAGCCTTTGTTTGCTAATCAGATGGCCATTTAAACTACTGGTTTTCATCAAAACTACTAGTGTGTAACTAAAAGAATAAATTTCAGGCCAAGTTTTAATCTCTTTTCCTGTTGTAAAACAATGCTTTCAAGTATCGTATCTATTCCTCTAAAGGAAGTAAATCCAAAAAAGCCACTCTGACCCTCTGGAAAAGATGTCTGAGGGGAAAGAAGAGTGATAAAGGAAAGGAAGAATTTTTGGTTTAATTCTGTTACTCTAAAGTGCAGTATTTTGAAAGATGTATTTCTCTGGGTTTTTTTACCTTAAATATTCTTTCACATTTTTGAAGGCTGTTTGCACCACAGTTGTTCATGAAGGGGGCTGGATTTTATTGCCTGTTCATAGACATTTTATGCCTTGCAGTATTCTTCTGGCCTGTAGCTGTCACTCTGTAGATGCTGGCATTCCATAATTATTGTGTCTTATTGTCAGCCTTCTGGGCCATGCAATGTTCTAGAAGTCAGTATGCAGGGTCCCAAAATGTCATTGTGTCATTTTCTAGTATCTGAACATTATTCATAAACTCTGGGGTGGAAGGGGGGGGAATAAACCAAACAGACCTATATATATGTATAAGTATATATAAATATATATATATCCTTTTCCTTTGTAAAAAACAAAACTGGCCCAAGTTTCATTTCAAGTTGATTACTTTATTTCAATAGTGTCTATTTTTAAAAGCTATGTTCCTATAAGAACAATACGTGTTCAAATTAAATCAACTATTACGTTGCAGTATACATCTGAATGAAGCTACAATAGAAAAATACACATAGCAACCAACAAAGGTAATAGATGTAATAGGTGTGTGTATGCTTAATCATTTTGGCAGTTTTGATTTCTTTAGTTTCTATGTATTTTCTATCATCTCATTTTCCATTGCTTCATATTAATGGACACCGATTTAAACCTACAAGAGATTTAGATGTGAAATGCAATTAACATATATATTTATAGGTAACTTTTACTGGGCACTTATTAGGAATGCTGTTTCAACCCAGGAAGCACTAATTATAATCTACAGTGCATTGGCTAAAACTAAAAAAATAATTAATCACACTCAGATGACAGTTTGAAGAAATGCTAAGTTTAAGTAATGATACAGTGCAATTCAGAAGAGCCTTTTATTTCCCTAAGTGTGGTTGGAAATACCATCTCCACACACTCATTTTAGTAATTTGTGAACAATTCATACCTAAATCTAACTGAGCTATATTTTTTTTCTACGAGGCAACTACAATACAACAGTTAAATGTTCACAGTAGTTTACTATGAGTTTGTTTTGGTGCACTGCCCTTAATAGGTATCCAGTCTAACTCAGGCAAAAGATGAGCCCATCAAATACAACACTGCTGCAATACCAAGAGAAAGATTTGAAATTCTAACGTGAGATGTGCAGGACTATCTGAGATACCAGTACTGAAGGGCTTTCTTTCAGAAATTAGACTTTTTTTGTTTATATGCTTATTTACTTACTGTACTGCAAAACTAACACTGTTGCAGCAGAGTTTATGTGAAGCACCAGTGACATCCAGTGGTCACGTGTGCAGTCTTTGATGTTTCTCTGGGAATATCCCTTGTTTTGTAACATTAGTCTAACTCAAATTTTAAATCCTCTTTCTCTCCCTCATCTACTCTTTATTCTAATGGTTTGGATGCAATGAGCAATTCAGGGTATGGAAAGAATTTCCTTATTGCTATTGCTCCACATCGTATTGATTCTTCAACATCTACCCCCTCCCACACTTCACATACCTTGAACTCCCAAGATTTGATAAACCTTTCCATGACTGCCTAATCCTGTTATTGAAAATAAATTATTCTGTGAGTGAGAGAAGGAAGATTAAAACAAAACAAAAAAATAACCAAAAAGAAAATTTGGATAAACAGTCCTTACAACTTCTGCACATGTTGGGTTTGGTTGGTGGTTTTTTTTTTGTTTTTTTTTTGTTTTAACAGCAGTGTCTCAAAAATTCATTAACAGCAGTGCTCAGTGTCCAAGACAGTATAGCTCTTTATTTGTAATTCTGTTGTTCACTAAAACGAAACCAGAGGAGTTGAGCTTAAATTAGGTGCTTGGGAGAAATAAAGGAGTCCAGCATACAGTTAGGGCATCCTGAAGAAGAACGGGTAAAGTCAGAGATCATGTTACTTTACATAAAATAAGGAAAACATCTAGCAAAGCTACTTTTTGTGTTCCTTTCATTCAACTGTTGCTCAGGGATTGCCAATAGAAGTTTGTATCATCTACTGCATGCAGAACCTAATTGGCATTAAGTAATGGATTGCATCTATCTAGGTAATTGTGGCAGCTGTTACTAATTTTAAGGCAGTTATGTTATGAAGCAGAGTACATGATCCTTGGACATCATCTTGGAGCTTCAGCGCCTAGCAATGGGGGAACCAGACCGCGATCCAGGTCGGGACCCAGAGCCTCCCTGGAGGGAAGAACACAGTTGCATTCATTAGAAATTTGTATATATTTGGGGCTGTGCATTGAAGAACGACAATCTGTTGTAAGTATGACAAAATTTTACATCCTATCTAATGAAAATAGCCTGCAATTGCCTCTACTATATCACTAAATATTTACTGGGATCTTCACTTCAAAAGGATTGATTTTCATTGATTTTCACAAAGGATTCATTTACTCTCATTAAATCTTCCACAGAGGACTAGACAGTCTTTCATTAATTACTTTTTTAAGTGCATGTTCTTATTCAGGCCTTCCTAATGAAAGCAATTTATTTCCTTGGACAACATAGAAAATTTCATTTTTATGAACCCTGTGTATATACTCTAAAAAACAAAATACTGAAACCTTGCTTATAAGATGTAATAGTTTCACATCTGAATTAAAATTTAATAGTTTCATTCTGCAGTAAATTCTCAGTTTTATATCAACATTAGGCTTGTATGGAAAGCTTAGATGTAGATACCAGAGAAAGCTAAGAAAAGATAAATGGGCCGAAACCTGCCCTGTTCTTAGAAATAATTAGAAAGTGTCAAACTGTGAAGAAAAAACTGTGACAGTTCATAAATTTGCATTTGAGAAAATAAGCAATTTTATAGCAAAGATGATCGAAGCTGAAATTCTGACATTTCATTTTTTGGAATTTGAGACTAGGCTAATTTGGTATCTTGTCCCTTAGCTTCAACAACCCTTCTATAGGCAAATCTTGAAAAATGCACATAAAATTACAAATGTGAGGTGGTGGGGTAATTCTTACTGTGATCAGGTCATGACTAAACTGTTTAGTTGAAAAAAAAGTACTTTGAGACTTCATTTTCTTCATTTATCTTCTCATCTTTCAGTGCTGCCTCCTTAGTTTTACAGGAGTGTTACAGGCAAATTCAGCCTAATGAATTAGGTAACTGGCTTTTTTTTTCTTTCAGAGATATCTTAAAGAATGGATAACTTTTTTTATATTACAAGACTGTAAAACTATTAAATATAGTAATTAATGCCTCCTGTAAACAATGGACTGAATAAAATTCATATCAAAATTCCAGAAATTCTAATGGCTGGGAAAAGGTTATCTAAAAAGTTAAACTGGTGTATGTATCTCTCAGATATATATATAAATCTAAGCTAAAATAGTTGTGATGAGTATGCAAAAAAGAGAATGTTAAATATCATGAGACATCATTAATACCTATTTTCAGATGTTGAAATGATGAAAATTTACAAATAATGTCAGTATATAGCCATGGAATAGTTGATGTACCTGAACTCTACTAAATCTACCAAGTGCACAGTGTGAAAATAAGACTCAAAATATGTTTGATTCTTTACCAAGGCCTCTGAAGAGATCATTCCTTTTCTTAAATTGAAATATAAGAATACCAAGTTTCTGTGTTGTCATTTGGTGCTGCATAAATTTGGAAAACAACTGTATAATGGGAGATATAAAACCTAAACTGTTTAAGGGACAATAATGAGGATTTTCTGCAAATGAAGGCACTGTTACATCTCCAGCTGCAGAGCAGAATATTAAGAGTCTGAAGTGATAAGCTCTGCTAAGGATCTCAGACCTTCTAACTTGAAATTGAGATGACTGTGATGGCATCTTTATGTGCAAATAGTGCACTGGCTGATTTGTTATGAGTGAACTCACTGCCATCGTTGCCTTTGAGGGAAAATACAGTCTTCCTTAATGTATCTGCCAGTGGATATAGTGTACTTTCATGTGTCTGTTTCCTGACATAGAATCTGAAAAATCCTCACAACTGACCTTTCTTTCCTGTTCTGTTTTCATTTATTGCCTGTGTTGTTGTGGCTGGGCTGTGCCTTGAAACGGGGAATTGAAGCAGACTAAAGATAATCTGACCAAATGTTTATTTCTAATATGACAGTTTTCTAATTTGCCCCACTTTGTGGTTTCATAACTTGCAAGCAATACTGACATATTGTAGGGGTTCTCCCACCTGGGGTGGGAATAAGCAGGGACTCTGGAGTTCTTAACTGCATCCAAATATGTGTCCAGCACTGTCCTGTACTGCTCTTTTGCAGTTTCTCAGTTCTCTTTCAGTTTCACTATCCTAAATAATTTAGCAGCAACCAGCTGTGTCATTTCATTGGTCTTCTGTATTCCAGATCATTTTTGCATTCAGTAACAACACTGATCCTGGTGCAGGTCTCTGTGGGACATTGTGGACTTACCTTCTTTCCTGATGACCACTAACTATTGTTTCCTATCATGTAAGTAGTCCCTAAGCCATGAAAGAAATTTCTGGTTTATCCATGCAAATCTAAGTCAGAAGCTTTAAGAAAATTTGGTTTTTTTTCAAACATGGCAGGTTCTGGAGAGATTTGGCTTCTCTTTTTCCCAGTTCAGTTTTTTTGGACTTAAAGTTCAATTGTACTTTACCAGTTTAAAGATTCTGGAAAGAGTGCCCTGGCCCTCATGATAGGATCCCTTGTGTCCCTTGTGAGCAGATTTATGCTCATAGAATTTTCCACTTCCATATCCTGGCTTGTGTGTTTCACCACCCTGCAAAGAAAGATTTTCATTTATATTGCAAATTATCACATTCAAATTATGATATACATGATGTCTTTATTTGTGATCACTGAAATGTAATACTCAAATGAGAAATTTGGAGGTTGTTGCAATAAAATGATCTTTTATGTAATAAACAAAGCTGAAGGAAAATGTTAGGAAATTTTCTGAATAGATTCAAATCTGAGGGAAGCATCAACCTGTAAAAAATGAATTAATATTCAAAAATTAAATGCTCAGAGCATTAGACTGTGTGATAAAACTTAAAATGTTTTAATTTCATGAGTTTTAAGATGTCAAACACATCAGCTAATATGTGATGTTCTGATAGTGAAAGAAATGTTTAATAGCTTGAAGGCTTTGATATTTTGTCTTAAAATGCCAGTAATTTACATGCCATCTCATATAAAATCAAACCTGTGGCAGAGAAGTTGAATTTAATTAGTTGTGAGAGAACTGTGGGAAGAACTTGTCTAGGAATTGCTTAGGCAGATCAGTTCTAACTGACAGGAAAGGTGGCACAAAATACCGAGGTTAGTGGCAGCATTAGTTTTTCAGACTTCACTGGGTAAAAGCAGTTGCAAAAGTGCAATAAGCACCTATCTTGTCCCAGCCCTCCCTCCCATTTTTGTCCATCTCAGAAGAAAATGGAGCAGATGGGTCTTCCAGGAGCCTTTGAGGGAAGAGAGCTTTGCCATGCAGTGGATTTTGCTCCCTTTGTGCTGAAGCAAAAGAAATTATTGCTACAAGGGCTGTCAAATTGCAGGATAAGAGCAAGCAACACAATTACCCTCTTAAAGTGCTGTGGAAGGAGGAAGGAAAGTGGAACAGGAAAAACTAAATGGCAAACTTGAGACAAAACAAAATTATCACGTTGCTGCAGCAGCTTGAGGCAATGGAGCAAGCTATGCTTTGGCCTGGTAAATAAAAGGGCTGTTACCGAAAGCACATTTTTCACCTACCCAGCTAAATCTGGTGAGGGATAATCCTCTTCCCTGTACATGCAAGAAATAGAAACAATGACATGATGATCACTATGGGTCTGCCATACACAGCAGAAGATGAAAAGACAGCCAAGATTATGAAATAATGGCCAGATAATGAGGCAGGCAGGAGTTGAGAACAACAGTCTGTACAGTCATTTCATGAACCAAAAAAAGGCAAAAGTGTTTATTGTGATTACTAGAACTGACTTCACTAGCCATGGTTTGTCAGTATTACGTACTTCAAAAGCCAGCTGAGTTGAGTAAATGGAAGGACGGCTCCTGGTTGGTGAGGCTTGTTTGAAAGAATTACCAATTGTTAGTTCATTACAAAAAGCAATCACACCATAAATTGAATATAAAAATCCCTGCAATTGGCTTCAGTTAGTCATGCATGAAGTCAGGAAGTGCGTGAGGAAGAGAGCCATGGCTTCTATGTCTTAGGCTCTTGCTTTAAATTGTTCCCAGGGATACCTGTAGATTTTATTTAGTGCCATTAGGGACAGTGAATTAGGCTTGCAGTTGAATTAGCGTAAATTAGCCCATAAATGCCTTGAGTCCCTGAAACTGCTTACCTTTGCTTGCATTGGGGGAGGTGTACGGGGTGAGACCTAAAATCCAACACAGAAGAATTGTCAAACAGAGGCAAAAATAAATGTCAGAAATCATCAGGCCTTTTGCATGTTATCCACAAGCTAAAAATGTTAATGGCATCGAGAAGCTCCTCTGCTGCCTGGAATACACTGGATTTATATCTGTCTTGGAACAGTAATAATTCCTGAATACTGCCAGTGTTAAAGACACAAGGACAAAACATGTCTACAGTGCACTGTATAACTGACATGGTTAGCATTTGACTATGCTAATGGAGGTTCACATGCTTTTTTGGTAGCATTTCAGTATTGTTTGTCTAAAAACTATTTTTGTATTTGATCGGCATAATGAGCTCAAAAGGCACAGTACAATTTGAGGCTCAAAATAAAGGGTAATGATTGGGGAGTATTTGTTACTGATGGATTCTAAAGAAAATACTTGATTTTGGTGCATAAGAGGAGGAGAGACTTACAATGTTCTTGAAGAAGTGGACTACAGGGTTGTCATCAATGGGCCGGCCATGCTGAGATCTCGGGGGAATGGACCCAACGTGGTGGCTGACCCTGGCTGCATGTATGTCCTGAAAAGCAGAACAGGCACGTCGCCCAGTCAGCTGGGAAGGACAGCTTACCAGCCATGGCATGCAAAAGCATTTTCAAGGGTGAAGACTGTAGGAATATGCCTTGGAAATCTACAGAGTTTGCCCCCTACAGTTGTCAGTGCTGTGAAATGGCAAATACAGTATGTATATGCACATATGTTGTACATATATATATATGGATGCACATGTTCTTAACGTTACAGCCCAGTGTGGAAATAAGCCTCTTACTGGAAAGATCAGGTAACAGAAACTTAGTAATTTTCCTTAAATAGGAAATTTTTCTTAAATAGGGTCATAGGCTGTGATTTTAGAAAAGAAAAATTTAAAAAATGGAAAAAAATATAATTGTTGGATCATTCTGCATGGGAAAGCAGGAATAGATTGTATATAATTTTTAGTTCCCAAAGACTTTTTAACACTCATTAGCTCCAAGAGCAATGTTTTTTTTTTAGAATGAGGGAATCAAATGAGGCTGACAATTTCTATTTCAGTAGGGCTTTCTATTTTCAGTAGGTCTTCCTGAGCAATAGTCCAAATGAAGTAATATACGTGGTTTATGACAGTGATTTCCGTTGGGAAAAAATACTCAATGCGGAGAAGTTTGGCTGGTTTTTATCAGGGTTGGTTTTTGCATGCTGATGATATGTGGACACTTAACTATTTTAAAAGCAGGAAAATCTGAATTTTGGATCTGTGAAATCTCCATGGTGTCAGGCAGTCAGTCATATTTTTACAGCAGTTTCTACTCAGTCACTAGTTCCAGTGTTGCCAAAATAGCTTCTGCTGCCGTGATCAGGAAGAGAGAGCCAGTAATGTTTCAGTACATTACTTCAGACATGGTTTTGTTTTGTAAATCTACATTCAAATCACCCTTTGAACCCTGCTGACTGCTTTGTCCTTAGGATAAACACCATGGTGTTGTAGTTCTGATGGGCTATGGATTGCCACTGGAATGGAGAGAAATTGGGATAATAAGGTTTTATAATCTAGGTAGGTGTTCTGACCAATTATTAGGTGCTAATAACTTATTGGAAAGGTTATTGAGCTGTAAATACAAAATTTCTTCTGCCTGCAGTGCCAAATGACATGACAGGCTTCTACTGTCTCCTGTTTTAATGTGTATGAAGCAGTAGCAAATCTGAAGTAATTTTTAATTACTGTTCTGGATGAGTTTCCTGGTGTTTAAAATAAAGTACTTTCCATTAATATTGTTATCAGCAGACTTCATCTGCCTTCAGAACTTTTGATATTATTCTTTATAATAATATAATAATGACAGGTAATTTGCATGTTTCCCCTCAATTTATTGTTAAAATTACTCTTTCACCTTCAGTTTGTTTTTTCAAATTTTGGACTCCTAGGGACAGAAAACAAAATCCAGTGGTGTTTTTCAGAGACTGTTTATGCTTATGTAATGAATGACATTACATCAAGCCAAGTACCCTTCACTTCCATATCTATGTATTTTGAAATTCACTTTCCAAGTATGAGTGTGAATTCAGAGCCCTCGGGTATTGGTAGTGAAGTTTAAAATGAAGGTGCCTCTGTTCGTGCCCTTTAGGAAACTTTAAACATACAGTAATTCTTCAGTAACTGAACAGAGCACTCAACTTTTCCTGTTCCCACTTAACATTAATTAAATGTTTGACCTCAGTTAAGGATCTCAACTAAGTCAACTCTGCTGCACATTCAAAAAGACCAAAAAGAACCCTAAAGCTGAATGATCTTTATAAAAAAGATTTGCCAGTACTGGAAATTTAAGCAGTAACTAGGAGCTCTGATGACAGTTTGCAGCTTCACAGTGAAATCAGTAGTTTTAAGGATTAACAATCTAAACCAGAATTCTTTAAAATATACATAAAACACCCACAGTTATCCTGTAAGGAGAGTAATTTTTATTTTTATTTGTTTTTAAACATTTCATGGTTCTTTCTGCTAATGCACAGCAACGTAGCATTGTTTTACTGTGTCACCTACCTTGGTATGGTGGTATGTAGGCCACTAAGACAAAACAAAACAAAAAAAAGAGAGAATAACTGTGAATGCAGTGCAAAGAAAACATGCAGGTATTTTAAGTCTCAACATTAGCTATACATTGGAATTGCATTCCTTGTGTTAGCCATGTACTCTCACATCAGACTAATCACATTTACTGGCACAACCTGTATTAGTACCTTGTAAGAGCTGTTAATAAAAAAAAAAAATTAGAATTGCCACATCTCTAACAATATGGGCTCCACTTGGGATTTAGTGCAAGGTTATTACATTTCCAGTGTAATGACCTGAAGATACCAAAGTGTGTGTTTGTAGGCATGTATATATTTATATATCTATATGCATACTTTTCAGTGTTGTGCAATAATTGGCTCTGTGTATAAAATGGCTAAAAACTATAGTTAAGCAGTTACAGGCTTTTTTTTTTAGTCTTGAAATCCCATTAAATCCATTCCTGATTTTGCTTGCTATAAAGAGGATATTTCAGATCTTGCTTTTAAATGTATATTATAATCTCTCATCCTCCACAAGAGTATTGCTTATAGCTGAAGATTCCATATGCATGTAAATAGCTCTAACTCCTCATCAGTCTGTGATACATATTTGTGGCAATAACAGTATTAAGATACTTTTGGAGTACAATAATTTACAGCTTTTTACAGTTCTTTTCAGTATCAGTCTTGTGTACTTTTGTTGTCTACTTTAGGATGTGAGATGAAAATCTAAAATACCTCCCATGTTGTTTCTCTGCTGGCAAAATCCATGCATATGAATATGGAAATAGCTGATTTAAAATGCAGTCAAACCAGGTAATGTTGGAAAACAAAGGGCTTTTTCATGGGTTCAATGGGTTTCATGGTTTCCAATGGTTTTTCTTCACAAGATACCTAATGAGTTGCTGTGCTTGAATTTAAGGGATATAATACAAAATCCACACATTTCAAATTCACATAGACATGAAAATTGCATTTAGATTGTCTTAGAAAACCAATCTGTTCCACAACCTGTAGGTTGTTCATAATGCTATAATGTCCATAATAACCACCCCCACTAAGATATTTGGAACTGTACGGGTAGACTAAAATTATCCTTTAAGCATTACATTATGAACACTGTGCTGTTCTGTGGAAAGAAGAAGCTGAAAGTTCAACAGGCAATTTGCGATCTACTCATCTGCTTTTGTTTTAGTCCTTGAAATGGACTCTGAATCCAAACTTTAATGAGATTCCTATACAGGTTCAGACTTAGGTAGTCAGTATGGTTTCTAAATATGTATGCCAAACAGGAATTGAGATGCATCCTTTATGCAAATATATATGCTTTTATTTTTTTCTTATCTTGATAACATAGAAATCTGTGGTATAGTTTAAGGAGAAATCTGACAGGCACTTGAATATAGAAATTGACTCATCTTGGGATTTGGAGGGGCTTTGTCCATGGGGCTTTGTGTTCCTGGGCATGGCTGACACTTTGTCAGAACCTTCCGGTGCTGCTACCCCGGCTCTCACCAGGCAGCAACAGAACACACAGCCCATGTGGGATGTATTTTTCCATGCTTATTCTAGCAGCAATGTAACTTCTGTGAGCATGCACTGCTAAATCAGAGCTGTGTTGTATGGGTGTTGTTGGTTCCATCTTTGTTCACGTACAGCCCAAGTAGCAGTTGGCTCTTGGTGGCAGTATTTGTCTCAGGCTGTTCACAACTTGCTGATCTGTTACCAAAAGTGATGGGAATGCTGACGTCTTCCCCACTGGCTGATCTGGTGATGACATTATAGTTGATTATCTAATTCAGCAGGCTTGTTAAATCACTTTAGGAAGGATAGACTGCACATCCTTGTAATGGTACTGTTAATTTTTACTAATGTGGAAGTTAAGACAGAAATTAAATTACTTGCTCAAAGGTATAGAGGAGAATTGGCAGGAAGAAGAATGTAGAATGCAAGAGATTCTGCCTTTCAGGGTTGTGCTGAGATCAGTCTTTGCCTAGAAATAGGTGATGAACAAAAAGAGGAAGAATTCTTAGCAGAATAACAGGAATAACTAACAAGGCAGTAAAGAGCAGAGATGACTGAAAAGTAAGAAACACAAGGAAAAAGAAGGAAAGTATGAAGAACACTCCCTGATCAAGAAAGGCGCCGATCAATAATCCAGAACCACATTTCTCCATAATCCCATTACCCCTTAGTGACTTGATGATTAGTGTTCATACATTAGCAGGTAAAAGAATTACTGGGAGGAAAAAAGAATGGGGGCAGTTTTTCAGGAGAGATCTGGTTTATGATGGGTTTCAAATGAGAGACCAGTGCCATCGTACCTTCTGGGTTTTTTGCCTGTATCCAGTTATTCCATTGTTGTGACACTTGATAAATGGTTTCAGAGGAGAACCTAGTGCTTTGACTTGGCTTTTTTGAAGCATTTTTTCTGCACAGCATGAATAATTTTATTCAACTATTCTTCATGATAGAAGTTTTTTATCTGCTTGGAGACATAGTCTCTGATGCATATTTAGTATTGTTCTGTTACTTTATCAAGTTG
Organism: Erithacus rubecula; assembly: GCF_903797595.1. Taxonomy (NCBI): domain Eukaryota; kingdom Metazoa; phylum Chordata; class Aves; order Passeriformes; family Muscicapidae; genus Erithacus; species Erithacus rubecula. Next base: position 90,392,692 of record NC_136689.1, on the reverse strand, counting down.
GTATCAATGACATAGATCAAACTTTGTTGAAATGATCCATGGTTTGGGTGAGGGTTTACTTGACTGGTTTTGTTTTAGATTTTGTTAGAGAAGAATTGCCCCAGAAAAAAAAAAAAAACCAAAAAACAAACAAAAAAAAAAAAACCTTTGGCTAGTAGATGTTCTCCAAGTAGCTTCTGCTACCATCAAACTTTACAGCCTTAAGGACTTTACTGTACATGGGCAAGATGTGGAAGGCATCCTGCACTGGTATTCACTGTGATCAGTTTCTACTGATCACATGCGTATTTGCTGGAGATGCATCTGGTGTTGCTGCTACAGCAAAATAATGTAACATTGTGGGCATGGCCATTGGTAAGAAAGCAGAAATTGATAAAATTTTTAGATGCCCTGTTCCCTAGTACTTTCATATAGTCATTAAGGGAATGCAATAAGAAAGATGGGAATTATTTGGAAAACAAAGCTATAAATACCAGGTGTACACTATCACTTTACTGCTGCTAGCCAGAAAAATGTTACTACAACCTTGATTTCTAGAAATCTCGGATTGCATGCACTCACCCACCCACTCAGAAAATATCAGGTCTCATCTTTGAAGGATTGGGCCAATTCTATTTCTTTTCTGCCTTTAATAGGTAAGCAAGTGATAAGCTAAACTCTCATACAGGTTGTTAAAAGCATTATTGTCTGTCTCAACATAACTTGTAGAGAGTGTAATAGCAAGGAGAATTTACTATTATGAAATATGTAGATATGGCATGGTTGACAGCATATTTCTTTGAAAGAAATATTCTTAGTATAAAGTAGGGAAGCTGGAGTACTCCATACCTGGGGCTTGTACAGGTTCCAAGGCACATTAATTGTATGATGTATCACAAATAGAGAAGTAGATGCATCATAAGCAAAAGGCGAAAGAGGGCTAAGGCTTATCTTGGGTCTGCAGCAGTAATTTGTGCTTTACCAACGGTTCTAAATTGATTTGTAAAAAATTCAGTAAAATCACCTGAAAATGGCAGTGGATGATTTCTTGTGCAGCTCAGGAATGAAACCAAGTAACCTTGGAGTGTGATGTGTAATTGAACACATCTAACTGGAGACCATTTCAAGAACATGGTGAGGTATTTTCCATCAGTACAAAAGGTGAAAGCCAGCAATTGTTGCTAATGCTGTGTGATGACCAAGGTACAAAACAAGGTCAAGGGGCAAAAAAAGTAATAACTTTTGCTCTGGTTTTCTATCTGGCAGCATTTACCATTGTGTAATCTAAAAACAGCTGAAGTACAGTCATTTATTTTGGCATTCTAGGATGGAAAATGCTAAGGATAATGCAGTTCTTCATTTGCAAGGAATGTGATAGAAAAAACCAAGATACCAGATTTTAGTATAAAACAATTTCTTACTTATCAAACTGGTTAATCTGCAGAGAAGTAAACAGATTAAATTGTTCTCAGGCAGAGAACATCCTTGTGCTAAATTTTTATAGCTCTGTTTGACCATCTGTATGTACATTTTGGGGTCCCTGCCTGGCTTTTGCACTTCTTTAAACAAACACCCCCCTCTGATACATGGTTTTAAAATTAAATTCAGACCTTTCTGTCAGCTGGGCTGTGGGGCCATGCAGGTGGACAAGCAAGGAATGGCTGAAAACAGCTGAGGCCAGTTCCCAATAAAAGATCCTAAAGCTGCTATCATTGTCTCTCCCATCCACTGCCCCAGCAGTTCTGCCATCAGTCTCAGACCCAGACAAAGGACACCAGAAGCTTTGAACCTCACCAAGTACTCAAAAGAATTCTTGGAGCTCTTCTGTAGAACTTACATGCTCTTCTGCATGCAACTTACATGTACAACTGGTATTATTATATCATATTAGTGGACAGAAAACTCTAGAAATAGTCAAGCAAAGACTGAACTGAAAAATCTGTTAAGCAAAGACTGAACTGAAAGATCCTGTTAGAAGTTTAATGAAAGGGGGAAGCCTTTTGCTGTGGAGTGATTAGAAACAGAGATCCTTCAAATGCTTCAGCTGATTAATTTGTTTTTAGCCTGAATCTGTTACTAATATATTTCTGAATGTAAGAGGCACAAGACCATATTTTAAGAAACAGTAAAAACAGTAAAAGTAGCGAAGCACACAGGCATTCTTTCCAGTCATGATCTCATCTTTGACTTGCAATACACATCAGCAAGCCTCAAATACTGTGTCTCATTTCTGAACAAACCTTACCATGCAGCTGATGTCAGGTGAACACGAAGCATCACTAATACTTTACCAAAATTTAGTGCACTTCAAAGTACCATTTAAAGAGCATTTAACCTAGTCCAATTCCCAAATTCCTCTAGTGGCTTGTAATAATTCTTTCAAGCAGTAACTTCCTTGAAAATGCATGTTCCAGTGCATTAAACAATGTGTTAATTATTAGGCACAAATAACATGTTTATGGCCATACATGTGTTAAATGAATACACCAAAATCAAATCTCATGTAATGCTGGCTCCCAGGCCTTTCACTTCTCGGGTGGTGTGTGTACTCACCAGTTGGTATTTCCTTGTTTTGTACAGGTGGTATTTTTTAAACCAGGAGGATGTAAAGTACTCTGAGGTTCTACCACTGCACAAACTAAATGAGCTTCAGACCAGCAGTTGTTACACTAATTCATTTTTAGGTAGTCATCATTCATTGCCACCTGCTACAAATGAGAGGCCAGATGCAGTCCCCATTATCATTAAGTGAAAACACCAGATTCAGGAGCTTTGGTTATTCAAAGCCTACCCTTTCCAGAAGGAAACCTTCCTATTCCCTTCAGTCCAATGCATTGTTCTAACTGAATTTTGCAAAAGGACCCAGAGCCCCTTAGTAAACTAAAAACCTGTCACATAAGTAGTGGTTTGTTGCAACTTCTGTTAATGGATTAAAGCATTTAAAACAAATCATTAGTACACTGGTTTTTGTGATGTAAATAGTTTAATGAATACATAAAGCACATAAAAAGCAAAATAATAAAACAAAATTATTGTTACAACCACCATAAACTCTATAATTTTTTTTACAAGCATACTGCTTGCATAGCAGGTTTTACAAAACAGTGTATTACAAGCAATACCACTCCCTGAAAACTAAGACTTGAAAATTAAAATCACAGTAATAATTACTTAAATCACATCATACACTAGTCAGACTAGCACTGATTTAACTACTTTTCAGCTTCTTCATGGTGCTGTAGTATACATTAAAGCTTCCACAGGAAATGTGAATAGATTTGAAGTGCAAAAAAAGGAAAAAAAGATTCTGATTAATTTATCCCTCCACGGCATTATTTAAAACTGTGCTTCCTACACATTTTACCTGTGCATGGTTATCCACTTCTGTAGATCCCCACTCTATCAACTGCTTAGCTCAGGAGTGGGTTTGGAGCTGCTGATTCAGAAATGCTGATCCCAAACCCTGGTTCTGCTCAAGTTGAGAAGAACTTCAGCGCTGCTCCTGCCCTGTATCTGCCTGTAGCATGGGGAAGCCCCATCGCTACCTTCTGTACTTCTTGCACCCAAACACAGAAATTGGGAAGGAAATACAGGAGCAAGGCTTCATTCAGGCAACAGGAGACTCTCACAAGATTGCATACAAAACTAAAGCAAAATGAGGAGAAATCGTTTTAATCTTTCACTAAGTCTTGCCTCATCTATAGTTTACTGTCACATATTTTGGTTTGTTTGATCTGTGTCACAAGTGTAGTTTAAAGTTTAGTACGTTAATGCAAAATGTTAAACCAGGACAGAAAAGTTCTTGTTTCACAATCCAAACTTTAGTAGGAAAAAAAAAAAATCATAAACAAAAGGAATACAAAAGCATAAACAACTCTATCAAAGGAACAAAATAGCAGTCAGTACATACTGAAGTTGAATACAGGCTCAGAATCTAGGAGGCACAAAAAACATTTGATTGTTTTAACAAACTTCCTTAGACACTTATTCTATAAAGATTAGAAAGGAAATAATTTATTGTTATGCTACTCTCTCTTGGATGCTGTTTAAAATGTCTGCACCACAGTTTCTTTCTGTCACCATTTTAAATTCTGTTTTAATACAATTAAATTTGAGCTGAGCACAACAAGAGTTTTGTTTCAAATATTCTACCTTAAAAGTTTTTCTTAAAAGTACAAAATTCAAGCTGGCTTTGATTGAGTTTCAGCTATCCAAAATCTCAGTTGGGACTGGGGGAAGAATTGCTCTCCCTGTGGAGGAATAGGAGTATTTCTTTACATTCCAGTATTTCTAATTTTAACACCTCACATGGAACTCCCCTGCACTTTTAATTTAACTTCAGAATTGCAGGGCAAGGGAAAACCTGCTTCACATGAGGAAAGGAGGCCATGAAACAGTCCCAGCATTGTTCCTACCCCACCTTTCTGGACACAATAGTGAATATTATTCATTATTGTACTTCTCAGCTATGGATGCAAGAAGAAAATGCCTCCACAAAGAATTTATAATGTGTTTTGCTTGAATGTCAGCCCTAAATCTGTACAAAGAGCAAGTGTTGTCTTTGCATTCCAGTGCTTGCTGGTGTGGGTAGTTGAGATGCTCCCACTGAGGCATGGGCTGGCTGAAAAGGGAAGACTGCAAGATGCAGAATTGCTTTGAAATGCTTCAAAATAAATACAGAAAAAAGTGCAAGCAAATAAACCGTGCAGCTCTACAAGCTCTTTCAAGCCTTTGAAATTCATCCTTTAAGGTGCTTTGAGTGGTATCTTGTTTTCCAAAGACCTGTGTACTTAGTGGAGTCTGGAAAACTGCCAAGGGACTTCACTCTGTTTCGGCTGGTCTATGAACACCTTCATCATCTATCAGTGATGCTCTACAAAATTCAGCAAATGGCAACAACTATTTAGGGTTTAAGCACAAATGAGCCATCTAGAATTCCTCTGTCTACACTTGTATAAATAAATGACACCACAAGCCTTTCTTGATACAAGAAACCAAGAGGCATTGTTTCAGAGGCTAAATAAATAAGAGTTGAAATCACTGTCTATGCCACTTGCTCAATACTTTCCACTGAAGCCCTCCCATAGGAGAGCTTCCCTAGAATATTTCCTAGGATGATCAATATTATCTTTGTGTGGAAGAGTGATAGAGATGCTTTGGCACTAGAAGTCCTAATGTGACTGACTTGTGCCAAAATAATTCAACTTCCCTTTGCTTACAGCTCAGATCTGCAAAAAGACTCCCTAACACTATGAGTAGTCATTCTTAAGGGAAAAAAAATCCCAAACAACTACTTCTGGTAGGTAAAAAAGTCAGAATTGTCCATAATTCTTTTCTGTTTTGCAGACATTTAAGTTCTTCAAAATAGCATTTTACAGCAGAGATAAAGGAGGTGATCTCCTGTCTTCTCATATATAATTACATTAAAATCTATAGAGAATCATTGCAATCATGTTCACACCAGAGGATAAAATACAGAATTTGTACAGCTTGCAGGCAGCTTTTAGTCATTACTTCTAAAAACTGAGTTGATTGGTTTGATTTATTGCCAAGCAGGAATGCACATACCTCTGTATATTCTGTATGCAGAATCTAACTTTTTGGTATTGTCTCCGTGGTGTACAAAGAACATTTCATACACTATTTTTCATCAAATAACACAGTACATGAACAAAACAGCAAGAGTTGAGCTGGCCAACCAGGTTCCAGAAAACAGCAGCTGGAAACAGTCTCTGTTATTTGCAGTAACAGTAAGAAAAAAGGTTTTCTTCATGCTCACAGCAACTGCTTGTTGCATTTATGAACATTACACACAGAAACGTTAAAACAGAAATAAATTGCCTGGCTGCTCAGTCTTTGTTAATAGCATTGCAGGCCCCAGTTGGTAAAGGTGAGAAATAAAAAGAACAAAACACCCACCTTGCTTAGTACTAACCACCAGTTTAGTGAGGAGCTTCTGGTTTTTAAGTTTCTAGAGTATCTTTCATCCAGTGGTCTCTAAAGGTCTATTACACATTGTGCTTCCACTGTGAAGGACACTGACAGCCACAGCTGTGGGACCACCACAGTTCAGTTCTACACCACAGGGCAGTTTGTGTCCTGTCCAGTGCAGCACAGATCACAGGCTGAACACTGAACAGACCTCAAAGGATTTTCAAAAATTTGGGTCCAGACAGCAACTACTGCTTTTTGCTACACCCAACTTAAGCAACTACAACATATTCAGCTAAAATAAAGGTTTAATTTATGATTTACATGGCAAATGGTACAGAGAAAACACCTTAAACTTTGCCACTTCTTGAATAACAGCGAACTAATATGCCAGCTACGTAATTTATCAGAGGAGGCAGGTATCCTGGAGAAGGGAAGAATTTAATAAACAGCCTTCCATCAATGCCTTGTTTTTTAATTCATAGTGTAGAAATGGCTCATTATACAATTTCTAATATGAAATGCTTGGGATAAATCTTAACTGCTTGTCAGAATAAAGCAGCTGGATTATTTTGTAGACCTGGGATTCAGGACAATATCTGTCAAGCCATCTCCCCGGCAATGCTGTCAACTGACCTTAAACATACTCTTGCTCAAGCAGGCTGAGAATTTGGCTATAATTCCTTTCTAACATCTACTTCCAAGTTTTTCTCTCAGTTAGTGCCAAGAGACATAGAGATTGTCTTGCATTTAGTGCTCTCATCCAGCTCCCTTTTGCAAATATTTAAGAACAACACACAAAAGCAGACTGAAGTTTCTGTAAATGGCACAGCATAGAAATGCGTACAACATACCACATTAAATGCATTAAATAAAAGTTCCTCCCAGTAATGTTTATAGAGCCCCCTGGATTTCTAATACTCCTTGTTACTGCCCAGAGTAGCTCCTCTTGTTTCCCAGATCTTTGCTTTTTTTGTTGTTTTCAGTTTAAAGCCAAGCATTATATTACAAGTACCATCCCACTGGCTAGCTCAACTCTTGCCTTATAGCAGTGAGACCTTTCTTTCAGACCCACCCTTCCTCTTTAATTGTACTGTACTTTGCTGTAGCCTTGCAGCTCTCTACTCCTCAGAGCTCACCTTGCCCGAGCCCCGCCGGGGAACGTGTCTTTCACCTCCAAAGAATCTGCCCAGCGAGTCGAGCAGACCCGAGTCTCTGTGCCGCGGGGATCCGTGTCTGGCATGGTCTATAGTGCTCGCAGATGCCAGTTTTGATCCGTGCCGGAAAGAGGAGCGCTTTTGTGAAGCCATCAAATCCGAGTTCTCTGAAGCTGCTGCACTGTCCTCCTGGATGGTCTGTAGCTCGTCTGACTCCGAGGGCCGATCTTTGAAGGTGTTGTCTTCTCTTCCTGGGGCATCTCGGGAAAAGAGGCGGATCAAGTGGGGGCGACCAGTCCTGTCAGCTGGGTTGGCCTCGGGCCAGGCATTCTTCGGGTCCGCTGTGCCTTTGGAGTCTGTCACCGCTGGGCTCTTCGTGGAGGTCCCATTGTTCTGGTTCACATCTGCCTCTCCTGCAAACAACAAGGATGAGATATGAATACAGGCCTGTGGAAAACAGCCCTGGAACAATGCTGCTTTCTTTGCCTCGCCTTGAGATGCTCATTTCATACAAAACCCATAATATGTGCAGTTGTAATGGAACTATGTTCTCTTCCAGCCTTAAAGAACATTAAGTTATCTTGGAACAGAAACCAGAATGATGTTCTCACACAAATTTGCAGTAGTTCTAGGTGATTTTTTTCGTGTTTGTTTGGTTTTTTTAAACACATTTATAAATAGATTGATAGATTACTTAAAGCATAACTGAAACTAACTTTATTTACATGGAAGGCTTGTGGATGAGGAGGCTTTCAATGAGTAATCAGAATTCCCGTACTTTCCCTTGAAGACTGCAACTCTAATTAAGCCATCTTTCTCCAAAACAGAAAAAATAAATAATTACAGTGACATTGCAGATCTGTGCCTTCACAAGTGCCCATTCCCTCTCCACGATGTCACAGCTTATGGCCTCATTTGGAATCCCTCGCTGTAACTTCAATATGGATCAAACAAGCATAGTAACAGGAAGTGGATTTTTTGCCCCACTATTGAAATTGTCCTAACTTCAAAAAAGAGAGCACTAAACTGCAATTTCTGCTTGGCTTCTCATGACAGTTTTTGCCCATGTATGATGATCCTGGCACTCCAGATACAGTGTTCTAGAACTGATGCTTAAGGCCTAAAGCAAAACTGTCTGATTTGCATTTAGTGCTTGTGAGAAGTGACAAAAACAACTGCCAGCAACTGAAAAGCTTTTTGGGTTTTTTTAGCCAAGAAAGGAACCAAGACAGATCCCTGTGGCAAGTGAAACGCCTGCTGCCTTCTCCACAGCTGTGCTCTGATGGACCCATTATGCTGAGAAGCACCAGCTGCAGCACACTTAGCCCTTCCTTCACCTGTAGTAACTCCTTCTAAAAAAAGATTTATGGAGGTTTCTATGGTCTATACCATGACTCCTACTGTTCTAAAGGAAACTGCACCCACTGAAGAGTATGACTTATCTCCAAGGAACACCAAAAGAGTATCAGTAGGTCACTGCCTGAGAAGCAACCTTCAGCACAGACACCTCCCACAAACTCTGTGTCAGAAATCTTTTTTGGAGTTAATGGGGATCAGAAAATTCAGAAATAAGTTAGTCATGTGTTATCATTAAGGTCCCTTAATTACCTTTTATATCCTCATTTGATTTGGTCTTTATTGCCATGGGAGAGATAGGATCTGGCAAATACTGCTTTGTTTTCAAAGTACTCTGGGCTCAAGTACTTTGCTGATTCAGCAGAACAATTTTAGACTTGACACAGTCATTTCAAATGGTTTCACCCACCCACAGGGCACTAAAGAAACATTTTCTCAGGCTGAGAATAATTCTGAAATAATTTTATGGGTAACAACACAAGACAGTAATGATGGCTTCTGCAAAACCTGTGTGTAGGTTACAATTGGGTGTAATCAGCCTGCTACAGTTTTTCATATAAAAGCATAAAATGAAATTTTTCTGCGCAATTTTTTATTTCTTTTGTGAAAACTAGCTAGAAAATGTTGGAGAACTTCAAGGAAAATGCCTTCAGTCAAGACATCTGAAAGTCTCTCAGGAATACAATTATTTAACCAGTGCCTAACAGCAACTAAAGACCTCATCAGTGGTGAGAATATTTGCTGGCAACTTTGGAATTTGAGTTTTCCTGAAAAGACACTCTCAGACTTACTAGAAACTACTAACAGACCAAAATTATTTTCTTAATATGACAAAAGAAAAGTAACTTGGATGTGTGACACATTCTGAAACTGCTGAACATTTTAAACGGCAACTACAAGCCTGGGTTCTATACCATAATACAAATCCATTCAAGGACAGAAAAAGAAAAGCAAACAAAAGACTTATTGTATTTAATTAAATGCATTAACAAAACACCAGAGCATCTGCATACTAATATTTTTTACAACAGTTGTTCTTTGTGCCACTGAATACTGGTATTGGTAAGCAACAAAGGAGGGTATTTGTGCCACAAAAGTAGCTTCTCCCAGTGCATAGCAGTGAGCTGTAAAGTATAAATCTTTCTGGAGGCTTTATTTCAGCAGGGAAAGCACACATTTTAAATTTGCCTCTAAATTTTCTTCATGCTTATGTCTTGTCTAATACATAAAAACACGTTAGAGAGATACTGTTAATACTGTTGTTAACTAATCAAAGTCTTCCAGTGCATTTGGAGAGACAGATCACTTTAATAATGTCCTAAAGACATCCAGAATTAATGGACTATACAAATATATGCTTATTTGTTAATTTAAAACAAAAACTTTTATTAAAATCTATTGTAAATGCTGTGTATTTTTTTTGCTATGTACTATTTTTTAAGCTCTTTTTCTTTGGAAGATGAAGCTCTTTCTTAAAATAAAGCACACAACCTCTACCATATCACTTATACAAAACAAAAAGTTGCCCAGGAAGAGATCTTTGGCACCTTTTCACTAATCCTTGTAAAATGAAGTACAGCAGGATGGATTGCCACAGGCATTAACTAGAAGTCTATGGAAGTGTCTTCTATTAAAATGTAAGTGAATATGAGAGCGCAAGAAAAACACCTCCTCACATTAGCCCAAAAACAGCAGGAGGGAACCAGACTCCAAGCAGGAACGAGGCACTCCAGGTGTGTCCCAGGGCCACTCCCAAAGGCAATGCCACCTCTCTTCCCCTCACCACACAGTCTCTGAGCCTGCTGCTGGCACAAAGTTCCCTGGGCACGTTGGTCAGAGTGAATAGAGCCATTCAATAGTTCCCTGTACACACAGTGACTTCCAAAATGAGGAATATAGATGGACAAAAAGTTCTCAGCAGTCTGCTAATGCAACCAAAGGGAAAGTCCAAAGTTGCCTTCAGTGAGACAATAATAAATCCAATCCTTCATTGTCTTTAATAGGAGTTTGGTCCCATGTAAGTATTTTCAAAACTACTATGGCCTTGGTGCTTGATTAGACACTGACAGTTTATCCCACTTCTTAAAGGGTATTAAAATAAGCCTTTTCCCTAAGCTGTTAATTGGCTGGGACCTCTCAGCCCAGTGCTTCACACAACAGCTCCTCTCAACAGCCACAGGAATCTGCTCTATGCAAAGGACAATTTCCAGCTGAGAGACCCCAGATACAAATATTCTTCTAATGGGTATCCTTCTCAGCCCTTGAAAGGGCTGCCCTATGATGGTCCCTCCCTGTATGCACAGCAGTCTGTCTTCTTCCATGCAGAGGACAGCCTGGAAAGATGCTGTTAAGCTAAGAGTTTTAAAAAAGATTCCAAGTTTTTTTGTCTCCTCCTACTCCTTTCCAGACTTGCTTTCTTGCAGATACTTGCAATTCCTCTCACATTCCTAGTGCTGCTCCCTCTACAAATGCTGTAAAACAAATGAAGCTGATAAAAGCTGAAGTACATTACCTTTGGGTTCTCAGGAGAGGCTTAGATAAACAGTCACAGATATTGCAAATACTGATTATACAAGACATCAGCTTAAATATTTGTATGAAAACTTAAGAATTAAGTTTACAAATTACAAATGCCAGAAAGTACATTAATCAATTTTGTAACACTGAATATTTAATACACTTTATTGTAACTACAGGCTGCCCTGATCAATTATACTTACTTCCTTTTTCTCAGCCTTCTTTTCTCAGGGAATGAAGATGGAATTTACTGAACTTTTAAAACAACTTTTCTCTTTAGCTTAAGTCATATATATATATGTCACTGTTTTTCAGTAAATGAAATATAATCTGTATTTGCCCTCTTCTACTTTCTAAGTCCTTTCTTTTCTGTTAATGTCAACTGGATAGTGAAATACAATGCAGTAGACTCCTCAATTCCAAGTTAAGTTTATTTCGGTGTATCTCCTGAAATGCTGACAATAAAATACTGGCTAAAACACCTGACTTTTTGTATTGATTCATCTCTGTTTAGTCACTTGAACAACAAAAGGCAAAGCCTAGAAATTAATCAACTCTGTCACAGCTGAGATTCCAAGGTCTCTGGTAAGCTATAGCAATAAGGCAAATGTATTAGTAATAGTTTGCCTTGCATTATTTAAGAGTCTGGGGCCACTGTTTTGGAACATGTGGCTCCTAATAACACTTGTGGTAATATCAGGCACTTGAAAGAATAAAAGGCCAGAGAAAATACATCACTCTTCACTGCATACATGTTGCAGCTGAGGATATCTGGGTTCCAGATCTGTGCTGAGACAGTTTCCCAGCAGTCCAGCTCCTGGTCTGGACTTTTACTGCAGCACAGCCCACAGTAGGATAGCGTGTCCACAGCCATTAGGCTTCACTACAGAGGTATTTGGGGAGACAGAGGAAAGAATTATGTCTGCAAAAGCTTGATTCATCCTAATTATGCTAAGACAAAAAAAAAAAAAATGGCTCTTAGCCTAACTTCTCTAATATGGTTAGAAGGCAATATGCCATCAGAAATTTTAATCCACAGACCTAATTACTGGGTTTGTCTGATGCTTGTCAAACAGTTGGGAATCAATTTTGGACAAATATTTCTGTTTGAAATGGATGGCACGCAGTATAATTGTGAAACAAACACTTGGTCATAGCTCTGAACACAACCAGAATGGATGTGCTGGTGCATTTAGCCTTTCCACATTTTCTAGCAGAGTGAATGCAGAGAGAAGTGCCCATGTGTCTCATGATATGGATTCACAGGAGTTTAACTCTCCTAAGCCAAGAGATCACTTCCATTACAGCTTGCTCTCCTCCCTCCTTACCAAAGCTTATCACTTTCAGAAAAAATAAACTCCACCCAAAGGCAAGTTTTCTCTATAGCTTCAGCCTAACTGAAGGAATTATATTTTTCTGCACAAGAAATTCAGCTTTTTCTATGAGCTAAGCAAGCTGCAGACCTAACCACCACAAAAACAAGAAGCCACCTGCTAAGCATAACATGCACTCCTTTGACTTCCTCACTTCATTAGACATTTTACAGCAATAAAGCTCTTACCAGACTAGAATAAAATAGTTGTGGGGGTGTTTCCATGCCACTGATGAGTTGAGCACATTTCTACACTGATCTGCTGAAGCAGTGAATAAGGGGTCTGCTGTGGCACAATTTTCCTTACAATAATACTTGGTACTAAAAAAGCAGTACAAAGTGAAAAATGTCACCTGCTCCAGTATTTACTTCTATTGAACAAAATTTTTAGAAAGACCAAGTCTAGTTCTGTGCTGTATCTTGGGTCAATAAGGATCAGTGGCTGAGCCTGCTGAAAGTTATTGCACTGCTGTTGGTAAAGGCACAACATAGGTTCAGACATTTAGACTACATTGTTCTGGCTGGGTAAATGAAACTTCCACTCAACATTTTACAAGAAGTGCCTGGCAAATGCTGCTTTTCCTGAATCCCTGGTACCTCATGAAATACTACCTCTTAGCTGTTCTCTGCAGAAAGCATTAGGCCCCCTAAGAGCTGATGCCAGATAAAAATTAATAGGTCAAAATGATCTATTAATTGCTAGACCTTTGCTAATACCCAGGTCATGCACAGTTTCTTCCAGGCTCATGGAAGATCTCATTTCTCCAAGCCCTCCCTGATCCTCTCCTGCTGAAGAAGAGCTGCTGAGGCAGCAGAATTTGGCCTTACAGCAGAGCTCACATGAAAACACAAAAACATTTGATGGAGAGAGGGAAAATGTAGTTTGCATCTTGTTATGGAATCAACTATCTTTGTAGTTGACACTTTAGCTATATTATTTATGTTCATATAGAATAGGAATATGCTGTAGGGAAAAACCTGAAAATTGCATAGGAGAATGTAAATTCTTTCACACACTAACTGCTCCAGTATGAAAACATAAGTGTGATTCCTCTCACTTCATTTCTGATACTATCCTAAACGTACTCCAGAAGTGCTGGAAAAAAAATAAGCAACAAACCCTCTAACATTTGACATACTTTGGCATCAATTCACAAGTATTACCTATTTTACTAGCTAAGAGACAGAGTAAAATCTCTCCTGAAATGACTAACAACCTTCTTCAGGGTGCCAATGCTAAAAAGCCAGATGATGAAGACAGACAGCATAGATGGCAATACACATTTACTTAGTCTATAAAAGTACTGCTGGATTATGGAGTGATAAACAACAAGTACTATTAATCTTGCAAGTTCAGTAGGTTAATCAATAGCCTGATATTTTTTCTTTCCTCTCAATTCTGCTAGAATTCATAATTCCAAAGTGTTTAATATGTAACTGTGAACCACTGCTTGTTACAACAGTACCAGTTTCATGACAAATACATCCCTTAAGCATTGCTCTGCAGTAAAGCCAACATTTTTTGGGAGGATCCCTGCAAGGTGATACTGGCACTGTGGGGAACTGTTGCTGCAGTATCTTTTTTGGTAGAGTATCTATACTGGCTTTTTAAACTCACCCAGTAAGACCATAATGAAACCAATCAATGACCAGGTAAAAACACACAGCAATGTGACATCTAGCCAGAATGGTGACACTCTGGTAAACATGCCTGGATCTTATTTTGTGAATCAGCAAACAGCACACAACTTTTAGTTCTGCTGACAACTTCATGATTTGAGAGGGTTGGTTCTGTGAAATGACTACAAAATAAAAATATGCTGTATATTCATTACAGCTTATGTTCAGCAGTATCATTCTGCTGAAGGCAATTATATTCTATGGTATCAGTGTGTAAAAAGTAGCAATACTGACTGACTCAGAGATTTTTGATGTATCAGGAGTCCTCATGCTGGAAAGCTTTTCTGTATTTTCACCAAGGAATACACAACCCCCAGCATCTGCATATCAGGGATGTGAAAACACTTCCAAGTTTGTGCAGAAATAACTGATATCCCATGCCCAGTGCCTGGATGTTAATGGGAAGCATGTGTGGTTACTGTGGGATGAAATGTGTTAACATCCCATTACCACTGTGCAGTGAGGGGCTGCACTCCAGGAGCCAGTTCAGACTTGATGGAGGAAAAAGAACATCATACCTTCCCCAGACTTGTACACCCTGCATTATTTATGCCTGTAAGAACTCGCTCTCCTCTGTGCTCTTACTGAAGAAATTTAGCCAGTTCATTCTGCCCATATCAAAGAGATGAAAGCAAACCAGCCAGCAAGGGGTTTCAAACCACAGGAATCAGAGCAGCTGTTGCATACCAGCTCTGTGTGTTCCCCTGTTGCTGGTGATACTGAGGCTCAAAATCATGGATGCAACAGACCTTTTAATCCTTAAACCTACTGTGAAAGTCCTACCAGATTCAACATGCAAGAAGTTAGCTGGGAGGCCCAAGTTACACCTCCTCTGTCAGTGCAAGGTGCTAATTTCCTCTTCATCATCTTTTTTAATGGGCTATATATGTATTTTGACAATACACCTTTGTAAGAAATTACTAGTGATTAAGCAGTGAATCAGACTGCCCAGGGAAGTGATGGAGTCACTAGTCCTGGAAGTGTTCAAGGAATGGCTGGATGCTCTTGGTGCTGTGGTGGTGTTCAGTCAAAGGTGGGTCTCAATCTTGGAGGTCTTTTCCAACTTTGATGACTCTATGACTCTATGAAAGATAAAGTGGCTCAGGATAGTTATGAGCCTTGTGGCTGTGTGAAGGTATTGTTTGCTTGTGAGGACAGGTAAAAAGAGGCATTCAAAAAAGCTGGAAGCATCCCCTGAGTGAGAACAATTTTTGGTCTTCAGACAGCAATTAAAGCCAATGCACTTGGCTGCAGGAGCTGCCTTGCAGGCTACATGCTTCAGGGACTTGGGCACTTGGCTGTGCCTCGGGTGTGCAAGGGAGAGCAGAAACAAAGGCACTGCAGAGGAAGGAATGCAGCAGTGTGGGCCTGGCTCACACCCTCTCCCTCTTGTTTTCCAGAGCTCCTGGCATTGCCTCCACTTGCTGAGGGCTACAAAGGCAAGTACAGAAAACAAAAGAGCCTGTGGTTGAAACCAGTGGGACTTGCTATGGCAGAAATTTGGAATCTATGAGAAGCATGTGGCAATTCTCCACATGGCCTGCAGAGAGGTTTATAAAAACTTCAACAAAGAATTTTATCCACCCACAGGTTTCAAAGAAAAATGTTCCTTTGTCTTACTAGAACATATAGATTTGTTTTAATCTCAAATATCTCACAAAAGATCCTCCCACAGCAAAGCGAGCTGGAGCATCATTTGTAACAAGCAATTCCATGTACTTAAGGAGGAGAAATTAAATCACCTGCTGACCCATCAACATTTGTATTCTTTAAAAATTGTGCAGCTGACAAGTATTAGACAAAGATTGTTTGATTATTCATCTTTTATCCTTCAGCTGCACTGAGTCTGAGTAATAGTTAGGTTGCAAAACTTGGATATATTCCAACCACCCTCCAAAGTCTGGCAAAATGAGTAGTGCTTCCATCAGACCTCAACTTTCACTCTCTTTTGTATTTACCACATCAGTCATGTTTTACTAGAAAATAACTTATTTCCATCAGTGCAACTGGGTACCAAATATTACAGTTAATCTTTTTTCATAGTACCATAGAGAAACAGGGCCTTCAAAGCAGCAGAAAAAGAAATGCTGGTGAAATGAGTGAAGTGAGGACAGTGACTGAACCACCTGGTTCAAAGAAGTTGCTCAGAGCATGATAAGCAGCACCAAAAAAAAAACCAACAAACCAAAAAAACCAAAAAGAACCCCAAAAAAACCCCCTAAAAAACCAACCCCTCTCTGTAGAATATTTCCTATTAAAACCCATCATGGAACACCTCCAAAGAGGGCCTGGTAACACTGCTGTGTTTTTCTTGACCAGGATTTAAGTGTCTGGGTGGTATTTTGTCATTTAGAAAGTACATACTGCAGAATAAAATACACTTGTAATAAGTTAACCAGATAAACTATCTTTAAAAAAATGATTTGATTGTGATCACAGGGAAAGTGCTTACAGCATGAGGTTATAAACTCCAATTCCTATAAGCACAGAGTAACCATGTTAATGTATGTTAACTTTTCCTGAGACAAACTAACCCAACTAAACCCAACAGAACTCTTCACAGTAATGAATATAGCCTGAAATACTGTACAGGAGTTTCTCATATGTTAAAAAGAGAACATTAATGCTTTTAACTCGCCCAAAATAACACATAGATTCACTGGTTTGAAGACAGCTTCAAAATTTGTTTTCCAACACAGCCTTATATAGGGCAGGCCCAGGTATAAAAGCAAATTACAGGAGTATGGCAGTCCTAGAGAGAAGAGTGCACAATGCAAGTTGGGTTTCTGGAAGCTGTGAATCACCTGCAGGGTGATGTAATCAATAAGCTTGACATTTTCATGCATCCTTCAGGTGCACATTGCCATATCTCTGGATTTCTGTATTTTGCCCTGTTAATGTATTCTGAACTGAAGCTTTTAATAGCACAAATGATCCCAGAGAGTCATGGTACAGAATTTGCAGGGAGCAGAATTACAGTGGTAGATTTTTGGAGATGTTTTTCCCAGAAAATTCTGCAGTACACCACGGTGATATATTCTGAGTATGACACACATATTTGACAATATTTCTAAAAATACCTGAAATACCCAGGCATAAATAAGCCTATAGACCATTTACCATTGTGTTGAAGTCCTATATATGTAAAACAAAATTGGAGATGTGGCTCTTCAGGAGCTGACAAAACGCACCTTCCAAACAAACACTAGCCAAAAAAGATGGGGTAGAGGTGTTCAAGTCTGCCTAAAGTGCAGTTCTTTACAAACAGAACAAGTCCACAGCCATTAGTCACTGTCTGACATTGTCTTCACTTTGGAACTGATTTTCACCTTAACACCTATGGTGAAAGGTCAGAGGAGCAAAAGTGACCAGGAGTTTCTCCCAGTCACATGGGTTTTGCTCACAGAGCTTGTCACATCTCAGAAACTGATGAATTCCTGGAGGAGGCAGAGGCCCAGGTGGGCAGCTCCCTGCCCTGGGAGGGTGCAGAGACTGTGACCTGCACACCCAGCTGTACTCAGGGGTGGAGGATGAGCCCTCTGTGCCCTGAGTAATGCAATGACTCACAGCTCCAGAAATGGGAAGTGGAAGCAGCTCACATCTCTGGGGACAGGAGCCACTCCACCAGCTGCATCCCTGAGGTGGAAGATGAGCACCTCTGTAACCCTTTGGGGAAGCAGAGCACCAGGTCTGGAGCTTCACCTCCAGCTCAAGGTGCTGGCATTAAGAGGAGGTCCTTTCTCTCATGGACACTGTGGGAGCCATGTGCAGCTCCAGCTCTGCCTTTGGTATGGATGGTGAGAAAGTTATGCTGCCTAGAAGATCAGCAGGTGACCATTAATTCTAAAAACACAGTAAATGCTTCACAAATGTGTCACTTGGGGGATGTTCGACAATCCAGATGTTAGTTTTTGTCTGCTTGGAAATAATGCTTACTCTAACCAGATTTTAAAATGTTTTCATACAATAATATGGGATTTTAGAATGTGACAATCAAGGTGGTAACTCTGAACTCTGAGGAGAAATCTAAGAGCCAGACTACTCAAAGGACAAATTCCACATGTTACATCCAAAGTCAGCAGAGAAACCACAGCTGAGCACATTTATGGCAGGGATGCTGCTGGGGCACAGTCCTGACGCTGTGTTTGGCCACCCTCAATTTAAATCCTCTCTGCAGGGCCTGGCACAGGAGCACAGCACTCGAGGATGTTGCACCCTGATCACTGCTGTGAACAGAGGGAACGGGATTTTTGCTCTGTCCTGCTTGTCAGAACAGCTTTGCCTGGAAGCTGCACAGTGGAGAATGCCAGCACAGACCGAGGAGCAGAGCCATGGAATTACTGTGGCAGGATGAGAGGAGGGTATAAAAATATTGCAATACATGCATTGAAAGGGTAGTTTGTTAAAATACCAGCAAAAATTATTTCAAGGCCTTTGCACTTTTACAATCAATACAATAAAACTCCCAAGAGTTTTAGTTTGGATTGAACAGCAAAAATAAACTGTTCAGAGCCTACTGAGTAAAGCGATTTCTTCAGTGAAGAAAATTGGAAACAAAAGAAGTATTTTTCAGAAGGAAACTCTAATGTATGCTTGAACAATTGATATGAGATTTGATTAAAATATCTGCCTGTCTGGCAGACAGATTGAAAGAAAACCTTATTCCAAAACTTATCATAGGGTTTGCAGATTTACCTTCTTCATAAATACCTCAAGTGCAGCCCTAAAACCAGAAAAGAAGAATACTTGAAACCAAGCAAATAAAACAATGAATCCAAAGGAATAAAGCAGTCTGCACTGACTAAAGTGGCACAGGGCCTAACAGCAGAGATATTATTCCATAGAAATACTGGCAGAAAGCTGAGAATAAGATGTACAGAAGAAAGATACTGGGGGGAAAAAAGGAAAAGAAAGAGATGAGTGGGGTTTTTTTGATGATGAAGACATTTAAAGCTGGATAGAAATCACCTTGTCTGTCTATCCTGCAAGCAATGACCAGCATCTACCAGGGAATAAAGAAGCATTACCAGCAATCACATGGAAAGGCTTTACACTCCAAGGTGAACCACAGAATCACAGCCTTACATGTCTAGATGCAAGAAAGGAAATCCTGAAGGATTTCTAATCCTGAAGGAAAGGACATTATTTGCACTGCTCATGCCATTCTGCTGTTCTCTCTTGTCTCCTTGTCTGGCACCCAGCAGTTTCCAGTCCTTCGTCCCACCTTCCCTTTCCCAAGCTCCTGGACCAAAGCTGCTGTCCAAACCACTCTGCTGTGCTGCCTGTCCAACTCCCATGAGCTCCAGCCCCACAAAGACCGTGATCCCTCGCCATGCTGCTGCAGGCTTCCTGTGGAGCGAATTCCAAATTATCTCTGCCCAAGAATTCACCTCTGGAATCTCCCCTTGTCCTAAGGCCTGCCTACACAACAGGGGTCACAGCTGCCACAAGCCCCTACAAGCAGACAACAAATGTTTCTAAAGCAACAAGAGTGACAAGATTGAAGTGCCACCTCTCCTAACCTACTCTGTCAAGTGCTTACAACCCGTACGTGTTCTTACAATGTTAACACAGGTACAATTTGTACAGCATGAAATCCCACATTTCTAAAATATGTATTTACATGGTGTTTGATAGACTGAGAGAAAATGTGATCTGCTCACACATCAATTTAAAATCATCTATTATTTCAGTGGGATTTTACCTGAGATACAGTATGCTCTTAGTCAGAAAAAAATCCCAAGGAAATTATAAGGGAATCCCAAAGTTGTTAATGTAAAACCAGATACAAAGTCCATTTCTGCCTCTGAGCTAAGCATCTGTCAGAAAAGCCTTATAGATACTTGCTCTAATATTTCTAACCTCAGCTATTCTAGGTCTTTAGAAACTCAATTCCACTCTCCATCTTCATAAATGACATCATACACTTCTAAACACACTAATAAATTTGTTCCCATCTATACTATGCCACATCAGACATATTTTCTACACACTAATCAGTGCTATCAGATTATAAATAATTAGGAAGTTTTTCACATTAAGAAAACCCAACACTTTTTCCCCCCACCCTGAACACTTGTGAGCTGTACCATGGTTCTAGATGTGACTCAATGCTGTACGAAGAACAATGGTGACAAACTGTATAAAACCACGGCAGTGATCGATGGTGCTTCACACAATATCTGCTTTTCAGCAGCAGCATTCTAAGAGTGAAAAACTGCTTGCACAGTACCAAGCCTTGTACCAGTTCGTGGGAGTTACTGCTATTAAAAAAGGAAAGAAAGAAAATAAAAGAATTCACAAACTTAATTTTGCTATTTGAGTACGTATAAAGTCACTTTTCATGCGATGAAGAAAGCAGGCTCAGCAAAAAGAGCTGTTAATTCTGAAGGCTGAAATGGTAGTGTGATTGGGCTACACAATATTTTAACAAGCAAGAAAGGCTTTAAACATGTTTTCTCCCAAGTACTTTGGGTATGTTTCTCTAAATCCATCCAGCAAGCATGAGAATGAGTAAAATCACCACTTCCAGAGAAGTTCACAAAGAGCCTGAGAGCAACTCCATGGGTTACACCAGAAGGACTGTATCACAGGGCTGCAGTTCTATAGAGAAGATGCACACAGCACAGTCCTGATTCCCCTAGTTTAGGATGCAGCCTGGGGAGGCAGGTGATTCCACACCTGCTTTCTGCAGGCACTGACTGCTCCCAGTAGAAGTCATGATGGACCCTCAGCACCACGCTCATCCAGCCAGCAAACCTGGCCAGCACCTGGGGGAAGCTTGGTGCTGCACTGGCTGGGACTGGCAGCCTCCAGTGGCACTGCCCTGGCTGCAGCAGCCCTGTGCCTGCTGGCAAAAGGCTCAGCAGCTCCTGGTGCTGGCCTGTGCTTGCAGGAGCACTATCCACAGGCCATTTCAGAAACAGACAAAACAACTCCACCTTGGCTTTCTCAGCAGGAAGTTTTCATTTTTCTGCCTCCTAGGAAGCTGTGCAGACAGCTCACAGAAGGTAGAAAGTGCTCCATAGACAGAAAAATAGCTGTGTTAACCTTATCTCTGAAAATGAAAGGTATTTTTTTTCCCAGGTAAATGCTGTATAAGAGCATTTCTGCAGCCACAGATTATGTCTGAAAAAATAACAAACCTTTCATACTCACAGTCTGTGGTTTCCCAGAAAGTTCCCTAGCATCCCTTTGAAATAAGTAAATAATGCAATATGTTTATAAAGCCCTTGCACCTTAGCTCAGTTCTCAATTTAGGATGCAGTCTATTGCACAGATTCACGGGCTTTGCTTATCCCGAGAAAACAGGATAACCAGGACAGCCTCACAAAGGGGTTCCACAGACAGTAGAAGTCAAATGTGCTGGAAGTAGCAGGAAAATTGCCACATCCTTCCAGATTTGGAACTTCATGGCCTACTAGGAATTTATTTTTTTCAGGAAGGATTGAACCTCAAGGGCATGCCTTTCATCAGCAAAATGCCCACTGTGGACAGCATTGCCTGAGAAATAGAAGTGACAGGGGGAGGAGGAGGGGGGAGGGAAAAAAAAAAAGCAAATACAGATTAACAAACCAAGACACATTTCATAAAAGTAAGAAAATAAGTAGTTCATAATCAGGTAAAAAACTTGCACTTGCAAAAGTCTCCAGCTCTGACTGCTTGCCTTTGAGAAAGTATCATAGAGAAGCATTTACTGAAACAAATCCCCTTCTTCCCACCCACATCTCCTGACAATTCTTTCTGTGACAATAAACAAGACAGGTCTATCAATCACCCCATTTTCACCATTTTCAACTTCCTAATTTTGTATTCTGACAAGGAAAATATTTCTCACACACCTGAAAGGAATAATTTTAAGACCTATATTCTTTACAGATGGCTGACACAACTTAGTTGCAATCAGCAATTGTCAAATTACCCTACACTTGTACTGATGGCACAAGCAGCATGTTGCAATCCATATTAAAAAAAAAAAAAAAAGAAAAAAAAGAAGAAGAAAGAGGATAACTTGATGTGCAGCTATACCATGACATTAGCTAAGCATCTATTGTTTTTCATATAAGTCTAAGTTATCATTTCATACAGTTTGACTAGGTGATTGCAAGTTGAAGTCATGCTGCTCTCATTGCCAGGATTGTTACACATAATAAAAGGTGTCAAGCTTTCCAAATACGGCAAAAGTTAAGTTACAGAGCAGTTCATACTTAATTACTGCACACTTTGTATGGTGCTCAGAAGGTGCATGGGGCTAGCTAAATTATAACTACCATCATCATCATCATCACAGCTAACCAGCAGATAAAACTGCCTCATCTTCAGTCATCATTCTTCTGCTTGCACCACAGTATAGATTTTCTACTTTTTAAAGATTTGTTTTACTGGTATTCAAGTCAGTAGAAGCCACTTGCACTTATGTGAGTGGCAGGACATCCAGCCCAATTCACAGGAACTTTAGCATGATTGAGTACAACCTCTATATAAAATATGTATCTCCAAGATTACAAAAAAATAAAAATGCACCTGTACAGCTCTAAGTCAGCATGCATTCACAGAAAACTGAGACCTACTTAATGGAACTAATTGTTAAGTTTTGTAAGCAGAATCCTTTTGTTAGCACTATCCTGCATATCCACATACACAAATCTGATGCAATTAGCAAAATCGGGCTTACCCTGTGACAGAACAAAAGCAATTCCCTTCATAAATATAAACCTTTAACAAGCTAATAAATGTCAGCAAAAGGCCAGGGTGGATGTACAATGCCGAGGCACCACATCCCTGGGCAGTGCACCAGGTTACCTTCTGACAGTGAAGTTTCCCATGTGGCCATGCACAGTTTCTCCAGCAACATCTACACAAACATGAGCATTAATAACTTGGAGGTACCAGCAGCATTAAGTCTGCAGAAGGGCTTGCTAACTAGATCAAATATGCTTTAAATGGTAGCCAGAAAAGGAATGGATATGAAAATGAAATACATTTAAAAGGGTCAGTGATTCTATGAAAATAAACTTATTCAGAGGCTGTCTTTTCATGTTTTGCAGCACAAAACAGACCAAACAAGGCTCTGCTTCTGAAAAACACAACATTCAGTGAATACCACGGCACTTGAATGCTGACTGGAGAGATGCCAGTGATACCAGAGAAGCAGTGTCTCTTCTTCCTCTACCTAAACAGATTGCCCTACACAATAGCTAAAAAGTAATTAAAAATGGCTGAGTGGAACTCTTTTACCTCTGACTAAGCATACATATCAGGGACTATGTGCTTCATTCCCCTTACAGGAATTATATAGTATCATGATTCAGAATTAAGCTGATCAATCCCTGGGAAACATCCATCGTATTGTCAAAGCATTCCTTAGCCCTTCCTGCATCTATTTTACACAAACTGAAAAATTATGTAACACAAAATCCCCAAAGAACTGAGACAGCCTAGTTGTACTCCAAATGGCCTGGGAAAATCTGTTCTTTTTGTTTGTTCATACCAGATGCATTCTAGTGGTATAGCTGTGCCCATGCTATGTGTCAAGATTTGAATTCTGACATCCTCAGTCACCCAAGACTGCTCATTAAGGTTTTGGGTTTTTTTTTTCATATGAGAACATATATACAAAGGTGTGGAAGGGGAAAGTAAAGGGACAGTAAGCACATGAATATAGGAAAAAAACAGGTCCTAGCCCTAGAAGAGATGGAAAATATTGCTGGGTTCCTGAAATTTAGAGTGCTCCCTTGTATTTGTTATTCTTCAGCTTTAAAAGAAGTGAGAAACGATTGTTTGTTTTAAGACATGCAGATATAAAAGTAAATCACTCACTGAGAAAGAATTCCAAAGCAAAGAAATAAATCTTTAGATTCCAGGATCAGTTATGTGCTTATTCAGCCAAATTTTCAATCCCACTTAGGATGTGAACACTCTAATACTATATGTGTACAAAACAGACCAACAAGCCAAATAATAAAAGCTTTCAATCCATGATCATGGCCAGAGTGAGACACATGCCATGACCTTCAGATCAACATCCAGGTGCAGAAGAAGGAAATATCCTGTTTCCCTACCAGCAGAAGTGCACTATCTCACTGCACATTTATCTTGCTTTTGTCTTGCTGCCCCATGAAGATGCAGCAAATCAATTGTTAATCCCTCTTCTTTCAGCATACAATGGAATGTGTTTACCCAGAGCAATTTCAGAATGAGGGGTCCCACAAGTGTTTTCACTGTGCAGTTACTGCCCCAAAATGCCTCCCTTTTTGAAGAAAGCTTTTGCAACAAAATGCTTTTTATGGCAAACATTGACAAGTTACTAGGAAGACAAATTCAGCCTTGTCACTGGTATGAGCAGGTTCTTTTGGCAGTAAAATCTAATGCACATCAAAAGCAAACAAGCCAAATGTGTAGCCACTGTACCTTGGAATTAGGCTTTGTTTGAAATGGAGTGGAGAGAGGAGGTGGCAATAAAGCAGTAGCTGTCAAATTCTGCTTTTGGACTATTTACTTTAAATTGAACAAACTAATCCAAACAGATTACAATGAGCTCCAAACGAGTTTAAAAGTAGAAGCAAAAATCAAATTAGTGCTTAGCCAAGGGGAGCTGGAAGTTACAGATGGCTGCAGCTTAAGAATGTGTGTCCATTTATTGATCTTGCTTGGCTGCCCCAGTGTGTTCTTACAAAACACATACAGCTAGGAGCACTGCTGCCAGCCAAACTGGACAGGTTTAGTGATGTCAGTATTTTGCCTGCCAGGTAAAAGCTCATATGCAGTCTGGCATCAGGTATTTTGACCTTCAATTTTTCCAAAAAAAACCCTGCAAACCCTGTCCAAACTTTCCAATGCCAACAGTTGTTTTACATCTCAGAGTTTTCAGAACATGGTATTGACAGTGTTCATTACTAATGCTTACATGGACCCGATTTTTCTAGTCTTTCTCTTCCATTTACAGTTTTTCCCTTGAGACTGAGCTGTAAATGTGAAAATACTTTAGGATATTCTGCAGAGCTCACCACTGAATGTGCTTAATGTTCTTTGTTACTTACAACACACTCAAGTTAAGATATTTTTGGTAATTTTTCCAGAGTATTTAAAATCCCCTTCAGGTATTTTAGAAAATCCACCCACAACATGCAAATTGCCTGCTTAAGAATTTTATGTCTGCTTTTTGTTTTCTACCAGTTTTGCCCTTTTAACAAAGGGCAACATGCTGTCAATTTAACATGCACATTCATCTGGCTCTTGTTTTAGTTGGTTGTTTTTAAAATCTGAAACAAGATACTAACCCACAGTACTCAATGTAATTAAGAGAAAGGAAAAAAGGTCAGCAGTAGGTTTAGATATTCAAAATCCTTGTCTCCATTTACAAAATTTCAGAGTGACCCTGAGAAAACTGGCTGTGCTAAACACCCTCTGCAAGATAAAATAAAACCAGCACAGCTTCCACACCTTCCTGTTCTTTCTTAGGACCACAGTTATGCAGCAATTTGTTACCATCTAAATGACCACTTGCTTTTGGACTCATTATCATATGTTTTCTGCTCCACCAGGAAAAAATATGCCTTTTATTCAGCAGGAATATCAAATCAAGTATGAAATTTATACATTCCCATTTCCAGCCTCTGGCCCTCCAACAATGCAAAATCTAACAAACTGTGTGTGCTCGTGATTATAAGCAGCTCAAAACCAACCACCACAGCCTATTCTACTGGGATGGGCTGAAAGCAGAAAGAAAAGCCAGTGGGATTCTAGACACAGTAATTGGTCATATCTGAGATCTGGGGCTAAGACTGAAATTCATTCCCTTTCCTAAAAAAATACAGACAAACCTGAAGTTATAAATAAATAGTACAAATACAAAAGTAAAAATGTTTCCTATGCTGGCAGCATTAAACTAATTAGCAGAGAGAAAAGGGGTAAGAAGAAACCCAACAACAAATCAGTAGAACTCTGTGATGAGAATATAAACATTGCACTGAGACCATTTCAGTGAGAACTGGCAATTTTGCTAAAGAGCATATGTTTTTTCCTCAGAGATTTTAACAAGGCATGGGCACGGGACCAGCAAAAAATGTAAACACTAGATCTTAATTTTATATTAATGCAATTTATAATCTTCATCATCTGTAATGATCTAGTATGAAAATCCCAGAGAACACAGCATACATGTATTTGTATTCATTCTCCTAATGACTGTGCAACTCTTGTGTGTCACACAAACACTTGTTTGCATACACACAGGCACAACATAAGAAAACATAAGAAAACTTCGATTTTGTTACTACTTTTCAAATGAATAGAGAAGAGAAGAGAAGAGAAGAGAAGAGAAGAGAAGAGAAGAGAAGAGAAGAGAAGAGAAGAGAAGAGAAAGAAAGAAAAGAAAAGAAAAGAAAAGAAAGAAAGAAAAGAAAAGAAAGAAAAGAAAAGAAAAGAAAAGAAAGAAAAGAAAAGAAAAGAAAAGAAAAGAAAAGAAAAGAAAAGAAAAGAAAAGAAAAGAAAAGAGAAAAGAGAAAAATATTCCTGCTGCAGAATATGTCTCAGTCTTGAGTAGAATTTGTTATTACAGCAGAATGGCCTCAAGAGCCCTGAGCAATGCTATTATCCCAGGTCATCTCATCAGTATTCATTTGTGCAAGGCTGGAGTATTCACTGGTATGTGGCTTGCAGAGTCCCACATTCAATATTTACAAATCAAAAAAGGAAACATCTAGATTACTTTAAAGTGACCCTTAGCATATGGACCCCTTTCCGCCCTCTTTTTTATTTTTCTGATGATCAGGGATGCAAGAAAATAGATAGATTGGCTAGCCTTGTTTAGAATGTTTGTGGTAACATGCAGGTAATCAAGAAGCTCACCAGAAGGAGCATTTTGTGTGTTTGTTGGTACAGAAGATGCTAGAAAGCAGCTGAACGAGTGACCCCTGACAGCAAAGGAAGACCACAAAGAGAAGAGGATAAGGAAGAAAAAGAGGGAATCAGCCAGATGGAAGGATGCAAGTGCAGCTAAAGAAGGTCTGGCAGAAAGAAATGGATCAGCAGGTAAGAAGAAAAGGTGGTGAGAAAAACACAGGGAAAAAAGACTGGTGGTGAGCAAAAGCAGACACCAGCAGTAAAATAGTGTAGTCAAGCAGAAGGAATAAGTCACAGTGAAAGGGAAGACCACTGGGCTGGATAAATGACTCAGAGCATAAGAAAATCACAATCCATGGTACAGGTTCTGTTTACAACACAAGGATCTTTAAACTGCTTTAAAAAAACCAGGAACACCAGACAAGAGATTGGAGGGGCAGCAGGGGAATAGGTTTAAAAAAAAAAAAATTAAAATAAAGTACTAGGCAGGTTAAAGCACAGAAAATCTCAAACATTTATTTCTGCAGCACCCTATTCCACTAAAACCAGGGATCTGGCAACAGATCAGGCTGCATTTCTCAACTGCCAAACCAGTTTAGTTTGAGATAGTAACAACAAGGTAACATAAACTCTGACTTTCCTTCTCAGAAAGAAATCATGGCAACCAGTGACCCCATTGTGCTTTGTTGTTGCATAATTGTTAAAGAAATGCTCTCCGATGCCCTGTGAGAGGGGGTACTATCTCGAAAGCTCAAAGGGATTGTTCATTTGATCACTAAGCACAGTGTTATTCCAGCCACTCATGCATGCAGAGAATGCCTCTATTCTTATGTTCCCCTGAGAGTTGAGGTCATCTGAGATATGTTGGCTATCACATAGAAGGGCTGAGGTAGAACTGCTGGCAAGACCTTTGAAGTTAAGTATTTTCACAGGCCTGGAATTTCTCTCCTGCCTTTTTCGAGGAGCTCACCAACCACTGGACTAATTTAAAAGGTGTTAGGATACAAGCAATGCTTTAGTTAAGAGTTCCAGGCTTGAGACCCTGTGTGCTGAATGGTGAAGCAGTTTCAAGAATGACAGAACAGATACAGATGTGTTTCTAATCCCATCTGTCTCTCCTCAAAGCCTTAGGCAGAAACCTAAAGTGCATTTGATCCAATGTTCTCAGCACAAGGAGATACTAACACGTGAGGAAAACAAACAAACAGAAAAACCCAAAAAACCCACCAAAATCCCCAAACAAACCTCCCAAGAAACCACACTCCAAAACACCAGGAAAATCCCTACACTCAAAACCCAAACACTAGGCTAAGAAACTGCACACAAAGATAATGTAATTAGGAAAGAATAAGGTTATTCCATTCTGCCCTGTTCTACCAAACTCCCATACAAGATTCATTTCTTACCTTTTAAATTTTGTTTTATAGTACTTCATTCAAGTCACATCCTTGTGATTCACTTTAATGACTCTTGAATTGTTTTGTTGAAAACATTAAGTTGTTTACCAGCAATCTCAAAAATTAGATGCTCAGACTCTTACCTGGTTAATTAAATTTTAAAAAACCAAACAACAAAACAAACCACCTCTAATTCACACCACTTTAGCACAAGCAGCATATAGGTAAGAACTCCAATTGGTACTAAGTGCTAAAATCTACAGAAAATTCTACACTTTCCAACCTACACTTCAGAGAGACAAGGAAATTGCCTAAGCATCTCCACTGTGTGCACATTACTGTTTTCTAAATTAACACACAAATTAGCCTGGGAATTAAACAGGTGAATGTACAGAGCATAAAATAACATAAATATGCTGTATCAAATTCCTCCCGTAATCCAAGTTGTAATTTTATCTTCCCCCCTATGGAAGACACAGATTACTAGCATGGTTCATTATTATTGTGTATAAATAATACTCTTAAAATAAGTGCATTATTGCATCCACAACTTTTTAAGGAGATCTGAAATGTTACAAAACCTTACACTTAATGCAAATTAACTGCAATTTTCAGAAACACATGAACTCATTAGCAATTCTGCAAAGAAGAAATGTTAGGATATTTCTCCCAGATGAAAATGCACCATTTGCACAAATTTTTTTACTTAGCATTATAGAATAAAAAATTACAACTTTCCAATATTCTGAGATCCTGCAGATCCCTTTTCATTCTCTAATAACTGAAATAGCAAATAAACTAAAATAGCAAATAAAACAAGTAAATAAAAATACCAGAAGTATTTAAATACTTCCTCAGTGAAATTGAATCAGCTAAATTAGACAGGCTGATTTTTTGTTTTAAATCAGGATATTTGAACTATGAATCTTGCCCTTAAAAAATACATGTCTTTATGTTGCAGTGTTGCATCACAATTATGTCAACACAAGCAGACTAATAGAGATGGAGGAGAAAATTCTCTAAATTCCAAATAGCTCCCTATGCCAAGCTATCTTATATTCTGACTTTTCCCACAATTCATTTTTGATAAGGAACATGATTGTGAAAATACACAGGGAGTTGACCAGAAAGCCAGGTATTTGAACATGCCAGTAGTGATAGGCTGTCACAATGACTAGCCAAAGCAGTGTGTGCTTTTAAATAACATGCTGATTTCACCTCTGTTTTCTCAAGGGCCCAGCTCCATAGCTTTCTTTTTCTTATTTTCTTTTTAAATGGAATCTTGAAATAAATTTGCAAGAACATTTCAGTCTCAGAAATCTTCGAATAGGTACCTTTGGCAGAGGTAAAAAGGGTCTTATTCCATGAGAACTAAGAAAATGCAGTAGAAAATACAGTAGAAAAGGCCTCATACTTTCACTGCAGGAGACATTTTTAACCAGCACATCCATTAAACAAAAATAACCCATCGGTGGCAAACGTGTAACTCAGAAGGTAGAAAGACATCTGTCCCTCCTCACAATTATTCAAAACTGAACAACAAATTACAAGTCAATATAAAAAGACTGTTGGTGTGTGAAGAGAGGAATAATTTAAACACTTGCCTTCAGGGAGCAGTCCCTATTATAGCTGTGTTGCCACAGGTGTGACACTGCAGCTGTAACCTTGTCAAGAGCAGCAAGAGCATTTAGAGAGGCTGCTGATGAAGTGCACATCCACAGAGGATAATTGTGCTGCTGAGATTCTGCTACTGAGTTTACCCAAACAGAAACTGTGCTCACGGAGTTAGTCATGAAACTGCAAAATCCAGAGCAATTTAGTTCTTGTCTTGAATTTAAGAGCAAAATACTGCTTGCTGCCAGTCTGCCTGGCAGGGAAATACCCACTCTCAGAAATGGGCATCAGCAGTAACAGGTGCAGAGCAACCTGGTTATGGTCTAATGTTTATAGATCAACAGGCTCAGTGAGGTCCAGTCCTCGACTGGGTGCTCCTGCAGGATGAACAGTGACTGGAATAATTCTGGGAGTGAGTCTGCATTTGGATTATGGTGCTTTAGTAACAGAGGAAAAAAAGAGCCCTGTGCACCATGAAAATAATGAGAGCAGCTGAAAAGGAAAAAGAAAAATCCCAAGCATGAATGCATTTAGAAGTCTTAACTCCCAGGCTTTTCACTTTCAGAAAATTCCTCCTGAAAACAGGCCACTAAATATAAATTACTACAATCAGGTAAGCACTGATTTTAAAACAGATGCCTGATTTATTGTTGATGGCAAATGGAAACAGAAGTCACATCTCTCTGCTGTAGCCTGGGGTAATTTATCACAGGGGATGACAAACAGTTATTCTGCCCAATCTTCTGGTTCTCACAATAAGTCCAGGTTCACCAAAATACCTTGGTGAAAATCTGGATAGTATTCCAAAGTGTAAAAGCATGTTCCTAATTCTGCTGAAATCTAGTGAAGTTTCTCTATTAATTTTCACTTATTATTCTTCCTCTGGCCAGCCACTGACCCCTCAAAGCAAGGGTGGAAGATGGAAGCTCTCCTTTTTCAGGGGTCTTAACAGTTTGTAGCTTCAGGTTTTCTCAAGTGTGAGTCTTGAAACAGATTTGTCTTCAGATCTTGTATCAGAATTATATATTCTGAAACAGAGCAGTAAAATTATTTCAAGAAACTTTGGCAAATAAATAAAAATAAATACATTTTCAGAACTTATATTTAATGCTGACTAGGGCACTCAGGCTTTTTGTATAATTGAAATCTAAACATCTATTGCCTATTTTGTAATAGGTTTCCTATGCTGACAAATGCAGAAGGAATGTGATACTACAGCAATAAGATCTGAAGACCAAACAAGAGGGTTTTGTGGTCATTTTAAGGATGGTCAGTTTATATACAAGATTGAACATGATACACAAAACAAAGGACAGCCTGAAAGTAACAGAAATAACAGAATAACATTAATGCCTGCTCCTGCCATAGCTTTATCTTAAAACAGTGACATACTTGCACATTTTAGACCTGATGAATAGGTGAAGCAAAAGGTGGAAAAAATTTATCATGTCTATACCTAAACCTGCCCAAAAAGGCTTTACAAAAAATTCAGTTCAGTAATGGCAATAAATGTCAGAACTGCAATTAAAACTTGGCCCATCCATTTCAGAATACAATTATTACTACTCTTTTTTGCATTTGGGCTGCAAAGGAAATGGAAATCCCTGCCTGCCTGAAGCTTCTGGCTGAGCTGATGACTTCAGGCACCACAGATCAGCATCTTCCTCAGTAGGAACTCAGCATAACCATAACCTTGGTAGGAACTCGGGCATGACTCTGCATGGCTCTGCTAAAATCAGCAGAGTTGCTGTGCTGAAGAAGCAGGAGGTCCCATCAAGGTAAACAGAGTCACCACATCCTGATAAACATTCAGGGAAGCAGGCTTATTTCAAAGAAGGAATTGTTAGTCAAATGTCAAGTATTTATTTTAGAAGCATTCATATTTTCATTTTGTCTCCTGAGTCCAATGAAATGAAGTCTATTTATTGTAATATAACATGGTGGCTTAGTTAAGTGTCCAAAACCTATCATCACTTTTGTTTCAAGAGCCCATTCATTCACTTTTCTGCAAGAAAAGGTTAAAAGAAAATCCTATTACAGATATTTCAGAAGAGAAATGAGAACTCCTGTGAATTCATCTGTAGACTGTTTCTGTTGAAGTCACTTCAGATAAACATATTTAGAATTTTTTTGCAGTCCATGCATGTGTTTAAACAACCAAGTTTAGTCTTTAGAATGCTGATTTTTACAGCAGTTGTCCTACAGCAGATCAATATAATGCACAGCAGAAATTCCAAGATGCTACAGCAAGAACCACCAAAAAGGAAAAAAAAAAATCCACAATGGATGACAGCTACTAGAAATCCCTCAAACTAATTTAAGGTAGCTGTTTTGATGGACATATTTATATCCAGCATAAAAATGGCTCCTTCTAATTAAGGGGGACTGTTAAAAGGACTGGAGAAGGCCAAGCTTTTCACTGGCAGCAGGGAAGGGAAGCATAGGGCAGGCTCTAGAGAGGGAGCCTGCTCTGAACAGCACTGGAAATAAAGAGCAGCATTATCATGGCTGTTCTCTGCTCCTTGCAAGGCTTGTGAGCGACTGCAGTCTTGTCGCCACCAGGATGTTTCTGTACAAGTACCAGTGTGTGCACACCAGTAAATACTAGTTCTTTTCACTTCTATTTTCCTCATCAAAAATGGATTATCCCAGATGTGAATTTCTGCTCTGTTCCTCCTTGTCAGCACTTAAAGGGCCACTGTCCCACCCCTGAAGCTGAGCCATTGCACAAGTGCTGCTGAGCTCAGTGTTTGAAGGAGTTAAGCCAAACCACAGCCAGCCTTCTCCAACAGATGTGTAACAGAAAGCCACAGCCTCAAGGGTGCTTTGGATTTCCTGCCTGACAAGGCACTGGAGCCCTGCAGTTTCACAGGGCTCCAGGGTACAGGAAGGGAGAGTTCCTGGGGAAACTGACAGATGCCAAGCCCTGCCAATTCTCATCCCCTCATTCAAATGCTGTGTGTTCCTTCTTGCTCTCACCCTCCACCACTATCACATTCATTTCAGTCTTGTTGCAAATGCCATACATGAGGCTCAACCACAACTCAGATTAATCCAGCAGAGGAATAAAAATATTTTGTCAGGGTCACCACCAAAACAGTTTGCATGGGATGTTTACATTCTCTGCTTTCATAATCCTTTCACAGTGGGCTTTTTGCTGCTTGGCTGTCCTTCCAGAACTACACCCATCACAAATCCAAGCTGATATTTTTGCAGAACTGCTGCTGGACGAGAGGGTGCAGCTACAGTGGCTCTCTCCATGCCCTTCCCTACTCTTTGGGCATCAACCTGAGCATAAGAAAATCCACAGGTTTTTCCACACTTCAGCCCAACCCTTCAATGTGAGAAGGAAAAGTCAATGGATTTTTCATTTTTAAGCTCAATTCACTATTTTTATAGCTTTGGCAAAGTCAGTAGAGCTAATTACAGTATCACTTAAAGGGGGGTGTGAGTGGGAAGCATCATTAAGAAATCCAACCCAGAATTTCTTAGGCCTACCAGATCCTGGCAGGGAATTGGAATTTTACCCACTCAACAGTACACTGGATGGGAAACATCAATTTACGATGTACACTGACACAGTGTATCCATGAGGGCAAGATGTTTACCCTTTTCCCCCTTGGTTTCTGTCTTCTGCATTCAGATAAGAAAAAATGTGGTTTTGGATATGTCTTTCATGATGTGTGCTATGGGCAGCCTATGGAAGCCAGACACACAACCAGAGGCAATTATGGGGTCCAGATCATCAGCAAGATGTTTCTATCCAGGGTATCTGACTGCTTAAAGTCTGAGGAGAATCCACTATTTTAGTACATTTTTTGCAAGAGGACATTATTCTGGCTCAAATCAGCTATCAAGGATTTTACACAGAAGTTACATAATGGAATTCCATAGTTTATATTATGCAGGAAGCAGCCTAAGTTGATGGCTTTCTTTTTTTTTTTTTTTTTTTTAAAGCCACAGAAGTATTATCAATCTTAGCTGCTGTTTTCATATTCTGCTAACGTATGGTACAAAAACTCCTTCTAGTTCTCTTCTAGCCACTGCATTAAGAAGTGAGTCATGTTGCAATTAAAGTTTAATGACAACATCTGTTTCAGCTAACCCAACAGAAGAGTGGTTGGCCCACAGAGAACTATTCTGCTTCTTCTTTCACTCAAACCAGAACTGAGTGGTTATTCAGCCTCAACAAAATTGGAAATGGGACAACAGCAACATTTCAACTCCTTTCCCCAAAATAAAGATCTTTCAGAAGCACTTTTAATTCATTTAGAGATAAAATCCTGCCTTAACCCAGCAGGAGAATCAGTGACAGAGAACAGTATGCACTTCTGTGCACACAGAATACTCTCTTGGGCTGCAGCCTGCTGACAGGACAAAGATGACAAAATACACTGGGAAAGGAGTAATTTGGTTCATGGCTAGCTAATTAGCCAAAAGCCTGGTATCACCACCCAGCAACATGTGACATTAGACCACCCTTGGCCATCCTCACTTTCACATTTGGACACAATGCTTGTTCTGGATAACAATAGGATGGTAAATGCCTATTGTGCTTCCCCCCATCCTGTACACAGACTCACTCTTATTGAATAAACAAGGGGAGGAAAAAAATCTCCAGCTCCTGTACATGGTATAGTGAGCATTAAAGTAATGAATAAGTCATTTATTGTTAATGTGCTGATTAATTACAGCAAGCACAGCCCACCACTGCTAAAAATACAGCAGGCATCACTGTCTCAGCTCCATGCCTATGCTAATGACCCAAGTAACAAATCCACTCTCTATGATATCAGGAAAAACCCAGATCTGTTATGTATGTTGCTTGCATGCGGTACACACAAGAAAAAAGAGAAAAATTGTATCAAACCAGAGCTGTTAAAATGTGCTTAAGTTCTTGTGCACTGATTTTGCAGCAAACATCAATGGCATGCTAAAATTAATCTTAAGGATTTAGATGATGCTACTGTAAAACACGACATTAGTTAGTTAATTGCATATTAATCAATTAGAGGTCCAAGAGCTACTGTTACTGTTTAAAGCATCAGATTGCTGCCAGGAAATAAATAATGTTTGAATGCTACTTTATTAAATAAAGAAAAAACATATAAGCTAACCATAACCAAACCAACCACAGAACAGTTGCAAATATCTATACTTTTTAAAAACCTTCAAACTTTAAAATAACTTTAAAATAACAAAAAATCCTACCAGCTGCTGCCTCTGAACTCCTACAGGTCTCTTTCCACCACAGCACTTCTCCTGTATTCAGCTTCACTTGTCCATATGTAAAAATCACACACAGTTTGCAAAAATCACTTTATGATATGTAAGATACACAAGATTCAGCCCTTTCCCTAAAAAAAAGATCTGCAGCTCAGCATAAAATACCACACCAAAAGGGAAAGCTGTGAGCCACACCTCTGAGACTCAACAACTTGCACAAAACATAGCAAGCAGGTTTTTTTATTAAAATGTAAATCTATTCTTTCCACCTCAGAAAGCTAATCCAGGGCTGCTGTTGTAATTTTGATAAACCAGTGGTCTCTGGATGAAAGCAGACAGGTAAGTCTTGTAAGAAACTGGGAAAAGGAAAGAAGGGTGAGGAAAGTGGAAATATGTGGAGAGCTGGCAAACCAGAATCATTGCTTAGCTTACAATGAAAACCAACAAGACACTAAATTCTCCCATTTGCCTCTCAGGCAAGAGGAAATAACTGCACCACGGTAATAACACCCATTTTAGGACCAATTGCTGTCACATCAGATTGGTTTTTTTGTTTGGTTTTGGTTTTTTTTTGTGTAAGCTTGCCATTATTTTGCATTTAAATCATAGCTTGTGCTCAACAATTGATCATGTTTAGAACCAAAGAAGCTTCCCAGTAAGGTCACTGAACTGCAGTAACCCTCAGCTTTTAGCATCACCTCCTGATAAAGGCCTTGTGCCTTCCAGCTCCTCCCTTCACATTCTTCCCCCTCCCCTTTTTAAGCAAGGTTCAAACACCAAAAACTGGTAAAAGAAAAGAGTGACATCCATACACATGTAACATACAATAATTTACATTCCCAACTTTGTAAGTATATTCTGTAAGACTTGAATACAAATTCTCTCACTTTCTGAGACAAACTTTATAAACCATCAACAAATCCTCAGCTAATAAAACCCAAAAATAAAAACAACAAGCAAAAACCCCTCTCCAACCAGAAAACCCAAACTGGCATTCAATACACAGCATCCAAAAGTTCCTGTTAGGATGGAGTGGGACCATGTTAAGGAAGCCCCACAGTGAATATTCACAGTGCCTGTCAAACCACTACAGATGGAAGCCTCATGGAGAGAGAAGTCCTTCCTCCTGTGTGGGTTTACACAAGTGCCCACAGGACATTC
Source organism: Erithacus rubecula (assembly GCF_903797595.1). Lineage (NCBI taxonomy): Eukaryota > Metazoa > Chordata > Aves > Passeriformes > Muscicapidae > Erithacus > Erithacus rubecula. The sequence continues at coordinate 90,356,459 of NC_136689.1, read as the reverse complement.
TGCGTGGGACACAGCAGCAGGAACCAGCACAACAAGAATGGGGGTGAGTCAGGTCACTGAATGCACATTTCCCTGCTGCATCTCTGAGCTCTGCACACAAAAAATACCTCAGGATACCCAGCACTGCAATTTGAAACAGCAGAATGGCACATGGTGCTGAAAAAGCTCTACAATAGGATCTCTCCTTTGAGAGGGAAAAAAAAAAAAGTGTTAATTTCTTCTCTTTGTAGTGAAAAACCCCAAAGAACAAACAAACCAAAACCCAAAACCAACCAAACAAAAAACCTCGACCGACCACAAATAACCAAAGTGCAAAACCCACCACCAAACCCAAACAACAAAAAAACCCCAATACCTCACAGTACAACTCCAGGCACACAGCCTGGATCCCTGGAAAGCTCTAAGCCAGAAGAAAAATGGCCACATCCAAATGCAATTTTAGACCTGATCTAGCAGATAAAAAAGGAAGCTTTCTGGTTTGAAAAGATAAAGTCTTACTCTGTCTTCCCAAGGAAGGTGTTTTTAACCATGAGGGTGGTAAAACACTGGAGCAGGTTACTCACAGAGATGGTGGCTGCCCCATCCCTAGAAACAATCCAGGTGACATTGGACAGAGTTCTGAGCACCTGATTTAGTCCAAGGCATCCTTGCCTTGAGGCCTAGATGGCCTACAAAGGTCCCTTCCAACTCAAAATATTCTATGATTCCATCACAAAAAGGTAGCACACTTTGACTTTCATTGCCATCAGAAAGGGGAATACACAATATACAACAGTTCCCCCACAAAACAAAACAAAACAAAACAAAACAAAACAAAAAAAAAAAAAAAAAAAAGGAAAAATCCTGCTTGTAATTTTATGCTAATTTAACCCTATGGGAAAAAAAAAAAAGTATAATTAATAATCTGCATTTTTTATTTTCCGGGTTAATGTAATAGGGGCTGCACCAAAGAAGGGAAGGTCCAATCCTTCCAGTGGTCAGAATGACGGGCAGTTTTCCCTCTTGCTTCTGCCTGAGCATTGCAGAGTAGCATTGGATAAGCAAATTTCTGAAAATATTCTCTGGAAGTAAGGCTAAAAGTCCCCTGCGGAACCATTTCTTTAAATGCATAGCACCATAGCCAGCAATTTTCTTCTCTTTCTTGGACTGGGATGCAATTCCCAATCCTTTTCTGACTACATACTGGTTACAACAGAGACCATGTTGAGTACGTGCAAGTTCAACAGAAATTTGTAGTGAGCAAGACATTCTAGCTCCACATCACAGATGCATATTCAGTATATATCAGACAACAGAACTCTGTTGGGTGCCACAAGAAAATCCTTTCAAAGGGCAAACAAAACTAACTCTTGTCAATTCAGAATTGCATAGTTGCAAATGCCATCACTGCGATGTCTTTTCTCTCCCAATACCCCTATACCCTTGTGCTCCATTTCTCCACCCCATCCTCCTGTATAGAAAGTTTATTGCCTTTGAGAATTAGCTCTCTGAAACATAAGGCACACCTGACATGTTTGTTTCATAAAGCAGCTGGCACGATGCAGCTTCATCGTTGGCAAGGTCATTTCATTCACACCCCAGTCTAAAAATAAATATTAAAGAGAAATGCAAAACAGCTTTCTGGAATACAGAAATTTGGGTAATTCCTAAATTTAACCCATACAGAGAAGAACAACAGGAAAATTAAGACATTTATGTGTGTTCACAAGTGTCCCTTTAGAGCAGTGGATCAAATCTTGCTTGAATCTACAAAGAATCTACCAGGTCTAGCAGACATGAAAGAGAACCCCACACCTGGCTCCTTACCATGGTGATACCCAGCTGAGAGGGACAGCAGAAACCTCGTTTTCTCTGAAAGGAAATATTTTCTAAAAACCCCTGCTGTATTCAAATGGTACAGAGCTCATCAGGTATCTTCTGAATAACAACCCTCAGCAACTATTCCATGCTGTGCAGAGCAGGGAAAGTTTCCTTATCCTGAAAAGTCACTACTGGTCCATGCCTGCACTAGCCCTGGAGACAGCACAAATCAGGAGATTTCCATCTCCTTTGCTGAAGAGCCCTGGTGGCTGCCAGGGGCTGGCAGCTGCTGCCACCGGGTGGCTCAGCAGCGAGGGACAGCCAGAGGTGCTGGGGCAGAAGGAGGGAGGGATGCTCCATCCTCCCAAGGGATGCTGCCCCTCCTCAAGGGGGCTCAGACATCCCTCAGGCTCCTCTGCTGCCCGTGCTCACCTTCCTGTAGCAGGTGGCACTGCCCAGAGAAAGCTGGGAGAGGGTCTCTGGGGAAAATAAACACAGGAGATAGTGATCTCTGTGAAAAAGAGACTGGAGGCTATGAAAAATTCTTCTGAGGAGGGATTCTAGTCAAAGCTGGAGATATAAATTAACCAACTATTGGTGCATGCTTGATGCTTGGTATAATTAGCATCACTGGGGGAAAAGGAAGAAGAAAGAAATGAAGGATAGCTTGAAATAGATCCAGCCAGAGGGAGAATAACTGAGCAGGGTCTGTAATTATTTCAGCACAAAACAACAATTCACCTAGGGAAAACTGCTTTAAGCTTATATTTTATCCCTATAAGATGTAAGAGTATTTTAGGAAATTGTCCAGAACTGCAGGGAAAGGCATATACAGTAGTCATTCTCAAGATAACATGAAACTTATATCTGTCAAAATATTCTCCCTGATTCTTACTACACTGGTTTCATTTGCACCTTCAATCTACTTTGATTTACTCACTTGACCAGGGTAGAAGAAGATTACAGAGTTCATTTTCACCATACCTCTTCTTTTTCCCCCTATTGTGACCTTATCTTAAAATGAAGAAAAAAAAACAAACCCAAACCAAAAAAACAAAACAAAACCCAGACTGTCATTTGCAAAGTGGTAGGAGAATTGATATAAGATACTGTAGTCTGACTGGTTTTGGAGTTGGAAAGAAATTTTGTCCTTGTTGTTTCCAGTTATCAAAGGCTGATCAGTGTCTCATGTTAGATAACCAGCTCAGCCCACAGGTTTGGAACATGGAAATATTTGGCAGTTTGCTAGTGAATCATTAGTTTTAAAGACCACATAGCACACTGCATGCTGACTTTCTTGAATTAGTTAAAGAGCTTGTTGATCAAGGGCATGGATCGCTGGATAGTGAGTTTAAACCTACCAACAGTGAACTTCATGGTTAATTCCCATCTTTAAACTCACAGTTCCTACATGGACCACAGGCTTGACTAACTACTGGTTTAGCTCACTGGTACAGGGGAGCAGTGATCAAAATATACAGAAGGTTTAAATGCCTGAGATTTTGCTGGTAGAAAGAGGCAGGTGGAGGCAAACCTGCTTTGCTGTCTCCACCCTTCTCACAGAAAGAAAACAAGAGATCTGCACTGAGAAAGGACACAGTTTGAGATGTACAGCACACCGTGCCATGGGGCTTTACAACCAGTAATACTGGATCTACTGCAAATAACTGGCAGGGCAAATGGCAAGGAAATGAGGTAATAGCCTCAGCACCAATTTAGTAAAGTTGAAAGCTAGTTCTAAAGTCCACTTGTGGATTCATCAGGCACTGGCATTTTATGATCAGTGTTGGAAATATTCATACCAGGAATTCAGATTCATGTGCCAATCACACTATATTATCTCACTGAGAAAAGATGATTTTAAACAAAACCAGTTTAAATTGTTTCCATATATAGTAAGAAAGACTGATTATTAATTATTCATGCTCTATTCCTTTTGTACCTGGAAAGAAAAAAAATTCTTACTGTATTCAAAAATATTTCACTCATCCAAGTTTTCAAACTAGTCAGCCTTAGTAACATCCACATGATCAGCTGTGCCCTAACCTCTCCTGCATTAATGATAGACTACTGCTTCTTTACTGGAGTTCTATTTGCATAAAATCAACCTAAAGTTGTAATAATAAGGTTTCCCTTGTTAAGAAAACATTCTTCACTCAGTGGGTGGTTGGGCACTGGAACTGGCCCTGCAAGGAAGTGCTCAGCACCAAGCCAGACAGAACTCAATAAGTGTCTGGACAATAATCTTGGGCACATGCTGTGATTTTTGGGGTGCTCTGTGCAGGCCCAGGGGTTGGGTTCAATGACCCTGATGGGTTCCTTCTAACTCAGCTTATTCTGTGATTTCCCATCTCTTTTCCAAAACTCAGTGCAGAAGAAAAGGTCAGGTGTGGCTTTCAGATCAAATAATAAAAATATCAGCAAGACCTATATGGAGAGCAGGGAAGGGATTCACAGAAAAATAGCAAGAGAAGCTAATTTAAAATCAAGGCCTCCAAGAATTCTCAAAGGTCACCCAGTCTATCCTTCTGGCACAAGATGATTACATCAGTTTAGACAGTTACTTGTCTAACCTGTTTTTCAAGGCCTGCAATGATGAATCTGCACACTTTCCAGATGATGTATCACAATGCTTTAGCATTTGTTTCTGTATTTCCCTTCTTGACATTTGAACACATCTTTCTTTTTGCAGATTTAAGAATACCCTGCTTATCCTCTCCATTATGGATGGAGAAAAGCTTATTTTTCCTCACTGCATCAACTTTTAATTTTGTTGAACACTTGGGTTCAATCTTTCTTCTCCTCAGAGATGATTTGTTTTAGATTGCTGACAGCTCTTTGTTTTCTTCTTGGTCCTTTCCTCCATCTTTTCAGGTCTCTGTGGGAATGTACAGCCTGCACTCAAATGCTGTACATCAACATTAAATACATCACTAGGTCTTTGTGGGAATTTCATTTGTACCATCAAATAACATTTTCCACTTTTTGTAGCCACTCACCAAATACTTCATTGTCCTCTGATGACTGCTGTGTTAGTCTGGCTGCTTTTGGGCTCTCCTTAGCTGCTTCCTCCACCTTGGTTTCTGCATTCTGTAAAACAAACATTTACTGAGATTAGTCCTTCTTGTACAGCTCTCAAATAGAAACACTCTTCAAACTTCTTAATTACATTCTTAATGAATACAGGTGGTTTTGTTACCTTTGCTACACATTTGTGGTTGCAAAATATTAAGGAAAAATGCTCTCAAAACACCCTGACTTTTTTTGAGTTCTAATTTGATTAGACTAGGTAAGTTGGAGAGTTAGAAAAGACATTTAAACAAGAGAGATTTTAAAACCATAACAGACTTGGAAATTTTCACCTTCCCTCCTCATATTTAATTTGATATTTATTGACATATTCCATGTTGACTTAGTGAACCAAGAGATCAGAAGACAGAACACAAATATTTCCTCTTACACAGCAAAGGTAAGTGAGCTAGAGCTTCAAGTCTTTAACCAATTCATGTATTTGGCTGTCTAAAGCACAAGGACTTATTTATTTCTGGAAGAAATCTGCCAATTAGCTACCTAGGTGTTAGACTGGGCCCAGAGATAAATCAACAGCTTCAGCACTTAACTTGCCAGAAGTTAAAATATTTCATTCCCTAGCTAGAAAAGTCTGAGGAAAACATAAGCTGTGAAACACTGAGTTTTAAATATTTATATTGCTACTAAAGAAAAAATAACTCATGTTTTAAAAATGTTTTATTTGAGTACTCAAGGGAAACATACACAAGCTTACAGCAATGCAGACAGTAAATTGCACTAGCAGTCAGCTGTTGAATGATGGATGTGAAATGACTGATACAATATTAAATATTACTGGGAAGAGTTGACTAAGAGCTGGGGAAGAAATAAAAGAGAAATGTTGTATGCCTATACTTTTCAAAGGATACATATTGCTCTATTCAAGTATGTGCTCATTTGGAAGACTGTGTGATGTTTGGAGAAATACAATTTTTAAGCTCTGACATATATTTGAAAAGGCTGCTATACAATCTGTTCATGAAAAATTACCATATCTGCTCTCAGAAACAGTGCACAATTCTGAATTTCTCTTATTTCCCCTTATTAAAGCAATAAGGGAAGTGTCAGATGATAGGTAGATTAATTCTGTCAACCTCCCTACAGAACACAGGAGTACAAACTTAAGGCACATAAACTCAAGAGACTTTAAAGCAAGAGAGCAAGGATTTTCAGAAAGAAATGAAAAGTAGAGCTAGCAAGCCTACTGATTTCACACAGCCACTGACAAGAATTGGGAAAAGCAGAGACAGAGGAACTGCCTGAGAGGAACAGTGCAGGTCCTTCCTGAATGAGGAAGGATGTGCAAAAATGAAAGGATTCTGCCCTCCCTCAAGGCACCAACCTTGTGTGTCCCATGCAGAATAGCAGGTATCAGCTCAGTACCTCTCAGAGCTGAGGGGGGAAGTCAGTTGGACTGATTTCTGACTGCTCACCTCAGTCTGGCTTAACTAGAGTCTCTTGGGAAGATGGAGGGGACCCAGTCAGGAATCAGTAGTGGCTACACTGTTGGGCTATACCCAACTTGCTTTGGGTAACCACTTCATGATCAGCACAGTTAACTGCAGTCCTGTCCCCAGAGACACAATCTGCCAGTTGTGCAGCCACACAGTTTGCAATGCAAGGGACATATGCCAAGGGCTGATGGTTGACAGGATCACCTGCATTTGGAGGCCACTGATTCTGTAAGCTGCATGTTGGACTCAGGTTCTCCATCCTATTTTAGTTGCTCTATAGTGAGCAGCAAATCAACTACATCTTTGTTATACAAAGAGATGGAGAACAGCAGTGAACGCTGAAAAAAAGCAGAAGAGGACACCTGCTACAGCAGGGTAAGGCAATCTCAGAGGCAAAGAAAAACACTAAAAATTGTATCATCGTGGATGAGACAAAATTAATACATTTAGATGATCAAAAGTTCAGGGCTTTCCCAAATGAAGGGGACAGCTGAACTTCTGATCAGAGCTATTGCTCTAGGCTTGGTAAAGATGGTGCTTGTTAGCTCCACCTTTAATTGTATTTCAGGATATTTAGTGTATGGTGAAGCTGGTGGTACAGGAGAAGAGGGATTGCTGCTCTTTGTGCTCTTGTTCCTCTTGGGAAACAGCTGAAAGTCTGTAACCTGCTGCAAGGCATCAAGAGCAGCAGCAACAAACCCTATCCAGCCAACACTCAGCTGTGTCTGTGAAATAAGGTGTCACTCCAAGCTCTCACCAGGGAGATGCTTGCATCCCTTACTTTGAGAAAAGGATTTTGGCAGTCTCAGGGAAGTTAGACTGAATCCTGAGACATTCTGGTTTTACTTAAATCACTGGAAAGAGCTGCACAGCAGCTGTGCTGTCTTCTCCCTGCATAAGGCACAATGTTGGTGTTGACAGATGCCAGCTCCAAGATGTTGACAGCAAAGTTGTGTGATGTATCAGCCTAAAACATGACAGTGTTTGGTTGGATATAATTCTGCTTGGCATGCCTTTTAAAAGGCAAACTTTCAAAAGACTTCCTTCACTTTATCTTTTGCATGAAGAATCTACCCAACACATTATTGCTGGCATATATAATACTTGTATTACCAAAACCAATACAAGACATATCATTGCAAAAGAAAAACCAATGATCCACATACTCCAAACCAATCTGCATTGAAAAAAAGTCAAGATTTGGTCAGCTGCTTGGTTCTTTTCCTAGAGTCCTAAAAATTTTTAAGTGTCACCATCCTTGCAATCAATAAAGAGAAAAAGTGAAAACACATTCCCTGAGCTGTGCCAGAAGAGATGCTTTACCTACAGTCATAGTGTGCTTTAGGCTGGTTATAAAATAAAGGCCCTTTGTACATAACAGAGTAAATATAATTCTAACTAGCTCTTTTAGGTTGAGTACTCAGAATAATTTTGGCAGTGATGGGGAAATAGATTTATTTTACACTGTAAGTTCTCAGGAGAGTAGATAATACCTGATTTTAGCAGGAAATAAATATTATATAGGCCTAAAATCACAAAAAACCGTCTCCCCCAAAAAGCATCTCCTTGACTACTCGTTCTAAAATACCATAAAATACCTCAGGAGCAAGCCAGCAGCTACTGCATCATAACAGCTGGTGACAGAGTAGAACCACTTCTATTATTTCATAAAGCAGCTTCAAAGTGAGATGTGCATAAACACTGCAGCTCTATAAATGTGAATATATATGTATATACCTGTTCTCAGTTCAGACCTGATAAAAATTAGAATTGCATTATTATCTGCCTCAGTTTTATAAGGTATTTTTGGCCCAACTTTCCATTGTAGCTGTCCCCTGGTGCCTTATGACTCACTTCACCAGTTTTCCCATTATCCACTATGTGCACACCACAGTATCCATATTACACAACATTTTAAAAATTTGATAGGCAAATATACAAATACACAGTATCAGGCCAGGTTAGAAAGTGCAGTGAGGCATATTACATTTAGCAGCTAAGTCCCCAAGGAATCACAGGCCTTGGAAATAGAAAGCTGTACTCCAGAGTACTCAAGCCAGCTTTTTAACTACGCTGCCATATTTGCACCCCAGTCAGGAAGGGCTTGATTCTTTTCCTTTAACCACAAAGCTGTTACTCAATGGCTTCATTTTCTAAGTGATAAAACCACACTTCTCATCACAGATATAATGATTCTTCAAGAAGTGTTATGGCTCAATGAGAATTCAAGAAGTCCAGCATCAAGCACAAATTCATATTGTCTGTGCTTTCATTCCTGCCTTTTACAACCTACTCCTTTTTCTTATCATATGTATTTAGCTAGTATGTTTAGCTCCATTCCAATGGCACAAGTGAAAACAGCTAGAATTTCCTTTCTTTTCAGAAAAGTGTCACATGGGCATCAAAAGCTGCAGCAAGACAGCACAGACTGTGAGTGCTGAGCAGCTGCTTTGGCAGCACAGACATTTCTCCAGCTCCTTCTGCCATCAATTCCTGCCCTCAGAACATTACCTTCCCTCCACAAAACCCAGCAGCACTGGGGCCATGGTTAAACACTTGATTCTTCCTCTATGCTACATCTACAAAACCAAGCTAAACAACAGGCACCACCTCAAACGACAGACAAGAGTTTCTAGAGCATAAAACCAGATTTGACTGGCAATAAACCTTCACTTTGAAGTAACAGGAAAAGAAGTAGTTGTTGCAGGCAGTAACAATCTGCATAATCTAAACCATATCCATAGCAGATTGTACAGCTCCAGACTCAGCTGAAGAACTCTGCAAAACATTCCTGATTTTCCACTTCTGCAATGATATTTCCCTGAACTCTACCATGCAATGCTACCTTTCATTTAATATTCAAAAAATGTATCCACGATGTTCAGGCTGTAGTGTACCCTCAGGACAATCTATACATTGTCCCTTCTGTTTTTCCACAGAGTTCCATGGGGGAAATGTAGGAAACATGAACTTGTACTCCTTCAAAATTGTGACAGTAACAGGACTGACATACAAGTATTAAGTCTGTCATATGCATGGATTTTTCTCTAAATACCAAATACTGCTGCAATCAGCAGGGCAGGATATAAATCAATCTTAAGATTTGGAAAATCCCAGTAATTTTTGTATTCTGCATCTCCAGATTAAGTACTAACAATGTTTCTGTCATAAAAGCTGGAGAAATTCCTTTTTACTTCTTATCAGACACATCAATCAGTGTCAAAATTTTTTGCTCCTGCTCATTGACAGGAATTTCTACACACATGGTTTAACACAGTTAAACACATGAGATGCTGTGGACATCACTTATTAGCAGCAGGAATTAATGGAGTGGCAGCTGGCCCTCTTCAGCTGAGCAGAGATCTGGACCTGCACTAAAAATTATGTTCAAACATATTCTTGAGCTCGACCATTAATTCTCTGTAAATGTGCAGATTTCCCAAACACCTTTCTGTTTATATGGAAACTCATACACACATGTCAAAACCTTATTTAAGGTATAAGAAAGAAAAAAAAAAGAAAGACAGGGTGATGGAAAAAGAGAGAGCTAGAGCTTCCAAGGACAGTTTTCTGTTCCTCTTAGCTTCAACAGCACAGTGCTGCTGCTGCTGTCACCAAAGGAGAGCTTCAAAAGAAGTTGCAAACAAAAGAATTCTCATCACTAACCCCCAAGGCAGACCAAGGCACTTTGAAAAAGGTCTGAGATGCCTCAAACACATTATCCAAGTCTTTGAAGAAACTAATTCAGTCTATTTTGCAACTTTAAAATACCAAGGGTTTGAAGTAAAAAATACTGAATTCCAACTCAAAAATGTGCTACATTCCACATTACAGTTCCATGTTATTTTGTTCTGTGTTTCCCTTCTTTTATGAAAAGTGTTTTAAAACTACTTCTGTCTGTGGAGAAGTTTCACAGATTTCAGAATATTCTAAGTTGAAAGGAACCCACTGAGTTCAGCTCAAGGCAATGATCCATACTGGGATTGAGTCCAGGACTTTGGTGTTACTTGCACTCTGCTCTGTGTTCTCACAAACTGGGTTAATACAGAGACTGTCTCACCTTTAAAATATTCCTGACCACACTGGGGTTCTCATATTTTGTAATTGAGGTCTCTGCAGCTCAGAATGTAACAGATGAAGATAATTAATGAACCTACAGTGCACTTTTTAGGCAGCTTCTACTAGTCCATACAGTACCTCCCTATGCTGGGAATGGAGTTTCAAGCATGCAATAGGAAGAAAATGAGGATTATATTACTGTGTCCATACAACTCACAGAGGCAAAAGGAATTTGGCAGCAAGTTGTTAAAATTACAATGTTCATTTGGGAAACAAAACTAAATAAAAAACAGGTCAGAAAACTGTGCAAGATTCTAGAGTTTTGCATTAATACTCTGGACTGAAAAAAAAAAATCTCAGGTGCCCTGTGCCTAGGGGCAGAGGGAGAGGAAAAGTTTTGTGAGTGACCTTTTACTTTGTAGGTACTCTTAAGATACTGCCAGGATCAGGAATCCTCCTATAACTGCAAGGAATTTGTGAAACAAGTAAAGACAAGACACAAAAATATGCTCTGGGTCAATATTTTCAATTTCAAGCAATTGTCTTTCACTCTGTGCACATTAACCCCGAAACCACACATAGGAAACCCGGATGTGAATCACATCAAATTCAGACAAGTAGGGGCAAGGCTACGACTTGTAACTTCCTCTGCCAATCCCACCCTGGTCCTACAGAGCAGATAAACCATCACCACACCAGCTGCACAAGTAGTGCAGTGGCAACACAAGATGAAACTGTGAAGAGTTTCACTCACACTTCGGAACACAGTGAGGTTCAACAGCCTCCAGAACACCCCACCTGGAACTAGTGTTATTAAAGAACATGTGACACCTGCTTTGAAGCCAGGCAGGTTTCCTACAGCTCCACTGGAAACAGCATCTGGCAGGCACATTGGTGGATGCAGCTCTTAACCTCAAAATCAAAGAGGAACCATAACACTCAAGGGACAAAATCAAAACGAGGTACTTTGGGCACCAGGCACAAAAGCACATCTCTTTTACAAAAGGTGTTCAAGCTGATTTCCACAATAGTCTGAAAAACGACAGCTGTCAATATCAATGCCTTCACAGCCCATTCATCATCCTAATCTCATCTAAACTGAGTGCAAATTTACTTTCCTTTAAGCACTTTAGCCACATGCTGAACAAGTGCAAATATTTCACACTCTTTGTTTTTCAAGAAAAGGATGTGGTTTAAGTCATAAATACAGTGTTGATGCTGCAGCCTCAACCTTCAGTGTACCTCCTTAAAAGCTTCGTAAATCCATTGAACAATGTCAGCGTGTGGTAATTTTCAAATGCCACCACACGAGGTCTTTCTGAAGGGTTATAACAGAAGCGTACAAGAGCAATCCTGTTTCCTTCACAGAGGTCTCAGTTTGGCAGCTTGCAGGGAATAAAGATCAAAATGAATGCTGCATAATTAGAAATCCTCAGTCTTGAACCTTCCTCAGGGGGCTGTAGAGGACAGAGTGGCAATGAACCTGGTGGTCTGCAGCTTTTATCACAGGGGGAGATGCAGAAGGGTGGCAGCTGTCTGTGGGGAGCACAAGGCAGTGCCTAGCAGGGCACTGAGCAGCACTGTAGAGCTGGCTGGGAGCAGGGCCAGGGGTCTCCTGCAGGGATCCTGTGCTGAGCTGCACAGCCCTGGCTGCACCTGCACAGCACTGCACCGAGCAGCAAAGCAAACAAAGGCACCCACAGCTCTTCTGCACTGCCCTGCAGGTGATCCAGAAACAGCTGGCCACAAAGGAGCACAGCTGGGAGACTCCAAACCATGATTCAATGCATTAGTTACCTCACGTCATCATACACACAGGAAGGGCTCCAGTCCTTTTGCAGAGTCCCACCACCCATGGCTATGTGAGGATGCGTGGCTGCATTTGCATGATGCTTATGGTGGTTTAAAAAAACTAAAAAATAAGAAAATCGGCCTGAAACAATGTCCAAATCTGGTTCATCAAACACAAGGATGGATATCTGCAGTAACCCAGGAACAAGAGTGTCTCAGAGTGTCTTGGATAAGTAAAAAATTTTTTAAAAATCAAAATCAAAGTTAAATACCATTTACCTTCTTCCACTACCTCAAAGGTATTTTGAGTGAAATACATTATAAAATGAAAGCTGTTACAAAGCCTCTCATAAATATTAATTGAAAAAGTGTCAAACCTAAGAACAGTAAATACCTATTAGAGATGAACCTTTCTGCTATATTACCAGCAAAACATGTTTTCCTGGCCCCTAGGTGTGAAAACCTTCTGGCTTTTGCAGTGCTCCCAATTGACAGTGGACAGGTATTTTTGACAAAAACCCAAGAGAGCTGATATCCTGACTCTGCAGCCAGCGTTAATGTTGTTAAGAGAAAACACACGAGGTTCCCAACACAAATTGTTGACTCCAGCAGCAAAGTGGAACATGTGACTGTGGGGGCTACAAAGAGCTGAAGCACAACTGTGCCAAATAAATATGCACAGCAGGAACTCAGCACCTAACATGAGAGGTTAGCTCTGGCCAGCTCCCCAGCAGCAAACCAGGCTGCAGGGAAACCAGAATTTCACTTCTGGTATTTTATTCCTAATTCCATTACGTGCACAAACCAGTTCTTCAGTGTGCAAAATAACTACACAGAATATGTCTGGGTCATTTCCTCAACACGGATGCAGACTGGCTTTCTTGAATAATAAAAATATATTTTTAGTGCTTTCTCTAAGGTTACAGAAAGAAGACAAAAACAGTATACAACTTCAGAACACTTTCTCGCTGTTCTACTCACAGTGGGCAAGAGACACAACAGAATAATTCAAATCCCCTCTGTACTTAATGAGTATGAAACACACTCTGAAACAATTGCCAGTGAACACCGCTCATGAACTTTATTTTAATTTTCACTTTCAAGTCTCTAGCTCGCAAGGAAAGAATGTTCAAAAGCAGTCATGTAAAAAGTATTCAAAATCATCCAAAATTACATCCCTTCAACTCCCTAAAAACAACCAAACCATTTTCAGCATTTAAAAAGCAAAATTTACTTTTATTTGCCAAGGATTAAAAGAAGAATTAAATTTAACATTAAGCAGTTAATTTTAGAAGCACACTTTTCAGCACACTTGAAAGTGCTTTAGGTCCCTTGGCAGCCTCTAGCCTCATAAGTATATTTCTAGGCCCAAGCCAAGAAAAATTATACATACAATTTGCCTGATGCTAAAATACATTACATTTCCCTACAATATTTGTAGGTTCAAAGACAATACTGACCACAGTACTCATCAATGTTTCCGAACTGTGATAAAAGAAAATTAACAGACGTTTCTTAGATTTTGCACAAAAGAGTTCTTTTGGGGCTGGTGGGTTGTTAAGAAAAAGACACTTTTGCCTTTCCAAAGTGCAAGGTATTTTACCACAGACATTTCAGCCAAACCAGCTCTTGGGTCCAGCCCAGCAGAGAGCCCCTCCCTCAGCCCAGTCTGCATGGAAAAAGAAGGTTTGCTATGGAACACTTGGTTAAGGGGAAGCTCCTGTGACCCTGCTGCCACCACAGAAAATGAGGCCTTTGTGAGCATGTACCTATCTATCCACACAAGGCAGAAAATTACTTTTCCATTTCCCTGTTTGATTTAAATAGGCCAATGTTAAATGCATGATCTTGAAAGAAAATGAGTTTCACCGTTCCGGGCTCCCAGAATGTGCATAGGTCCTCTGTGCAGTGTAAATAAACACGAACACCACTTGGAAGAAAATGCTTTAAAATGTCAAGACTTACAGGGTCAATGCTTACAAAATAATCAACACAACTGCCTTCTTCAAAATGTAAATAAAGATTTCAGATAAGAATTTTGAAATGCAGTTGGCATGGAAGCAAGGGTTTGGTGGGTTTTTTTTAGTTAAGAGAAACTGATAAAGGCACAAAACAGTTTGTTTAATTGCAAAACGGTGGTAAGACGTATTTTAACTCCCATATAAGTAAATTTTAAAAAAACATCAAGCATACAATGTGTGAAGATAAGGAAAGATCACATTGATCAGGTGATTAAGGATCATTTTATCAATATACTACTGTGGCAAAAATAGTCCCCCACTCTAAGACTATATCAAAAATAAAGAAAAAAAAACAGACTCTATTAAAAAATTGTTACAAACCTTAAGATACTAAGTTTTATCAAAAGTCTGAGTCTAATGCAGACTCACCAAGAAATTTAAGACACTAAGCAAAACTGAGTATTTGACTGATAGCTCATGGAACCAACCTCTGCCTTTGGCCCTGTTACATTTTTTCAAGGTTCTTCTTGTCTGCATCACCCTGTGCTCTTCACTTGCCAGCCCATTCCATCACTTCCTCACTTGTCTGTGGGTTGCCATCTCTCTCTCCTTGGTTTTTCCTAGTTTAAGGCTCTCCTCACCAGCCTGGCCAGCCTATTGGCAAAGAGGTTTTTGCCTGACTTGGCCAGGTGCATTCCACGTGAGCATCCTTGTCCTCCATGGCTATAAAAGCCTGGTGTCAGCATCAGCTGTGCAAGCAGCTGCCAACCTCCAGGGCCAAATCACTTCTTTCCAAGCCCTACCCCTCACTGGGAGCTCTGGGCTCCTGTGCCCCTGCTCCTCAGAGCCAGAGCCACAGAACCAGTCTCAGAACCCCCAGCCAGCATCAAGGCTGCCCATGTATCAGAGAAGCACTAGGGGGCAATAGCCCAAGGATTTCACAAGCCCCACCAGCACCACCACAACACCATGAACCCAAATATCTCTCCCAGAAGAGAAAATAGATGAGATGGAAAAAGACAGAGTGCACAGAAATGTGGCTGCACCTTACGTAATGACCTTGGATATTGATATTGATAATATTGATAAAAAGACAGGAATGAGGACCATTAGTTTTCAGAATCATATTAAAGCCCCTCAAGGAGTCTGTTTCTCAAGACAGACTTTATCTTAAAGATCCAAAGTTACGTCCCCTTCCCATACCTCACCAAAGACATTACAGGAAGTTTCCCAGCAGTATTAGTCACCTTTGCAAATATTTTTATAGATCCTTTTTTGAGATAGACCTTACCCATAAAGTCTCACCAACTTCAATTCTCACACAAGTCAACCAGCAGGAAGCAACAGAATGATAAATGCTAATTTTTGACTTTAAAATCATCTTTCAGGAACAGCTACCTCTTTAAAGCCACAACACCATCTCAGGGATTTGTTCATCTGATGTCCAGCCACAAACAGGGCAGACCTTTCTTTCAGCAGCCCAGTGTGAGCCTTTCAAGTATAAATCAACTGCTAATAGCTGTCAATAGTAAATAAATAAAACTACTTAGTAGAACACAGAGAAACAACCTAAGAGATATTTCCTAAGAAACAAAGAATTACACTGAAATGTGTACAATAACCACCTGAATATTTTTTAAAGTGCAACTTTAGAACACCTATTAAAATTGATTTACAGTTTTGCTAAAGACATTTGAAGAAAGCACAATGAAGATCCCTTCCTCATTTTTCCTAGTTACCTTAACAACCACAAAATACAAAATCTAAAAAGGAGATTAATTGATTTCAGAAATATTCTAGCTGTCAGTCATTTTTCAAGAAATTGTCTAAACTGAACCCAAAAAAGTGTCATAAAATAAATAACTCAAAACAATGCACCGAATTAACATTAAAGCAATAGAACCCAAGCAAGGAGAAAGTAAAAAAATCTAACCAAAACCAATCCACTCCAAGAACAAGAAATTCCACAACAATAGAACACAAATCCCTCAAATTCCCACAACACAAATAGAAACTGCTCCCATTCACTGCTTGCTTTGACTTCTGCATCCTTTACTAGGAACAGAGGAGCAGAACCCTTACTGGCATGATCATTTTCCTTTCACAATGTTCATGTGCACTAAACATGTGACAGAGCAGACTTGGTGGGCACTGGGAGTCCAGCCAGGGTCAACCCACCACATTTTCTGAAAACAAACAAGAGAATAATGCTTCCCTCCATGCTTTTAGCCAACACACAGGCACTCTCACAAAAACTACTGTGCAGAGTTACAACTGCACCAATATTAGAAGAAAAATCAACCATTGTAACTCATGTAGGAAGCTGCATGCTAAAATACTAACCAACATATTCAACAGGTGAACTTTCCCATTTCAGAAGGGAATAATGAAGTCTAAAAGGCAAAATATTTTAGAAAAAAGTACAACAAACCCAATTGTTTACCCAAAGATGCCCGGAGAGCTGACATTTTAATTATTTATTTTCAGCCTGTTCAAAATGTCTAAATTAGCATTCAAATGGTATTGACCTCTGTGAGGGGGAAAACAACAACAAATCCTGAAACCTGGATGCTAATGAACAGCAGAAGCCAATTCCATTAGCTGCTCCACAACTGGTATATTGAAAAAACAGTCAGAGCATCTGGTCACTCTGGACATTTTAAGGGCTGTCACTCAGAGCCTGATCTCATTGGGTTCTGGCCTGTAACATGCAGATGTGGGTATGTCAGAGATGCAATCTAATCAATGTTTTTCCAAAATTCCATGAAATGATGTGGTGAGTTTCCAATAGACACTGGTGATTTCATATGCAAGAAGTACACCTAAAATGTTACTTTTGCTCTCAAATATCAGTAATTTAACATGTTCCTGACTTTCAAAAATAGTCATCTCAAGTTAACTACTGCTGCTTACCACACTAGTGCTAAGAAGCCTTGAGAGCCCAAGGAAATGACTCACTCAGACCTCACACTCACTGCTTCTTCAGTCCCAGGTGACACCTGATTCATCAGCAAATACCTACTATTACTCACCTGGAACTAGGGAAGGTTTTCCTGCGGAGTTAATTGCTGCCATTTCTGTACACCATTTTAAAAAAAGGACTGTGGTCAGTGAGCATCTATCCAAAGTGTCTTCAGATGGCCAATATGATAAGATATATGCTCCATAACATAAATGGTTCATAAGCATGTTCTCATATCTTTTACAAAGCATGAGAAGCTAATCTAGTAACTGAATAAGAAAGCACCTGCACAGTACACAGTCCTGTTCTTCAGGAACATTTCTGGTTTTGTTGCAAGGACAGTATTGCTTTAAACAGCTGTAGCTATCATTTTCCAAATATATAAAGTCAAACACAGAAACTAATCCTGAGAAAGATCAAGCAATATGAATTTTATACTGACTGTGAGATAAATGTCCATTTTCTCTAATTCCAGTGTAAATAAGTATCAGAAGTGATGACATTGAAACACTCATGTGCATGTACAGACAGGAGAAATGGTTAAGACCAGAAATTGTGAGCAGCCAGCTTATCATTCAGTGGATCAAAAACCAAACAGAGACTGTCATTTAAAAATATCACAGACTCATTCAGTATGCTGAGTTGGAAGGGACCACTAAGATCATCACACCCAACTCCTGGCCCAGAATCACACCATGTGCCTGAGAGCACTGTCCAAACACTCCTTAAGCTCTGTCATGGTGGTGCTGTGACCACTTCCCTGGGGAGCCTGTCCCAATGCCCAAACACCCTCTGGGTGAAGAGCCTTTTTCTAAAATCCAACCTACACCTCTCCTGACACAACTTCAAGCCATTACCTTAAGTCCTTTCACTGGTCACTACTGAGATGATTCAATTTACCACAGTTTGATACATTAGTGTGGTTCTAGTAAGAATTCTACATTTTCAGGAGAAATATGTTATTGAAATTCAAGAGTTATATGTTAAAAAGGAAAAGAAAAAAGGTGATTAAAATAAGTGCTACTTTTCCCTATTTATAGGCATCATCTGTGCCAAGCCCCAGGCTCTGGGGGGGAGCATGAAGCTCTACCAGCAAGCATACCTATTCACTGCCTGGGAGCATTTCCAACTCAAGGCAGGAACACTTGTTCTTTTCTTCAATTTCCACCTTTTCCTCCAGTGCCTAATTTTTAGATCTTTCCTCTTTTATATCTATTAAAAAAAAAAAAAAAAAAAAGAAAAAGAAAAAAAAAACCCCAAAAAATCAACACCATAAGACAAAAAAACCTAACTCAAAAAAACCCACCAAAGCCAAAACAACAACAACCAAACAACAACCCAGCCAACAGCTCAGCCACACAGCATTGCCTTTTTTTCTGTGACCACTCAGCATTAACTTTGTACTGTTAGGCTGTACTTGATACAGGCTGCTATCAATCTCTATCAAGTCTTGGTAACCGTGACAACTGTCCATCTTTCTAGAAAGGTTTCCAGAAATCAAAGATCATCATACAACTAGAAAGTGCACTTCACACCTCCTTTCTCTATGTGAATTTGCCTTGAAAGAAGGCGGCCTTGGTACTTTTTTTGTCAAGAATTCAAAAGTGCAGTACTTTACTGAAGGATAAAAGACTGTAAAAGTTAGGTACATTCTGTACTCAGCAGAAGCCTCTGCATTAAGATTGGAGGAGTGATAATGCATTGGTAAAATGAGAGACATGCTTAATACACAGCATTTCAAATGCTTAGCTGTTTTTCTTTCTTTAAATGACATAACAGTTTTAACAGTAATTTTTCCCCATGGATAGAAGATGTGTAGGGACAGCTTGCCTGGATTTACCAAGGGCAAATGGTGTCTGATGAACCCCTGATAGCCTCCCGTGATGAAATGACTGGTTTTGTTCAGGAGGGGAAAGCATGACAGCACATCCCCCAGCTTTAGCATGGCTATGACACAGCCTCCCACAGTCTGCCACTCTGCCCTTCCCTTCCAGTCACACCAAGAGGATGAAGTCTGGGTAGGTGGAATACAAGGGGTGGGCAACTGGTTGGACCACCAAGCTCAGAGGATGGCAATCAAGGCCAGAGTGAAGCTGTCAGACATGGCACTGAGGCCAACACCATTGAATATCATTATTAAAGGTAAATAAACAGGTAACAATAGACTGGGGACTGGTCAGTACACAGAGGCAGAGGTGCTCTTCACACAGGGACCTGGACAGGCTACAGAAGTAAACAGAAAAGAATCTCATTAAGGTCAATAAAGGCACATGCAAAACTCTGCAGCTGAAATGGGTTAACTCCATTCACTAGGATCAGCAGGGTCCAAATGGCCTGAAAGCAGCTTTGCAGAAAAAGTTCCATTTATTTTTTTGCATCCATATTAGTTAAGTAACTATAAATGGCTGAATTACGGAGTGTTTGGAACTGATGAGCAGCTCCTGAAGTACATGGCAAAGGCAGGTGCTATTGGCAAATAGGTTTAACTCC
The DNA here is from genome assembly GCF_903797595.1 of Erithacus rubecula. Taxonomy (NCBI): domain Eukaryota; kingdom Metazoa; phylum Chordata; class Aves; order Passeriformes; family Muscicapidae; genus Erithacus; species Erithacus rubecula. Next base: position 90,336,873 of record NC_136689.1, on the reverse strand, counting down.
AGTTCTTCTCCTAACTTGGCCATTTGAGAGGAAAAAAAACACATGAGCCCCTATGGAGCAACAAGAAAAGGCTTTGGAAGAATAGATGTGTAAAGTGTGTGACAGTTTTTCTCCCCTTGGTCTGTTTTGCTTCTTGTGTAGAATCTAAAGATACTTTGCTCACTCCCACCAGTGATGACAGCTTCCTGAGGGAAAAGCTGGGGCCAATGCACCAGTTAAAAATCACTTCAGCAGTGGTTTTAAACTGCTGATCACAAAGAGTTACAGAAAAACAGCAGCTCAACTCAACAATGAAGAATTCAGGATCAATTTCTCTCCAGAGGAAAGAGTTTCTGGCCTCAAAACCAAAATGAGTGAACTGCATGAAAGACTACAAAAACCCTCAGATACTGAGGGTTTGTCTCTCAAACACAGGCAAAAAATGCAGTCAGACAATACTTGAGAATTATATCCCATCAAAAATATGAAGAGACTTTACAACATCAGGAACAGAAAACACACGCACACTTTTACAGAGATGGTATCACTAGGTTGGTTTTTTGCTTGGATTGCTGTTTTTTTTGTTTTTTTTTTTTTTAATTTGCGTAGAAAGAACAAAGAAATAAACTAAAAAACAATTGTCATAAGTAAGTGAACAAAGTAAATGTTGTACAGTTGACAAATTACAATACTATTCCCATGACAGTGACAACGCTGATTACTGAAGAGCCCAGGTTAATAACATAAGATCAACTCCTGGCCATAATTAATTTCTCAGTGATCAACAAATAACATCCTCGGATTCAGATAAAAAAAGTTATTAAAATACAATAAAATAAAGACTAAAAATACTGGATAGATATTTATGTCACTTTTATAAAAGGACTTATGATAGTACTTCATTGTAAATTCTACTTTTGCCCATCTTTTATGCAGTCTGACATAGTGACATCATTAACATAAGAACCTTACTGAAATGAAGATCTCCTTAAGCTGCAGTGAACAAATCACACAGCCTGATAAGCTCGTGTTACTTTCTCCTCCAAATATTTTCAGACAAAAAGGAGCCTGGTAATAGAGAAATTGCTTTAAAGAGATAAGACTTCATGAAAGTTCAACAAATCATCTTTATCAGCATATAAAGGTCTTTGGTTCAAAGCCCTGTGTAAGTCATGCTAGGTGTGATTTGCAGGAAAGGTTTATCATTTAAGTAGAACCTTTTCCAATACAAAAGCTCATTTTCAAGGCTAGACATATGACCTTCCCCAAGTAACATTTACTGAAAAAAAAAATCCTTAGGAAAAAACAAATCCTCTGATAGACTGTGAAAAACTAGAAGCAGAATTAATAGAAGAGACAAACTTGAGACACAGTTCAGGCAAATTTCTCTTTGTATTATCAACACCCAATCTATCCCCCACTCTTTTTGGTTTTTTGCCACACAACTTTCCTCCTCCTGAAGGAAGGTACACATGCAAAACAAACTGATTACATGTGGAATCTTTTTATCTATAGATAGATATAAATACAAATACACACACACAAATATCAAACAAATACTAAAATACACAAAACCACACACAAATATTTAAAATAGAGCCTCCAGAGACGTGAAATGGAGGACCACAAATACGAGAATTATAAACTCCCAGCCAACCTGAACCTGTGAGGGACTTGCTTCTTCAGCTGGATGCTGCCAAGTTTATGGTGCTTGATGGGATTCATCCCAGTATATTCAAGGATTTTTCAATTGTGTTGGGAATTTAGAAAGATCTCAGTTGACTGGAAGCTGGCAAATGACACTGATCTCTTTTCTCTGGTGACCAGTGTCAGGACTGAGGGGAATTACCTGTCAAGGGAGGTTTAGGCTGGGTATTAGGAGAAGGTTCTTCCCTTAGGCAGGTGGCTAGGCACTGGACAGAACCAAGCCTGAGAGAGTTCAAGAAATGTCTGGCAACACTTTCATGCACAAGATGTGATATTTCTGGGGATGCCCTGTGCAGGGCCAGCAGTGGGACTCGGGGGGTCTCTACCAACTCAGGATATTTGATGATTTCATGAAATACATCAAGGTCCTTAATTATGGTGTGGTATGGAGAGGATGAGGTAGAAGGGCAAAGACTGGTTTTCACCTCCTGTCCACAGGGTCAGGTTGCAGAGACTACAATTCCTTAAACTACACTGTTTTTGTCTTCCCAAGGTTTTGCTCACACTGCCCACAGCAAATCCCATTGCATTAACGTGCAAAATCTATATTAATGCACTACTTGGCTGGGAATTTTAAGTGCACAGACGTCACACAGTTAAAGGCTGCATTTCCCTCAGCAACTGTTACTTAGTAACCCTCTGCACATAAATAGAATTTTACATCACTGCATATGTGTTGTCAAGGCTAAAATCCATGCCCCGATTCTATAGGCAGGCAGGAATGAAAGGAGTCATGTGGGCAACTGTAAAACAAAGTTGCACCAACTATTTTCAACTGCTTCTCTAGGCAGAGAATTTAACTGGAGAGAAACCTTTGGGTAAACAAGAAGTTCTTTCCACTGCCCTTCTTTCAGTGGTGTTTCATCATAAAAAAAAAGAGTGGGTAGACCTTGGACTGACTTTCTGGCATTATTCATGTGCTGTGCAATGGGGACTGCAGACATAAGCACAACAGACCATGCAGAGCTCTTCACCTTCTCCCCTAGAGATAGTAAACTCCACAGGCTATGTGACTTCTGGGCAGATATGGCACTGCCAGAGCCACAGTCAAAACAATACTAAAAAAAGCTGTGTGAATCAGATCCAGGACTGAACAAAACAGGTGGAGCATGATGGATTAAAAAACAAAACAAAACAAAACAAAACTTAAAATAAATGCAGATTAGAACCCATTGACTCTAAAGACAAAAGCTAAAATTGCTGTATTTTATAAATATATGTATTCAATCATTTCCATACATAGGCTACTTGTAGTTTGACTGACAGTCTAACTCCAGCAGCTTGAATCAACATGGTTCTTCATAATCACTTTAGACCCAGGAACTGCCTCTTTAGCACTGAACAAAAGAGGTGGCCTGCTGGAAATACTTAGACATCTTTTTAATTCAATTCCCTAGCACTGCAAATAACATATTATCATTACTCTGCTTAGCCTCATCCTTTGCCTCTAACACCCCTCAGCTGTAGCTTCTTAAATGATTTCCTATAATAAAAGTGGATTATTTTAAGAAAAAAAAACAACAACTGAGTTACATATAAGCAACAAATACATTCATTTGAAGATGTTACAGTTATTTGCAGTTATTAAACCAAGTGAGTAAGTATAAGCATATAAATAAGCAAGCACACTTAATTTGCAATTCTATTTAGCAAGTTTACCAGCTCTAAAGTCTAGCACTTCCCCTTAAGTGTAGCATTCAAATAATAATTTCTTACTTTTTCTGAACAATAGAAAATTTTTATTCTAAAACAGGATTTTGAAAACTTTAGCAAACCAAAATATTATTAACCCTCAAAATTCCTCCCCTCAGCTCTTGTCCTGGTAAGAGGTAACTCAACAGATACAAAGGTTGTCCTTGCAAAATCCCAGGGAACCAGTCCTTTGAAATAAGCATTCTTACTCAAAGCTTTTTTCCTGTCACCTCGACATTAACAACACTGTAACAAGCAAGATATGCCAGATCAGATCAGATCAAGAATTTTTACTCTAGGAAAGCATCAAGCAATTTTGTTCTTTTGTTAGGCTACAAACCATTCTGAGGTTTGAAACTAACCACATTAGATCATGACTTAGAGAAGTCCAGATACTCAGAGTTCTCTGAAGTCCTCATTTTCTTAAGGCCACAAGACCCAATTTGGCAGTGCAGCAGCAGCATTGAGAGCTGAGCCAGAGCCTTGGCCAAGTGCTGCTCAGTGACTGGGACAATTAAATGGCCATCTGGCTCCAGCACAGACAGCAGCTCTGCACCTGCTCCACCAGCCCACGGTTTGCAGCCTAACTGGCTAAAGCAGGCCCATGGGGCAGAACCCAGAACACCCTGTCATCTGCTGAGACCAGAGCCCAGTGCTGGGATCCAAGCCAAGGGCCCCTGCTCCTGGTGGAGTGAGGTATGATCAGAGGGTCCCTCCTGCTCCTTACACACAGCAGCCAGAGACACCATCTGAAATTATCAAAGACACGCTATTTAGCTGATACAAAGTCTATGTTTCAATCCCTACAGACTTCCAAAATGCCATAAACCCTTTATTCTTCCATAATCAGGTGACTCAACAGCTGCAATAGAGTATTATATTATTACAGTATTAACTGCATTATGCTATGGTATTATGCACTCTGCAAAATCCCAGAGCAGAATCTGATGCCTGGAAGATCTCAGCATCCCTTTGCCAAAGGCAGACATATCTCTTGTTCCATTGGTTGTTCTTGCAATTAAAGTCACTGGCCAGAACACCTGCAGAATCTGCTGAGAGGGTGTAGAACCCAGAGCTCCCCATCCCAACTGAACACATCCAAGGACATGTGGCCTCCTTTCCCCCAGGCTCCATAAAGCTTTCATTTCTATACATTTTATCAATCCTTGTAAGGATAATACAGCATAATACAGTAATACTAATACTACTACTACTACTAACAATAATAAACCAAATAGTCAAAATGCCAGTGGAAAGGAAAATAAGAAACAGACAGAAAAAGTACACTGAAGAGACTCCTGAATGTAGTTCTGTTCTTTCCCTTTCTGAGAAGACTGCAGGAAAATAGAACACTACACTGAGGCCAAACAACAAGAAAAGTGTCAAAGCTTAATTTTTATGAAGTATTTCACCTTTTTTTTTCCTTGCCAATACCCTTACTTATATGGCAAGAAATTAGTTGTAGCTCATACAAAGAAAAACCTTTTCTTTTGAATATTTTTAAAATATTGTATTGTAGAAACAAAATTCCAACATTAAAATTAATTTATCAAGTTAAAGAATCCTAAAACTGAATGTTCAGGACACATTGTCAGCAGATATAAACAAACATGCTTCACTTAAGCCAATCTGAATGTAATTGATTACAATGGTTTGGATCCGTCTCAATTAAAATATATAACATAGGTTATCTCCAAACATAGATAAGATTCTGAAGGAAACTGAAGATTAGCAGCCCACCATGGGAGAGCTCCTCTCAGCAACTTTCTATCAGCAAGTATCCTGCAGCACATGACAAATCAGTTATTTCAGCAAAAAATATAACATCGTGTGCAGCCTTGACCTAGAATCTCATTTCATGTGACCAAGCTTCAGAAATAATATCAATTGTCCCAAACACACTGAGTTTTCTGAGCAGTAGTGCACCAAAGACAAAACAGCTATTTATGCAGTGGGTCTCACCTACTGTGAGCTCTGAAACCTCTCCTATAAAACAAAGATATATTTATTTATACTAGTACTATAGATTGGTTTAATATATTAAAGGTATTTAATCTTAAATCAATACATATGAAGTACTGAAATACATTCAATATATTTTATGATATATAAATATTCTTCAACTGTTACAGGCACTGACTTGAGATTCTGAGTCTCACATGCACAATCTTTCATCTTCCAATTCTCAAAAACCCAGAATTGTCTGGAATTTCAGACAAGAGTCTAAAAGAAAAAAAAAAAAACACTGATTATTCAGGCTTTATCGCTGTGCAGCATAAGGCAAGTTTCATTTGCAGTAGAAAGCTTTGGCTCAACTCTAAGAAAACATTTAGTCTGTAGTTCACAGGGAAGATCAGAATGAATAGTCAGACTCCCCAGGGTGAAAGGCTGCTGCTCTTGCCTTTTGAAACTAACACAGGGAGCAGATCTGCAGCCATACAGGGAAAGAAGCACAGCATCAATACTTGAATATACACTTGCATTTATATACAAATATATTTTTAAATATGCACTTGTACTTTTTTCAATATGGACATGTGCATGCTTACATATATGTGCAGAAAAGAAACAGAAGTGGGTTTTAAAGTTTTTGCAGAGTTCCACTTCACACTGACAAATTTTAGCCTCATTTCCCCAAAAGGACTACACAGAAGTTCTTGCATTTGCTGCATATAATAAATTGTTTAACAAGTACAAGTTACAAATGCAAAAACCTAAAACAGCATCGTGACAAAACTGCATATAAGTGAAAATGACAGTTGGTCATAAAAACAACAGAATATTATTTTGATTTTCAGCTTTTAAATATTGACAATGGCACTACTGGATTGCTTTGTAAAGCAATGTAAGGTGGGGAGGTTGCAGAAACTCGTAACATGAGGAGAGAGAGCTGGCTCGAAGAGAAAGTAATTATTCTGGTGGATAGGTGTTGTCAGAAAAGTGCAAATTTTCTCTGCTTTCTTCTACAGTGTTCACACCTTCCTAATCAGGCTGCCTTTAGCTGGCCATCTCTTCACTGTTTCTGAGCACTGTTAGCAGCTAAATACTACTTCTAATACCTCAGAAAAATCAAAACAATGCATTTTGATTGCATCAGAGGTGCTGGCAGAAGGCAGCATGCAGGAAGAAACTGGGTGAAAGAAATGGAGGAAGATAAAGGAAGGAGCTAGATGGATAAGTTAGCTATGACCACAAAACCGAAACAAGAAAAACCCCAAATGACTCAGATTTCAACGTCACAGTCTCAATTTGTTTTTAGTCAAAACATCTCAAGTACACTGGTATTTCCATAATTCATCTGAAAATGTCTGCACGACCAAAGAGTGAATCCATTCCTGCAGCTCTTACACTGAACTGGAAAATCTGAGGACCCAGAAATGGTGACTGTTATTTCAATAAGTGCCTCTTTGAAGATACATCTCACTGGTGACAGACTTGCCAAGATTTCTGTGTCTCTTGGGTCCTTTCAATGATTTTTGAGCTGAGTTCTGAGCAAGCTGAGTGCCCTCAGGCCTCCCTAAATTCAGCTTTCAATTCTTAGTCCAGCCACACCAGCCTCAACATCAATCTGTGGCACTGTGACAAAAATGCAAGATTTCCATTATTGCCTTTTCTTGATTGCAATTGATCCCTTTAATCATGCAAGGTAACTGGCATGTATCTTGTGGCTTTCAGCTCTATGCAAACGATGATATCTTTATGGCCACATCTACTGCATGCTGCACTGAAAGATCACATTGTTTTTAACAGTGAATCTTATCTCAGCAATCAAGAGTAACATTATATTAATCTGCATAAAAACTTTACAGTTTCCTTTTACAAATTTTTTTTTTTTTTCTCCTCTAGCAAATGTTACCAAAGTATTTCCACTGACTTAAACCAGACATTCTGAAAAAGTTAAATAAAAAGGAAAAACATTCTGTGGCATTTCTGCTCAAAGTGGAAAAATCAATTTCTGAACTGTAGCTGCAGACAAGTTAAATTTATTCACTGTACAAATAGCTTCAATTACTCAAGAAATTCAACTTCTGAAGAAAAAAGGAAGTCACAGTCAGCAATACTTCACATGGGAAAGCCCTACAACCTTTTTCTTTTGATGTCCATTACACACTTGCTGAATTTACATATTAGAGCAAAATTCAAGTCAGCTTAATGGGAGACCCTCTTTTCTCATGGCAGAATATTTAACAACAGACCTGAGTGTTTTGACTTTGTACTGATGCATGGAGTAGAACTATGTCTTACAATTTGCACAGCCAGTTGCATTATCAGAAACACAACTGTGAGAAATTGAGAATTAAAATAAAACAACATGGCTTCAGAACTCTGCCTCACAGCTGCTGCCCAGGAGCATCAAACACCACCCAATTAGCAGTAGGAGGAAAAACATGAGAACAAACTTTAAAGTGCAGTTTTGACAGGTTTTAACACTTCAGTAAGTGCTACAGGGCAGGTTTGCCAGTCACTGTCTTAGACACTGGAGATTCTGCTGTGGTTTGACACCGGATACCCAGAGGTAAAGCTTGGCCATTTCTCTACATTTCACCACAGCTTATTTTACACGTGTAACTGCATCTTAAGGTAACACATTACTGCAGAAGAGTTTTTAAGCTCTTCTCAAATATGACCAAGGTCAAAGTAACAAATTAGAATTTTCATTGACCCAATTTTAGAGTGGGTAATACAACATCACTGCAGCATGCTGACCCAGGACCATCACAAGAGAGGAAGGAAGACACTGCTCCCTTTCATGATCACCATGTCACTTTACTGCTTCCTCAAGACACAAAATATCAACCACTTTCCTTTCATTTTTATGGCATAAAGATGCCAAAACATTGAACAACGTGTTCTCAGGCTGAAGCATGGGCTGATTTTAAAGTATCTCAGCAGCTAGAACAGCTCACAGTGAGTTCACAAAGAATGTCTACTGCATTACATCCCTGTTCTTCCAGCTCCTTGCTAATTTAAGTGGCACTGGCATCAAACTCATTTGACAGGACATTAATCTAGTTCTGCATCAAAGCTAACAAGGAGGGAACTGTAGAAAACTACCACAAAAGCATGGCATCTGAAGCACAAGACCTTAAAAAAGTACAGAGTATACTTCTTCCTTTTAGTCAGTTCTGCACACTGAGGGTGGGAGAACAAAGTCTAAGACCCTGTCTCCTCCCCAGCCAAAACCACAGTGACTGCACCTCTTCCTTTTACACCCCTGCAGGCTTAACCAGCTCAAGACCCAAACCAAGAAGCACTAGGACCAAGCCATTGCACGCACAGCAGAAAAACATACTTGCAACTTATTTTATGCAACCATTACCCACACATTTACTCATTTTTTAATTGAAACACAGATCTAGTGATATACTGCCATGGTTACAGAATTCAGACAACTTCTTTAACATGAGCAGTGAGCCCTGTGGCAGGGCCAGAACTTGCATCTCACTTGCACCTGCCTTGCCTCTCTCTCATCTTTTAACTTTTCCACCCATTTCTGGCACTGCAGAACACTGTGCCTTCAGCAGCCTTCACATGCAACAAAGGGAAACACGGAAGTGTAGGAATATCAGCTTCAATTCAGAGACAGTTTATCATCCTCACAAAATTTCTACGAGCTTGCTAAATTTCAGACATGAGAAAGATTAATTACTGCAGCCACAACTGACTATACTAAATTCAGAACCCAAAGAGTTTAATGGACAGTGAAGTACTGAAACACATTATCTGGATTTAGACACAGGTTGTTCCTTTAAACTTCATAGGAGAGCTATTTGCCCACTGAAACATCAACACAGACTTCTGATACCATACTGAGTGCTGGTGTTAAGGTTAATTTTTGAGGACAGATGTCACAGCTACTTCATGTTTGGTGTTCTCAGAGGTTTCAAACAGTACAGCCATTTGTGTATCACTATGGCATCATCTCACCAACAGAAGCACATTAGTGCCTGAAGGCTCCACTCAAGGTCTCCAAGCACTACTATTAATACAGAATGGCATTGTCTCTGTCCCAACAAACCACCCAGTTAGACAGCATGAAGGCTGGGAAATGAAATAGGAAGACAGAGTAAGCACATGAGGGTTTGCTCAAGGGCAAAGCTAGGCTGATGGCAGAAAATGAGGAAAACAGACATCTATCAAATTCAACTGGCATTGCTGAACCTGACTGCCCAGAACTTCCCTTCACACCCTTGAAGGAGATTTGCCTGTTCCAAAAGCAGCAGTTCCTTGTACCAGGCACCAGCATTACCAGACACTGGTTGGTCATAAGGATTCTACAGAGCATTTCTAACTGTAAAAGTGATGGGTGAAAATGCTATCAAATCTCTCACAGGAAACACCAGTGCTCTCAACATTTTACAGTTTCTTTCCCCTTTTTTCCTTGCTTTCAGAAAACATACTGGCTCAAGGGGGAGTGTTTTAATCAATTCATCAAATTGCAATAAGAGTTCCATAAGAGTTCCTGTGTTCTTTATTGCTTTACAGGAAAGAGTAAAACTCTGAGAAAACACACAATTACACTGGAAATTAAAAAAAAAAAAGCTATACAACTTTGCTAGGGAGAAAAATCTGAAAAGTCTTCATGATTAATTTTGTATGGTAATAAGACTATTTCTTTTCTTTACTTTTTACAGAAAAGTGCACCTCAGACTTCAAAACCCATACAATCTGAATGCCATATATGTCTCAAACTGCATGTACTAAAAAATAATAAACTTCCATCTTACAAAAATAACACTTCAGAGCAATTAACTAAGCAAGTAAAAAATATTTCATCTGTTGTTTTTTTCCTTTTTTGATAATTTATGATGCATAATAAGAGGAAGCACCTGGCAAAAACCACACGTACAGCTCAGCTCTGTAATCAGCCTAAGCCATAGGAGGTAGTGAAAGCTTTTATGCTTGCAGATTTCTGAGCATATATGAGATGAACAGTTCAACTACCATCATGTGACAGTCATCTTAAGAATTTCAGCTCCCTTTCACCACGAAGGGAAAAAATTTTCTGTCAGTGTTACCAGACTGCATCCTTACACAGGGTGCAAATTTCAGAACATTAGCAAGGCAACAGGGGGAAAAAAAGAGGAGAGAAAATAGAATCTCCTCCAAAGCAGCACAGGAACCATCTTTTGCTGATACATGCTCACTGAAGCAATTTAGCTTGAACAAGTTACACTGAGTTCTCCTTAAACACTGGGAAACAATCAGTTTACTAAAGTTAAATCAGCCACTGCAAAACACATTATAGAATCTAGGTACATCACAGGGCAATTAAAGGCAAGATTTTGTCATAAGTACACTACCCAGCAAGGCTTGGTCATTACTAACAGATTATTTTTAGTTCAAAGAAAACATTAAATTACAGACTGAATGCCTTATCATCACTATGTCTGTTTTCAGTTTTGACCTGCAACTACAATTCTCAAGGCATTTCAGAGCTGGGTACCAGAAGTGGCAATTGGGTTTGGTTCCTTGCTGGTTTATTACAGCACATCCCCATTACCTAAAGGACATGAACTAGTTAGATAATCCAGCATTTCCCACAATCTAACATATCCCAGCCCTGTGTAAATTTCTGAGCAATCCCTTGACATGGCAGTGCAGTGGGTTTTGATCTTTATTACAGCTCACAAGCTTGGTTTCCAGCTCCCCACAGTACTGTGTGACCATGGAAACCAGGCCACTTGGACCAGGTGCTTTTGGAAATTGCTGTGGAATAAGTGGGACAATGCCAGAAATCTTCCTTTCAAACCCCTGTTCCTGAACAATCAATGACATTAAGGGCAAGTTTTGATAGATAGCAAGAAAGTTCAAGGACTTTGGGATGGCAGTAAAGTGCTGGACAGTCCATTCTTTTTGTTATTGTTGTTCTTAGACACATTTATGCAAAGTTCAAACTCAAGTATTAACACTAAGAAGAAAGTAAACAAAATGAATGTTTAAACATTTACTAATGCATTAAGCAGATGCAGTCTAGTACCATTCAAAGTAAAAGTAAAAGATAGAATACCGGGTTAATTAAGGAATTTTTTTGTATCTTACAAAACTCTAAAAAATGCAGATCCATTAAACACAAGAAAGAAATGTCACAGAAATTAGGTGGTGTGTGCTATTGCTGTGAGTAAAACAGAACTTAGATCCATATTATTTAGGTCAAATATTTTTCAAAGCATTCACTTAACTTCACAGTATCTCATTATTTATTAAGTAATCACTGTAGCTTGCCATATTTATATATCAAGAGAAGAACAACACTTGGAAGGAAGTGTCAAGCATGGGAAGCCATCTTAATGTCTTCTGTAAATTTCCTAATTTGAAAGCATATTAGTGTCACCTTTGACATTTCATGAAGTAATTGATTTCCAGAAGTTTGTTTCTAATTTTGTAATTAAATTACACAAATTTACTGAAAGTAAAGCTAGATGTCAATTCAAAAAAACCACCAAACCAACCTCAAAGTAGTTGCTGGATTAAAGGACATTCACTGGGCAGCCAAAACTGTGACTGCTGAAGTTGGCATCAATCTCTTTAATGTCACTTCACACACAATAGGTCTGAGGAGAAATGGTCTACCAGTCCAGGAGCAGTTCAGCAGCTGCAAATGTGACCTCAAAGGTTCAAAGAAGCTGCCTAAAATCATGGTTTTTCCTTTGGACCTACAGTCTTGGGAAAGGACTTATAGTGAACAGCCTGGAGAGTGAAAGCAATGAAATTTAGAAAGATCCTTGGTGACATGTTCACCTCTTTCAATGCAGCTCTATTACTATGAGTGAGGAGAAGCAGTTCAGCATTTCCACTGTAGCCTCTGTAAGCCTTCAGCAGGTCTAGGTTAGTGTTCCAATCTACAGTAACATTGAACAACAATTTAAAAAAAACTACTTCAACTTTGAAAAAAAGAGGGGGAAAAAAAAAGCAAAACAAACTGGTTTGGTCAACACAACCACTAAGAAATTTAATGGTACCTGAAAGAACTTAATCAAGAATGACTAACTATAGGGAATCCATAGCAATGCTTTAACCATGTAGTTCCTCATTTTAAATCTATGGTCTTGTCATTTTTTGTGGCATGGTTACTGTTTTTGATAAAGGGAGATCATGCACATTTCTGTGCATGAAGGGAGATTTTCATCAGGCACTGCCAATTTGAAAGTTTAGGGGTTTGGTGTTTTGGTTGTTTGACTCTTTAGAAGGATGAGCTAAGGACAGAACATATTGCTACAGTACTAAGTTCCTGCTTCACAAAACAACTTTGGTAAGGAAATTTTATTTTGATTTTAGAATCAAGTGTTCTTCATGAACTGATGAGGAAAAATAAGGAATTTTAAAGAATTACAGGAATCCAATTCCTTGTAGTTCTGTCCTATACACCAAGTGCAGACTCGTGGTCACCTGACTCTCACTCACCACCACAGAATTTGCATCTCTTGCTTAGGCTGTTACAATTTGAATAAATTTTTAGCTTTGTGAAGCCAGATGTGTCCCACAACTCACCCACCTGCCAATGCATCAAACACATGTGATCCCACAGCAGGAGAGAAGATATCATGTGTTTCTTTTAACCAAACTTTATCCTCAAAGACAAAAGCAGGAGGTATTTGGTGCACTGCAGCCCATCAGGCTGTGTAAACTCCATGTATCACACCTTCAGGTTCTCACATTCTTACTCAGAAAGGATCAAAATATTTGGCTAAATGTATCTGTTTGGTGCATTTGACTCTGCTGCTCAACAGAGTTTTTTAAAGGGCAACTCTGCAAGACCAGCCACAAGACAGCAGCTTGGGATTCATACTATTGTTTGTACTGAAACTTTGGGCCACAAAAGCATTTTGCAGAATTCTGCAACACAAAAGATGTATGTAGCCAGCTGTCCTCTGTTCCTGCTGCTTTCTCCCTGCTCCTCCTGTGTGACTATACATTTTCCTAAAGGAGCTGGCAAGGAACTAAAAATGCATGAGTTCTAGTTTGTATACCTTTTGGGGATAACTGCTTATCTGCCACAGCAAAGCAAAATACCCACATTGCTCCAGATAAAGCCCAGAAATATCTGTTTACATCTTATGTCCAATGCAAAGGGCAAGAGATTTATACAGTGTGGGCTTAGACTGTAAACAGTTATTTTTGGATGAGGATGGGTGGAGAGAAGATAGCAATAGCTAGCAACTAGAGTGTTATTTTTTTAAACATATAAATATATAAAGATGTTCTGTTTTAAGATGTGTGAAATCTTTTCTGTACAACATAGAAAAACAAATAAACAATATATTATCTCAAGGCAAACAGAGTATCACGTTATGTGCAGAATACACAACAGTGTCAGCAGACACTTAGGAATCAAATACTAACTTTTCATGAACCTTTTGACAGTTCTCATTTTTTCTGCCTCTAGGGAGGGGATTTTAAAAGCTGTATCTCCTTGGACTGACTATCTTGTCCTTTAAAAGCCTCTCATTATACCTATTTCTTCATAATGTCTTATGGATGAAGCCAATTTTATTGCCCAAATGAAAAACTGTCAACACACAGAACACAACTCTGCTCATGACTCTTAAAAACTCTAAAATATCATGATTCCAAGTCCCTTTCATTCATTTCCATCATGACTGTGAAGATTATTATCAGCTATGGATCGAACATCACTTCTCTCACTAAATCATTCATCAAATATTCATTTGGCCACATCTCCTAGGACACTTTTAAAAACATGGTCATTTTACAGTGCAAAATACAAAAAGTAATGATAACAGTGATCTGGTAAACAACTACTGTCCTAAAGCCCCCCTGTATTTCACATATTTCACATACATATTTCCCAAGTGGCACTCTCTCTTCAATTTTCCACACTCACCTTGTTGGACTTCTCAGTGCTATGGTCTCGTTTTCCTGCATGGTTCCCCATGATGGATCACCAAACTTTAAATTCTGAAAAGATAAAAACAAAACAGCATTTTTGAAACCAATACATTCATAAAGAAACACAAATTAATTTTTAATATGACACATAAAAAAGAAATTTTTCACATACAATTTTTACAATCCAATGTAAAATCTGTGAAAGATCCTAAGGAAAAAAAAAATGCTTATCTAGTCTATTTTGCATGTTTACACAATATAAGAAAGCTTTCCTACTTCTATTAAAAAAAAAAAAAAGATAAAAGATAGGGGAAAAAATGTTCTTTTTGAAATTTGCACATAAAACAAAACTAGATGAGAAATTAGGCAGAGGCCCTGTCTTTTGATATGTTTTTAATAACAAACAGTGCAGTGTGCATGAAATAACTTGTAAGTACAAACTTCCATAGAAGTTCGAGTAAGTTCTTTTAAATGCACATTTACCATTATATAAACAGCAATTAGTGAAAAAACACCATGCTAACTGCTAGCAATTTGCTGTGGAGGTTAGAACATGTTTACAGCTCTGCTTTCATGATGAGCACATTAGAAAGTAATGCCAGCTCTTTCTTTGTATTTTCTGGCTCATCCTGTCATATCTCAGCTCCAACAGAGCTTATGTAGGTTAAACCACAACACTCAAATTTCAGCTTTTAGAGCACACTTGTGGTTGTGCCACATATTTCTTGTCACAGAAGCAGGTGTCTGCATAGGATCTTGCAACTGCTGCCTTGAGATTATTTGTGCATCACGACATTTGAAGTAATGAAACTTAAAATTACATACATGAAGTCAAGCAATAGCCTATAAAAACTCATATATTGTTAAAACTCCAGCTACATGCACTGATTTGTATGCAAAACTATTCTAAAGACAAAAACTTTGCTTTTGACAAAGTACACATCTGTGATGGACAGTCATAAGTAATCAATCTTATTTTGTATCTCTATTTCATCTTTTGGAGAGACTGATAGATCTATTTACATGCACATTTCACCACCCCCACCCAACCCCAAGTGACAAATTTCAAATTTTGAGGATGTACAGTGCTCATCTGGCAATTCACTGAATTCAATTTGCTCTAAGTTCCATGCTATCACTGTATCCACTTAAATAATTCCTCACAAAAATCCATTTCCAAGATCTCACAAAATAAAATTTAAAAAGCATCCAAACTCAGTAAATGGACTCAAGATATCATTTATTGCTAAATTGGAAACAGATTTTTTTAAACCAGCACTATCTCTTGCATGCAAGATAACAAAAACCAAAGGCAAAAAAACCCTCTGATTTCCATCTGTGAGATCAGCACAACCAAGTCACCCATTTTTGATGTTCTAAATTTTTTCAAGGAAAAACACAAATAAATACGCTGGGTTTCAGACCTGAACTGGCTTTTGCTCTACAAATTATGAGTAGCAGCTCATTCCTCATCACCTACTTCCCAACATAAGGAAAAGTGGCATACAAATCCAAGAGATGTCTACAGCAGAATACAAAGGCAAATATTCTATGTGTTATTCTTCTACTCATTTATCAAAAAATTAACTATCAAGTTTGGTCCATAATGTACATATGTTTAAGTACACAGATGATGATGCCAACATAACATTTGCAGACCAGATCTGTGATCCTGTCCTCCTGCCTCCCCTTAGCCTCCCTCATGCCTTTGGAATAAAACTCCAGGAACAAGCACCCTGCACCCATAAAACACTCACAACTAGATTTCATTTTCTTTTTTTTTTTTTTTTTTTTTTTTTGTTTTTTTGGGTTTTTTTTGTTTTAATGCATAAATGAATGCAGATGCTTGAACTGAAGTTAGCTACAGGTAACTGCTATTAATTCCTCACGTAGCAATAAAACTACTTTTAAGCCAAAGGGACAAAAGCAACCAGCATCTAGTAAGGGTATCCTAAATGTTACAGATTTCTTCATGCTACCTATTAAACAGAGAAATCTAAGTAATCCTTTGGCAAAGAAAGGTTTCCAGGAATCTGACATGAATTACGAAACTGTATGGTGCCAACTGTTCTGTTGATATCTGATTAGGAAGCAAAACCATACACATATGCAGCATTTACAGCAACAAAGACTTAATTTTTCACTTAAATTTTCGCCATACTGCACAGTTTCTACCTGTGCCAATCTTCATGCAATGAGTTGAGTCATTGGCTTCAATGGGATTACTCATTTTACAATCTTTGTAGGAACTTGCAGCCAAGTATTCCAAACATCTCAGCTGGAAAAAGATTCATATTTTCTTTTTAGTCACCTTCATAATGTACAGTTGCCAGACTAAGCAGCTCTGTATGGAGAAACAGCTTATTGCAGTTCCTAAGAATGTCCATCACCTGAACAGCACTCTTCTTTTACAGAGGAATCCATGGATGGTTCAGCACTGATGAACAGCCACAGTCATGGTGCCCCAAGCAATGAAGAAATGCAACACCTTCCTCGAATCTCACATGAATCACACCTCTAACAATAAGTTGCCAAAACAGGCCTGCACATGAGATCAAACTTATGACAACAGCATTTGCCAAAAGCCTTCCTTGTGAAATCCTGCAAGTTTTGTAAATCCTGTGAGATGACAAATTTGGCACGTGACCTTGAGTCACAAATGAGAGGGGCCACTGCATGCCTGCAGTGAGTGAAGTTACATCAGCAGCTCCCCTGTAACACTCCCCATCAAGAGCTGCTGGCTCCATATTAAAACCACCTGAGATGCTCAGAAAATTAACAGCCACATGAGTAAACTGATTTAACAGGACTAAAAGTTGAAAACACTTCTGCTATCTAAAAACTCTTCAGGGTGAAGTGAGTGAATTGGGGCAGGAAGCTGCCACCAGCAGAGCCATCCAGCTGCCTCAGCACGATGCCACAACCACCTACAGAGCTGAATCAGCTCTGCTGCCATGACCTGGCACTTCCCAATCCATACAGCAGCAACTCCACCTACGCCGGCTGCTTTGGGTAATTCCAAAAACAGCCGAGGGATTTTGCCTGGGGAGATGAAATAAAGTGTCTCCTCCCATCAATCCACCTTCTTGCAGTCAGTCTAACAGATAACCTGGTGGAAGCCAAGCCAAGCAGCTTTCCCACGTTCTTCACAACAGGAACCCGTATTTCAGCTAGCACCAACTGCAGAAATGCCAATGTCTTACTCAAGGAGAAAAACTTCTATTTCCAAAACTCAATACAAAAAAAGAGATGGAAAAACCCTGTTCTACACAAAACACACCTTTAAAAATATGCTTATGTTGGCATAATGTTATTTATCTTTATCTGAGCAGTTGATTAAAAATAGGGTTTAGAAACATATATCATTGTAGCATTTTTTTAGCCTAACCTAGATTCTGGTCTGCCTGTCGACATTCGCAGCTAACCAAGTAGTACTGATCATCTTCCCATACACACCCACTGTCCTGTAAAGAAGTTTATGATTTAGAATTTTCACTGAAAGGCACAAAAACATTTCCCCAAACCTTCTGACTATAACAAGAAATTCAATGGCGTTACTTTCTGCAGGTTATGCAGTTGCAACATTAAAATTGCATTTTCTTACTCACAGGAGCCTGAAAAAAAGTTCACCTGTGTAGTCATCAGACTTTAAATAAGTGATACTGTAATTCAGGAGTCAAAACAGTCTGCAAGCCAATCCACATGGAGCACTTTTATTGAACATTAATGGTTACTTCAAATTAAAAAGCATAAACTACTGAATGTGTATCACAGGATGCTGAAAATGGATGGTTAAATATGATCTTACCTCTTCCCACATGTTATGACTCAACAGAACTACACGTAATAATAAAGGCATGCAAGGACTTACATATTTACAGGTATCAGAACGTAATTACTACCTTGTCTAGGAATATGTATTCATCACAGACTGATGCTGAGTAGTAGTGCAGAGCTACAAGTGCTCCTAGTCTTACTCACACATGGGAAGGGTAATCATAGAACATAAAAATATTTGAGGAATTTACTTAACTTCCTGCTAAATTCATAACTATTCTTATTCAAGTAAATATGACTTTTACTACTACATTCAGATCTTACTAGGAAAAAAAAAAAAAGTGTAATTTCTTATAAGAAATGTGCAAGTTCTCTATAATTCTGGTAGCTCCCTAATGTAAACGCTTAATTGCAAACTTACCCAAGTTTTGGTGGGGTTTTTTGTTGTTTTGATTTGTTTTTAAATTTTTTGTGTTTGTTTGGCTTTTTGTTCATTTTTGGTAGTGTCAGGTCCTGGTTACACAGCTTCCTGGGAAGCAAGCTGACACATTGCACAGCAGTGGCTGCCAGCTAGACACAAATCCTTGAGTGGTTTTTTTCAGGCTCTCAGTGTGATACACATCTTTGCAAGGAAGCCTTTCACTTCATCTTCCTTCAAAACAAGACTGAGACACTGGGCACACCTCATCTGTTTCTTCAGAATTCCCTCATTGTGGTATACTAGTATTCCAACTCACCCAGGCAGAAAACCTCCAGCAGGCACAAATGAGTGACCTGCAGCTAAATCCATCAGCAGCCACAGCTTTCACAGCCAGATGTGATCTATCAAGTAACAAAAGTAACCTGCCTCATGGACAAACTGCTCCCCAGGAACCCCACCCTCTTAGTTCAGCTGTTAAATTATTCCATAAAATACAGTGCCTTAAGTCCCTTACAAGTTTCATTGTCATTTAACACAGATTTAATTTTTCATTATTGTGAAAGGCTTCAATACTTCTTAAATCAAATTTTATTTCACTTTTGACTCCCACAATTATATTTCTCTGTAGGCAAAACCTATTATTCCAGACATATTTCCATCATGAATTATCAAAACCAAGATCTCAGTAATGACCATAGCCTATAAATCATAATAGTCAACAGGAGTTTAGTACTTAGAGATGTATTTAATTATGCTTGTACAGCATATCACAGTCCTGACCTATCTAGGTATTACAGCAATTTTCATGTTTACAGATAACTGAATGTACCTTAGCAAGGACACTAGGCTGAGAAAACCAACCCCTGAGAGATTGGCCAAGATCTGAAACACTAATTACCTGAGAAAATACTCTCTAGTGTTGCTCAGTAATTTACACACACTTCATGTATCATTGGAAAAGACATCTAAATTATTTGATTTTCTCTAAAATTTTCTAAAACACTATAGCACTACAACAGTGAAAGAGAATATATTTTGTGAAAAAATATTGTTGCAAACTATTTCCTAAAATTGCCATAAGGTAAGCAGGATTCAAGGTTTAAGAGTTTACTGACCACTTTGATTATCATTTTCCTCTAGTGCCAACAAGAAGGATATTGCACATTGTTTTTTATAAAAGCATGGGATTTCCAGGAATCTCACCTCAGCATGCTGAGCAAAGTCCTAACTTGATTATAGACAACAGTGAAATTACAATGAAATTGCTAAGCCACATATATTTATTTTCTGTATCTCAGGGTTTTTTTTCTCCCTTCAAACCACTCCACTCTCCTTACTAGAATACCATCGGACCTGCCCCACCCGCTAAGAAAAGATGTAATTTTAAAACAAATTTCTCAACAGAGCTTTTCTGCTTCCCAAATGGAAAAACACTCCCCTAAGGTCACGTAGCACAGGCTGGTACCTACACTCCTTTACACAAACAGAAATCACCAATGACCACAATCATTTGGCACTAGCCACATGTTTACTGTTTGTCTTCAAAACACTAAGATTAGCAAAGCCCTGTGAACTCTGCACCAATCCACCTGCAGGGTCATAAGGAAATTTCCTTAATCACCTCCAGTGCATCCGGGGAGGGAGCCAGGTAGGACCCCAAAGCCTTGGGGCAAGGTACAGGTACACCCAGCACCTCTGAGCTCCATCCCTTCTGCCTGCTGCACTTCTACCACTGTCCCCACAGCTGCTCTTCCCTAAACGTGGATTTCCTTGTAAGCACTCTGGCACTGCTCTTATACTTGTGCCTCTCAGCTATTCCCAGTCTAGGGAACAGAGACAAGCACACACATACACCTCCCTTGAGTGCGTACATCAAAATGAAATGGTGAAATGGTGCCCTGCTACAAAACTAAGACTGATTTGACTGTTTTTATCTCAGTCACTAATACAAACAGGCTCACTTAATTTGCTACATGCTGTCTTTTATGCACAACACCACAACAAAATAGGCTGGGTGTTACTACATTCTTTTTCAGATAGGTTTAGGTCTACATGGCATACAATAGCTTGGAGCTAGGACCAATTTTTCCCAGCTTTCTGAAAAGGATCAGACACATATTCATCAGTTATTTTTTTCATTGTGCTCCAGAGACAAAATAATTTGATACTACAGTAAAATTAATTATCTCATAAAGAAAAAGAGAAAAAAAGGAGACAGAGAAAGTTATAAAGTTTAAGAACAGAGACATATCATAGCCTCATTCTATGTGTTTGTAAGATATGCAGTAGACCCCTAAGACCAGTGTCTTCCACCATCATGGTTTCTAAAGTACCATATTTACTTTATGAACACACCTCCATAGCTGGGATCCTCAACATTCAGACTCAGTGAGTCAAAAACTAAAAGTCAGACCTTTGTCCTAAATTCTCAAGTAGTTTTGCAAAATAGGAAACACCACCCAAGAATATACAACCCAATTGCAGTATTTGGAGAATGAAAAAAAGAATTAGATCCCTTTTCAAATAATGGAGAATTTCAGGCCAAAGTAATATTCTTGCCAGTACCACAGGGGAAAAAAAAAAAAAAACCAACCAAAAATTATAATTGTTTGTTACTTGAAGACTTTCAGTTTCTGAGATTAAGGTACTCTGAACACAGACAAGACCTAGTACCTCTTTTCAGATAAAAATTTTAAAATACCAAGAGAATAAAATGAAGATATATTTGATAACTCACTTTTTTCCTGTTCTCTGCTTAGAAAAACCAGCCCTCTCCAAATGTTGCATGTATATTCTCCCTTTCAAAGTGAGGTAGGTTACCTAAGCTTCCCAGAGAACACAGGCACTTTGATGATCAGTATTTCATTCACACTTTGTAGAGACTGATGACAAAATGCACACCTGCAGTTCTAAGCACACATGAATTAAAGGCACTGTATGCCTGCTCCTCTGATATTCAACAGACTGACAGATGGAACCAGGAGATGATTCACCCCTTCAGACAGCATCAACTGTGCTGTCAGATAACACTGAATCACTATACCCTTCTCAATTAAAAAAAAAAAAAAAAGTATTTGACTCTCTCTCTCCCCTGACTTCATATATGGTTATCTATACTGCAAACCCATCAACCAACAGATGGATTTCCTCCAGATTCTGCTCTGTAACATTTGGCATGAATGCTGATATTGCAAAAGGGTTTGACTTTCACCATACTCCGAGTTGACTCCCTTTGGCCCAATCTCCTTCTCCACAGTCATGTCCCTCCCTTCCTTCCCATAAACACGCTGCCAAAGAGGCACAAACCCAATGTTTCTTCTCTGAAATTGAAAAAATGCATCCTTAACTCTATGCTTGTCTTTCTTCTTGTGCATTGTGTTTCTCACTTCTTTTTGCCTCCTTTTGCCTGGCCTTATTGTCTGAGCATTCATACATGAAATCATGCTCCTAAAGTACTTTTTAATGTAATTTGTGAAGACTCAATCCTCAGTATTTTGATTTAAGCACATTGAAGACATGCAAGAGCACTCAAAGTTCATGTGGGAGCCTCCTAAAAGATTACCATTATTCAGGGTCCAGTAACACAAACAAGACAACTCTCCTGTCAGAAATGGTTTACTATGCAAGTTACAAATGACATCTCATGAAGCTAAGTAAAGATTTATAAACCCCTACTAAATCAGTAAATAAATTTAAGAACAAAGTAACTCAGAGAGCTGTAGAGAAACAATTTTTGGGGGCCCTAAATGCTTATCTGGAAACACAGATACTATGACCCCAGTTTGGGATTCTCTCTGGTGATGACACATTGTTTTGCTTTCCCTTCCGAGAAGGGAAAGCAAAATTAGTTTTTTGCTAAGGATAATTGCATAGCTGAGAAATAAATCAATTTATCTTTTCAAATGGAATTTTAGTCCAGATGTTTTGGTTTTAATTGTTTAGGTCAGAGGCTCAGCAGGTTACAGTCACTAAGCTGTGAGTTGTCGCACTTGGAATTTTAAATAATTAATGAGTAACAGCAGCTGAAATCTGCATGAGAAACATCACCCTGATGTAATTATTGCACTTGTGTGCTTCTTTAAATATGCTTTCAAGAACTCGTGGCTTGTACTTGAACATTGTCTCATTTTATCAAAATCTTAAATGTCATGTGCTAATGTTGTTTTCCCAATCTTTATCAGGGGTACATTCAAAGCCAATATAGAAACAGTCATTACTGAATTACTGAAGAGAACAATGACAGACCCAGGGGAAAATTTGCCTCTGAACATGAGAATGTTCTAAATGTACACAATACCATTATCTCTCCTTCTTTTTTTAAAAAATACAAACAGATTGTTTATTCCAGGTTAAAAGGAAGACAAAAGCATGTGATAGGCTAAACGCTCGTTTTTTCAGCATGGTTTTCAAATGCAGTTCATCAGTTATTAGCATACAAAAAAAAAAAAAAAAAAAAAAAAAAAAAAAGATAACAAAATCTGGCAACATACCAAAATAATGGAGTGAGAAAATATGTATTTCAATAAGGAGACTAGCAGTGTATTCACTTCCAATCACCATGACCAAAATACATCTCAAATCCACTACATTATTAAGCTTCTATATAATATTTGCAGCACCCACCACACGAATGTCTTGTTCTTAAACAAGTTGCACTTGTCAACTAATTTATTGTTAACCAAATATTTTTTTCAAAAAGAAAATACTGCAAATGCTATTATCTGTGACAGGGTCCACAGCCTCCAGCCAAGAGGGGTTTACCAGACAATACCTAAAGGTAGCAAGGAAGTTCCTTCCCTAAAGGTCTTGCAACATAAGTAGACAAAACACATGACCAGAAGGTAAACCTTTCTCCCATATTACAGATACAGAGCAAAGGCAGAGATGAGTTAAGGACAATACATAAAAAAAAATACTTACAGCCCACTTGAGAAGCTTTGGCAGGCATCAGAAAATTAAATCCAGAGTTGTAATTCTGAAAGTCCGTTCTCAGCTGCTACATAATGCCAGGGTTTGTAATCACAACACACACCTCCTTTCTTCTTTTACAAGTGCTTTGTGGCTTTCAAGTCCTGCCATCAGTCATAAAAAACACTCCAGCTACAACGACACAGCCAAGCTGCTTCACATGATTTTACACCAGAACTCCATCAATATACAATGAGGTTGTTTCTCTGACATCCTAGGTCTTCACTCAGCCAACTTTGCCTCAAACACAGAAAATGTGAACTATCAGGCTCAAGATTATCACAAGACAGAGGGGAAACCACTGCAACAACTCACTCCCTGCCTTTTTTTTTTTTTACTAAGCAGCTATATTAGAAGGTCACCCATACCATGAGATAATAGGCTTGTGATTAGCACACTCACACAGGATGTGGGAAACCAGGGATCGTTTCAGACGATACTGAAGGCAAAGATCAGTCTGGCTTGATCACAGGATAACTGTGAGTCACCAATGTGATATGGCAAGGGGGAAATAGATTTTAAAAAAAGACAGGCAAACAGACCTACATTGTATCATGAGGAAATATTTCCAGCTAAGACAGGGAAAAATTAAAGTCATCACACAAGTCACTAGCATAACATCAGCTGAATACAAGGTACAATTCTGGTCAGCCGTGTCTAACAACATGAATTTTTTACTAGAACAGATGCAAAGATGAGGGGAGCAATAGGAACCTATTAGACAGAGATAAGATTAAAAGCTCATGACATGTCAAGCCTAAGTAAAGCAAAGTAAATGAGTGTTGGAGGAAGAGAAAAAATACACACTGCCCACATATAAGTCTAAACTGTAAGACTATTTCTAGGCATCAGGAGAGCAGGGCTCTGGGAGAACTAGAGGAGACCACAACACCTAGCTGTGTTGAAGGCAGAAACCAAGAGTCTGACCCCTGTACTTCAGGGACTGCGTGAATGGTGTGGTTCTTACCATGGCAGAACAGCCCCAGATGACACAGACCACTCCTGTGGCCTGGGAATATTTCAATCTATATTTCTGAACAGTGTACCTGAAGAACTGGGGTGGGAAGCAGGGGAGGGCAGAGGGGCCTTACCTTTTTTTGAATCTGTTCATATACTGACAACTGACTGTAAAAAAGGATAAAATTTCAAAGCCCCAAACAAAAGAAAACCACAAAACCAGCAACACCCTGGAAAGGGGAAACAGAAATGAAATAGGATAGCTTTTAGCCAGCTGGATCACGCTGGCATGTAGGATACTAGACAAACAGACTTTATTCCCCACTCTGAGCTCACCCACTTTATCCTGTAAGGGATCAGTGTCAATATGGGAGAGCTGTAACTCTCTCTGCACCAAGACAGGCATTTACCGAAGCAAGGGAACGTGACTCCTGCTCAACGGCCTCTGCCTTGGCAGGAAACACAGGTCTGAACCCTTTGGGAAAGAGCTGGAGCTATCTCCATCCCAGCCACAGCATGGCAGGGTCTTGGCTAAGCAGCTCCTCTGCAAGTTTGGGAGCAGTGGCCCTCAGGGAACATTTGTGAGACACACAAAGTCCACCTCTGCCCTCCGCAGCTCCAGGAGCTGAACAGCTGTGAAACACACTTTGTTTGGATGGATATTGGCTTTCAGGAGCCTTTGCTCATTGGCTATGTTGGGTAATATCCAGAGACATCTAATTCTGAGCACCAGACACACTAGGGGTTTCATACAAGGCTCTGTAAGTCTCTTTCACCTTGTTTCCCAAACCATCTACAAACCGACTGCTCTTCTCATAACATTCTGCTGAGACTCTATTCCACAAGAGTCCTTAAAATTCCCTCCTCAAAAACTCTGCAGTAAACACTCCTCCATGGAAATGCAACAATGAGTAACAGTTCCACAGTCTGTGACTGAACCTTTATATCATATTTGCATAGAACAAACTATTTAACAAACTCTTCCAGCAATTTGTTTGTGCATCTCATCATTGACTCAATCCATAAAAGTGCTTCTTATTCCACACCTTAAGAGAGTAAAAACCTTTCAGAAAAGAGATACCAGCTGTGGGTTTCACTGAATTCTTTATGTCTTACCTCAAACAATATCTCCACCCAACGTACTACCATCCAACTCTTAATTCACCTACAGCACTTTCAACAACAACTACTCATGGCATAAATACTGTCATTAATACAAGTTACTATACTTGAATCAAAACCTGTCATTTAACATTCACATGAGCTAGCTATGAGTGAAAGTAATGAGTCTTTTATTTAGTGTAGCATCATACTTAAACCAGCTTTTATTGAATTGCAAGAAATTAAGTTATACCAATAGGTTTTAGCTGATTTATAATGCATTTTAAGTGGAAATTCAGCTATTTAAGTTTACAGTTATGGTAAGTTTGAGATGTTACAGCTAGAGTACTTCACTCCCAAATGAATAATCCCTTCTTTATTTCAATATTGCCCCACTGTGGTCCTTAATATTTAGTCTATGGAATTTTAAGACTTTAAAATAATTCTGAATAACCAAACCTGCTTTTACTAAGCTAATGCTACTGTTTTCATCACCTTATTTTATTTCACCTTATTTTAGTCCATCCAATAACACTAATACATTGCTGTTCATGGGTAAGAATTTATTAGCAAATCCATTCCCAATTTGGTATTTGTGCATCTGCCAAAATTAACACAAATTTCCAAAACAAAAATACAGCAATGCTAGGGACAAAAACAAAAAACAAAAAGTGTCTTCCCCATTCACTATCTTGTAGCATACAATATTCACTCAGGAAAAAAAAAAAAAAACAAAAACAAAAACACAGCTCCACCCCTAAAACCACAGGCTTCATAGTATCTAGCAAGGATGTTTAAAAACACAAGCTAAAAGCACTCCAGACTTTGTATGTTTGAAGCTAAGCAAAGTGGAAAGCAATTATCACCAGAACTGTTTTGGGGGTTTTTTAACATAGTTGCACGTAAACATTTCATCAGTTTGGATACATCAGAGTGTGCCTTTTTCACTCTTACCTTCAGCTAGCCATGCACAGAAGTTTCCCTTATCTTGCCAAATACATAATCTAAATAGCCATTCCTAAAGCACTTCAAATGTCACCAGACATTGGTGGTCTGCTAAAATGGAGGAGGACAGCAGATTGTACCACAAATGCTCTCTCAAATCCCATGTGGGGAAAAGGTGCAAGCAGACAATAACAGAGTCAGATGCACAGTGATGCCAGGTCCAGTGGGACTGGAACATGCACAAGTTGATGAACGGGAGTTGTCACAGCACTGCAGAAACAAAGGCACCTAATATTTTTGGTACCAATTACTATTTTGCTCATTTCACATCATAATACTCTGACAATTCAATTATCTTACCCATCACTTGCTTACCATCTGCCCATTGAAAATTGTCCATACCCAAACATAATCCAGAATATATAATTTTTCACAAAAGAGTTTTGGTATTTTTTGCATGCTCCACCCCCACAACCTGCCTGATCTTACATTGCAAATACAGAACTTGAAAGCAGAAGGAGATCTTCTCTCTTGGCCAGAAACTTGCTATATATGTCCCACTACAATGCTACTCAGCATTCTCTTCTGTCTGAACTATAATTTCTTGCCTCCCAACAAAACACAAATAAAAATAACTTCAAACATTTCTGAATTGCAGCAATCTTTAAATTGAGAAAACTTAAAATGCTTAACAACATATATGACAGGCAACTTATTTAACTGACACTACAGGAGTTTGTATAAAAACAAAATAAGCTGGAATTGAGTCAACATACTCTAAGCCAATGCCTCCCTCAATCAACTAAAAAAAAAAAAAAAATCACAAAATGACTCCGTACCATGAAAGGACATATACAGAATAACTTTTTAATATGCTTATTATCTATTTTAAATAGTGTGCCAACAAACCTTAATGTCTTAAAATCTTACTTTCATTTGATCTTACTTATTTAGGAGGTCTTTCCTTATACAAGGAAGCCCATTGAAGATTGTTGTATTTGTATCAGGAAGACATTGCAAAACCAGTTTTTCAGTTTTTATGCTTCTGTGTGCCAGTATTATTGCTGTAATGCATGAATGATTATGAAATTACTTAACTGCCTTCTTTCCAAAGCCCTGGTTATTCCTCTCAGGTTAAAGTACAGAGCTAGGTGATTGTGAAATACATTTAATCATTTGTCCATTTCCACATGTAATATTCTACAAATACTGCATTTGCATGTTAATCTTTTATTTGCAAAACTAAAATATTTACTAAACTGAACAAGAGGAAAACATGATTTTACACTTCACAAGTAAAGCATAAAATCTAAAATATGAGAGAGACAAGCATTATAGATAAAAATAAGAACTCAGATATCTAAAATTTACTATAGAGGTACCATTTACTATTTATCATTTAATTGTTTCCTCTACATGCATTTTTCAGTGTCAGTTTAGAAAACGACAGTATGATTTTGGAATACACACAAGATTGAGTTAAAATACTGACAATGATTTGTCAACTATTATGATTTTTCCCTAAAGTATTAAAGTCTTACTGCAATTAAACACTATTGGAAGCATTAAAATAATGAACTAATTATACCTGCCATTCAAAACATTTTATAAATACTGTATTTCTGATTCACTGCTGACTAGATGGTTACTAGAACACTTCTAAATTGTAGAATGTAACTCTTAGAATCAGTTCAGCTACTGCTCCTTTAGAAATGTTTTATTAATTATATTTGTAACCTTACTCTGAAGGGGCTTTTCAGGTGCTAAAAATAAAGCTGTTAATAAAAATGAATTTCTAAATGAAATAAAATGAAATAATAATAAAAATGAATTTCCTGTATAGTTCTATACAGGACAAAACAAAGGACAGCTATGATCACGGGACATAATTATTCTGATACATGATGAACTATGCAGAGTAATAGCTGTTCATCAATTACAGAAGTTGGAAAATTAAGCATCTGAACCAGTATAGCAAGTGGTGCTAATGATAAAATCTGAGAAACACTGAATTCCCCAGTAAGTCATTGTGAACTCTCTATTCAGCATCAAACTATCAGGTTAAATTTCTTTGCTTCTTACTATGTGCAAATCACAAAAAGTCTCAGTTTTACTGCAGTTCTTACTGCATTTTCTGGTGTTTTCTAAAGACCATCTAAAATTATGAGCAATAAGGGAATATCAAAAGAGTGATTAGCAGGAAAGAAGCCACGATATAAATAGAGAAGTTGCAAAAGCAGATCAACAGTAGCAACAAAACAAAAACAAAAAAAACAAACAACTATTAAAAAAAAAAAAAAAAAAAAAAAAAAAAAACTTTACATGCATATCAGAAGGCAAATACAGATTTTTCACACACCCTGACACCTGCATATGCAACACTTTTACTGTCAAGCTAATGGAACTAAATCAATACAAGAGAGAACCCAGGGCAAAGCCCACTGGCTTTAAGCAGATCACCAATATAATCATTAACACACATCAGATCAAGCCAAAATAATTATTAAACTTACTGTCACTTTTGCTGTCACCTTCTTATCTTGTAAATTCCTCTATCACACACACACAGGGTGCAAGAATCACTCTAGAAGCAACATCCTGTTCCTAACAAACTCGTTACCCCAGGTCACATGAAGCCCCAGCTTACTCATCACCACATTCCCAGAGGCAGGTGCCCCATCCTGTGACCAGCACACACTCATCACCTACAGATGGACAGCAACTGGGCATCCAGAAAAGAAGAGCAGCAGAAAAGAAGATCATGCACAGGTCACCAGCCACCATGTCTAAAGGATGGCTAGGAAAGAAAACATCACAGTCCAGCCTACTTTCATTGTTTGTTATACTTCCACAGTATATTCAGACATATGCCTGCCTGGGTGCCATTTCTGGGCATATCAAGGAGAATATGGTCATTTGAAATCACCAGGATGAATTTACAGAGGTTATATCATGCCTGACCAATATGATTGCCTTAGTCATAAAATGACAAGATTTGTGGATGACAGATCACTGGTGGCCCCCACCTTGATTTTAGGAATACTCAACAATCTCTCTCACAGTATTTTTGCACCTAACCTGATCCAAGTTACAGCATGGATGGGTAAACTACCAGCTGATATAAAAGCCCAAACATCTCTATCATAGGCTCAAACAGCAGCTCTTAAGGATTCATTATCTGCCCATGGTTACAAAGTGAATAGGCTAGGCACCCAATCCTGTTTAATTTCCTTTACAGTGACCTGTTTACACACAGCAAGTCTGCAAACACTACACTTTGGTGTGGAAGACATGCTGGAGGGCAGGGCTGCCATTCAGAATAAGTTAGATATGGCCAACAATGTCGTGATAGCAATAGCCTGAAGACCAACTTAGTGGGGAGCAGCTCCCCCAAAAACAAGCTGGAGGTCATGGCAAGACATGAATCAGCTCTCTCTTGGCAGCAAGGAGAGCTAGCAGCTTCCCAGGCCTTGGAAATTGAAGCACAGCCAGTGAACTGGGGGAAGCAATTGTTCTGCTTCATGCACATCCACTTCTCTGGTATCTGCACTACCAGGTCTGCTCGTGGATCCCAGTATGAAATGTCAACAGGAGCAAGTTCAGCTGTCAGCTGGAACACATGTCCTGTGAGGAGAGGCTGAAAACCCTGGGATTGGTCAGCCTGGAGAAAGCTTTGGAGCACCTAGCATCAAATTTTCAATACCTAAAAGTAAATTATAAAAGTGATGAGACCACGCTTTTCACCAAGGTGCACAGGGGCAGAACAACATCAACTGTGATCTGGGAAGTTGTAAATACATATTAGGTAAGGGGAAAAGAAACACAGTTCCTAATGGCAGAATATAAACTGCAGTTAAGAATTCTGAATATGATGCTACTCAGTGCTTTACCACACAACTCCATTAAGACAAGGAGCATACTTCTGTTGTTGCTGTATGCTGTTTGTGGGCTCACTAAAGCCTAATGGACAAAATATTACTCACAGGGATGAAACATGCAAGCCATTCCTAATAAAAGGCCAATTATATTGCAAAGTAGTTCTCATTACTTCTTTCTCTCTCTTTCCAGAGGCATAAAAATTATTACTCATGGCTATAATTTCAGCCTTCAGTTGGAACCAAATATCTTCCTATGGTGCTTTCATTAATAAAGAAGGTTATGGCATTCAGGAGTTAGAATTAAGGTGGGATGGGGAAAAAACAACCAACCAAAAAAAACCCCAAACCCAGTAACCAAACCACATACAAAGTATTTTACCACTGGAGGAGGAGAAGAATGGAGCATTTCACAGCCCACTCTACACATTGGCCAAAGTTTAAGATTAGCTTTTCAACACCAATAGCCCTGCTGCTCAGTTGGAAAGCACCTACTAAAATTTCCATAAAAGCAACAATTTTTTCATGTGATCCTCTTGTGGGTTATTTCCCATTTGACAGGGGTATCTTTCTGAAGAACAAAACCAAAGCCAAATTACTGCCTATCTTCCAGGTGAACAGCACTGAGTCAGACTATGCTGATGAAAGCTGTGCAGAAACTTATGTGCATCTCTTTTCCAGGAACAAGTCAGGGCAAGGTAATAGCAGAGATAAAAGATAACACAAAATACAAGTCAGAGAGTTTCTATTTGTAGAAGCTCCACACTTCAGTGAGAAGTCCCTCAATAACTTCCAAAGAATTCCTAACAATTATTTGAGCATGTATATTAAGCTTAAAAACAGCTATAAAAGAATCCATCTGCTTTCTACTTTCAGAAAAATAAAAGGAGAGTTAACACCAAGGCTGACTTAAGAAATATGGAAAGGTTCTGCTCACATCACCAATTTTGTCAATACATGAAGCACAACAGGCAACCACTTTCAAAACAGTTTGCCATCATTCTCTAGTCAGCTTTCGAGATATTGTGTTTTTTTCTTTTAAGCTAGCAATATAGAGATGAAAATACCTGGAATCAAATTGTTGACCATTTTTCAGTGACCATTTCACAGAAGAGACAAATTAAAATGGGATGACAGTGGATTTTAGTAATTCATGGGATTATGAATTTCACTCCAATTTTAGCTCTCTAGAATGGTGTGAACTATCAAAACATTACAAATGCAACACAGTAGGGGTCTGAAAGTTTCCTATTAAAATGATTATATCATTCTTTATGGATAAAGCTCCAAGGCATGGACCAATCCCTAAAGTTACTGTTCTGTAGTGCTTCATCCATATTTTATCCCATGCCACAGAACTACTGGAAACATAGGCCAGTTATTTTCCTTCATTTGGTTTCAGACTTTGCTGGCATAATTTTCAGCATAACAGGTCCTTTCTGGACTTGTACAGCCACCCTCCACAAAAAAAAAAGGAAAAAAAAAAAAGAAAGAAGAAGAACCAGCACATGCACGAATCTGCCATAATTTCTTATATGCCTTCTTAACACTCTAAGGGACAAGTATAGTATTTTATTTTAATCACTGTAAGTCCTGTCAGATAATATTCCAACACTACTTTTCATCCAGAGAACTAAAAAGATCTGACAAGGGAGTTTAACTAAGGACTCATGTTTTTAGAATTAGAAGAGAAGAGCAATGCTGACATCCAGGAAACAACAATGTTGGAGAAGGATAACTGAAAAGCATTACAATACATTACACAACATCATAAAGCAATGTTTTGCTATTAACTGTGAGGATGATATGGAACTGCTACCCCAGAGGCTGGTGAGTCTTTTCCCAGATAAACTGAAAGTCTAGTCACAAACTGCAGGAATACTTCCTGGGAGTGGGTACTGCAGGAAGCCAATAGAAATATATATATACATATATACATATATAATTATATGTATTAGTCAGGAGAAAATGCTGAAAAGCTGGGGATATGTTGATGAGACACAGGTGCAGGTAGAGATTTGAAGGGCAGAGGAGAAGAGCTGTCACTGGGATCTGCAGAATTGCTGCATTGAAAGAGTCTGGGCTTTATCTTCAAGGCACCAACCCAGCCTGAGGAAGGAGAGATTTGGCCAACTGTGTGGACAAGGTGTGATACAAAGTGATATTGTTAGGTAGGTGAGGAAGAAGATTTGAGGAGACAGCAAAGACCATCTCTACCACTTAATCCAACCATCCAGCATTAGCAACCTGAAGTCACCCCACTTTACTTCAGTTTATCCCCCTGAAATCTATCAAGGAAATCTAAGAAAGTCAATGATCAACAAAAATTACAGGACAACTGTCCTTAGGGCTGCAAGACTATGGCTGTATTGGAAAATATTATTTTACTATGGCAGTTTTAACACCTTAAATCCAAATATGAGCAAACCTCATGACTGGCCTTTTACCACCACATCACACTCCAACAAGAACAGATGAAGCACGTACAGTGACATGCCCAGAACAGATTAGAAGCTGTACATTGTGCCCCAAAAGACCCTTGAATAACCAGAATACAACTGCCTTCTAATCTTAAAACTATCACAGCCCAGTTTGTAGCTAAAAAAAATCAAAACCCCAAAAAACCTGGCAGGGCACTGACAACAACACAATAGCTGTAATTCAGAACTTTTCCAATCTTTGAAGAAAAAGTATATGTCCATTGAGATGACAGGTTGTCATTGCCCTACAAGAATCCTTGATCCAACTTAATCCATTATGTGTAACCATTATTTTTCATGATCTTTCATGTATTCACAAGATCAATCAGAAAAAATGGTTCAAAAATGCAGCCAGAATGGCTTTATATGTGTCTGGCAGTACTGATCTCTCACACTGACAAGGCTCTTTTGTACCTGAATTCCAAGGAGAGCTATGAATTGTCAACTGCATCATTTTACCTGAATTCTGTGACTCCCAAGTAAGAAGTAAGCTAAGAACAAACAGATTTTCACTTGTAATCCACCAATTTAAACTCTTTACCAGAAGCCAAAGATAATGCACCAGGTAAACATATAAAAAAATACATTATATGCCTGAATCAATTTCAGAAATATAACTTTATATTTGATTTTCCTTTCCCTTTCACTTTCCACTGGTAATAGTTAGACACTAGATCCCCTCAGCTTTTAATTTCACCAGCCTGGAAAGACCTGAATTTAAACAATTCCAAATGTTTAAACTTTCCCAAGTGTTTAAAAAAATAAATTTCAAGAATTTCAATTACGCACTAGGAAATTTTACAAGTGTTGGAACAAAATACAAAAAAAGCCAGATGTAAAAAACAACTTTCCTTCCAAAATGCAAAACAAACCCAGTACAGCTGATACATTGACCAAAAACTGCTCAAATTTTGAGAAAAAAATATTATAAAGCTCGCTGTTTTACCTTCAGTCACTGTATATTAAAAATCTGACTTGGTCAGTCCTTTCATATTTATCAATTTCCTTGTTTCTCCCCTTTGAAAGGGCTTCCAAAAACTCCAAGGAGGAATAAAATGTAAAGTAAAAAGCAATATTTAAGTAAATATTTAGAAAACTAACTTCCTCACTGAGCTATTTCAAAATCACTTCAGGACAGAAGAAAAAAAAAAAAAACTGACTGAAAATTTCCATGTTATTTCTTGTTTTTCTCTCACGTGCCTTTTGTGTGGGCTTTCCTGGGTTATGTCCAAGATTTACAGCTATTCCAAGCAACAGAACTGGGATTTCACAGTTACTGCAACTGATGCAAGAAGCCTCATAGGAATGAGCTCACTCTGGATTAACCAGAGTTCTCTACTTATTTTTAACAGAGCATTTTGAGAAGCATAAAGCTTCTTTCAGAATATGAAAGCCCAAAACCTTTAAAAGCTGAATACTGTTGTCAGGAACTACTTAAGTGCCTGCTTCTTAGAAATTTTTAGCTACTAATAAATGTTCATAATAGATTCTGAATCCTTGAAAGAAAATAGTAGTAAGCTGTGTGTCAATCTCTACAAGAAATAGTTAAACTCAGGATGATCAACCTTTTACAGAATGGTCATGGAAATGTCTCCAGTAAGAAGATGAGATGTAGAAAGTTGATGAGAGTGACTGATATATTTCCTGAACATCTAGAAGAAGTGTTTTAAAAACCCCAAAGGCCAAACTCTGGAAACAGCTGGCAAAACAAGAAAACATGAGTACAATTTCTTTTTTTATAGAAGTAAATGAAACTTAATTATAAACATAACTAATGTCAAAAATGAATTACTACTATGTCCAAAAAGTTAATTTGACATAAGGATTCAAACAGGAGCACATGTGATATTTGTGGTGATTGGACTGAAGAACACATTTCTTCATGTGCTTCTAATACAAGAAAACAACCAGAGAAACAAACACAGAAAATCTATAGTCATCTGAATGGCATTATTAAGTACAGAAAATCTAAAACTAATTGTGACATAGCCCATATTTAATGCCACTGAATATGTAAGATTAAGCTCTATCACAGGTCCCTGGGGGAAAGCCATCAATGAAGTTCTGTGCAATTCTTTCCAACCACAGCTTAGCATAACTAAGAATATTTTGTCTAAATTCTCACATTGGCAAAACCCTTAGAGAACTGTGTTTCAGTTGCAACTTCCTGTGTTTCTGTGGCATCTTCTCCTAGGGGTTAGTCAGCACCAGCATACTGTGCTCCTCTGGCTCACAAGTTGTCTCCTCCAGCTGAGGACAACCTGTTTGCAGAATGACCAGCACAGCCAGAGCCAGAAAATGGATATTCACACAAGAAATATTCAAATAAACTACTGGAGCCTAGAGTTATCTGTCTGAAACTCCAGTTGTACTAGGGATTTGAGCAGTCAAGCACTAAAGCATATATCCTTTTTCTGATTCTTCTTCCATTGGCTGCTAACTTTTCTTTTTATTTCATATAAATTCAGACTTCTTCAGAAATTACAATGCCCCACTGATTTTTTCTTAGAAGCCTCCAACAATTCTGGATACCTTTCTGTCTTCAACTGAGTATTTTAAAGAATCCAGAAAAATTCCTGCTTTATTTAAAACAGCAGTTCCTGACCTGCTGCTCTTATCATGGCTGTCCTTTATTTAAGAGCCTCACCTCAGGAAACACAGATAATAGTTTCAACCTGACATCTTGCCTGAAAGAAAAATAATTCAGGTAATTAATAACCACAGGAAGGAGCACTTTACCAGTGATCCAGAAGACTGCTGTGCTTTAATCCACGGCAGAGTTTATACTTTAACCTGTATGCAAGATCAGAGTCTTGGACCACAAACCTTCAAACCTTCTCCTCATTAAACACCAGTTATGCTTTTAGTGCTTTAGCCAAAAATATTAGATTTCATCTACATTAGTCCAATAACAATGTTGACTGTCAAAAACTATGTTCTCATGTAAATTAATTCAGTTCTGGTAAGTAAAAGTTTGAAATAAGGCCCAGTTTCTGATATATGAGCACCAATGTATTTTCACAGCTTTCCCTTTTGACAAGTAAGAAGTTAACAGAATACAGGTAGCATTTGAACACTGAACAACTTCTGGTACTTATGCTTCAGTAAGTATGAGATGTATATTTCAGCTTATTCAGCCTTCCCTCAACAGTTCATAATGCATTTCTTCCATCACAAAAATCATGTAGCAGAGCAATTAGAGCCTAAATTATATGTTCTGTTTGAGGGAATAAATGACCAAAGTGGTTTTTTCAACCATACGGGTAATTTATATCACATGAATATTTTGTGAATAAACCATCACAAAAAAGAACAAACAAGAAATTTCTGGATACAGAACAGCAGGGACACTCACTCGGGTTGCTCTCTTGCCTCATCCCACCATTACCATTCCATATATCTTCATTTGTTATCTAACACACCACTAACACTCATCTTCTCAAAGTTCTAGAACTGAGAAGAACTGGATGCAAGTCCCTCTTATGCTATCAGTTCCTGGGGTGACCAATACCATCCTGGTTGTTCTCAAGCCTTAAAAACAGGTATAATCTTACTGTGATTGTGCAGGACACTCCCATCAGCTCCGAGTTGATGACTTCCAGAATTCTGACAAGCTTGTGTTTAATGAGGATGTAAAGCTCTATGGGAGCTGGCATAATGAGAAACAAATCCCAATGCAAGAACAATTCTGTCATGAAATTTTTCACAAATGCACA
Organism: Erithacus rubecula; assembly: GCF_903797595.1. NCBI lineage: Eukaryota > Metazoa > Chordata > Aves > Passeriformes > Muscicapidae > Erithacus > Erithacus rubecula. The sequence continues at coordinate 90,300,404 of NC_136689.1, read as the reverse complement.
AAATTAAGCAATTATAAATATGAAACTATTTTTAAATAACATGCTCGAATTTCTATCGTTAGGGGTCTGTGGTGAGCTAAAATTTATCACCATAATATTGACTGTAATGTACACTACCTTATTTATATTAACTGTTACGATAGGAAAGGGGCTTTGAAAGTCTGTGAACATTATTGAGCTGTACAGAACGGCATAAATTCCATTTATGTTCTTAATTCTCTACTTAGAAATTCAGTGAAGCTGACAATAAGTTGTTTCTTCCAACTCAGTGAAAATTAACTACAATCCATTTCATTAAGACACCATTCTTTGCCTTTTTCTTTTCATTATAAATACCAAGCTTCATTTTAAGTGTATTATCTCAAAGCCTAATGCATGAACACCACTTGGAAAATTAATATCCCTCAATATAACTCCTGTGCGTGTGCCTTTGCAAACAAGAACTTGCCCTCTGACCGTCTTATCAGTGATTAATAATGTCTGTATAATGCTTCATCTGGCTGCTTATTTCCTCAGAGACTGAAAAACTACAGTACAAGATCAAAGAAAGAACAACAAACTTTGTGTTGGTCAAGAACAAAGGCAACTCTTCTAGCCATGGGAGTGCCTGAGCCACAGCTGCCTGGAGAGAGTATTCCAAGGAAGCATCAATGCAAGATTTTCCTTTCCTGGTCTCTTGGGGTCTTACCAGTAGAAACTTGGGTATAGCTGGTATGGCATTTGTAATGTTCTCATTGGTGCTCTTTAGAATGATTCTGAATGCAATCTGTGACAGAGCCAATGTAACTCATAATCCATGATGCTCAGGAGCTTTGATGGACCTATACCACTTACTACTAACTGCTCCAAGACCATTTAAGGATTTCAAAGAACTGTTTCCTACTTGACTGCCAAGAGTAATCAAATCATTAACATAAACCAAGACTATTCTCTTATTCTGTTATTATTTACCTTGACTGACAGCACTTCACCATCCTTCCAGCCAGGTATTTCAACCCTTTATACACAATCACCCAAAACCTACAGATTTAACTTGTTAGTATCTGTGAACTGGCAGTACTCCACACCAACAAAATTATATTAGTTTCAGCTCTTTAACAATTAGTGGATGTAACAGAAATATAACAGTGTAATATGCATGCTATCACTCCTGATCACCTGAAACTCAACCCTAGTTGCACTGAAGATGGGGAAAGGTCCCGTTTCTCCACAAGAATTTGTTATTTTCCCAGTGTCTTCATATTATTTCAATCAACTTTACTTTAAACACAGCATTCTGATACACTGAAGGGCAAAGGCGGTGCACACAGGAAATACTATCAGGATGGACCTACTTAAAATTACAAAAACACATGTTTACATTCTTCCCGAGGCAGCTCACGCAGCGATTTTTAAGAAGTCCTCACGAGCGTACGGAGGCACTGAGAGCACAGCCTGTGCTATCGGCACAGCTCATCACACAGGCACAGTTACCTGGAACACGGCGGGAGCGCACAGCCCCGGCACAGCATCACAAGCACGGCACCTTCCAGCCCAGCATCGCGGGGCAGGGCGAGGAGCCGGCGGCTCCCGGGGCGCTCGCCAGCAGCCCAGCGGCACCCCGGAGCTCTCCGTGCACACCTGCCCAGGAAAGCTCAGGAAAGCCCTGCAGGAGCGCCCAGCCGCGCAGGGGGAGCCGTGCGATCGCGGCGGGGACACCACCTGCCCGCTGCTCTCCGCCAGCGCCTCTCCCGCGCAAAAAAACCCAAAAAAAACAGAAAAAGGAGAAGTTGTGCGTTTCGTGCGCGGCTCCGGGCACGGCCGCGATGTGAAACCGGAAGGCTCGGCACGGCTCGGGGCCTCCCGCCCGGTTATGTAAGGCACGGCCGCCCCGACGGAGCGGGAGCCCCGCGCCCCCCGCACACATCTGCGGGGCCGGGCAGCACCGCCTGCCCTGCCCTGCCCTGCTCAGCACCGCCGCCCGCTCCGCACCTCCTGTCCCGCCGGCGGGATCCCTCCCGCAGGGAGCCCGGGGCCACCTACCGCTGCCACCTGCGCCAGGTGTCCCGCAGCGCCGCACCTTGTCCTCCGGCGGCCCCGCGGTGCCCCAGGAGGAGCTCGGGGCGCGGAGAAGAGAAGAGAAACAAGCCCAAAGAAAGGCTGCCCGCCCTCCGCCGCCCCGGGAGCCGCTCGCTCTGCCGCCTCCCTCCCCGGAGCACAACAACAACAAACACGGCTGAGAGAAGCGGAGCGGAGCGTGCGGGGCGGGCACAGCCCCGGAGCCGCCGGCGGTGGGGAGGCCCCGCGAGCCGCCCGGAGGGAAGGAAATAAAAACCAAAAACAAACCTCGAAAAATAATAATAATAAATTAGTAAATCCCAACGCGCCCGGCGTATCCTCCTGGGCTGCGGCGCTCCGGGGGCTGCATAGAGCGGGCGGGGGCAGCCAAGGTGAGAGAGGGCAGCGCCGGGAGCGGCGGCCAGGTGAGGGAGAGGCAGGGATGGAGCAGGAGACGGGGAAACCTCAGGAGCCCGCCCGGGTCCCTCCGCCGCCACACAGCCGCGCCTCCTCCGGCAGGAGAGCCGGGAGCTGCCCCCGCTGGCTGTCGGCGCCGTGTGGGTCGTTCCCGTGCTCCTTCCCGACCCCAGCCCTCCCCTGGAAGCCGGCGGCTGCCCCGGTACCTGCGCGGGAGGTGCGCCCCGCAGCCGCGCCCCGCCGCCCGCAACCAGGAAGGAGCGGCGGGCGGGAGGGAGCTCCCGTCGGCGGGGGAGGGCAGGGAAGGAAGGGAAGGAGGGACAGGGACCCGCTACCCCCGCGGGGCTTTACCTGAGAGAGGGACGTGAGTGGCTCCGGGCCACTGGGAGCTGCCTTTGGGCACGGTGTCAGCGAGCGGCGGCAACCTGCCTGCTTGCCTGCCCTGCCCGCCCGGGAACTTCCTCCCGGTAACTGGGCTTACTTGGATCCTGGTAAATCTGATTCCCGGGAGGGGTAGCAAAGAGACCTGCAGTTTTAGACTGAAAGTCACACACCCGCAACAGAGACCGCGTATTGCCGTGCTCTGCCCGGCCCGGGGCCCCCGGTACATCTCGCTGTTCCAAGGGGAACCCTACGCTGTCCCATGGACATCCTGGAGCCCCGGATCCGGTGTCACCTTAGCGCTGGGCACATGCAAACTACAGCCATTCGTGAAATGACACTCCAGGGCACGACCCCCTGTTTGGAGTTCGGGCTGTTTGGAGTTCAGAGGGATGAGAAAACTCAAAACTGTTTTTGCATTTCGTCCAGCATTTGGGGGCAGTTCACTTGGTTGAATACTTAGGTAGTTTCCATTCCGTTCAAAATACAAAGGTACAAAGTAAATTTGTATCTTTTTAATTCGAAAAGTTCACTGGTGATTACTGTATCTGTTGCACCTGCACTATGTTTAAGCCACAACAGAGATTTATAGCTGTACACCAATTTCTCATTATATAAAACTTTTTTTGTCTTGCTATTCATCTCCAAAGATGAAGGAGGTCTTAGAAAACAATTTTGGGCCAGATTAAAAACTCTTTGTTCTCATGAATAAACATTTATTTGCATAAATATTTCCACTGCATGAAATTAACATCCTAGCTTCCCAATTCCTTACAGTACAAAGTGAGACATTTACAACATTAGTCTTTATTGAATGTGCCAAGACTACTGTGCAGTTAAAATACTGGAGTGTGAGTTAGAAAAGGTCACAGAAGGAGACGAAGAGGTGGAATATCAACATTATGAGCAATTCAAAGTCAGGGAATTTTATATTAAGGATACATGAAATACTGCTTTGAATAATCTATTTCCTCACACTTCTTCACTGGCAAAAAGGTATCACTTCTTTCCTTGGAAATTTGAGGAAGATACTAAATGAGTTTGATACTTTAGCTTTGTGCACTTTTAGATTGTAACTTTGGTAAAAAGCATGAAGAAAGAAACCAATATTTAATAATTTTAAGAGACAATACTCAATTTCAGATTTCCGGTGGTCATCTCTGTCTTTTCTTGCATAAAAATCGGAGGGGAAAGTTGGATCCAAAACTCTCATCTGATCACACCCCCAGAAGGCAGATTAATAAATTATGGAAACAAGATTAGAACCCAAACCTTGCTTTTTTTTCATGTTATATATAGGTTTCAGCTTGAATAATTACACTTCAGGCAGTGCATCATGTATTTACATATTGAACATCTTTGCATATAGATGTGCATACAAAAAATACACATTTTTATATATGTGTGTGTGTTTCTACATGCAATTATGCATGCTTACCCTGTTGAGGCCTAAATGTCTATGAAGGTATGAATAGACTCTCAGCTGCAGAGTGTGCATTGCCATACAGTATATGGGAAAAAAAACGGAAGAAATTACAGAAATTACTGCCCTTGTACAGCTGTGTTACCTGACATATCTGCAACACCTCTCTCCTAGTGTGTTGAACATCTCCCTGCTGTTCAGTTTGTATTTTCCCTTATTGTTCCAGGATTTTTGTGTGTAAGCAGATGTCAGCGTGCTCAATTACATAGACAAATTAAACTTCTGTAAAAAAACACTAGAATCAGTGAACAGCATTGGTAGCTAGAAATGTAGACATTCTGGTTTGTCTCTTGTAACTCTGTGGCTGATGACTGCCAGCTCCTGGAAACACTTCATGATGAAAGTGAGTGTGTATGGTTCAGCAGCAATGTGCCCACATCTACAAGGCTGGTGTAGTTTTGTCTTTTGTTTGCTTCCTTTTGCAGGGAGAAAAGAAAAATGCCATCTTTTTAAATACTCCACACACTATTTCACTCCTGGTCTTTGGGCCACTGTAAAGAATTCTACCTGAATAAAAGACAGTATGAAAATAAATTACACTAGAAGATTAGTCTTGATTTTTTTTTTCTTAAATTAACTGTCCCTGAAAAAATTGCTTGAGTCAAGTGTGAAATGTTCCTTTATGCAAATCAGAGAAAGGCAGTGGAAGGAGAGCAGAATTTCCACAATATTTCATATATATTTTAGAATTACCATTTATTATTATTAATGAGAAACAATTGATCTTGTTGGCCAGTGGATTAGACTTATTAGGAAAACTGTAGTTTGTGTGCAATGGCCTCATAATGGGTAACCAGACTAACATCATATAAACTCAGAGAAGGATTTAATTAAAATTCATGGAATGATATTGAATTAAGATGAAAGAACAGCTATTTGCTTTCAAGAATTGAAAATGGCAAATGTCAAGAGTTGTAATGAGGAACCATCACTGAGACAGTGGAGATTGCCAATACAAGATTAATGATACCAAGTCCTACATGCACAGGAAACGTAATCTAGACCTGATTAGGAACTAATTTGAAATTTTTCATGAATGGACCATCACTGAATTCCAGATGATAATAGTTTCATTTAAGCCTTAGAATCAAGTCTTGATTATAAAGACTTAGGAGGTTGCTGCATTTTCACAAAACCTTTTATTATGTGTGAGTCCTTAAAAATAACAGCACAATGCTTACCCTACTTTTAGGAGCAGAGTCACACAAGTTCTTGATACCTATTTTTCCCAAGAAGACTCTGATTCAAAAGCATTGTCTCAGCAAGTATTTGTTCAAGTAATGTCAGAATGTTTACCTAGGCAAACAGAACACCATTACCTGCAGATGATGAGAACTGTCACAGACTGGGAGCCATGTGTTAGCAGTCAATACAATTCAAAGTTAGATTAGAATTCCTAGTTAGGAATTTTCTATATGGTCAGAGTGGCTAAACTCTACATCTCTGCCAAATATTTAGAAAAATGGCTCAACATGTGTCCTTCTTCAGCAAATACCTGTGAAAGGGGTGGCTAAAAAGCCACCATTTCTGAAGCCTTTGAGTCAAAAAAATTGCAGTTTTACTTTATCAAGGAACCTTGAGAATCAGGGTGGTGTTCTGCAGCCACAAGGGGACAGACCCTCTTCAGAAATCTTGCCAAAACTCACAGTTTCTTACTAGCCACGTGTACTAAGGCATTTGATCTCATTGCAAATATGCATTGTAAAGAAAATTCTTCTGTTGGTAAATTATGACTACCTACTGGTTGAATCAGCAGAGGATGAATGACAATATAATAGATAATGACAGTCCTTGCAAAAATGATATATTTTTGCCTGAATAAGAAAGAAAAACAATTGTTTAGAGAGATACTGGCACTTAAAGATCTAAGTGGTTGCACTGTAGAGCACCAATAGGCTATCAGTGACCAAACAAGAATTTCTGTTCCAAATTGTTGACCTAAATATTTGTCTTCAGATTCTAAAGAATTGTTCAAAAGGTGAGCATTATTTTTATGACACGACCAATACCTTGTTTGCAGGAAAACATTGAATAGCAGTTGTAGTAGCACAGGGCCATGAAGACAACTATAACAGGCCTTCAAACCAATTTTCTCCATTTTCTACTTTTTTTTTGTCTTTCTCTAATCATTGCCTCTGACAACCCAGTTTTCTGTGAAGCTAATAATCTCACCAGTCATTTCAAACCTGTCTCATGTACTGCTGCAATATAGGTCAAGGAAATCCTGTGATAAAAGGAGTTTTTACTCTTCTTTTTCTTCTAGCATGAACATTCCAGCTAATGGAAAAAGCTCATAAAAATATTTTATGTGTTCAACTGCTAAGAACATTACCATGTTTCTGCTTTTCACTTAATCAGTAGAGAAAACATGCCTGCTGTGTACAGTTAATTTACAAATGAATGAGTAGAAAACAAGCTTGTGTATAAATACCTCTTCACTAGTACAAATTAAAGTGTCTGTATTCTCAGTACTTACTAACAGATGCATGCACACACAGATATATACATAAATTTTATCCATTTCTATCCCTGTGTTTTTAAGCCATGATAGTGTTTTAAAGGTTCCTTTGGGCAGATGGAAAGTTAACTTCAAGAGAGACAGAAATTAATATATACAGGACTACCTACTATGAATCTCTGTTCTCCCACCTTCCCTTTTTTACTTACTATGCCTTGACTCTTACTCTGTGTGTACTTCAGAGCTGGGACTTCTCTTTGGGATGACCAGCACAACACTGCCTCTATTTCAGTACAGATGCCTTTAAAATAACACTCCTCACTCAGCTCAGTGCCAGAGGAAGTTCTGCCTGTCTCTGTCTCCTTCCCTTTTCTCAATCCATTATCTGCAGTGTGTTGAAGTACTGGTTTGTTTGTAACGCCAGTTCTCCATTTGGAGAAATCACCTTTATTCCAGAGATGTGAAATATCTAACTTCTGTCACACTGAACTTGGGAACAAATGTAACAGGCAGGGCTGTCCAGCTTGAAATCCATTTTTTATCATGAAGGAGAAAAAAAAGAGGAATTATGTTCATCTTTAAAAATGAAGATTTACAAGTCCCCAAGTGACAGTTTCCAAAAGAGATAATTGGAAAAGAAACCAGGCTTAGAACGTAAAAACAGATTTAGTGTACTTATTGATAAGAATGATCACCTGGAAATAACTGAAATGAAATAACAATGAAATAACTTTTTTATTATTCTTTATAAAATCATAAGATTCTGATATTTGAACTTCCAAGTTAAGTTTTGTAAGGGAAATAAAAGGGGTATTAAAGTACATAATAATTCCTAATGACAAGATGGTTTTGTTTGCTATAGTGTGATTCTTGAAGTGAAAAATCTGTGGAAGGCATGCAATTTGTGGCCACCTAGCTCTTGAATCCAGTGCAATTTGAGAGTAAATCACAGCATGCAGGTGTGTCTCTGCAAGAGAATCTCATGTGTGCTCAGATCAGTTTTACACCAAGTAAAACATACTCCTTAAAAGTCAAATATGACAGCCATCATTATAGTTTCTCCTGTTGCAAAGAGAGAAGCTGTAGTTGCTGTGTGGGCAGACATCTACAAAGCTCTGCTTTATTGCTATTCAGTGCCTTTCCAGCAAGAGGAAGTCACCCAGCCTCACACATAAGACTTACTCCAGAATGCCTCAGCACAGCTGCAGCAGTATCAGCAGAGAAAGAGCAGAAAACATTCTTGATAACTGAACTGGGGCCTTCCCCTTCACACTACAAAAAACAATCCCCTAATACAAAAAGCAATCCCATTTTGCAGCTGGGGATTAGCTTCTTAGGATAGGAAATAATGCCATTTTCAGGTTTGCTATTGCATAATCCAGAGAGATCTGAAAACAACCAGTTTTCAGTACAAATCTATGCAAAGTGTACAATTATAGGGCATGTAGTTGCTTGCACTGCTTTCTGTTTTCCCCGCTGGGAAATACTTTTCTATTTCCTACATTGCACTGTGCTAACCATTTTCTTATCTTTTCTTTCAGTTTAGCAGATTAAATAGCTAATGCAGTATACATAAGAAAGAATTTTATCAACTATGCTTACAGTGCTTGCACATAACTTTGTTCTGCTACTGACTTTAGCTGGAGTTGTTAATGCATAACATTCCCTCCCCCTCATTAAACATGTGCAAAGTGGGCAAGTTAGCCAACTGAAGATGAAAAGCAAAAGGATATTATTTGCACCTATGAAGTTTGTTTTTAGAAAGGAGGATACAGTGTCCTTGCAGGGTGGTGGAAGAGGTCTAGAAAACGTAGATGTCAGTAGAATTTTTAATGATTAGCTCAGTAGTATCCCAATTTGTGCCAGAGAATGCTTATTTTTGGTGGTCCCTTCTGACTGGCAGGTATGGATTGACTTATGCTATGGGGTAAGCAAGCAGTCAATTAGAAAGAGAGAGGCTTTCAGTAGCAGTTCATTCCTTTACTGTGTGTGCTGCACTGCATTGCTTAATACTAGAGTTTACCCCAGATTCAGACATGGTGGATGGAAGGGCAGATCAAACTTTAATCAAACAAACACTTAAGATTTATGGACCCTGTAAGGTTAACCATAATAAAAGATTGTTATTTGGACTGGCTGTGGAGAAAAAGAAAAAAAAAGTGAAAATTGGAATGATGGAAATCTAAATCTATTGTTACAGATACAATAGTCAGTAATCGCTGTCAATAAAGTTCTGATCTTGTGTTCATGAACAGTGGCAGATTGAATAATATTGTTTTCCTTTCTTCCTTACAGTCACAATGCAACAATTCTCATCTCTGAAAATCCACAGCTCTCAAACATTCAGACAATACATGACTATCCTGAAAGTTTCAAATGGGCTTGAGGAGGGTGATTCTTATCTTATGCCTCCACAGTCAATACTGAAAACTTCACCTCAGATAACTCTGGAACTGACTATGCCAAGCTTTCTATTTCTTGGCCAAAACAAATATAAGGGATGATAGGGCAGTGCTGCATAATATTTATTTTATCCTTTATGGTAGATCTAAATATTAACAAGCCATGTGGATTTTTAGGCACATATTGCAAAATCTAAGTTTGCTTGCTTGTTTTTACATGAAGAAAGCAATTTTCTGTACAATCCTTGTATATGAAATAGACTAAGCAATGTTTTTGAGTTTTTAGGGAGGGGCCTAGCCCAAATAAACTGTTTTCCCAAATCACTGAAATTTGATAAAATGTTAAGTGTCTAAAGCTGAGTCTTCCAATGGGTGGGGGTAACCTATCAATAATTTCTGGTGGATCTATGATCTGTTTTGTTGGTAATTATTAGGTATTTCTAATGTATTTGATATAAATGTCTTGTAAAAAAACATATGCAGTTATGAAATGGGTAAATATATCCTTTTCCCAAAATACACCACTAGATTTTTATAGATTTTAAAAGGTTCTCTGATCTCTGTCATAATGAAAATTATTCATTCGCCACTTCTTTGTGTTTAGTTGTTTAAAATTTTAAAGCTTTCTCTTGAAGGTAAAAAATTAGGCAGCTCAGAGATAGCAATAGTCTACCACATTCCTGTTTTTTTATTTCTGATAAGCTCTAGTTACTAGTATAAATCTTTTGTTTCATCAAAAGAGAGAAAAAAATAATAAAAGGGAAATTTAAAAAAACAAAACAAAACAAAAAAAAAAAAACTCAGGCTGCATGAAAGAAGGTGGCAGTAAGAGAGGTACAGGAAAGGAAAATTTGGGCCTCTGATGCATTTCAACAGGGACACACCCCACAGTTGTCCAGATTCCTTCCTCTTTGATATGAGCTAGAGAAAAACAATGGCCATAAAATGGGTAGAAGGAGCCACCTGAGAAAAGATCCAAGTAATTCGATAGGATAAGACAAAAACTGAAATCTTGAATAAAGGAAACTTTAAATTTTTCCTTGGTAGTACCTTTATGAAATGGCAGAAATAAAACCAAAAATATTAATACTACTGAGGTAGCAGTACTCTAGGGAATGGCTGAAGCTCACAAGTATTACATTAACTTTATTAGACAAGGGCTGAATTTGTAAATCTTCCAATATATAAAAGATTCTTTAAGCAGGTCAGATAAGAGCAGAAAGAAGGTGCTTTCATTTGTAGCAAAATGTTTTGACATGATGAAGTCTAAATAAAAGCATGGGGTGAAGAACCAGAGGGAGCCCCAGCTCCTATGTCCTCTGTCATGTTCTGTGTGTTCAAAGGTGTGAGGTACAGTCAGTGCTCTCTCCTGGAGCTGCTTCTTGACACTTCTGCAGTTCTCAAAATCTGTCATCTGCCCTGCTGATGGCAGGCAGGCCACCAAAGTCACACATCTGCTTGGTGGGCCAAAATATCCTAATGAGGACAAAGCAGTGGGCATGATGGCCCTCCCTGGGTTAAGGAATGCCACCAGGGTGCCACACCACAACTGATGTTACAGCTGTGGCAGTTCCATGGGGGCAACATCAAGTGGCCCAAAGAGCTGGCAAAGTTTTCCCTAAGATTAAATATTGGGAAGAAATTGTTGTGTTCAATTTCTTGTGTAAGTCTGGTGTAGGGACTCAGTAATGGTAGCTGAAGGAGCCATTTGTCAGATTCTGTGTCTTCTTTATGTCTTTTTTTTCCCTTTATTCTCTGAGTAGAATCAATTTTTTTTAATTAATGAGTGTTAGTAAAACTGGTAATCAAAATACTGTGTACAGTTATGCCATTTCTGCTCCAGCTGAAACAAGAATCTTTGTCCATGCATGTAAATGATGCCACTAAGCAGAGAGGCAACAACAAGGTTGAAGGGAAAAATTGTCTTCTTAAATATTGCATAAATAACTGACTTTGTATGATTTTTGGTTAGTGGGATGAAACATGCTTTAGAAGAATGCCCTTTTCCTAAATTAAAGAAAGTGTGAATTATACTTCATTGTTGTACTGCTTACACAGCTGTGGAAAGGTTGAAATCTGATGAATCATGAAGAGAAATTATGTAAACTGGAAACATGACATTTCAAAGGAAAAACTACTTCAAATGGAAAACAGGGGGGAAAAAAGCTAGTTAATTGTCTGCATGAAGTTGAATTTCCAAGAAGAAACAAAGCAAAAGAAAGCCCAACAGATGTTTTTTTTTAATACCTTTTCAGCTTACTATCAGCACCTTCATTGGGAAACACACAAATTCAGTGAGTAAATGAGTTTGGAATTGAAGTGAGTATATTCACAAATTATATTATATTTTAATAATTTCATAAAAATAGTCAAAACATAAAGTTTCAGCCCAGAAAATTGAGTCCTGTGTAGCTGTTTGGAAAAGTCTTTATAAATTAATAAAGGTGAAGGCAAACATTTATGGTTATAAGTTGTGATTATATAGCAATAGGTGTAAGCTATTGGAAAAATTTATCAGAGCTGAACAGCTGCCAGTGGCTGAAATTATCCCAGTAAAAATGCCAGTGTGAGGAGTTTTTGTAGACTGGTCTTATCTGTGATTCAGCTTTAGCCCAAGGAAGTCTTTCTCTGAAAATAGCTCTGTTTTACACATATTTATTATGAGAACTGTATATAGGTTTTTTTCAACCTTGTGTAAGCTTTCCTTCACATATAATAAACCATTGCATCTCTTTCATTGAACTTGGTGTTTGTTACAAGAGTAATTGTGGGGCCTGGCTAGGTTTCTATTCCATGATTTTCCATCAAGCCCATTGAAAACCTGAAAAAAATTCAAAAAGTCCTTAAAATTTAATAAAACAAAGAGTGTTTTTCTAGATACATTTTAAACAATATTCAAACCAATGAATTTTGAAAGAAATGCCTAAAATAATTTTTAAACAGCAATTTTAAGATGATAAGGAAAGTATTTTATTTACTGTACTTGGAAGATCACATTAATTTTGTTCAAATATAAGTATTTCTATAAATTAGCCTGTGCTGGAGCATGTGCTGCTGTGTGTGCATGTCCAAAATAGCAGAAGACACTTGTGGTTTTTTATTAATAATATACTTGGTGCAAAATTTTTCCATCAACAGACAGCATCTCATAGCACAAGAAAATAATGTATTCAAAAAGGACGTGACAGACGGAAGAATATTAAAGAGTTCTACTGTGGAAAGACTACTAAGGGAAAATGTGATTTCCATGACAGTAAGAGCCCATCAATCGTTGTTAAATCAGGTATGTATTTAATACTGCATGGATCTTAGATTGAGCACCTCTTTACATAACACTGGGTTTTACAGGTAACACACTGCTCACCCCCATTACCAACATCTCATGCAATAAAATTCTCTGAGAGATGAACTTCACCGAAATGAAGGTAGGCTGAACATATGAAACAAAAAGGTCTGAAGAGAGTTGTTTGTTACTGAGTTTATATAACCCACTAAAGCTGGCACAGATCTTTACAGGGGAAGGTAGAAATGACACTGCCAGATTATCTGCGCCCTCAATTTTCCCTGTAAGCATCTGCAGAGCTCTGTCTTTATCCTCCCTCCTTGCTTTAATACCTTCTATTGTCATAATGCCTGTGTTAAAAAAACCTCAGCGAGCAACATGCACCCACCCACTGCCCAAATGAAAGCAGCCACCTGCACATGGCTGCAGTTAAGCTTTTAGTGGACAGAGACAAGTGCCAGGCAAGCTGACCAGTAGTATTTGCCTTGTTTTACTGCTGCCCATCTGCCTCTGTCCATCTGCTGCCTTGCCCATATTCAAGGTCCTTATAATTGTCACCATCTTTTGCTTCCACGTTGGGAGCAGCATTTAGCATGAAAAGGCCTCAGGTTCACCATTAATAAACATGATTTCAGATAAAACACTCTTATTATAGTGTGGGGTTGTTTTCTGTTTGGTTTTTTTTTCCTTTGGCTACATCAGATTTTCATGCTGTGTGGTTGCAGTTCATGACAGTCTTTGACAAATTTGTACTACCTATTTTTTAATAAAAATTCCTACCTCCTGCTGCTTTGGCACAAACTAAGGGCCCCAATACAATCTAACATGCAGACAGGTATCTTTACAATGACCAAACATGTTTAGTTCATGGCTATTAACTCCTGGTTTTCCCATCAAATGGGAAAGAAATTACTTAAATCACTATTTTCAAATCTTATGCAGGTCTTCAAAAACTGTCAATAGGCATAAGAAGTATTACATTTCTAAAATTAGGATTGCTTTGTTGACACTATTCTGCAAAAATCCCTTGCAGCATCAGACCTCTTGCTGATCCTGAACACCAAACAAGCTGAGCACAGTCTCTTCTGCCTCACGAAATTCTGTGTTTTGCTTTTGCTGCGTGCTGGGAGTGGTGCTGAAAATCCTCCCATTTCTTCAGTGGAAAGCATCTTTTGAGTGGGGAGAAAAAAGTGCTTTCAATGGGTGCTCCACTTGCAAAGAACAGCTTGCTGGATGTCATCGTGCACTTACAATCCCTGAAGCTGCCTGTTCAAAGCAGAATGTGTCTGCTATCCTTGACTCCAAATCTGGGCCAATGCAATCAGTCCCTTTCCCTGAACTCAACGGGCAGATCTACAGTGACTTTAATGTCAGCTTAATCACACTCTAAGCTCTTCAGGGAGAGGAATTGAATTTCCTGTGATATGTGGAATCTGGCTTGCTGTCAGAGATTTAATTCAGGGTGATGGAAGATAACACCACCACCCCCCGGAATTCATTTTATTAAGTAGAGAAGAGACCATTTTAATTATAAATTCTATCATAAGGCCACAGTTTAAGTGGAATATTTAGGTTGAAATAAAATATTTCAAGCTTAAACTGGTATTTATGGATACTCCACAAGTCTGTCACTCAGCACTGCATATAAATCAAGTCTGTTTCTTCAATAATAGGTTGTAACTTTTCAATTTCACATTCTATGATATTTCCTGTCTAAAGGAATATATTTAGAAGAAAATTATTTTTGTATTGTCTATTTCTGGGTCTCTGTATTCATGTCTTGAATATTACATCACAAAGTAAATAAATAAATCAGCTTTATCCAGTAATATTGAGAATAGTGACACAGTGCACCATTATTACATGGCTGTATTGGGAAAAAAAAATCTGACTTTAGGGTTAAATCTTGTAAATTCTTAATGTGGTGTGAAGTACTTTTTTTTTTTTTTTACAGGAATTATTTATAGGAAACAGTGACATTAGTTGCAAAGTTTTTTGCTAAATGAAGTGTCAGAGTGGGTGAATTTGCCTTTTATACAATGACCTGTTTTATCAGGAACCTTTAACATGTGGATGTGCTGCTCAAGAGAGGTGCTGTGCTATAAGGTCTGTGAAAGTGTCATTGTCTGTAGGCATGAATAAGAAAATATCTAATATAGATGTGCTGCCACCTGTCTTTTTTCCAAAGAAACTGTCACAGCCATTCCATTTTAAGGCTGGGAGTTAAGTTCCCAGCTGTTGTGACCCAATTCAGTGGAGCTTCTGCTTACACTGATAATTAACTTTACAGTTGTCATAAAAGGCTTCAGATTGAACCACTGTGAAAAAAAGTAAAAATAGTGGATGTTACACTTCTCTGGGGCAAACAGGCTTTTATTTATCCTAAGATCATAGAATAATAGAAAGATTTGGGTTGGAAAGGACTTGGAGATGATCTATTTATTCTGGTCTTTTTATTTATTTGACAAAATAAGTAATTTGCTTTTTGCTCTTGAAAAATAATTCTCATTGAGGAAAAACTCCAGCTATTTTTTCTTCATTTTTTACTACTATTAATCATAGAGAAAAAGGCTGTAATAGTTAAATAAACACTAATTATTTGGGTAAGGAAAATGTAATAATCATGACACCTAATACAAAGTTAATGCATAACTATTAGCACCTGGTGAACCCATTAGCTATACTGATGCAGAAGATCAGTTTTATCTATTATGAAACTGTTTTCCCCCTTCCAGATTAATGAAATTGCTACATTTGATCTCTGTACAGAAAAAGGTGAAAAGATAGCAGTAGAACTGTGTAAATACTGCCATGCTTTCTGAATGCATTCAGTCAAGATAAAAACCTCCCAAACATTATTTTTCCCTTACTTTTCTACCATTAAGACAAAGAAATTATTGGTTGAAGCTTCCTATCAAATGTTTGGGAAAAGTATCCCATGGAACCAAGAAGCCTGAAGTGAAAGTACTCATTTTGAGGTAGCATATTTATTAGATGGAGACCTTTCAGGGTCCTAAAAAAAATGAAGAAGGCTCTTTAATCCTTGTTATGTCCCTGGCACAGAGTTCAATTAAAAAACCCAGCCATTGGTCACACCTCTCTCTTCATTACTGCATATACAGTGAATTGCTTGACAGTGAGAGGATAAAATCAAAATTTTCATTCAGCCATTGTCAGGAGCTTAATTCTTTTAGGAACTGTGCTTCAGGTAGAGGACTTACATTCCCAGACAAACAAATATTATCTACAAGTCAGAATCTTCTGGAACTCTCTAACTCTTTCAGTATTGAAGCAGCCATAGAGATTTTAATTTTTGGAGGATGGAAAAAAGGCACAAGGTCTGAAATGCAGATCTACAAGATTTCTGACCATCTTTACATATAAAAGACACTCCAGCACATGCTTGCAGCAGCTCTAGTGGGATTCAGCCATGTGTTTTAAGCTGGATATTACTGGTGTTTTCAATCAAGGTCAATAAGCACATATACTCACAGTGACTAGTTCTAGTTTAACCAAAAGCTTCAATTTTGAGATGCTACTGACTAAGTAGAAAAATGCTTTTTCAATTATTAAAAATAAAAAAAAAAGTTACATCTACAGCTTTATTTTCCTAAGACCTTCAACATGTCAAATTGAATGCTTTGAAGGAGAAGGTTGGAGATCAGTCACCAAAATTCATTGTCAGCCCAGGAAGTACTCAGCCAATAATGAGAGGCAGACAAGAACCTCAGTGTAATTATCTCAGTTATGGTTTTAATGTACAGATTGGTATAGAATAAAAGTGCAATGAAAGCTACATGCCACACTGAAACATGGGAAACAGTCATTAAAGAGGGGAACATGAGCGTTTTACTCACCAAAAGAAACTTTTCTCTGCTAGCTGGTTATGTGTAGGCCTTGGCCAAAGGGTTGTTGCAAACACTATATACATGTTGAATGAGGGGAAACAGTCCTGGGTTTCATTAAGAAGAATGGGCTGATTATCTCCTGTATAAGCATGGATTAACATGAGTTTTGGAGCAAGAGAATAGGTTCATGTGGATGTCCTTGAAGGACTGAAGGGGAGGAAAGCCAATATTCCAACAAAGGATAAGGAGGGGACGAGCAGAAATCTAAGCACAGCTGAAGATGTGCTGTGAAGGTGCTTCCCCATGGGAAGCTAAAAACAGATTTTTGGTGGAGGTCACTGAGCAGGTGCAATATGAGTCAAGAGGGAAAGAGCCAAGCCACAAATGAAAAACAGACACAGTATTTGCATTTATAAGGGTGAAAGAATTTTACTACATAACCTTGCCTAAGGTACACTAGCAAGGTTTTCTTTCACTTCTGCATGTGTATCTCTTTTTTGGTAATGATTTCTAACTGTACTGCTTTGGGATGTTGTGAATGGATGCTTGTATTTACATTCTACTGTAGCTGAGGCTGAATGGGATTATTTAGTTTAACTCGGACTGCATGACATTGGTAACCTAAAAAAAATCCATGTACTGGGTTACCTCAATAAATCCCTGCTTCCTTAGTACATATTCTTGTACTCAGAGGGTGACAGAACAGATGACATTTCAGTAACATCAGTCAGATGGAGAGTTTGCACCCCAGACATCAGGAGAAAATCACGGTTAAATGTGAGGCTTGCAGAGAAAATGTCAATGTCATTATTGGTTTCCACTGCATTACAGGCTGAAAGAATCTTTTAGGAAATAGAACAAAGCCACATGCTCTACAAGCTGCTCTGCAGCTTTGGAATGAAAACTATATGGGAGATGAGGTGTACATATTTAATGAACCAGTAAAACTACACTGTGATCTTCCAATGCAGCAAGCTCTTTCCAAAAGCTTTGCAATGCATTGCCCTTAAATCCCCCAGGGGTTTTCTCTTTTTTGAACTGTGGAATAACATGAATTTCAAAAGCAGGAGATTATGTAAAAGGAAGGGAAAAGATATTTCATTCAAAACCAAAATAGGAAAATCAATGTTTTTAGCTGACATTTAGACCTCATATGTATCTGTAATATGTGACTCCATAATCTGGAATTGCTCTTCCAATGCTCTGCCTTTATTTCTGTACCTCCCTGAAAGTGTAGGCTTCAGTGTAGATCTCTGATGCTCAGAAAGGCAATGAAAAGGCTTTTGGTTTAACACTTCAATGTTCTGCAAGCATTTCTAAAAACAAACTAATACATTGTTTATTAAATTTTTAATTATTGTTACAATATTTCTTTGGATATTGTATTTTCCCATTATAGTAGCAGAGTTGAAAAACAGACTAAGGACCATTGTTCAGAAGACGAACTAGCCAAATTAAGGAATAATTGGGCACAAAGACAGATGAAAATTCTTGCTTAAATACACATTTTACCTGTGACAATGGCTGCTGAAAATATGGGTCTTCCTGGGAAAAAAAAAAAAAAAAAATCAGGCCAAACAATTTATCAGGTTTTGAGAAAGTTTGGCCACAAATTTGAAATCTGCAGTTAATCTCACCCAAATCTCAACAATCAAAGTCCCACACAAATGTTATCTGGGAAAAAACTAGAACCATGAGACAGCCCATGTTCATCTGTTTCATTTGTTTTATTAAATTGTTTCTTCAGTCATCACTAGTTATCTTCAGCCTTGTGGTATCAGTCCCCAGATGCTGAAATCTCTAATATTCTGTACAGAAATGAGTTTGCAGACAAAATCATCTGTGAATCAGATGACTCCCTATGAGGAGATTGTCCCTGAGGGCCACAGTCTGTGGTAGAAGAGAAAGCATCATGTGTTACATAATCCCCAAGTGTTAGTTGATGCCTCCAGTCATGAGTAGAGCACTGTTGCAGACTGAATAAAATGTACTAAAAAACTTGAATAACTCTGTAGGGGAGGGAACATAAGAAATTCTTGATAAATATAGAAACATGAACCAAGACAATTCCTAGATCTATCCTGTATTTTCTGAAGGTATATATTCTGAAACACCCGATCCTGAGGCCAATATCCCTACACAGTGTTCCAGCATATGAATAAAGCAGATAATTAAATTCAACAAGGCTTCCAAAAAATTGTTTCCCCACTTAATTTTGGGTGCTGTGCAATAGGGATAGGGCAAAGATGCAGGGATTTCACTAAAAAGTAGTCAAAACCTAGAATATTTGTCTTGGTATGTGGCTTTTACATTTATAAGGATGGAGGAGTTAAAGGCTTGGGCCTGTCACCAACAGGGAATAGCTCACCCTATTCCTTACATTTTATGAACTGGAAAATACAGTATAAGGCACTCCTGCCTACTGATTTTGTGGGAAAGTCTAGTCTGTTAGTGGAGGGTGTTAACTGGGAAATGTGGTGCAATTTCTTTTTTAAAATTCCAATATTACTGCTAGAAAAGTGGAAGGAAATGGAAAGAAATTAATTAAAGACAAGATTTGTCACAGGTTTTCATTTAGAAAAAAAATCACCCCATAGAAATTGTACAGTCTTTACGGTCTGGCATACAATATCTGGTTTTAGTCTTCAAAGCAGATCAACAGGAAAACAAGTTGATTTTTTTTTTTCCTGTTAGGTGGATATTTGTACTCTCAATTTTTTTTCTTTCTGAAGTTAACATACTACTATTGCTGCATCTGGTGACATCCAACTGTGTCAGGTTGCAAAACCTCTAGCCAAAGAAATCTAGCCAAACGAACCTGACAAGGTCTGGGAACAAACTGGCACTCTGAGGCTTTCTCTTTAGGAAGCTTTTCCAATATGATGTTTAGAAGCATGTGATGACCACACTGAGAGTCACTGTCTGCTCTGGTAACTTTGGAATTCCTCTTAGACATGTGGGAACAAGTTCAGCTTTCTCCACTCTTGGGTGGAACACAAGAACACATCTTAGCTAACAGTGGTATGTTGGAATTACAAAAAAGTTGCCTCATTAATCAGCCTAAAATCAGTGTAAGATATGCATATAAGGAGCACAGAATTGGCAGAGTGAAGTAATGCTTGCTTTGTCTGAACTATTTGCACTTCAGTGCTGTTGCCTGTAACACAGTGGGACTGCTACACGAGCAAGAGGGGAGGAAGAAAAGTTATGTGTTGGAGAAATCTCTTCTTCCTGTGGAAATTCAGCTATGTTTTAACACATTCCTTTCATTCTAATGGATGGCTCAGCAGAAACAGCTCCTTCTGTCACGTTAAAAGAGAGACTACTCTTCCACCACAGGTCCCACCTTTCTGTGCTCTGCAGCTGGCAGAGGGCAGTGCGCTCTCACATCTCATCCCTGGGGTCACCTGTAGCTGGACATCTCCAGAAATACATAATTTCTTGGTTTTATCTGCACCCACAGCATTTTCCTCCTGCTGCAGAACAAGCTGGAACAACATCTCTGTTTTTAGCACCAGTGTCATAGGCTAATGCCATGACACATCTCTGCCTTGGCCATTCCTACCCAGGAATTCCTACCCATTCCTTGGCCCAGGAAAAGTAGAATGAGAAGTCAAGTTGCTCTTGCTGGGCAGAGGGATGGAATGTATTCTCCAAGGGTCTTAGTTCAGCTTAGACACAGAAAATGGGTCAGTGTGAAATCCAATGTGTCCCATCTGAAATATATCCACAGCAATTTAGACTTCTGGTTTATTTGTGTCCATTTTCCACACCAAGGACCTTATTTGCTGTGATACTCTGAAATGTTGAATGGGAACGGTGGAGAGAAAACACTGACTGTAATGAACAGTAGGTGAAGAAAGGACCCTGTAAATAACCACCAGAGCACAAAATATTCTGCCCCTCCTGCACCAAACAGAAAAAGCAAAATCCCTTCCAAATGCAAGGAATTAAATAGTGTTAAAGGGAACACAATCCAGGCCTGTCAGCTATCCTTTCCTTGGATACAAGGGTGATACTCACCAGAGGACATTTCATTCTTTCTCTAATATTTATTCGTTAACCAAGCGTACTCATTAATTACATATGTCCCAGAATTCTTGCTGGGATTTGCACTCACTCAGAGAGGAATAATATGAGAACAGAATAGGAATAACTGTGTCATAAGCAACTCTTGCCAAAGTACATTTAAAATTAATGGTTCTAAGCAATTTTTTTTTCCCAATGAGAAATGTTAAACTTGAGATTGAATTTTAGAAACAGGCATAGGAGACTGTCAATTGTTTCAAAGCATAAGCAGCAATTTGAGCAGTTGCTCTCTGAGGTGAAAAAATACATGGGGGAAAAGTCTTAAAAATGTTCAACAGAGTATTTTGCAAACAAGTTAAGTCTACAGGTGAAAATGATAGAAGTTCTTGTCTTGTGATAAGCCATTAAAATACATTTAAATATTAAAATACATTAAAATTTTGGCACTTTGCAATATGAAGTGGTGGTGTTCGGTCAAAGGTTTGACTTGATCCTGGAGGTCTTCTCTAACCTTAATTCTATGATTCTAAAGTGTACCTAGGGAAAATAAACCAAGTTAATATATGGAAAAATATAATGCTTTCACCTGGAAGAACTTGTGATCTAAATATATCATAGAAAGGCAAGAAATGGATGATAAAAGCAAACAAACAAAACCAAGTGAAAGGCAATTGTACTTACCATGTTCTATGGAATCCAATAATTTATTATCAAGCCAAAAAGGTAAACCCTCTGCATTAAAATAGTATTTAACAATCACAGAAAAATGGAAATAGAAAGCTTGGGGAATAGTGAGCAGTCAGTGGTTCTTAACAAAAGTTGAATGAATGAATATCTGAATACAATGAAGACTCTAGCCAGCTTCTAGTTCCCTTGCTAATTCCTTCAGCTTTCAGCTTTAATTTGACACTCTCAAAGTGATATAGGGTACAATAAATATTAGTAAATCATCTTAGGATTTCAGAATATGCTGAATCAATTGCCAACACTTCTATTTTATTCTATTTTTCTATTACCCACCTCCAAATATTTTAGTGGGAGATGCAAACATTTTTGAAATACAACACAAATCTTTACAAATAGGAGGGACAGCTCATTTTGATGGAAGTCTTGTTGAGACACTGATAGTTACCTGACATAGAAGTGCACCAGGCTCTAAATATAGTAGTTTTTAATATGCACGAGTTTTTGTTTCCTTGCTGCCTGTGTAAAAATCCTTTGCTAAAAACAAAATACAAACCAAATCCTCCATACACCCAATATTTATCATCTATGAGGAAGTTTCACTGTTCAAAAAGCAGCATCCTTGTTCATACAAGATTTTAAAGTTTTGAAAATAAGCAATAATGCCTTTTGTCTAGAAACAGGATAGTAAAATTACCTTTTCTATTTACTTACTGAGAGAAAGAGCACCATAAAATTTGAAGAGTCTTTCCCAAACTAAGCTAGTAATTATAAATTGAATACATTTGTTTTTCACTATTTTCTCTACAGTACTACAAGGATATGGGGATTATTCTGTCTGGATTTCACCTTCTTTGATTTTGCCCTGAGTTAACCAAGCCATGACAATGACACACGTTGATGGAGAGATGTAAGTTCTGTTTCTCAGAAGGAAAAGAAACCATTAGTGTTGATATTTAACAATGGGAAATCTTACTGAAATTTGTGAGTATGAATAATCTTCTACTGGAACAAATTCTGACTAAACCTAGAAGTGTCACAAGATGCTGCAGCTAGAACACAGGCTGAAATCAGATCCAGAGGTCTTGGCTGTCATTTTCTAGTGCATTAATTAGTACGTTAATCTTTCCTTCTGAACTCTTAATGAGACCCAGCTTCCTCTGCCCACACAAAGGGAGAATCTTTAATATGACATAATCACTAACAGAAGTGTGAGTCAGTACATTCATTATCCTTAATGTCAGTCCTTTTCCCAGAGCAGGAAACTGAGAGAGCCATAGCAAAAAGGGGGAACTTCTGGAGAGAAGAGCCTGGAGACATGCTGGCCTTTTCCCCAACAGCTGATTTAGGAGTGAGTTATGGAGACAATACCATCTTGGTACAATAATCTTCAGCAACTGTTTTGTGTCAGAGTTACACCTTAGGGATACTGTAGGTTTCCTCCTAGGTATCTGTGCTCCATCAGCAGATGTAACTCCAAAAGGTTCAGATAATTCCTGTAAAAGATTGAGAAAACAGTCTGAGAAGAAAGAAAGAGAAATACAAGTGGAAATTCACGAGTGCCAGTGGTCTGTCAAGGCAGTAAATTTATTGCATATAATTCTAACCCTTTCAAGATAAAAAGTGATGGCGATATTCTTCTGCTACAGCAGAATTGCAGTTTTAAATGTCTGCAATGGAAAAATCACATAAAAAAGATTAGTTTGCATTGCTAATAAACGCTGCTGTTTTATTAACACTCTGAGGTCTCCTACCACTCCCTGCACTGCCCTAAATAATCATCTCTGTGCCACCTAGTGCCTTTCCTGGATGTGGTCATCCCTGTGACACCCTCTGAACCCTTTCTCCACTGGTTTAAGCAGTTCTGTGGTATTTGGTGGCACATGAGGACAAATGAGACATCAGTTCTGCAAAGCATTTAAATACCATTATGCTCTTACTCTCCTGAAATGTGCACCTCAACATAATGTGATGTATTTACTGTCCTTTCTAAATAAGAAAAGGAAAGCAGCCTATATAGCTATTATTAAACTCTCTACCTCCTAAATTCTCCATCTTGCACTGATGCTCATGCACTTAATTATATTTGACATGCAAAATCATTTAAATATATGTTAGATGATGATCTTTTACAAATATGCCATATTCGTCTAAACTCTACAATTTGTCCTTTATCTTTGTATTGAATGAGTCTAGTTAATTTATAGCAACTAAGACATCATAGTAATATGAGGAATTTTGCCTGCCATCACATGACTTACATTTATGATGTTGTCAGGTTGGCTGTCAAAGTTTTTTAGTTTTGATCTGTGTGGGGCTCAGAAAAGTTATTTCTATTGCATCTGAATGGTAAAGTATAGTATTAAAATTTAAGGGGGAAATGGCTTGAAACCAAGTATAAATTAGGGTGAAATTACTGAATTTTTTAGAATCTAAACAATTGTACAAAATTATTTTACATAGATTTGATTTACATAAAGAATCCAGCTAACAATTCAATCCTGAGACCAATACTCATAGCCATTTCTAAATTTGAAGAGAAAAGAAAAATTTAGAATCTTGTCACTACAGATAACTGTTTATTTTATATATATTTCCTCATATTTAAAGGAAGTAAGCTTTAACCTAGCACTTCATACTGGATTTAATTAACAGTTTCATCTATTTTATTGCAGACACTCAATTATCTGACCAGAAATTTATGCAATATTTTAGCACAGAATTTGAAGGGAGGAAAAAAAGGCGCTTTTAGAATGAAAAACATCTCAATCCTAAAATGCTAGTAAATGTTAGGACAGTATAATTTTTTAACAGTCTTTAAATTTTTGTAATTTTATTTTGGTTATTTGTGAAGTTTTGGCACTTTTGAGAACATTTTATATAGTGAAAACCAGACCTGATGTTGCAAATCACTTGCTGAAGGTTAATTGTTTTTTTTATTGCAATATGTAAATATAAAAGGGATTCGGAAATAATTGTTCTCATCCTTATTTTCAGCAGTTGCTGTACTGAAATGCAGGTGACAGCACAGGGTAGAGAAGCAGAGTCTGAAGAAATGCAGACAGAAACAAGGAAAAGATTAAAAAATTGAAATAATGATATAAACCTGCAAAGTTATTAAATTTTTCTGTAGTATTTATGAGGCTTTCTCCATCTTTTCTGTCATTATTTTGTGATAGCTAGTTAAGGAAATACTAACTCTGTTGTTTTCCACATCACAAATCTTTGATACTCCTTCAATACATAATACTTACAAAACAAACCTACCACAGACAGAAAATATACTAAGTCAAGATTTCTAAAGCTGAGAAATGCAAACATAAGGCCCATCAGTGTCCAACCACATGGCTGAATGACATTTTCCAGTGGTCCCCCTGCCTCATTCAGCACACAGCACACAGTGTAGGGCTCTGTGGGTAGACAGCAATTCAGTCTTCTGGCAGTGTTTTCCTCACAGACTCCAGGTAATGCATTATTATGCCTTATTTATCACATTTTCACTAAACCACAGAAATACTGTTCTAAAGACAGACCAGTTTCTTTTCTCATGATCTTTAATGTTGCTTGTAAACACAGTGCTAGGACATTTCACAGCTTACTTGATACATGAAGAGGACAATACAGGCAGAAACTAAAGATCGATGTTTCTGCTCATTTATGTAGCCAGTCTGAATTGTCTATAGCTTTTTTTTTGTTTTCAAAGTATCTAATAAATGCTGGAACGTCACATTTTAAACGCAGAAAAGCCAAGGTTTCTTTGGCTCAGCTTGTGCTTGTAGAACAACCTGAGTTCAACTTAGCCCATAGCGTTTAATGGTCTCACTTAGTGGAACTACACTTCAGTGAACAAACACAGTGTGATTATATAAACTATCATACTTTGTAACTAGCACACTCTGTGCCCACAAGAAAAGCAGTCAAGATTGGTACAATCTTTCACCAAAATTGCAAGAATGACAGTGACAGCTACAAGAGCTTTTCATGGCCACAGGTATTAGATTCCTGCAAAAACTCTGAGGCTGCTGCTGCTTTTCCTGTCACTCAGCCCACAGAGTGAAGTGCAGTGCCTTCGTTGTCTTGTTCTTCAGGGCAGATATAACTGGAGATTATCCTCACAGAGATTTTTTGTTTTCTGGTTTTATTTGTTAACATTAATAGGAAAATACCACATTTTCATTTTTCCAGTCTCTGCAGAACTGATCTTATGCAAGACCCCAGAAAAAAAACCAAAAACCTGTTACAAAAACAAGGAATAGAAATTTCCAGCCTGAATGCCTTGCTTTCCTGAAAGTGAGAAAGAATTACAATAAACATTGTAGACAAGTCTAAAAGGACAAGTTGCAGGCCTTTTCCATTTGCATTTTGGAAAATTCCATTGCCATTTAATTATTAGCATGTATGTGTGCTGTCACAGCACAAAGGAGGATGGACTTAAAATTGTCCTTCTCATTTTTCTCACATAAACATACTACATTTCAAGATACAAACATACAATTTATATGCCAATATTTTCATACTTGGTTTTACTGCATTAAGATTTAAGTAGTTGTCTTGTACAGCACTTTAATTTAAGCAAACAGTTTCTCTGCAAGACAGTCAGATATTTGATTCTGCCCTCATAACAACTTATTCTTGGGAATCAGTGCTTATATGGGCCTTATATTGTGACAAAGGAACTATCAACAAGATTCAATCACTATACAATACAAACCTTGAAACATTTTTGAGACTTTAAATAGAACACAATACAACTTAAACTTTAAATCAAACAAATAGAATTCACTTTCTTAGGCAAGAGAAGTAGCAGAGACCTTTTTGTTCACCAGATGAGTTTTTACTTGTGTCAAAATTCAGAGAAGTCTGACACAAGCTGTTCAAATGATGTTGCCTCAAAGTAGTTGCATTCAGATTTTGTAAAAAAAAATTGCACTAAAAATTCTCTCACCTTTAAAGCACAAATCTCTGAAATTCTCTTCTTTTTACCCGAGTGAAATGCTTCTTTCCCTATAACTTTGCTGATCCATGGCCTGGTCAGCATCCATTTTGCTCATGAAGGATTGTTTAGATGACGTAATGATAACCATTTTAGGGGGAAAGAAATTATATTTCTTTAGATTACAGAGGATGATTGCAGCTGTGCTCCCAAACTTCAGAACATTTGAATTGCTTACAGGGAACTTGAACTACTTACTGTGAAACTGGCTTTTAAAACTCAGCAATTTTACCCTACTTCAGTTTTCTGTTGATCTGCTGAATGCTCAACCTGCATTATTTTTAAATGTTCATCTACGAACTTTCCAGTCCAATTAATTTCTTGCTTCACTTTGACAGAGCTTCTCATATAGCTGCATTTGTCTCACTATGAATGCAAGATTAGTTTTCGAGAGTAAAACTGAAAAAAACTCTTATAACAATCTTTTTTTTTAGCTACTGCATGTGATTCAGCCTCAAGAATTAGTTCCAGCATTTAAACAAGTTAAAACCTCTCTATACATCTTTCTAGAAGCTTGACTTCAATGGATAAAATTTTAATACAATGACAATATTTCTCCATAGTTTCAATTAAACTAACCTTGAATTAACAAATATCATTAACCCAACTGAATGAAACAAGAAATTAAGTCTATTCTAATTCAAATTTCTGAAAGTGATATAAGTTGTGGAAGGTCCCGCTTAACTGCCACTATTAAATCACTCAGGAGACAATGCCTTTATACTGAGAAATGGAAATCTGGATGAACAGTGTAAGACAGAAACAGTAACCAGAGGTGTTGGCAGAACAGGAATACTTGTATTTGTATGTGTAAGTAATTCCATTTAAGAGCAGTGAATTAGCATATTCTGGAAAGTAACAGACCCATATACAAACTTCTCTTCATTCTTCCACTGGTACCCTAAGCATGAAACATACATTTTCACTAGGCTGAAACAACCTGGTATTTCAGCAGTCTTGTGGATGGCATGCAATGCTTTAAAACTTATTGCTCTGGACCAGATAGGAACATGCCAAAGTGCAGACTGGCCATGAAGCAGTGCAACCTCCTTCAAACCATCTGTTTGCCAACAGCAGCTTTGAGGCTGTTACTTTTCATCTCACTGCATCATGCCAGAAACTAATGTCACTTCTGATCAAGGTTAGGCAAGAAAGAGGGATTGTCAGAAAACACAAACACAACACTAGTCATGTTAGATAACTACAGAACAGAAAGGCTGAGAATTTAAATTATCTATGGTGAATAAGAATGCAAACTTAATCTCACCAGTGAGTAGTACTCATCCAAGTTTTTCTTTCTCATTATAGAATTGCCAGCTCTTGCAGCTGGCTGAAGTCATTAGGAGCCATTCCAGACCATGTGTGAACATACAAACCTACCCTGTTTAGAGGCTATCCCACAGCATCTGCAGCTGCATTCTAGTGGTTGGAGTATTGCAAGTCCAAACATTCTAACATGAACAGAAATTGCCAATCTAACACCTAAACCCATGAAATTGATTTTAAATGGTTACTATAGTGGATGACTCATCCCTGCATTCTTACTTACGATTCAGCTGCAAAGGAAACAATGACTCTGTCAGGTTGCAATCAAGTGACACAAACCATTGATGACTTTTAGGAAAAAAACCCCCTTGTATCTGAAAGGTAACAGTAGAGGACTGAGACTTTGGAACTTTAACAAGAATCATAAATGATTTATATTTCCTATTGAGCGCAGCAGCAGCACAAACCCTACCTGACTGCTGGTGTCACTGGACTATTTCCTTGGCAAAGGAATTCTGTTTGGTGAGAAGAAACATCTTTGCCCATAGTAAATGTTACATTTTGAAGCATCAGTTTATAGCTGTCAGGAAAGTAATATGATTAGAGGGAATTGAAGATCTGCAGATGTTTCTGGTAACATTATGCAGATCCAGTGACTGTACTGTGTAATATTTACTTTTAAAAAAACACATACTACAGCCCCCAAGATATGCTTATACTCAAAAGTACAGTACGTCACTCAAAAGACACATAGTACAGAATTAACATCCAGAAATGAATATGAGATCTTTCAGTAGTTCTACTTGCTATAGAAAAGTTTAAATGTGAATCCTCTGACAACCAAGATTTCGTTTTCTGTGGTAGTGTTGCTAGTGCTTTTTACCAGATCTTATAAAATTCTGCATAGATTCATGCATATGTATCCAAATAGTGGAGGGTTGTGAGAACACCATTATAGAAAACAAGACCAATATGGGTCACTCATTACCAAGATAATATTAATCAGATTAAAATATTTAGTTGCTATGCTTTCAAACACAGGAGAAAAAAAAAGGACTGTTTCCTTGTAAAAGATTATCTTGTGATTTTCTCAAGCCCCTTTTACTCATCAGTCCTAATTCCCACAGGTCAACCTTCTACAAGCTTGGGGATAGTCAGAAAAATCCTCAGTGAAAGCTGCTACATAGGGATTCAAATGCATGAGAAGTCTATGACACATATAAACACTAGAAAAAGATATATATATATATATGCATATATATACATTGCCTGCACTGTGCTATGTTGCCATTGCACATGAATATTTATTAACACAGAATGACAAAGAAAGTTTTTAGTGAGATTTCTGAAGCTCTAGTTGGAACAGAATCCACTTTCTCCAGCACAGGAGGCTCTTCCAACACATAACTAAATAAAGGAATGTACAGAGGAAAGAGTATTACCTTGGAACAAGAAATGCAGCTTCACTGGAGCCCATGAAGTTGTCAGATGCATAGTCAACCATGAAATGTGGTATTAATGAAGAAGTCTGGCTGATGAAGTTGGAGGCTGGAGCTGATGTAATCATGTGTTGGATGCTTCATCCTGCAAAAATCACTTCTACTGGATCCTAGATTTGGAATTTTATGCAATGTTATCAGGGAATGAAATTGCATTGGCAGTCCAGGATTTTTCCTTTCATTTATCTTTCTGCAGGATATTTTGGCTTTCATTGTGCATGTTGTGAATTACTGGCAAGTGAGAGATGGAAGCAAGTTGGATTGGGAGAATAAATAACTACTGAGTGAGGGGAAGACTACTGTCCTTCGAGTAGCTGATCGTGTGGGAGGGATTGTCCCACCAGCCAAAGCAAATTGGATTTGTATTTTGGCTCACATAAGAAATCATGTTCCTATCCACCTATGCCCAGTAAAGAGCACAGCTCTTTATTGAGCAGGTTACAGAAGGAGCTAAAGGAATTGTAACACTGGTTTACACAGAGCATGTGAGTGCAGGGCTTGTCCAGAGACTGCTGCATGCAGCTGCACAGAATGACTGAATCCTGCTCTCTGGTCTGCTGCAGTGAGAGGTTAGAGAGGGATCTGGTAAGACCCACATGGCTGTGGGGACCTGCTCTGCAGCAGAATTGTCCCACTGCATAAATTTAGATGCCAGATGAAAGCACAACTCTTCTTGCTTCTGGTGTTTCTGCAAAGCTGAAACATGGATGAACCACGTGCACCAAACATATCTGGTGCTTCTGGCTTTTTAACATGTGAGTCTGCTTGCTTAGGCTGCTCTGAACTCATTCAGCAGTCTAGCACCAGGCTTCTGGGGAGTACCCAAAAGAGAGATTTCATCTTCAAAAAATATGTTCCTTTGGATTTACAGTAGTCCTACCTCTTTTTATCAGACATACTATCTGCTCCAGGGACCGTATATGTAGAGTGTCCACACTGTAATCTCTCCATTTTCCCTGGGAAGTCACCCCCCAGGCTTGATTAAGCCAGTATTTCTTCACCATTACCCTACCTCGGAGCACAGATCATCCTGACCATCTCCTGATGGGTATTTTGTCATTGCAATCACCTCTTCCCTCTCAGTTTAAGAGGCTGAGATGAGTCAGGTAACAGAATACCCCTCGAAGGCTGTGGCTTTATTGTTGTTTTCTCTGAGT
This sequence comes from Erithacus rubecula, assembly GCF_903797595.1. Classification (NCBI taxonomy): domain Eukaryota; kingdom Metazoa; phylum Chordata; class Aves; order Passeriformes; family Muscicapidae; genus Erithacus; species Erithacus rubecula. Next base: position 90,270,467 of record NC_136689.1, on the reverse strand, counting down.
AATCAAATAATGAAAAAAAATGTTCTTCCTATTTCCCCACCTTAGCAGTGTGGCTGAGTGACCACTTGCATCTCTGACAGCAAAGTCTGGTCAAGTAACTTGTAAAATAATATGTGTAAGAAATGGTGTAATGGTGTAATGGTGTAAGAAAAATTGCCCATGACAGCCATTCAGATAAGACAGAATTTTCCAAATATTTTTCATTACTGACCTCTGGATACTCTGTCCTTGCAGGATGCAGCCATAGAATTAAACTGAGCAGAATGCCAAAATACCTGCTAATTAACTTTATTTAACTTCCTCTAATATCAGTCTATGAACAGGATGTGCTTTCAAATAATTAGGCATATAAGATCTTTAAAACTTCCATAATTGTTTTATTTTCTAACTGAGTTAGCCGAATGATTTTTGAACCCTTTGGATTTGTACATTGTTAGGGCTGATGCTAGTGAAGAGGTGCTCTGTCGCTTCCCTCCTGTAGGCAAGAGGAATCTAACATTAACATGACATTCATAACATAATGCAGTTTAAAAGGAGGTATGCTGAGCCCTAGAGACCAACTGCACAAAATAATTCTACAAAGTAGAAATAAAAATCAAGAGACTGAGCATATTTCTTTCAATCCAGGGAATGCAGGCGGATCTGTGTACAAGTACAGACAAAAACCCTATTTTCCATGTTAAATTAGGAAAAGAGTACAGCAATACTCCCTCTTTGCTACTTACTGAACCATCTGCCTATTTATGATACTGCTGATTCTGCCAACAACTGTTCCCTAATTCCACAGAAATCAAGGAGAATCTTAGTGGTTTTTATAGACCAGTTCACAGGTGGAACTTCTGTCTTTGCCAGGGGAATTGTGCAGTTCAAGGCAGCTGTACTGTGACTGTACAGCTGTAATCATTTCTCTTTCCAGAGAGAGAAAGTGCAGAAACGCAGTCCCCCTTTGACAGGACACCATATAACCTTGTTAAACCACTCATTAATGCCTCTGATGATAGTGACCACTCAAAACACACAAAGTGACATTTGCCAGGTGAGATGCTTCTGGTTCTATCCCCTTTCCTCTGGGTTTCTGATGTTATTGTCCCTTGTAGTTTCATTGTAGGGGCATTAGTTGATCTGCACCACTGTGTTGAAACTGGACAATATCCATTATTGTCCATATATCCATATCCATTTGGGCTCTTTGTTATATTACTGCCAAAAGAATGCTGTCTGTCCTTACCCTCACATTCCACACATGATGGCAAATAAAGGAATGTGTGCAATTGCTGAATTAAAACAGTATTTCCATAAAGATGTAAACCCCCTATCAGCCACCTCAGCAGAAGAAAAGAATGGTGTTTCACTAGAAGCTAGTTAGAACGAAGCATCCTCTGTGGCAACTCAAACACATTTTGACTGGTGAAGCTCTCAGCAGAAAACACAAGAGTAGATTTGTGTACAACTGCAAATCTGTGCAAGTGTAATACAGTTGATATTTCAGTGAGCAGCAGAGCACAAAGCAAGAACAGTGTGTGCTATTCCTAACAGTAATACAAGAAGACAAAACAAACTTCAGAGTAGAGCCTTTCTGTTTTGAAAACCAGAGAAAAGAGCAATAACCTTGTAAAAGGCCTTGTAATTTTCTTCTGCAACATTTCTGCACTGACTGAATTGCTCCAGGCTCATCTCTGAAAGCTTGAGAATAGCCAGAAAATTTCTGGAATAGAGGTACTGTGCAGGCAGATAAATGCATGAAAACTTTATGATGCATTAAAATACCAATTAAAAAAATACATATATATATATATATATATATATATATATATATATATATATATCTGTGGGGAGTGTGTGTGGGACATGCTGTAATGTCTGACATCTTGCATTTATTGAGGAATATTGCCTCCTTCTTATAACTTGGATTGTGCTATGCACAATTACCATTAAGATGGAATGAAAAAAAGGCATTTAGTAAGAAATATGAAATTTTGGTTGGATGGACCCTGCTATTCCCAAGGCAAGAGCTGCTCCTACTCTGTTTGTCTGGCTCAGCACCATTCTCCTTCTCTACATCACTTCCCTGTGACAGTAATAGCCCATCTGGGCATACTAGCAAAAGAAAGTTCTGGGTTGGCACTGAGACTGATCAATGATTCATGAACATGCTCTCGTTCCTTCCTGGCCTGAGCATGCCTTTATTATTGTCATAAAGCAAAACCCACCAAAATTTAGAGCTAGTGTGTGTTTGTGCATATCCACACATAAACAGTCATGATTATTTGGCACAGGGTTAGCATGCAAATCAAAAACAGCTGTGATTCCATCAGTTTAGATGTAAAATTCACACTTTGATGCATGTTCTTTTTGACTTTATCTATAATGCTTATGTAAAACATTCTCTTTAGACAATGCAAGGGGAAAGAGGGATTTTTGCTTAGAAAACCCTGGAACATTAGAAATCTCTCTATTGACTGATACCAATATCATCCTTCACATATTCATGAGATATTGGATTTCATTGGATTTTTCATTGGTTTATTTGAGAAGCAGTGCAGGGACTGTGGCAGAAGAAGGAGCAATAATAGGAAGTTCATGTTGTACCAATCCTTTTATTCTCACTTATTGAAGGAGACATACCAAGAGATGCTATTTGTATCACCCTGTGAATGAGCATAATTTTGAGGCTAGCAGGAAGAAATTGCCCTTGTATTAAGAGTAGACCAAAATTTTTCTGATAAAAGAGTTCTGCATAAGAAGCCCTGGTATATGGGTCATGTCAGAGTTAGATGTTAGATGTTAGATGTGGCTACAGAGTGCCCAGGAATATTCAGTGGATGAACCTTCAACACAGCCAGAGGAGATTTGTTTTCCTTAGATAAAGTTCTGTGAGGGAGTAAAATAGATCTGTGAAACAGGTGCTGCAAATGGACTGTCTTGTGAACATTCTAGGAAAATCATTGGGAAATTATTTTCTATTGGAAGAGAAATTAATCATCACCATTTGCCTTTATCTCTGGTACATACTCGTGAATACTCTGCAAAATAAACCTGCATGCACTGGTCATGTCAGATGTTGAGTGTTTATCCCACCTCTGTGATGTTTTCCCTCTCATGTGATACAAGGTTGATCCACCTTCTGAGACAGCTATGGAGCTGGATAGGGCTTGTTTGCAGGCAGTATAGGGTACTTTAAACAATGTAAAAACAGTCTTCATCACAGCAGAGCTTTAATGATTTTTGTTAGACATCAAGCACATGAATAAAATTAGGTGAGCTATCTTCAGGGTTCTTTTAAGGGAGCTTCCCCTCCAAAGAAATTCTTAGTGTTTGATGTTCCAGTGCAAGCAGTAGATTCACATTGAACAGGGAACACGCTGTTCTCTGTGATGATGTACTCCAAAGATGGATGTTGTGCTTTGTGCTGAGAGAACGTGTGAATTCACTTGACTTCTTTCAAACAAAGCTCAGTATGTGGGAAAAGCTTGATGTCTTTGCTTGGAAACAGGCTAAACTGCAATAGCAACCTTTACTTGACACTGCACTATGGTGCCAATATGCTAAACAAATAGAAATACAGAGTAGCAAAAGGCACATGAGAAAAATAAACTAAAGAGTTTGGCACCATAAATTACAGCATTTGCTGTGTACTTGACAAAAAAAGAGGGGAAAGAGCCCTGCTGTCAGCAGGCATGCTGGGTCCTGCCATGCTCTGTATCTGCTGTGCTGCACCAGGCACCTTCCCTCTACCATAACATGGTATGAAATATTATAATAAAAGAAGTACATGAAAAGTAAAATGCTTCCTTCTTTAGTTCTGTAAAAGACTAACTATTAGGTGAAAGTGTGTTATCCTTTCTGTGAGAAAGATGGTTTAAAAATTGGCTTTGCTTCCATTTACAAAAAAAAATTGACCATGTGAAAAAAATTAATGATATAAAAAGTCAATGTTTTAACTGGTAACAAATACTCCTTAAATACAGAGCATTCATTAATAACTCCTTAGAAAATCCAAATTAAGGCTTACAATATTTTGTTAAAACTATTACCTTGATTTGAAAGCAAGGGAAACTAAACATGGGAAACTGTTTTTTATCAAACAAGCATAAGAAATCCCTCTGATTTCACCCAAAAAAGAACAAATTTGGTGTAAATAGCTCAGGAAAAATGAAGATCCCAGATTATACATTGATATGAGATGTTGGTGGTTCTCAAATTTCAAATAATAACACTAATTAATGCTCGCTTTTATTGTAAGAGTTTACATCTAGTGCCAAGTATTATCCTTAGAGGAAAATTTTTCTTCTTAAAGAAAAGACAGTTCACATTTGTATATGTACACAAAAGACATTAATGAATTGCTAGTTGGTGTGAAAATTATTATTTCTGTTGGAACTTTTTTTTTTAAATTGTGTCAGCATGAAGAATGGTTTCCATTATCCCAGTTTTTTTAACATTTCTTTTAAATGTTCCCCATAATATATTATTGATTTCCTTATAATTGCTCTGAAACTAAAGAAAAAAGATTTCTTTTACTGCAATTCCCATCAAGACTTCAGAGGAAATGTTTTTATTATAGGCACTTTGAATGAGTGTGTAGTCTTCTAATGTACTTGGAAGTTTGCTAAACCCTCTGACTGTTTCCAAAATGCCCTCTTCAATGAACAAAGGCTTAAAACCCCAAAGATTTAAAGGCCTGTGTGGACAAAGCAGATTGCTGCAGGTATTTCAAGTTATAAACAAGACTAAATTAAAAGCTATAAACCATATGAGATTATTCCAATTTTGAATTAGAATCCTGCTGTTCCATATAAAACCAGTTCCTCTACAAAAGCCAACTTCTTTCCATGAACCTCTGTAGAAAACAGCATTATCCCTGCACTTCAGGTTTCACACTGCTGCAATTAACCAACTGCATATTAATTGGTTACATATTGTAAAGTTTTTTTCAAAGTGCTCTTTTAATACAAAAATTGCCATCGTTGAAGACAAAACTCAGCCAATGCTGCCAGAGAAAGAGCCACAATGTGCACTCTGTTAAATAGTACGTGGTAGGACTACTTTTCTTGCTGATTTGATCTGCAGTAGGTAGTACCCATCAAGAGAAATAATGAAAATTTTATCAGGGATATGATTTAGGAATTACTTTTCAACCATGTTTTCATTATGGCAAATACAGAGAGGAAAGAAAAAGAATTCAATATCAGGTAAATTTGCAGTAAGCAGCAAAAAGGCTCCCTTGGTGCCCATGGATAAATTTTGATGCAAGAACTTTTAAGCAATATCGTGCCTATATCTATATCTATCTATCTATCTATCTATCTATCTATCTATCTATCTATCTATCTATCTATCTATCTATCTATTTATATTTATACATATATATATGTGCATCCTAAGATGGATTTTCCTGCAACATAATTCCTCCATACACTTGCCACATATCTCTATCATTACCAACTAGTCTTCATGTATATTTGCTGCTTGGTAGAAAGCAAGCAGTCAAGATCCCATCTGTCTTTGAAAGTGATAGCAAAATGTTCACTGCTAAAATACAGCAGGAATACATTTCCAGAAAGAAATCCTTTGTGATCATTGATAGTAGTTGTCTTGACACACATAATGCATATACATACTTAAAGAATGTTTGATAGATAAAAATATGAGTCAGGTTTCAAACAGATAGACAAAACAATAGGAGAAAGTATGGTCTTCTGTCTCTATGTCTTGAAGACACAGGATACTTTATTAAACTATATGTTAGATGTATAAGTCATCTATCTATCTATCTATTTATCTATCTATCTATCTATCTATCTATCTATCTATCTATCTATCTATCCATCCATCCATCTATCTATCATCTATCTATCTATCTATCTATCTATCTATCTATCTATCTATCTATCTATCTATCTATCTATCTATCCTGCAACTGTTCACACAGCCTGTTGATCTGTAGTTAACACTTGAGCCAGCTCTGACTTTAAGAGAAAATAAAGCAGGCCTATGGCCTGGGAACACTGAGATGGAAACCAGAATTGACTCCAAAATGATCAAGCTGTAGAAAACCACATCCATAGGAGCATTCCTTCATCATGCTGTAAAAACAAGATACATCGGAAATTAACAGAAAAACACACTGATATCAATTGGTTTAGGGGCCTTTTCTAACATGCTGAGTGTTCAGATTGTTTGATTCTGGCAGCTTGCTTCTGTCAGTAAATAAGGATTTAAAAACCCCATGGCATATATAATAGTATGTCATTTGTTGCAAAGGCTTGGAGAGTGGTTCAGTGTAGACAAAAGCACAGCATTTGTGTGACTGTGTAAATAAGGGAGCTGCATTCTGCTAAAAATAAGCACCTTTGGAATAGTTCTGCCAATTAAACAGTATCAATAAAGAATTATTTTCCTGAATTTCTCGAAAGAAATCTGACCAAAAAGCCTTTGAAATTCAGTGTCTATCCATTTAATCCATTTCACTCTCATGCTTTTGTCCTAGGTTACAATGTAGAGATATGCCCAAAAATATGTATTCTCTCACCATCTGCTGAAACCAAGTAGGACATTGATTCTTTGTGGGAGATATCCTCTGCTAGTGAGCCATCTGTTAAAAAACAGATGGGGCAGTGTTCTTTATCATTTCCACAACCCATCCTCCCTCCAGGAAGATATCTTCTGTTAATGGGCCATTGAGTTCCACTGCATGACTGATAAAATTACGTCATCCTACTGGGAGATGCTCCACCCAGGGGGAGGAACCAAACATTTCCTACCTAGATAAAAACTGAGATTTGGATCCCCAAAGCTGTCCTTACCCACTGGTTTCCAGAGAAGAAGAGCTACCAGGATCATTGCCAGGATTTCTACAGAACCACTACTTCAACAAGACCACTTCATCTGGACTGCTACCACCATCCTAACTAGAAGGTGTGAGATTGTATTCTGGCTCTGTAGGAGTGTTTTTTCTTTTGTACTATTGCATGCATTTTGTTTTTATCTTTTTTCCTATTAAATTGTATTTCTGACTTGGAATCTCTCACCGGTTTTGCTTTCAAAATCATCATAGCTTTAAAAATGATCATCACAACAGTTCCTGCAAGGACCTCCCTCTCCTACTCACTAGAAATTCTTCTTTGGTCCTGAAGTAGATCTTAGAAAGCCTCACAAGGAAAATTACTAGTAGCTACTCCTCTATCTCTAGAAGCTATGCTACTTCTACCTCTATCTCCATACCCCTCTTCTCTTTCTACACACCCCTCTTCTGCACACCTAGCAAAGGAGGGCACATTTACAGTCCCAGTTTACCTGGAGCCCAATATTCAGGTGTGGAGGAAAATAATTACGCTGACTTTATAGCTTAGCCCCTCCCTTCCCTCACCCAAGCCCCAGGGAGACCAAATGTTGAGCTGTCAAATACCAGAAAAAAATCTTTGTTCGGCTCCCCTGTGTAACAATGGAACTTCACTGGAAGTTGTCACATTATTAGACCAGATACTTTGCAAAATAAATTGAGTCAATATGGAATATCAAACACATTTTTTCAGTCAGACTAGAGGGTGAGATTTGTTCAGTAGGCCTTTTCTAAATAAATTGTACAGAAGTGTTTTTACCATCATGGAGATTTTAGAGAAATGGATAATTAATAAAGAAGAAATGCATGATCACTTTTTTGCAGGTGACTATGAAGATAATGACCTTATCTCCTATGAATAATTGTACAAAACTTCTTCAAAAGTGCTGCACAATTTTTGATCATGCTAGATATGCAAGAACATTGAACTAAGTAAATAGCAAAAAAATGCTACCATGCCTTTTTCATGTCTCTAGCAGATAACCAAAATGTGCAGAACTCTAAATATGTCTGGTGACAGGATAGATAAGCTACATCTTTTCAACTTCCTTCTTTAGATGTGTGAAGAAATTTAATTAAATGAATCACTGCAGAAGGCATCACACCTTGAAAAGCACAGGCAGAAAGGGACATTTCTGGTATCTATGACCCAAAGCAGAAATAACTCATAATGAGAATTTCTTAAATAATATTAGTTTAATAGATGGTTGCAGATTATTCAGATCAATCAATTCATATCCTCTTCACAGGGAGTGAGATGAAAGAGAGGGCTCATAGTGACCAACTTTAAATGCAGTAAGCTTATAAAGTCTCTCCCCAGCTTTCTTTTTCCTTTTCCTTTTCCTTTTCCTTTTCCTTTTCCTTTTCCTTTTCCTTTTCCTTTTCCTTTTCCTTTTCCTTTTCCTTTTCCTTTTCCTTTTCCTTTTCCTTTCATCTTCCTCTTCCCCTTTCCCCTTCCCCCTTCTCCCCCTGTTCCATAAAGAACCTTTCTACAACAGATTCAGTAAAATTGTCTTAAGGATACCTCCCACACTCCCCCACACTCCCACTCACCAGAGAAGTCAAATTAAGAGATTAAGAAATTCTCAGGGCAAAAAAAAAAAAAACTTCTAGCAAATTCAAGTACTCCTGGTTGGAATATATTGCCAGTAGCACTGTGCTTGAAGAGCAAGGGGCACTGTGTAAGCAGCTCTCTGGGACCAGGTCTGCTGGCTGCTGTATTATGACACAGAGAGGGAAGGGGAAGATGCTTACTTAGATTCCTGATCCAAGACCCACTACAGTCAGTGCAATCACTTACTTGGAGGTCTGCAGAATTTAAAATGAACCGAGTTTCTAAAGTACAAAGACATCCCTAGGTGTAATTAGTATTTCCTCAATGGTTATGCATTTGTCTTAAGTGCCCTCTTCAAAGATTGTAAAAGAGAGTCAAGTACATCTTCAAAAAACATCCTTTCCAATTGCCCGGTTCTCAAATCACTCCCTACCATGCAAACATATCAAGAGCTGTCTTGACAGATCTTGACAGACCACTTCTAGCAAGAAGGCAGGCACAAGTGCTTTGATTAGAACAGATTCACAAAACTTCAGGCATCATATTTTCAACTTCTTTTGAATTTACCATTGGAATTAACACATATTATTAGGTTCCGGAATCTGCAATCCTATGCTGGACTGCTGGCATTTTTTATTCTGAGCAAAACCTGCAAACCCCATGAGTCCTTTCATGCAAGGAGAAGGACCTTACTCAAAAAATCTCCTAAATAAAACAAAACCAAAAGAAAAAAACCCCAAAAACCAGCAATAACCTTTGTCTCAGCTGAGTTATTATTTAAGTTTAACAAATGGAGAGAAAACTTTGAGAAGAATGAGTGTTCAGCTTTAGGAGAAGAACTACTTCTTCTTTTGCAGCTTATTTGAGAAATTGCCTCTGTGGTGCCACAGCTTTCTGAAGTGCACCTTAACCACTAGGTGTGTTAGTATGATAATTGTATTTGAATTTCAGATAAGAAATTTGTCTTTTCCAGTCTGACAGGAATACTTTGACTTTTATTAAGCAGAACAAAGGATCAGCACAATTATAATAATAATGAAATTATTATATCCCAACAAACAAGACAGGGTGAGTAAAATAATTATCAAGATGAGATCAAGCTGAAATTGGTGTGTTGCAGCAGGAACTGGAAGCTGCAGAGGAAAATTAGGTATGAGTTCTTGAAAATAGTTACCCTTTACAACTTGAGAAGATGATGTGATGAGGAAGAACATCATCAAAATACCACCTTTGTACAGTTTTCTGCTTTCAGTTGGGTAGGTGAAAGCCAGCTAAACCAGTGGTGCCAGAAGGCAGCACTAATATGAAGAAGAAATAAGTCCAGTGTCTTCTGCAAACTGCTACTGAAACCACAGAAGTCACAAGTAGCCATCACACACCTGCTCAAAGGGCTTCAGTCGGTGAATTGGCATTGCACACAGCAATGTTTACACACACAAATATTTAGCTTGAATGAAATAGAAAATGCATAATTAAGAACCAAAAAAAAAAAAAAAAAAAAAAAAAAAAAAAAAAAAAAAAAGCTAATCACAAATTTTCTTGGAGGAATTTTTACCGGTTTTGTTTTAGTGCTCCACACACTCCACAGGAGATTTTGTGAAATAAAAAATACACACATCTCAGCCTAGCTCTGTTAGGGCAGACTGAAAAATGTAAAGACAATTCCTTTCATAAATACACTGGCAGGAAAATGGAGCTCTCACAGTTATAAAAATGAATCATTCTGGAGCTGTCCTTCAGAAATATATTTTGCTGGTAAATAACCTGAAAAGGCTCATCTGAAAGGTAGCTCCAGTAATTTTCAGACATCACATTATGGGAGGCAAGCATACAGAGTAGGTGAGTAGTCTGGAATCCATCCATGTAACATGCTCTAATTATAACTTGTGTGTCATCTTTCCAATAGACAGTGTGTTTACAAGAAACTGTCACTGACTTTTGACATATGGGAGAGCAATTGGGTTGATCAGGGGTTTTAACCTATGGGATCTTGAGAGGGTCTTATTTCTGTTTATGTTTTTATTTCTCAGGACTGTGGCATACCATCAGGTGCTGTAGAACTCTGACATGGGTAAGTAGTTTAGTTTTCCTTGGTAGTCAGCAGGGAGAGTTGACCTCTGGATGCCATTTCAGAGCACTTAAATTCATCATTGTTGTTTACTTCTGAAGCTTAGATTCCTGACAGAAGGCACATAAATCAGGTCATTTCCAAGCATTAAAAAAATGCCTCATCATTAAAATTTCAATAGTGTCTATCGATCTCATAAGTAAGTGCAGAGCTTGATCAGAATTTGCTTTTATTCCTTTTCTGCCAAGGTGAGCAAGTGAGCAAGAGCTTTAAACCAGCTTTATCTGGTGACCTTATTTTTAATGATTGATTCCTACAAAATACATAGAATGAGCAGCAGAAAATGTCCTTGTGCAAGTGAGTGTACCTTAAGAGAAAACCCCCTTTCACACAAATTACTGGAAAGCTCTTTTAAAATAGTGTCTTGAAAGTGTTTGGGTTTTTTCTCCCATTTTAGATTGACTCATATCAGTAATGAGGTGGTATGTAAAGAATGGCATCCTTTGCTGCTGATTTGTGTCCTTTGTACAGATCCAAAAATACTCATCATGGGTCAATATTTAAATTCCTTGAGAAGGAAAGTGAACATGACTGAGAATTTGAAAGAATCATGTGAAAGAGAACATTGCAATTAGCAGATTGGGTGCCTGAAGTTATCAAATTTTGATTCTCTAATCTCATATTTTTAAAACTAAAGTCATAAAAATATAGAATTTCTTTATTATTTAATAGGAAAACTAAACAGATGATGTCTAGCCTGGTGAGAAGCTGCCAAGTAAGGTTAAGTACTCAGTGAACTTTTCATTTGGGGATTGAGCTCTAGATAAGAATCTTGGAAATTCAGTCAGATCTCTGTTGTTATTGATTAGTCAGATTTATTTTTAAAATGGTTTTTTACATTAATTTGATTTGATACTGTCTAGAAACTTATTAACATATTTTTGTCATAGTTCCAAATTTTATCTGAAACCTTTCTGTTTTCCTGTGCTGAGGAATAAGGGCATGCATGTGCCCACGCACACAAATATACAGAAACAGCTCTCCACCTACAAAATACCAGTAAGGAAAATAACCATATCAAACCAGAAATGTCAAAGTATAGGTAGAGAATCACAGAACTGATTTAACACATCCTATTCAGATTCCTCAGGTTTTCTCCAAGATTAAAAGTGTATTGGATTTTTTTTAATCACCATTCTCTTAGGACAATAGTCTTATCAAAGGGCAAATAAAATTGGATGCTTCCAAGGAAGCAGTGCTTCAATAATAAAGATGAAAATCATACTGCTCCATGACACTAAGGGGACTGTACCTTATATTTCTACAGTGATTACCTGCAATACACTGACACAGAAGATCCTTTCTAGACCTGGATTTCTTTATGGAGCTGACAAAGAAATTAATTGAATAATTTTCACTTCTGTTTGTTATTTCTAAACATCTTTATAGCATTTGTGTGTTTCATGTGAAAGAAAGAGGGAAAATATTGGGCATTTTTTAACAAGCAAGCCCACAGCTTCAGCTGATTATTAATTTTCAGAGAACAAAGCTTATTGCGAGCTGTAGTGAGCTGGAAGTGAATAATATTGTTTTGATTCAACCCCAGTCAGCACCTAAATACTCCCCCACCCGTGATGGGGAGAAGAGTTGAGGGAAAAAAATCAAACCTCGTGGATAAGAACAGTTTAATGACTGAAACAAACCCAAATATGCTAATAATACTAATCAGAATAATAACAATAATCATATTCTTTTTATTTAAAAGGAGAGAGAGAAAGTAATGAAACCCAAGAGACATATGTGACACATTATTTAATTTCTCACCACCCACCAACCAATGCCCAGCCCATTCTTAAGCAGCAATTAGCAGGACCTGACCAACTTCCCCCAGATTATGGACTGAAAACAACACTCTGTGGTTCTTTGCCCAGTTTGGATCAGCTGTCCTGGCCGTGCTCCCCCAGCTTCTTGTGCACCTGCTCGCTGGCAGAGCATGGGACACTGGAAAGTCCTTGGCTCAGGATAAGAACCACATAGCAACGACCAAAACATGATTGTGTTATCAACATTATTATCACACTAGACCCAGAGCACAGCACTGTACCACTAAGAAGAAAATTATCTCTATCCCAAGCAACACCAGTGTCTGTGTTTACTAATATACCATATTTTATGTTATTAAAAATTCAATATAAAAGGCTCTGACTTGTAACAGCTTCTGAGTAAAAGGGAATCTATCAAAGCAAGAAGTTAAACATCATTTTTTTCCCCCATTGAGCTGTATTTCTTTAGCACAAACTCTTAAGCAAATTTCAGGGATGATTAATCAAAGGAGACAGACAAGACCTGTTCAAATCTGTTATTCTTATGAGCTCCCTTCTACAGAGCACTTCAAATCTCTAAGATTACTGTTATGCAACTGCTTTTTTAATGGAAGACTATAATGAGCTTTGGTGGCTATTATTATTCACACATCAAATAATAGTGTCATCAACTGAATAAGGAAATTACAAATTGTTTGTGCAAATACTTCTTTATTTTTCAATTTATTTTTTTTTTACTATTTGTCATGGGTCTCAGTACAGGAGATACTAGTGCAGATCTGCTGCCAAATGTAACACTCATTACCCCAAGCAAACCCACTGAGAAGGGATACTCAGGCCACTGAAATGTCAGCTGTAAACAACTGCTGCTTGACTGACTGGCTTCATACTTGTTCACACCAGGCACAGCAACAAAACTTCCTGCATTTATTCTACTTGGGGACTCTAAAATGTCCCCACGTTTACTGTAATGGACCTAACTTTGGTCCAGATTCAATGAATTATTTAACCTGTGATTAAAATGCTCTAAAATGATGATTTTCATCCTGCCCACAGGGAAGAGCTGTGTTTTTGTTGTGTTATGGGACCAAGTAGCATTGCACGAGGGGAGCTGGTTGGTCAAACTATACAGTTGATTCCGGGGACCCAAACTCCATAACAAACATATTTCCATCAGTTTTACCTTAATCCCACTCAGACTGCTGGAGGCACTGGACATTCACCTGCTGCTACAGCACACAATGTGCACTCTGAGGTGTATCATATCCCCAGATCAGCTTCAGCTGCAAGGCAGACTCCAGGCTCAGCCTGAGTGGGAAGAACTGAATTACAGGAACAAGTGTCAGCTGGGGATTTGTTTAAAAACACACTCCTGAACAAAATTAATAGGCTAATGTAGATATAGCCTAAGTGAACCCCTGAGTTTCCTTGCATTCAGCCTTAATTAATGTGTTTTCTATGTCCTTCACTTCTGTCCTTGACAAGAATTTAGGCAAGATTTATTTGGAATGAATCTCCTGAGCCTAATTTATACAGTCTGAAATCTGTGGCTGAACTGGAGCGGTAACTGCAGGGGAAGTGACCTTATCCAAAGCTGTTTGGATACACTGCATTCCACTAATACAGGGATTGTTCTTTGTCCATAATCCTTTAACCAGTTTCTTATTATATTTAAACTTGCTGTTTTGCCCTCCCAGCAGATTAACTCCTCATTGTCATTCAAGGGAATATTAGCCTTTAAAATAAATGCAAACCAAATTTATTAGTGGGGATTTAAGAATTCTGCATGGATCTGTACTTCTAATTCTGTTCAAGTTCAATGATTATTTCTTACTTGGTGTGTGTGAGAAAAAATTGAAATCTGAATCTAGACAGCAAATTTGAATCCAGATGTCCTAGAGCAAAATATTGTTCTATAGTATGACCAGCATGAAAAGTAGGGAATATTTAGTGCTTTTAAAAATACATTTAAAAGGAGAAGCCATTCAGTGATCATCTGGTTTTTAATTTGTGGTGAAAAGTAACAGACCTTCCCCCATGTCAGTTAAAGATCATTAATCAAGAAAAGTCATTTTATCCTTCAGCTGTTTCTGCACTGGCCTGAACCTGACAGAGTTCAGTGTCATTTATTCAAAATGTATTCAAAAACTGAATCTAATTCTTAAAGGAAAATGCACAAACTCAGGAGACAGCAGAAGCAAGACACATTAATCATGGGGTATTTCTTAGACACTCAACGTTAAATCTAATAAATTTTAGAAATAAAAAAAGTTAATATTATTAAATATTATTAAAATTATTCTTAGCACAGTTTGTGATAAGAATGAATGTTTCTAACACAGTTTTAATGAGCAGTTTGGCATTTAAATCAGTAGGTTGGCATTACTCTGAAGGTAAAATTTGACTGATTACCTGAAACTAATCAGGTAATCTAATCTAACTAATCAGATACTGTCAACTTTTGCATTAGCTGCAGTATGATGGTACTTTCCATGATGCCTTGCATTTCTGTGTATTTTGGGTCCAGTCTTGATGAGATACAAAATATTAAATGGGGAATTAAGGCATAGGAATGTTACCCTGGAAACAACTGATGTCTGATGGAATAACCCATGGGACAGGGCTGAGGCTTTGGTGTGAGCTACTAAACTATAGCAACAATTATAGGCTGAACAACTTTCAGCAATTTCCTTAATCTTTTTATAGTTCTTGCTGCCTTTTCATAAGATTTAATGTTGCCTTTGAAATCATAATCAATGATGCTTCTTTTTCAACATAATCTCCTTCTAGTAACAAGTTATTAGAAAAGCTTTATCCCAGAAAAGCAGCGTATCAATTTTATTTATACTAGTGAAGGAAATCCCTGAAGAAACAAATATTTACAAAAATATTACCCTAAGATTAGAATTTTCTCAGGAAACTACATCTTATTAGACTATGTTTTTCTTGATCAGCATATCATGAGTTTAAGCGTAAATTTGGTAGCTCAAGTGTAAAAAACACTTGCTATAAATCTATTAGGTTTACCAGTCCTACCAAACTTCATCCCTGTCTAGTACCATTTAGGCTTATTTGCAGGAAAATGAAAACCATAATGGACCAAGTTTGGCATTTGAGTCTTTTGCCAAGCAACTTGGTAAATTTTTCCTCTGACTTCAATACTGCAGAATTACTTTTTTTTTTTTTTTCCCCAGTGACACTGCCTTATTTACACAGGCAATATCTCCTGTAAGGACCTTACAAAAAGGTCCAAGATAATTGATAAACCAGAGAACATGACATTATTGAAGTTTTATCGAATTTCCTTGAAAATTTCTTTTGAGATGCTAGTTCTTTCCTTACAAGTCTATTTTCTATTGTTTGTATGGTCCTTGAGTTAAAACTTAAACCAAGTTTATTTTATTGCCATTTCATGTTTGTTTTTGAAGATGTCACAAGACAGCCTATTAAAGGGTTCTAAATATAGAATTCAACCCTAAATTTTCCCTAGGCTGAAAGATTTCAGGCACAACCATCATCAGGGAGTTGTCTCCTGGTCTCTCCCACTTCTAATCACATTTCTGTGCTCTGCTTTTTCCTATTTCCTTTTCTTTTTTTTTTTTTTTTTTCTTTTTTTTTTTTTTTTTTTTTTTTTTTTTTTACCTCTGACAGGTCATAATGTCATATGCAATGCAGGGAACTGATGCTCTCTGCTGTAGGAGTTGACCTCAGCTCAATCTTCATCTGTGAAATAGGATGTAATGCTCTTGCTTTTCCAATCATGGAAAGTAGCAAGGGCTTTTTTATAAATCTTCCCAAGCAGACAAGAAATCCAGTTCCAGTGGTTTAGCCATCATTAGTGATAAAAGTGTACTGATTGAAAGGAATTTTTTTCTCTTTTATGGTAGCAGTAACATCCGATTTATAGTAAATTGTTAGGAAGGAAAAGAAAAAGGGAATTAAGACTTTTTGATCTTAAGAACTGGTTATCTGGCTTTAGATATGGGAATGCTTTAACAAAATGCCATTCAAGGTTTTAGTGTTAGTACCACTTAAGCACATGATTAGCTATTCTGCTAGTCCTAAAAAAAATCAGTAAGGCATCCTATGATATTCCTACCTGTAGAAGCCATATAGCTACTTACAGGTATTTTCCATATGGTTGCTTTAGTAGCAACTGAGTTTTTTGCATTTACTTTCAATATAAATATGAAATAATTAGATACTCTTTGATCATGGACACTTGTCGAAATGCTAGGAACATTAATTTAAAGTTGAAGGATTTCTTATGGTTTAGGACAAATAAAACCCAGAGAATTTTCCATATAGCTGTTTAGAGGCTGTTTTTTAGGAAGATCAAACAGCTGCATGTCTGAATTGGAGCGCAGGGTTTCTATTCTTATCACTAATTGACTCACTTTCACTTTGTGGGAACAGATAAGAAAATGATTCTTGTTGCTGAGTTGTTTTCAGAGAAATGATAAGACAAAATATAAGCAAAGGGATACACAGTTCACTTCTCCTGTGGCCATCAGGTCCAGACAGGAAAATTATATTGAGACTGGTTTTTCATTAGGTATTCATACATCTGAGGCCAGTAATGTACCTGAAAAACTCCCTGGGAATCTACTAATCACAAGTAAGGGGAAAAAAAATAAATCTGATTACTTGCTCAGTATATAGCAGTAAAAATGGCCATGGAAAGCCCCAGTCTTCAGCTGTAAGCTTTCCACAGAGATTTCTGGTTTCCTTTTTGGGGTTTACAAATATATAATCAAAGTTGAAGAATCAATCTATAGTGCTAAAAGGTAATATAGGATGCTTTTTTCTTTTCTGCCCGGTTTAAAAATCTATTCAGGAACAGCAACTTCAAACAAAGAGAATTTCCACTGTTTCTTCCTCTTTTTTAGAGGAAGTGCAGAAACTCCAACTGCAGAGAAACACTGATTCCCTTCTGCTCCTGTGACAATCTGCCATCCTTCATGGCTGGATCTTGTCACACTGTGAAACAACTTGTGCATCACAGAGTCTGTACCATAACACAGAGAGTGGGAGGCTTAGCAAACAGAAGCTGGGCTCCTGCCCACAATTTCTGAGGCTTGTTTCAGCATGTTACTCATTACTCAATACCCACTGTCACTCAGAGAAATTGCCAGAGAGAAACTACCATACAGGTTTCATTGTTTATGGTACCTTTACTGTATATTTCAGAGGATGAGGCGTGAACACTCAATCAGATGCTGAGGGCTGAGGACCAGGTATCACAACTTTTACCTCTGAGAGGAAGGAATTATGATTCAGCTGATCATTTTCCCATATCATGCAAGTGTTATGAAGTCCAGCTAATGAGTAGCACACAAAAGGCCAGCAAACATCAATTCATTCATCATTGGATGCTTTTGTGGGGTATTTTTCCTGAATTATCTTCATCTGTAATTAAATATTATTTTATCTGATGTTAAATCACATTATATTCCATTTATTCAATCAATTGTCTTGAATGCTGATTTTAATGCATGAGTTACCATGAAATTAAAAGATTATTTAATACCACATCCACAATGCAACCACTAATGTTTGAAACAAACAAAAAAAATTTTGTACAACTTACACATTAGTGATAGTAACAGTAAGAAAGTTAAAGAACTCTCATAATTTCTTATAAATATTTTAAGTTTAAAAACTTGATTCACTTTATACTGTTTAAAAATACAGAAAGGGCCAGCACTAATTTTATGCAGTGCTATTAAAACACATCCTGGTGGAAAGTGAACCCATGCCCTTCCACCTGCTAATGATGTTGCTGAATTCTTTAGACCATCATCTTAAAAAATCACCTCCTATAAGGAACATTCATTCCAATTATAATGCCATATTTCATCTATTAGTATGAGAAAAGGTTAAGATAATATAGTGGTTCACTGCCATTTACATTTAGAAATGCATATTCCATTAAGCACATTCAGATCCTAACTTTTCAAAATACAGACACCCACATGCATTGGGGAAAACTTTAGAGTTCAGATTCCAAATTTAGTGCAGATGTTTATTTAAGTGCTTTCAAAAGCCACATGATTGTTCTCCTTGTTAAGGTAAACATTTCACTATTAGCAGTCACTTAAAACTGGGTACTCAAACTTTATTTTAAATGTATGTGACCCCTGCAGTATAATGCAACTTCTGCATCCCATTAAATAAATCAACTAGTAGGCTCCCAGTAATTAACTTCTTCTAGAAAATAGATTTGCAGTAGTTCACAAAGTGTACTGTAAAATTAAATAACATCTTTTTTTTTGTTGTTGTTTTTTTTTGGGGTTTTTTTGGTTTTTTTTGTTTGAGCCAAGAATTTCAGGAGATTTTTATTTTTATTTTCCAGTGTGCATTTGCCTTTTTTTGTAATAACAACATGTTGTTCAGGCATGGTCCAGCCTAAAATCCACTATAATCCAGAGATTTTTTTCTACAGCATCTCCACCTCATCTGTTGTTCCTCACTTGAATGAGAATAGATGTTCTTCTTCTACAATGGGAGTGCCATTGGTGTTCAGTTTTTCTCAGATATTTTTGATTTCTGAACTTGTGTTAACAACAGAGTCTGCAAATCTATTCCATAGTCTTTATCCCATAATTCAAGAAAGTAAGGAAATTACTGAGAAGTACGTGTCTGAACTAAAACTATTTGCAGTTAACTCATTTGATGCACGAGTTAGTTTTGACATTGAACCATTGTTAACCTTGAAAACTATATTCAGAAAGAATATGAATGTCCTAATTTCATTTGTACAGCTGTGGCACCTCGGTTTTTCCAGTTACCACAGTGATATCAGAGAGTTATTACCAGTACTGAAAGAATAAAACATATTTCTGAGTCTTCAAATCTAATGTCTTTACTTAGTTGAATTAAAGACAGCCCTTAGGAAAAGTTAGGGCAATTTATCTTTTTGAGTTTTTGGGTTGTTTTTGCTTAAAGTACTTTAGTTACTTTGCACAAAAATCCCCACTAACTACTAAATTTTAAAAAATTATCTCTAGATGTGGTTTAAAGAAATACAGATGTATCATTTAGTCTTCGTTGTCCACCTGCAGGGTTTCAGTCAGGAAACCATCCAGCCATACAGATTTCATTACTGAAATAGATGGAAACACCAGCTTTTGTAAAAGCTTCGAGAAAGGCAAGAGCAGTTTTTCCTTGTCAATTTTCTTTTTCCAGGGCTATTTCTTCTCTTTCCCGTCCTTTCCCCGCGTTTGCCAGCGCAGCTTCTCGGGCTCCATCTGGTGGGAGCCAGGCAGAGGAGCTCCTCCCGGCAATAAAACACTCGGGACTGATTCCATCAGCCTTTCTTGCCCCGGTAATGACTAAGAAACCATCAGTTTATTAAAGTGTAAAGATTCATGTAATCTACGTGTGTAATCTAGATCATAAAACGCTTCCTGAGCTAAAAAATACTTGAAAAGTCTCCAATTATTCCTTTTTTTAACCCACTCAATTTCTTTTGGGGTTTGAAAAGTAGTAGATTAGTATCCCATAATCCCCATGATAATAATCCAAATAAATTTTAAACACCTAAATACAAAATGCCAGGCAAGTGACTTTTAATATCTCTCTTTGGTCAGGCAAAATTCTCCATTAATCTGGACGTGTCGTATTTTCTCTTAGCTGGCATTCTTTTCTCCTAGCTCAGGTGTGGATGTGCTTTTTCTCTTGATGCCCAAGATATTGCAAAATCACATGGGAGAATTTATAGATCAAATCCCAATATATACATCCCTATTTTGAGCAGATATCCAGCCAGTTGTAGCATTACTAAAAATTTCTAAAAATATTTCCATAATCAATATAATGAAAAGTCTCCTCTACAGGCATAAGGAAAAAAACCCTGGGTCTTGTTGGGTTTTTGGTTTTTTTTTCAATTAGTGTAACAATATTAATTATTTTATATGGTAGTTCTTTGTATTAAACCAGAATTATTTGAAATAGGAAGAAACACAGGAATGTTTGCATGAAGCAGCCCCAGATCACAGATCATATGCTCAACAAATCTGTTTTACCTGCATGACCTTTGCAGGTGAACAGAATCAATACTAAATAATTTTTCACTGGGATGAAGCTTCTAACAATTATTGCCTTTTCTGAACTTCTTATGGTCTAAATATCTGTATTTCTTTTCCAAGAACAGCTGAGTACAGAGGTAATGAGAAACAGACACTTAGTGATAAACACATATTTTTTATGATCATGTCTTCAACACTAAGAAGTTACCTGCTCTTCAATGTAGCCAGAAAATAATGGTCTCAGGTAAATTTTGACTGTTAGAATAAAACTGTGGAACAGCTTTAGGCAGCTCAACACATCACTGCTACTGGTGCACCCCTGCCCAGGGACAAGATCTGCTGGTGTACAGTCTCCCCTCCTGAAGTTTATCATGGTCAAGGTTGTGTGTATGGGTTTTACCAAGAGAAACTTATGAATGCAATTTGTCTGACATAATGACTGTATAGAATGCTTTCAGAGAATTTCAGCTTCATTCTAAGTGCTTGCCACATTGTTCTCTACTTTGAATAAATACAGACAAACTGTTGAAGAAATATGTAATTTAATACACAATATTTTACATGAAAGCTTTCAATTTTAGGGATGACTAATAAATACATAAATAAGCTATTTATGTGCCTGTGCAAGTGGCCATGAGTTAGTTTGGTATTGATTGATGCAAGTTTGTCAACATTAGGTTTTCCATAGGGTTTTAATGAGCAATTGCTGGTTTCTTTCCTGTAACTTAATGTAGCAAAAATTTCAAGCTTTGAAATTTTCCTTCAGAATTTTGATAAGGAAATGTGTACTCTAAGAGCCTACTACAGAATTGTCCTAAGACAATTTAAGCACAATTCTCTTCAATCACTACTATGTAATATTGTCCCTCTCCTTGACACATATGTTTTCCTATGGTCTTGCAAGGAAATCCTGTAATTGCAAATATCTTACTCTTAGAAAAGATCACAGTATAAAATAATAAGAAGAAAGGCAGCAAGCTCATGAAACAAAATCCCTGAAGTACTTCAATTTCATTAAATTCAATTTGGATAAGTTCTGCTGAGGATTTAACAACACTACTCCGGGTTCTCTGCATCTCAGAAGAAATGTTTCATCTATTGATTATTTTTCCTACATGGAAAAAATACCTGAGGAGCTAATTCTGTCTCCAGGAAACAACTGATAGATGCAACACATGGATAGTGGTCTTGACATTATATTTTTGGGTAAGAATAGCAAAAGATTATATTAATGAATAAAATAATCCTTTCATAACTAAAACATTTTATTGAAAATTCTCAGGTAGATAAAATGAGCTATCAACTCAGTCCAGGTATCTCTTTTGAATATTTTTCGTTTTAAAAGTGTTCAATAGAAGTGTATCAAAAATAATCTGAGAAATATGACTAAAGTAATTGAAAAGTGGTTTTTCTCCTTAGTTTCTGTGGCCATACTTTTGCCCTTCAACGTTTCAGTTTTACCTTAAAAAAATTAAACACAGGCCAGCATAACCAAACTAAAAAGTTTGCATTTTAATTTATGTTACCCTACTAAATTCTTAAACAACTATGGGAATATAGGCTGTGGATTTCTTTAGTAAATAACATTATATAAAATGTCAAAACCCTATAGAAAATTGGTACAAACTGGAAAGCTAAGCCAAATTTCATCAGTGATAAATTTCAAACTGAATGAACCTAGGAGTTTGCTCTAACCTGTGTTTTTAAAAAATAGTAACAGATTCACAAAGCTATGCCAATTCTATAATCTGCTAAATTGATGCTGTGATTGATTTATTTCGGGACAATTACTTGTGGGATATCAGTGGATGATGAACTTAATTAGAACTAAAAAAATGTACTTTTTATTAAAACACAGGTGTTTCAAAGGGTGGGTTTTGGCATTATTTCAAAAGGGGAAAAAGGAAAATATATAGCAAGAATCCAAACAAGATGAAATGAGTTAGTGTGTCTTCTTTAACTAACCAAATCCAAACTAAAACTAAAAATCGATTTCTTTAAAATATCAAAAAAAATACAAGAATAATTTATCTTCTGACACTCAGTTTGTCACTATACAAAATATGAAACCACCCTATCTTCATGTTGATTTACACAGGTTACTCCAGGATTCCTTGAGGTGAAACACCTTAAAAATAATGTAATGAGGGCATTTGGTGACCAAAAGAAAACACAGCTGCTCGTGCTGAGCTGTTGACACAAAGGACTGGGCTGCACACAGGACTCACAGGAAAAGTTGGATTTGTAAAAGCAAAAAGTATGGATGCCTTGCCACTGAGTCCACTTGCAGAGCTTCTCCAGGATAGTTTGTATAACCCTCTGGATTCACTAAAAATTATCATTGTACACCAAGGCATACTGCAATTTTCCTTCCAGGAGGAAAAGCCAAGGAACCTTTGTATACTGGATCAAATTTTTACCTCAAATTCCTCCACTGGGCAGGCACATGGGGATATGAACTGTCTCTAGCAAGGGCTGCTTGTCTCCAAATATTGTCTACAAAAGCAGAGAGAATATGCAATTTTCCATACTCTTACATAAGAGAGAAGCATACTTAAATTCCTGCACTAGGAATGTAAGCAAACAATAACAGAGATTTCTGGTTGTAAACGACAGCTGAGCACTAGGAGTGTCTACAAAGGTTGTGAGGTTTCCTCAGTGCTGTTGTTCTAGGATAATAGGTATTTATGAAGATTGGTTACACATAATTAATTGTTCTTCTTTCTGATTCTGTTTGCCTTTGGAAATGTGGGGCAGATAGATGGGACTCCTCCAGCAGAACCTCTTCCATGGAGCTCTGCCTTGAGTGAGTATCGAGAGATGAGGGAAAGGAAGGCAACAACATCTATAATTTTGGTGAACTTCAAATAAACCCTGAGTAATAACATCTCCTGTGAAATGTCAGAAAAATGAAAAATAGGATCAGTTTAATGATCTGCACTCTGAATGAAACCCTCTCCCAGAGCAAATTAAAGCACTGCACAACTGAGCCTGAATCCATAAACCCCAACTCAGGCAGTTACTAAAACCAATAAAGAAGGAAAGCCTGGCTCAAACAAAACCAAGCTTAAGCCACCTCCATCCACTGCAATTAAGTGTTTCAGTAATTACCTGAAAGTAAAATAGTCTCTGTTCTGTAAGAAAAATAATTGCAAGAGCTGGGGAAAGGATTCACTAAAACCCAGACAGCTGGCAGCAGCTCCAAAATTGGTGTCTGCAAGACCTGAATTTGAGACCTATGGCAACTGTGGAATGAATTTCCTGTGCTGAATTTCTAGTTTTCAATCTCTGTATGTTAATTCCATCTCCTTGAATTCTGATGCAGCCCAATTCCTAACAACAGTAAAGTGATGTGCAGCATACAAACCTGTAAAAGAAAATAATATTCTAGTCATCCCCAGAACTTTGTAACTGAAACTAATTTTTAGGCTATTTAACTAGAAGATATATTTTGTAAAGCAGATGGGATCTGATTGTAATTCCAATAGTAGTTCTAATGAAGATTATTAAATCTGCATTTTTGTTTCCTGATGCATAATTTATATGACAGTCTGACACAGAAAATTAAAAGAAATGATGAACTAGCAGGTTTTATCTACAAAAATCCTGTATTTTTTTACTACATCTTTGCAAGGCTATTGATGTGTACTTTTACTGTTTTCGTACATACTATAAATCTCTTCTTACATAAGTATCCATATAAAAACGTCAGTATTCAAAAAAACCCAAAATTATTATTTACACACCTTTTTGGCCATGATGCCTTCAGGAAAGCAACAACCCGCTCACATTTGTTTCCTTTGTAGCTGTATTTGGAGCCATCTCCATGCTCCTCGGCAAGGTGCATAAATTGGATTTTGTTTCTCTCGAATAAGGAAGAGAGGTGTCAAGCCAAGTCCAGGGTGCTGCTGACACACAGCCTGTCTGAGTGCTGTGAGAGCCTGCAGGAGCCAAGGCTGCTGCTACTGCTGCTGCCAGGGTGCAGGAGAGTGTGCAGGCAGCAGTAACTGCTGGGAAAGGTGTCCATGGTATCCATCCACTGCCCACTGCCCACACATTTTGTCCTTTTGCCCAAAGAAATGCCCCAGTGACCAAGGTCTCCAGGGCTGGACAGTGAGGTCCTGGTCTTTTTCCTTGCATCAGATGTTCACTGCCTCTGCCTCTGCCTGGAGCTGACCCCTGGCAAGGCAACCTGCAAACTCCTGGTTGCTTTGCCAGCAGCACACGCCTGCTTCAGCTGGAATCAGGCTTTCCAAGTTGCTTCTTTCTACTGCTGCCTCTTTCAGCCTTGATCATTTTGATGCTTGCCAACATCATGGCTAAGGCAAGCTCTTGAGCCCATATTTCTGTTTTTCCTGTATAGAAACATGACACTCATTTTACACAACTTAAGCCTTTCTTATGCCCCATGACCTCCCTCCAGTCAGTTGTACATTTTACGAAGCAGTTTGAAGGTAAAATAATTGTCTGTTTCAAAGACTACTGCACCTCCTGTGCCCATGACCTAGATACCTGCTCCATTCTCCCAAGTTTAGTAAGACCTGATCTATTGTGCTATGTTGTATTACAAGTGTAATACAACACTTGATTCTAGAGAAAGCACAGCTGTGTTTTTATGCACAGGCAAGTTGCTTCTGCAGCCAACATCAAAAAGCATCCCATGGCGTAATTGCCACAAATCAAGGAAAAGCAACTCTCTTCAACAACTATAAAGCAAGTTCATGTTGTTAGACCATGGTGTTTAGCTTTTGACATTTTTTACAGAGAAAATTTCTGGTCTTTAAATAAACTATGGATACATGTTTTTTTATGTAAAATTTTTAATCCTAGAACAAATTACTTTAAAGCACTAAATAGTAACACAAAGTATGAATGGGATTTTGGAAACTTAGGTTCAAATTTACTTTTGATTGCCTGCATTTTAAGACTTTTTGAGAACTGATTTTTAAGAACGGTAATAGAGAACTAGGAGGAAAAAAAATGTCAGCACAGACTCAGGGATGGAATGACAATGCCTCTCAAATGTATATGGGCAGATGTTTACTTCTTTTTAAATGTCAGCAAGAAGCAATAAACTTTAATTCATTGGTGACACTTCTCCACTATGGAAAACTAATTGTAGTGACAACTGTGACCAGAGGGTTACATTATTCCGAAGAATATAGATAGAAGGGATAGATATAGAAGCTTATAGATGCTTGACTTTTACATACTAGTAATTTTATAGAAGGTGAATCAAAGGTTGCTTATGAATCATGGACTTTTTTATCTGGCTTTTGCATTTTACTTAAAGTTCACATCCGCCTTTAAGATGCAAATTTCTACTTCAGGAACTTGTCACCAAGGAAAATGATTGATGCCACTGCTGCGTCTGATCTGTTTCAGGAACAAAAGAGTCAGTCTTCAAAATAAGCCTGTCGTAGGTCTTGTGTTTGATAAACAAAACATGACCAATTCTGGGAAATATTTTTTTCCAGCAAAAGAAAGTGGTCATTCAGCTAAGGGCTGAGCTGTTAAAAATTTATAAAGGTTAGGGTTGCTCATATGCTTTAGTATAAATAAAGTTTAAATAGTTTCTCTTTATTGACACTGGGTGCAGTTGAGAGCTTGAATCTCAACTCCTGCTTCAACTTCACAACAGAAAAAAGCCTGAAAACACTCCCCAAAGGCCCCAAAAGAATGTATACAGGATTTTACAAAAACTCTTCTCTGGAGAAGTTGTATATCTTACTGTTTTATTCTTACGGAATGAAATAATGCATAAAGACATCTATGTATGTATTTGTATAATCAGAAGCTGATTTTTGTGCCTCACTTATTCAATGTAATCAAAAGTGGGACAGTAGCTAAAAACTGCATCGTTTATTGTTTCTAAGGTGCTAATTAAATGTTCATTTAGAAATATAAATGCGTTTTACTGACATTATATTGACTACATGTTTATTATACCTATACACATGCATTAAATAGGAACAAAGAGCTTAGTAGTAATTAATATTTTAAGTCAATGCATTGGAATTCTCATTCCTGAAATAAAATTGTACCAGTGTAAGTCAAATATTTTTATTTTTGGAACAACATAATAATAACATAACAATCCATTGGACTGAGCAGCAAGAAGGACATCCTTGTATGTCTTTACAGCAATATCTTCTGGATCAACCCACTGAGGAGTAAATATGAAGGCCTAGGCTTAGCAGGGTACATAGGTTCCCATCCCTTTTAGACATTTCTACTATCTTCTCCATTGATTGCTACAGAAAATTTTGGAGCCAAAATTTTGGAGGTGAGTTGTCTCGTAAAGATGACTGTGGTTTCTAGTCACAGACAGAAAAACACTGCATGCAGTTTCTTGTTCTTTCTGAAATTCCTAGACTATTTTAGTTTTAGTAAATTTAGATCCTTTCATGTCAAAAGTCTTCAAGAAAACAATGAAATAAATTTAATAAAACTAGATTCAAGGAAATGTGTGAGGCACGTACTTAAGAGACCTCTTTTGCAAAGACATGAAATTTATTTTCTCAAAGTGCAATGCAATACTTTCACTACTTTTTTTCCTCATAGTTTTTCAACTAGTTCCTGTGTAACTATATATTTATTTGTACTGAATTCATAACAGCTTTTCCATCTCAACTTCCTTTTCCATGAAGATTTTACTGTCTAGATAAGAAGAACAGTGGTTTAACATGCCAATACCTGTTTGGTTACAGTAATCTTAACAGCAATCATGAGTGTTGCCAGTGTGGGAACTTTCCTTCACTCGTGTAAAAGCTGATGCCTGAAGGTCTGAGACAAAAGCTACAATGAAGTTGCATTCTTGGGGATTTTTCCCCCTAATGGTCAGGGTAGTCTTATAGGAACTGTATACTTTACAATGGCACGTAGCAGAGAAGCAAAGCTTGAACCACAAAACTGTCAATTAGATACCCAAAGGAAACCAATAGTCAACTCTCCCATCCAAATCACTAATGCGATTTTCATGTTGACTCCCACTAAAATTGATTTTGTTTCTCTATCCACTTTTCCTACTTACTTGACTGTTAAGTGTAATATCCTTTGTTTTAATCTTTTGGGCTATTCTGTATAGAAGATAATATTTTCCAAGAAAACAGAAGTGTGAGTGCTGAGGGCCAGCAGCGTATCAAATGGAGAATTGCATTAGCTTCATCAAAACCAGGGCTGCACTCCAGACATCCTGGGAAATGAGTGTTGTCTGGCAACATGACATGATTCAAAAGCAAACCATCAGTGGTATTCAAAACGTTGCTTATATCTCCTTCACCCCATGAAGGAATTCATAGGTGAACATAGACACCAGCAACATTGGGACAAGTATTGACTTCTGTTCATTTTCATTATATACTCAGAGAGTTTCCAAAAAGTGTGTGCTGATATATCCTAGAAATATTTAACTGTTCTTTCTCACATCTCTTGCAGAAGTAGATACTAGTATATTTACATGGTAATCAAACATGTCAACAAAACTATAAAGAATGTACATCACAAAAAGCCAAGTCTTTGAGGAATCCCTACTAGTATGTTTTTGCTTTATATACTTATAAATTCTTAAATTAGTTACAGCAGATGTAGAAACCAGCTCAATCCAAATAAAAGTTTCTTAGATCTATATAAACTGAATTGTGCTCTCCCATGATGTGTTGCCTTGGACATAATGGAGCAGACCATACATTAGTTTAATTAAAATCTAGATCTGCAGAAGTCGATGGCTTTTCAGTCAGCTGATGTGCAGCTGAGATGCCTCAATATATGCAGCCAGAAGAAAGGTAGAAAAAACCCCGTCAAAATGCAGACCGAAAAACATATAAACAAAGGCTCGCTGCCTCCAGCAGCACATCTGGGCAGTTCTGTTGGTCACTGCTGCTGCCAGCTGTAGCTCACTGTCTGGTAATTGGGAAACAAATGTGTAAAAACCCTCCGGCAAATACGTTTCACTCGCATGGTATATGTACCGGTGAGAATATTCGCATGAGCTCGCAGCCGTGTGCTGGAGGAAGTTTTGTTTCACCCCTCTCTGAGAGGACAGGCTCCAGGAGCTCCGGTCCGGCTGCCGGGCTCCAAGGAGCGCCTCGCCCGGATCGCTCCGGAGCTCGCACGTCGTGACTTGGCAGTGAAAAGCGTCTAGAGTTCCCATTCCGCTTCTTTTGCTTTGCTTTGTTGTTAGTTTGTTTTTAGGTTTTTGTTGGTTTTGAGTTTTGTTGTTTGGGTTTTTTTAATAGGAAGGCGTGACAATGTCTGCCGCCTTTTGTCCTTAGCGATACTGAGTGATTAATGGAAGCCTGTGAAGGCGGTGAGAGCAGCGAGCACAGGCGGCGCTTAGTCCGGAGCAACACTTGCTGCCGGCTACCTGTTGAGGTGGGGTCACGCAGGGGCCTCATTTATTCCTGTCTTTCCAAGCGGGTTTATCCGAGCCCGGCGGGATCAGCCCTGCCGGGAGACGCGGCTCCCCAGCCTCCCTTGGAGTGGGGAGAAGTTTTCTGCGGAGAGGACCGGGATTCCGGCTGCCCTGGGCGGGGAAGCACCTACAAGCCGAGGGAGGGAAAAACAGGCGGGGGGGGAATAAAGAGGGCGAGAAAACCCCACCTCCCCTTTCTCCGAGGAGACGTTCCCGGGGAGCCCAGTCTCCCGAAGCTGCGCGGGGGCGCGGAGAGTCCGCGGCTGTGCGGGCGGGGCCGCAGCGGGCGGAGCGCTGCTGCTCCTGCTGCTGCTGCTCCTGCTCCTGCGGCTGCTGGTGCTGCTGTTCCTGCTGCTGTTGCTGCTGCTGCGGGGCGGCGGGGCTCCGCTCCCGGCAGCGCAAACTGCGCCCAGCGCGCCCGCACCTTCGCACCGCACCGCCCGTGCCGGTGCCGGTGCCGGTGGTAGTGCTGGTGCTGTGGTGGAGCGGCAGCCCCGGGCTCGCCGCGCTCCGCGGTGCCGGGGAGCGGCGGCTCCGCGTTCCGCCCGCGGAAACTTTGCCCGGCGCGCAAGGGGAAGGATGGAGCCAGGAGAGCCCGCGGCGGCGCCGCTCAACCTGTCCCGAGCCGCGGCAGAGACGCCCCGCGGGGAGTTCAACCTGTCCGGGCTGCTGGATGCCGAGGGGAAGCCTCTCTTCGGCATCGGCATCGAGAACTTCATCACCTTGATCGTGTTTGGCTTAATCTTCACCTTGGGGGTGCTGGGAAACACCCTGGTGATCACGGTGCTGGCGAGGAGCAAGCCAGGCAAGCGCCGGAGCACCACCAACATCTTCATCCTCAACCTGAGCATCGCCGACCTGGCCTACCTGCTCTTCTGCATCCCCTTCCAGTCCACGGTCTATGTGCTCCCCACCTGGGTGCTGGGAGCCTTCATCTGCAAGTTCATCCACTACTTCTTCACCATCTCCATGCTGGTGAGCATCTTCACGCTCTCGGCCATGTCCGTGGACCGCTACGTGGCCATCGTGCACTCGCGGCGCTCCTCAGCGCTGCGTGTGCCCCGCAACGCCATGCTGGGCGTGGGGCTCATCTGGGCGCTCTCCTTCGCCATGGCCTCGCCCGTGGCTCACCACCAGCGCATCTTCCACCGCGAGACCAGCAACCAGACCTTCTGCTGGGAGTTCTGGCCCAACCCACGCCACAAAAAGGTCTACGTGAT
This sequence comes from Erithacus rubecula, assembly GCF_903797595.1. NCBI lineage: Eukaryota > Metazoa > Chordata > Aves > Passeriformes > Muscicapidae > Erithacus > Erithacus rubecula. The sequence goes on along the minus strand of NC_136689.1, from coordinate 90,240,517 downwards.
CTGCACCTTTGTCTTCGGCTATCTGCTCCCTCTGCTGCTCATCTCCTTCTGCTATGCCAAGGTGGGGCAAATGTGAAACCATGGGGGGACGCAGTGGTGGAAAAGGTGTCCGTGAGCCATAGAGCCATTTCTGGGAGTGTGGAGGGGCTTGGGAGAGAAAAGGAGCAGGGCTGAGTTTGTGCCACAAAGGGAGAGGGCAGGTTTTGTAACCGAGGGAAGTCTGAGGGGTGACAACTTATGTTCAATATCACAGAGAGATCAGAACAAAGACTACATGGGGTGAGTGGGGGGTGCTCTGGCAATTACTGGGGTTTCTCTGTCAGATTCCCTTGTTGCAGTATGCTAAGAAGCCCCAGTGCTCTGCTGCTTTCTCCATCATCATGACTCTCCTAATTTTTTGCAATGCTGTGTGAGGAGTTTGACTCAATAAAGTAGAACAGAGCAACAAGTTGTTCAGGCTTCACATGAAGCATTGTGGTTTTTTAAAATGTGCATGCACTTGAAAGTGGCAAAAATTCTATTTGGTGTTAAGAATAAAATGTGCATCATGCTGCCTGGTCCCTGTGGTGCTGTGTCTTACCCCAGTTGAAGTTAATGAGAGGTTACTTCTGACTTCAGCAAAGCCAGGTGGTTTTAGGGAGCAGGGCATGAGAACTCAGGTAGGAAAAAAGCAATAATTAAGGATGCCTGAATATGGGTATTAAAGGATTTTCTGCTTGAGCAAAGTGTCACATTTTTCTGGAGTAATAATTGCAGCCTTCAGCGTACGATCCTCTGCTTGCTGCTGAACAGGATCTGGAGCACCAGTTGCTACCTGCTGAGATAGGCAGAGATCATCCTATTTCTGTGCCAGCTGAAAGATTCAGTTGCTGGATTTCTCCTTAGGCAGTGATTTACATTTGAGGGGATAGGACTTTTGAGAGGATGTGCTCTTGCACAAATGTGCTGCTTAAGTCAGTTCTTCAGCTGGCAAGTTCAATAGATGTACCTGAAATATTTCATTTGAACAAGAATTTTTATGTTCTGCTCAGTTTTACTTGTGTTACATCAGCTTAATTGTGATGTGTAAATTGAGGTTATAATGTCCTCCTACTCTAATGAAACCAAGACATGCAGAACACAAAGGACAACATTTCTAAATGACTGTTCATAGTGGAACAAATCCAAACTGGCAAATGAAGAAGAAACACGAGTTTTCACACATAAAGACAATCCTGTTTTCCCTGAGTGAATACACTGGTATTTCAATTACTGTGGTGAATATCACTGAGCTGCAGTGATAGATTGCCAGTTTGAAGAAAGTATTACATATTGCAGGGAAAACATTACAGAATGTGTGCATGGGGGATTTCACCTACTAATTCTTCCCTTTTTTAAAGCCAAAGCATCTTCAGTTCAGCATAAAGTACTGGCCTTCAAAATATAATTATATGAGAGAAGATGAAAAAGAAATCTTTTGAAATAAGCATAGTCCTGTACAGTGTAGGCATGAAAAAAGCAAATATGTTTAACCAAAATATATGCATAGTAAAAAAACACACTCTGTCATTGCAAAGCACCTCTATAGAAGTAAATCTCTCAATATTAGAATTAATATGTAGTTTTTTAAAAAAGCAACGAAAACCCTTCCAAGCCAACAAAAGCAACTCTGTGTGAAAAATATGCCCAAGAACAAGTTAGTAAAATTAAGGCCACTTGAAATTACAATGAAATTGTGTGCTTAAACTATTGCCAGGCTGGAGTGTCACCCTGGCTTTATGGTGTATTTTGAGCCTGTATGTGTGATCCTGCTTGCCATGGTGTCAGGCTGGAGGAGCTAAGCTAAAGGGGTGGATTTTAGAAGATAGCTAGGAGAGAGCTGGCATTCCCATGAGTTTGCAAGCTGAAAAGTGCTGTGACTCTTAAGGAGCTATCAAAAGTATTCATTAGCCTGCAGCTAAAGACTCATTCCTGCCCTCCTTAGGAGCCACTGGCAAACCTCCAACTGCAATATTTTGGGTCAGGGAGAGCCTTCTCTTCTCAGGCTGAGAAACCCCAACTCTCAGCCTGTCTTCATAGGAGACATTAATCTCTGCATTAGTTTCTTATGGACTTCACTGGTTTTCATGAACTGTGGATCAGCAAGCTAACACAATCTTCTGCTATGGTAAATTAAGAGGAAGGAGACTCATTTATCTATTTGAATATATTGCCTTTTCCAGACTCCTTTAAGGCAGTTCTGTTTCTTTCATAAACAAATTGCAGTTGAACTTTCAGTATTGAAAGTCTCATTTTTTAGGGACTCTAATAGGGAGCCAAGTTCTTTCTCTCTCTCCCTCACATTTATATCCTATTAGCAGAGATTTGCGTTTTTCCCATGGATAACTATGCTATTGCAATGTACAGAAGTGCTGAAGTGGTGCCAAGTATTTGGAAGCAGTGTCCTCCCAAAATATCTCATGTGATATATGCTCTTCAGGCAGAAATTCATGAGATCATGCTCTGTCCTGTCTGTACAACTACCTCTTTTCCCTGTTTCACAAATAACACTGGTTCAGTTTCAATGCAAATTTTTGATAGAGGAGTGAAAATATCAGAATTAAGGATGCTTCCCTAGTTTTGTGAAAACAGCAGACAGTTAAGAAGTGCAGAGTCTCCATTATCCTCTCTTTTAAGGAGTCAGTTTGCATTCAACTGTTAAACAAGCCATAAGGGAAGAGGTCTTTTCAACTTACAGAGAAGACACATCTTTTTGGGAACACAGTAAAGAAGTCACAAATCCATAGGAAACCAGCTTTTGTTGCCTCACAGAACTACTCTTGAAAGAATCTTAACTATGTCAGAGGGAACAGCAGTGATTAGGTAGTGACCAAATGAGTCTCAGCACTGCATACTTACAGGCACCTTGAGTTCTGACTCTTTTATTGCTTATTATTTTACTTGCTGTAATCTTGTAATAATGACTTTTTGTATGTGTTTTGTAACAGAGCTACATTTGCTCACTAATGTGTCCTTAAAGGGTAAAGTGATAAATGATTCCCAGTCAGCTTCTAGCAGTTGGTATCTGCCAGGGTTGTGCTATGTTACAACTGATTTGGGGTACCTTCCCTTCTCAAGGATTCACTCCTTGAAAGTCAGGCCTCTTTCAATCAAACCTTTAGGTTGGACACCTATAATGATTAGCAAACATTTCCTTTTATAGATGAATAATATTGAAAGCTTTCTTTAAAACAAATATGTCTTGCCTTAAGAATGTTTCCATTCTTATCTATCATTCTGAACATTCTGAATTCATGTCATGTGTGATTTACAGACTTGGTTAAAACTAAGCCATAAAAAGCAACAGCCTGAACATAAAATACAAGCTTATCTGGCTCTGGATATTATATTCAAAGTTTTACTGAGCAGCAAGGGGAAAACTTCATTAAACTGCACTAGAAGAGAAAAATAAAAGGTATGACACATTAGTCACACACTCCTAATTGAAAGAGGGTGAAGGATCTCTTGTGACAATAGAAGTAGCAGCATTACTTTAAAACATGGATTGCAGGCAGTGGCACTAGAATTTCCATTCAGGTTTGTACTACAAAGATGGTTTAGAATGTAATGCTCACATAAAATTCAAACAGTTCATTCTTACTAGATAGTGACCTTGTGCAGGCTTTCCTTCTGCATGATTTTCAGTGGCTGATAATGAGGGTGTGGTCAGTGAAATGCCAGACAGCAAACATGGTTTTTAGCAGTGTAGACTTCAAATTTTCACAATGCTCAGTAGACTTACACGAATAGGTACAGGTAGTTGAAGTGATTTTCTTCACAGTTGTATTGGAAAAAATTCTTTCTCAACCTGATTGGTCAAAGCACTGTCATGGCTATCAAACCATCTTGAATGTAGTTTCTGAAACAAGTGAGGGAAAAAATAATTTTTAAAAAGTTTTAAAAAGAAAAGAGGGAGAAAGAGAGAGAAAAAAAGAGGGAGGGAGGGAGGGAGGGAAGGACGGAAAGGAAGGAAGGAAGGAAGGAAGGAAGGAGGAAGGAAGGAAGGAAGGAAGGAAGGAAGGAAGGAATGAAGGAAGGAAGGAAGGAAGGAAGGAAGGAAGGAAGGAAGGAAGGAAGGAAGGAAGGAAGGAAGGAAGGAAGGAAGGAAGGAAGGAAGGAAGGAAGGAAGGAAGGAAGGAAGGAAGGAAAGGAAGAAGGAAGGAAGGAGGGAAGGAAGGAGAGGAAGGAAGAAAGGAAGGAAGGGAAGGAAGGAAGGAGAAGGAAGGAAGGAAGGAAGGAAGGAAGGAAGGAAGGAAGGAAGGAAGGAAGGAAGGAAGGAAGGAAGGAAGGAAGGAAGGAAGGAAGGAAGGAAGGAAGGAAGGAAGGAAGGAAGGAAGGAAGGAAGAAGGAAGGAAGGAAGGAAGGAAGGAAGGAAGGAAGGAAGGAAGGAAGGAAGGAAGGAGGAAGGAAGGAAGGAAGGAAGGAAAGAGGAAGGAAGGAAGGAAGGAAGGAGGAAGGAAGGGAAGGAAGGAAAGGAGGAAGGAAGGAAGGAATGAAGGAAGGAAGGAAGGAAGGAAGGAAAGGAAGGGAAAGGAAGGAAGGGAAGGAAGGAAGGAAGGAAGGAAGGAAGAAGGAAGTAAGGAAGGAAGGAAGAAGGAGGAAGAAGAAGGAAGGAAAGGAAGGAAGGAAGGAAGGAAGAAGGAAGAAGGAAGGAAGGAAGGAAGGGAAGGGAAAGGAAGGAAGGAAGGAAGGAAGGGGAAGGAAGGAAGGAAGGAGAAGGAAGGAAGGAAGGAAGGAAGGAAGGAAGGAAGGAAGGAAGGGAAGGAAGGAAGGAAGGAAGGAAGGAAGGAAGGGAAGGAAGGAAGGAGAAGGAGAGAAGGGGAGGGAGGAAGGAAGGAAGGAAGAGAAGGAAGGAAGGAAGGAAGGAAGGAAGGAAGGAAGGAAGGAAGGAAGGAAGAAGAAGGAAGAGGAAGGAAGGAAGGAAGGAAGGAAGGAAAGGAAGGAAGGAAGGAAGGAAGGAAGGAAGGAAGAAAAGGAAAGGAAAGAAAAGAAAAGAAAAGAAAAGAAAAGAAAAGAAAAGAATAAGAAAAGAAAAGAAAAGAAAAGAAAAGAAAAGAAAAGAAAAGAAAAGAAAAGAAAAGAAAAGAAAAAAGAAAACTGTAGGCAAAACCAAGGGCCTTCCAAATACCATGAGTGGTAGTTGTGGTCATATGATCTGTACCAGACTAGACCCTAGAAGTCTCCTTACAGTCTCTTACACAACAACATAATTTTCTTATCACAGCACCTCACCCTCATCTCCAGAAAAGAGGGAAGCTGGTCTCTGACCAGCAGGTACATGAAAGCTGGGGCTGAAAATATTACATCCTATGAGATCAGGTTGGGACCTAATTTTTAGCAAGAAAAGTATTTCATTTCATGAGTTAAAAATATGCATACAAATGTATTAGGGGATATTTTGAAATAATATCTTAAGAGAAATAGCCTAAGACAAATTAAGAGGCACAGTGTAGAACAATTCTTCATTCACGCTCTTACAGGAACAATTGATTATTCATTGGCCCAGGGAAGAGGCAATTTGAAGATGGTAATGGGGAGAGTGTCTTTGATTTGCCTTGTAGTGGTTGTGCACAAATATAGCTCTTTTTAAATACTCCATAGCATTCTGTGTAGGTCTTTGAGAGCTGTTCCACTGCTGTTGATAAGTAATTGCATTTTGCCTATTTCTCTTGCTGTTACTTTTCCTGCCCTCTGGTACAATACCATGAAGAGCCAATATGTTTCCACTGCAAATACTTATTTTATGAAATGTGCATGTAACCCAAAAGACGGGAAGCTGAGAAGGTTCATTTGAGGGTTACAGTCTAAATTGACACCACCTCCCACCCCTCTCAAATACCCAATTTACCTGTTTTGTCTCCTGCATCTTTCTTTGAACTGGAGAGAGATACAATGCAAAATTTTGGGCTAAAAGTTTCAGAAAAGAAGAAAAAAATGTTTTTAACTTTAAAAAAGATTTTGCAGTTCTGATCTCTGGGAAGAGTTTATCTGACTTTAGTTTTGGGCTGTGAGGGAGAATCACAGAGCAGTTCAGTCAGTGGGTGGCACATGATGGGATAGAAACAGCCCATCACTGTAAGTTGTGGGAAAGGGAAATGATAGATGAAGAAACAGTGGTGGGACATGAACTTAATTTCATTCCTCCCATGCCTGTTTTTTTAGATTTATGTTTTTCACTGATGGGCTCAGCAATTCAGCTGGTCTGCACATGGTGATGGGAAGTGAATAAAAATTCTGTGAGCCACGATCACTGTTCTTCTGCTGGGTTTCTGTCCTTTCCTTTGGGTCTGCTTCATACTGAAAAGGAAAGCAATGCAGTCAAAACGGGGCTTTCTCAGGGAAAGCTCACTTATTTTTCTCCTGCTTTTTCTTAGCCTGGGTTAGCCCTTGGAAGTGGCCTGGATAGTGTTTCCAAATAGGAAGTGCACGCAGGGTGAGTCACATGGTGTACATAGACAGGCACAAATGAACTGCACTTACAATACTTAGTGGTTATAAGTAATTTCTTATGTTTATTGGTGGTGGTGGCCCTCTGGAGCTAAGAGTAGATACCTAAAAAAATGAAGTCTGCTGATAAGCTCTGGACGCTCACAAATACCATCTTAATTCTTTTAATTCAATATATTTGTCTATAAAACTCAAATTCCAGAGCGGGATCAAGTCTCTAGATCATCTTGACTGATGCCTGTCCTGATAGTGGTTAGCTGTGCACCCCAAAGAACACAAAGAAAATGTCCCCAGAGGATATTAAAGAATCTGAATTTGTACCCTTTTCTTCACCTCAAGATCTCTATGCATCCTCTATCCAAACCCTTATGTGTAAATGAAAATGTTAAAATTTGGCTGCTGCTCTTGGGCGATGAACCTTTTTGTGATGTATTTTTAAAATTTGCTTGTGAAAGACACATGGTGAGTATCATCACATTATTGTTAAATGTCATGCCTCATGTGCCATCTCATTTCAGTATATATTATGTTTGAAAGCTTAAGCTTCTTTCAAAGATCAAATAGTGCCAACATCTTGATTATGTTAAACAAGCATCCATCTGAAGAAAGAAAATTATGCAGGTGACTCAAAAAAGCTCTGACTCAAAATATACACTTTTCCTATGTTGCACACACTAAAGGTCACTCTAAACCAACAGTCTTTGACTTTTTATGGAAAAAGAGAGATTGCTAATTCTATGTACAAGATAGATTTCCATCTGTTTTCCTTGTTAATTAGTGATATGTGTTTGTTGTGTAACACATCTGAATCTTTTTATAATCTTTACTATATAATTTTATATATATATATATATAATAATCTTTATTTTATAATAATTCAGTTGTGTTCTGCTTTGTATTTGTTGATCCACACAGACTCACATATGTAAATTTTTCTTTTCCTGCTGTGCGTGTTTGAAATCTGGTTCAAACTGGTTCAAATCTGGTTCAGCAATGTTTTTTAGTGAATCATGCAGCACTGGAGAGCACAAGAGTCCTCTAAAACTCTTGAATTGTTTGAATTTTGTTTGAATAGAAATTGGAGAAATATGATAAAGAGATGCAAATTTATCTTTTCAGGTTCTTAATCATCTGCATAAAAAGTTGAGAAACATGTCAAAGAAGTCAGAAGCATCCAAGAAAAAGGTATTTTGCCTTCACTACTAATACTCATTTGTGTGTATTTTAGTTTTATGGCTAAGCTGATTTGCTACTTGTTGCTAAGGATGTGACAGAGAGAAAAAAATTAAAATTAAGCATGTAGTGAAATTTTCAACATCCCTCTGGACTTAGCAGATTGGAATCTTTTCAGATCCAAGTTTTCCATCACATTGCATCAAGGCATTACCTGAGATCCTCATATTTGAAGCTTCAGAACATCTGAAATTTAGGCACAAGAAAAAAACCTGTCTTTTGTGTTAATTTTTTTTCTTTTTTTTTTTTTTTTTTTTCCTCACAGGCATTTTCCCCTGACTTGTAAAACATGGGATTTTAAACTTTTTTTTTACTAGCTGATTTTGTAATGTTTCAGTGAATAATTCCTAGGCTGTATGAGGAACCTTTAAAATTAAATTTTTATTGCTTCCCAGTAGGAGCATAATAAGAGACTTTTAATGATTCTCCAATTCTTCTATCGATTTTCCACACAATGTTTCTTCTCCTACATTCAAGACATAAGTCATGTACTGGATACAAATAGAATCATGAGAGGTCTTTAAAGAAGAATATAAGCTTCATGATTTAGAACAATATTTGAAAGATGCATTTAAACAGAGAATTTGTCAGTTAATATAATGTGGTTGTGATTTTTGAGCGGATTTGACCACAGCAATGATTTGACTAACTTCTCATTTTATGGATGTGGAGAACAAAACCCCTTAAGCTGTAGCTCTTAATTTGATCTGATCACTATTTTCATATGGGCATGGAAAGCCTGCAATGTAAATGAGATTTATGATAAATTTGAGTCCCTGGAGTCAATGAGGAATAAGTATTCTCTCATTTTTTCATTCTCTATTTTTTTTTTTTTAATATCCTACTCAATAAATTTTGATTCCTAGACTTAAAAGCATTATGGCCCTGACTCAGTAAAATACTTAACATATATACTTTTACATTTAATGTTGTCAAGGCCAAAGGTGTCGTTTTTCAAAGATATTTTGTACGTTGCCATCTCTCATCTAATTATTCTCATACTGGAAATATCTCTGCATTTCCTCTAGCCACTAACTCTCAAAAATTTTTGATCTGACTAGGAATTAACTTTCCTAGGATAAAGCATTACATATATGGTCAAGACTGTTTGTATCAGGGTTCAGTAGGCAAAGGGGAAAATAAGCAGCCCAGATTTTTTTGCCTTAGAAAATGAGTTTCTAAATCTAAGGCCTAACTCAAGTTTTTCAAAGCAACCCTGTCTTCATTAGTGTATTAGTTCTCTCTTTGGTTAGCCTTTCTTCTTTTCCTTCTACTCTCTTGTGAGGAATGCATTACAGGTGTAATTATACATTTTTAGCTTTATTCAAGCCTTTATAAACGTTCTAGTAGCAGAATCTTAAAATAAATTTCCTGCAATTGTGGAAAAAAAAAAAGAAAAATACTAATTTGCCTATCATACTTTTTGGTCACAAAGCATCAATATTAACATCATGCACTTCAAGTAGATTTTATTTGCCAGTAAGAAACCCTAAGCAAGCTCCCAGTAGGTAAAAACGAGCTTTAGTGATACCTTGCTTGCAAAACAAAGTGATGATTTTGGAAAAGTAAGCTCTGAAGTTAGGCTTAGGAGGAACAATGGGGCAGAACAGATGCTGTGAGGTTTCCTAGTACAAAATTGCTTCTTCTGCAGATATGAAACACCTTAAGTAAAAGTTACAAGAGACACATTATCACCCTCTGCTTTCAGGTACGTCAATAGCTTATTGAAAGTGATGGTCCTGGTTAACTTTTCTCAGAATTCTGTACAAACTGAATGCCTCTTTTGAAGTAATACTGCATGTGGTATCCTGATAATTTGCTTTTACTTGTAGTATTAACCCATTGAACACATCAATCTAACAAGCAGACTTGTTAGAACACATTCTCCTGATAAGACCTGAAAAAGAAAATATCTCTGTCGCTGTTTTAGAGACAACTGATTTAAACTTCATAGGTCTAAGCAGAGCAATGGCTTGTGAAAACATTATTTCTTTAGACTAAACAAATTATATTAACTACAGATTTAATGTCCTTTGGTTTCTGCTGCAAGATTATACTGACCAACAGTATCATCTGTCATAAGTTATTTTGGCTGTTGCCACAGAAATCAAAATGGTTTTCCTGCAAATATTTCTAAGCTAACTCATGTTCTGATTAGGTAGGTCAGTTTAATTGTTACTGTACATTAGTTCAAATATAGACCAAGTTCAATAAATAGCAAAATATCTACATATTGTCTATCCTGCAATATTTATCATTCTGTGGCCACTGGGTTAGTTTTGGATATGAAGAAGTTGCCTGAAAAATTATGTTATAAAGTGTTAATATAGAAATTATAAGGGCTCATGACATAATATGCTTTGGAATTATTATTAGACTTTTATTTGGAGACCTGTTTAGTTGAAAGAGGCTCTTGGTAGAGGAATAGATATTTATTAGGCCACTGCAAAGCACTAACTGCTGTTTCTGAAGTAGATGAAAGCTAAAGAAAATATTGACAGTCAAATTCCACTGTGCCCTGTCAGAACACCTTCAGCACTTGAAGGTCCGGCTGATTCTGGAGCTCAGAATGCATCTAATATAACTGATGGCCCTCTCATAAACAGTGGAAGTGGAATGTGGAAGAAGCACTGAAGATATATTTTGTTCCATTTTTTAATTTAGTGTTTGGTGGTGAACTTTAATTTCCATATTGGTTTTGATAATGTGCAATAACCAGAAATCTCAAGCCCTTACTTTTGAGGGGTTTTTTTCACTAATTGTATCCCAGAATGCTGGTTTATGTGTCTCTCTGTGGAAATTCTGTGTTTAAAGGAGACACTTCTAAAAAGCTTACTAAGTAAGCACTTGGGCAAGCTCTAAGCTTTTCCACCAGCTGCCTTCGTGCATAATACATCTCTCTTGAAATTTTAATCAGAAATTTTTGTGCACTGTACTAAAATATAGATCATTAGATCTGGATGAGATTTCCCAAAGACCCCTGTTGTCATTATTTTACAACAGGCTTAGGTCCACTTCAGAAAAGGCCAAGCTTTTGTGTAGGGAGTTAGGAACATACTTCTTAATTTGAGGTAGGTTGTGCATTTGCTGTTTACTGTGGCATTTTCCAAGGCTGGGGTTTTCCTTGCAGTAGCTCTCTATGGAAAATAAAGCCCATACAGGTAAAGGGGTGAATTCAATAACAAATACTGCAGTGTGTTCCCTCTCAGTATACTTTTTGCTGTGGGTTGGTTTGTTTTTTTGGTTTTTTTTCACTCCAAATAGTAGTTTTGAAGTAGGTTTAAAGCTGATTCTTTGAGTGCTCATCAGACATATGTGTTTTCCTTTTCTTGTCTCAGACAGCACAGACTGTGTTGGTGGTGGTAGTGGTTTTTGGCATCTCCTGGCTGCCTCATCATGTGATCCATCTCTGGGCTGAATTTGGAGTTTTCCCACTGACTCAAGCCTCCTTTCTCTTCAGGGTAACTGCACACTGCCTGGCTTACAGCAATTCTTCTGTGAACCCAATCATATATGCATTTCTATCTGAAAATTTTAGGAAGGCCTACAAACAAGTCTTCAAGTGCCAGATTGGTAATGAATCACTTCTGAATGATGCTAAGGAAAATAAAAGTCGGATAGATACACCACCCTCTACCAATTGTACCCACGTGTGAATGTTGAGAAGCCCTGTCTGTTGGCTCTTCCTTTATGTAAACTAAACACCAAGAAAAAAAAAAGCACAATGAGCTTTATCCTGAGTTTATCTTGATAAAGCTAATTGGTATTTAATGTACTGAAGTTGTATTTGTTACCAAAGTTTGTGAAACTCATATGAAAGAAACCTGGGCTGATCGTTTGCATCTTAGATAGCTTTGTCAAATAAAGCTCTTGGACTTCCATAGATATTTGTGAAAAAAAAAAAAATGTTGAGATGATATGTCTGTATTCTTACTCACCAAGCATACAAAAGTACAAGATGTTAATGTGGACAAGTGACTTTCTAATATCTTACTCCATGAAAGTGAAAAATTGATGAATTTCATGTCCTAATAAATACTGGACTACTGTGATTCCAAAAGGAAAGCTTTTGTTCTCTCTTCAGATTGTTTTAACAACACTTTTTTTTTTTTTTTTCTTTTTACAGTAAACTTGGGCTCTGGTTTGGAGTTGGAATAAGGTTTACAAAGCTGTTTACTTTAGAGAGGAGATGCTATTTCTATCTGTTTAGCTGGTTTTAATATGCCTTACTGAGCAAGGTTCTCCACTTCATATGGCTGCCTTGCTGTACACACAGAACTTTTGTCTACACTATATAGGGGTTTTTTTTATAGCCTATATGTAGTTGTACCAAAATGAAGATTTGTGTCTAACTGGGGGAAGCTTTTCTTCATGTGCTGCATGTGCATGTGTATGTTTATTTTCTTAATTTCATAGGCTTGGAGATGGAGGTACA